>NC_056725.1:264425672-265063172 GCF_019279795.1 Protopterus annectens | reverse complement strand
TACTCATAATATGCCAACTTGGAAACAGTTACACAGTTGCACACAATATCAATTTATAATGTCCATTGCTCTCAGTGCATGTGGCTGACATTGGTGCAAGGTCTATCTAAAAACTGATGTATACCAGGGACCACATTCCAAAAGACTTGCTCCAAGCCTGCTGTCAGTGGTCACTTACTTTAGAACAAGTTGTTTGGAATTTGATTTATTTCATTGTTTTATGCTAGTGACATGGCATATGCCTTACAAATTAATGATATATTTTTTCTGTCTGCTGTTCACAAGTGTGCTTTGCATACATTCAGAAGGCTGATACATCAAAATTTACAAGTAACAACAGCAGTATGTTTGATAAACTGAATAATGTATGACATAAAAATTACCTGAGTAACTTAATGAGAGCATATGACGGACACACTTACTCAGTCGTCGCCTTCTATTTATATCATAAATATATGAATATTATGACATTTAGAATGTTGCATACTCATTATGTTACACTTGTTATTATTACAATTTTGTATCATTTGTTATATGACATATAAACATTATGGGTCAGCTCTAGTGACTGTTGCAAAAATGATTATACTATGCTGTGATGTAACTTGGGCATACATTACAAATCTCTAGTTTAATACGTTTTGTTCTTCTTACTTGCATATCATATACTCTCTTTGCAGTTATGTTGGTGCACATCTGACAGTACAATAATAATTAGTTGTGTAGATGTCTGCGTACAAGTCCGATTGTGTTGTAACACATGTCAGTGCCTACTGTGAAGCAGCAGATAGATGTGACACTATAGGAAGACTTGCCATGTGTATTACAGCCAAATATATATCACTATTGTGAGAGTGATCTCTATTCCAGGCCTTTCATAATGCTTCAATAACATTTACCTTGCATTGTTTAAACTCTAGTTTGTTATACTGTACAAACACATATGATTAATTGCAGGTGTTGTAACAGACCTGTCATAAAAACATCAAACAGCATCACATTATGTGCATTATATCCATCCATCCATCCTCAACCAATTCCATTTTTGCACATGTGGTCGGGGTGCCACTTTAATAGCAACAATCATCTAGAGCCAATATCTAACTATATAAATATGTTGCATATGTGTATTAATGGGCTTAATTGTTTTTATGCACGTCATATCAATGATTGTGCTTTATGTTGGGCATGTTTGGCATTTGACTGTGATGTAGGTTGCACACCTTTTTGTATGTTATTTTGGACTGGATGTATTCCTGACATCAAATAACGTATTAGAGTTCAATAATGTTAAATGATAGTGTAACATCATATGCATAACCATTAAACATGTAGATTGTGTATTTTCTGTCAGAATGCTCAGAGATATATCATTTTGAAGTTAACACCTCTTATATATGTATAATGTTTTATTCCTGTGCTGTAATGTGACAGAGCGTGGGATCTGTGTCACTGCACCAGTCACATGACAATGATGCACCAGATGACTGCCAGCCTAGCTGCACTCCGAAGACCAAGATGGGGATCATGATGGAGACATTGCTGATCACGATTACAACAGTCCAGGACTTGTCTGTGCCATTGTTCTTGCAAATCAGCACCAGAGACATCCACTACCACAGCCGGCTGAAGACCTTATGGATCAGATCTGGGATGTGATGACTGAGCTGTTCGAAATACAGATGAGGGACCTGATGTGTAACTTTTTTCAGGACATGACCTAAGCCAAGCATAACTCCTTCTGGGAGATCAGTAGGAAGATCTTTTGTGATGTTTGACCCCCATTACAGTGTTCTCTCATACATGTTAAGTATTGTCTGTGTGATACACTTATGTAATGCTGCCACCATTCCAAATTATAAGGTATAGGCACAATTTTGCACATCACATATAGCAGTCATGCTTTTTGGACAGACAATGTGATGAATACTGGCCATATCAAGTCATATGTGGCTTTATCTTTCTGCTACAATTTGACATACATTAGCAAAAGGCACACGTGTTACCATTATTATTTTCATAAACATCGCATGCTGTAGTTACTGCATGGCCTGCTCCATATAGGCAGGGGTGCTAGTCCTTCTGTCTGTATGTGTGTGCACTCCTATGCATGCAGTGCTTAATATTGTCCTATCTAATACACTCTGGCCCTGAATATGACAGATATGACTGTCACAGTTAGTACAATGCGAATGGGTCACAATTGTTCTGCTAGTGTTGTTCATGTATAAATTTAGAAGGGATGACAGCAATTCATATACTACAGTAGCCCCATTCCTCTCACATAACACAGTGAGGTCAGTCAGTATATTTATATGCACATGTTATCCATGTGCATGTATTACACCTATGTGCATATTGATTGTTTTTGTCATATGTCTGTTCTACAATATGGTGTGCCCTAGATTATGTACCTTAAGTAACACTGATGAGTCATACTATATCACTGGAACAATGACTGTGTGTGTGCCATATACTCACAATTATTGTGCCATGTACTACACAGTTTAATACTACTGCTGTTTTAGAGTAATGTGACATGTACATCTGAACATGTATCCTTTACATATTGCATTGACATTTAATGGTCCCTTATTGAATATACAGAGATAATGCTTTGCATAACATCATTCATGACTCCCTTTTTGTCTGTATATTGCTTATGGTATTAACCAGTCATTTTGTATATAGCTTATATTGAGACATGTACACAGGTTACATACATGTACATGTACATGTACATGTGTATACATTTGTATTACATTTGCACTGATTCACACGGATGGCCCTAATATGATCGAAACACAGCCAACTTGTTATATGTACCTATTAATGTGCACTTATTCTATTTTGTTATGCTATACTTGTGTACACACGACTGTCCTTTGATCAGTCTTACACATGTACTGTGATACTTACATGTACTGTGATATTTATATCACTGATTGTGAGTGTGCCACCTTGCCACCTGTTTTATTATGTTTGCATGACATTATATATTGGTATGTGATATTCAAACCTAGTTTGGTTGTATACGTATGTCATTTGTTGCTTAACTGTTGCATATTGCTGTGTTTGTGTCATTTATACACAAACATGTTTATATCCATCCCCAATGCACAATGCATGTATGTCAGACATTTACCATTTGCTTCAATGTATGCTGTAAGGAGTTGTAGTCCATTATGTGTTGTGGACATGTGCACATGTAATGTCTCTCCTTAGCTATGGTTATCCAGATTTATTCTGAGCTTGCTTTCTCTTGTTAACATTACCTCACTGATGTTGGCCTATATTGTCCATCTCCCTTCCCACTTATAGCTTTGGCCTATATATTTCACTTACACATGGCATAAGTATATGTGCATGTTCACCTTCCTGTAACATATCATAACTGTAATGTAGGTGTACTGGCACAATATGACCTTGTTTCACCATGTTGGTTATCATACAGATGCAAGGCATATACATATAAGGTGCAGGCAGTTGGGTAGATTGCATTGATGTCTATGTTGTACTTGTGTTTTATGCTTTACCCAGATATTGCTATGCTGCATACCTGTACACAGGCTTGCATTCCTTAGCTTTTATTATTCATATATTTATTAGCCTTTATTCTATATTCCATGTCACCCGTGTGGGTCTTTGTGATGAACTTTGTTTCTGTTTCACTTATATAATGACATTGCATGCCACACATTTTCTTTGTACACAAACACCCATCTGTATTGCCTCTGACATGAAATGTGTTCTTTGACATATGGATCCCATTTCTCCTATGTCGGTGGTGTGTATACGTATTGGTTTATTACACAGTCACATTACAATTTTGCTGCAGTACTGTTGTTTGCATTTTCCATAGACAGTTGGAGGTTCTAGCTGGCCCTCTGCTTTTTCCCTCCTGCATTTCTTTGCCTGGATTTAATCATCCTTGCTGTTGCTCAGCTACACTTGTACGGCTGACAGCCTAGTGGATGATGGTATTTGATATCTATTGTGTACTGCTGTGACAGCACTCCCCATTTAGTGTTCTCTGACACACAGCTACCATTGGTGCTACTCATGCTGATATTACTGTCACACAGTTTGCCACATTACTGCACTGATTTGTGCATTGGTACATGTGTACTTTTGCTCTGTACCATGGCTGGTATGCATACCTATACTGTAATTTTTTCCTTTACCTGAATTGTATAGTCTAAAGTATATGATTACTGTCTATTTTACCTGTCCTTTATGTGCATTACTGACTTTTGTCTGTCATGTCTTGTGATATTTGCTTTATGTTTGTACCTGTTTTGCACATCTGCTGTTTCCATGTATTTTCCATTCTGTCTGTTGTATAAAAAATGGGGCCTATTTCTCTCTTTCTCTCTCTCTCTGACCTTCATACTCCATTATACCTCTTGTATGTCCCTCTTCTTCACCCATTTACTTTTCTATTACCTTATTTCCTTGGGCCTGTGCATTAGTTGTGTTTCCCACACAGGCCATGCACTCATTATTGGCTACTGTTAGCCATGGTAAAGTGGTCATGATTGCCCTTCACCTTACTTAATCAGTTTGTTTTATTAGATATTTTGTGGATTCCATTGGATTTCACAAATTGTGGTGGGCATATTTACATATGTCTGCCCAATTATTACAATGATGTCCATAATTGTTTCTGGATATTTATCACTTTTCTGAAACAATTGCTGATACAAATTTGTCTTCATTTAGTAACTTTCACATGTTACTGATAGTTCCATTATGCTTATATACCTTCCATAGATGTGCATTGGTAATGAACATATAGTACTTTATGAGTACTTTATGAATGAGTTTTCCTTGAATACATATTTGCCGTGACTGATTGTGGTTGTGTTGATGTCGCTGATTATGCCTGCCTTGTTCTTGGCATTCTCTGTAGACTGAGGTACATTTGCATAATTCTTGGTTAGCTTCAATTCTTGCATGGAACTTGGTACAATCTGGTCCAAAGAGTGCAGTTTACCTTGACTACAGAACTCAGTTTTTCAAAGGTTTAAACTGAAAAGGTGCATAAAAACTTGGCTAAATGGTACTATACATATTATAATGGTAGAAAGAAAATAAGGCAGTGGGTTCTAGCTAATTTTATTGGAGCAGACCTCTTTGGAAGCATAAACTATTGAAATAAACTCTAAATTTATCAAATTATTGAAGAAAAAATAAGTCAGATCAATAACTTTTACCTCAAAAATTAATAAAAGGCAGTGCATGTAAAAAGCAAAAAGGAACAAAATATATTAACATATAAATTACCATAATGGAGTGAGCCCCCTACACCCATTCCTTGTGGGTATTTCGGCCCCTATACCTCTCATCATAAGCATAACTATTAAAAGAGATAAAGTCACTGTAAGTAAAATATATAACTGAAAATGTTCCAAGATAAGCATAGTTTGGAATGGGAATATTAATAATGACAGGTGTACAGGAAAGTTTACCCTTGGCAAAAAATAAAACATCTTAAAGTTCCAAAAATGAAATATTGTCTCAGTAATTAAGAAAATAATATTATATAAAATATACTAATTGTGCCTTTCAATATGGAAGTCAAACATACATCAGGATTGACTATAGTGAAAATGAATGCCACTTTAACCAGCCAGAACTTCATGAAAATGTTACGAACAATTTCATCATAATGAAGTAAATTGGCACCTATGTGTACTATCTACAAAAAGAATTGAACACTAAAAGGTATTGGCACTGCATTGACAGATAAGCTTCAGGCTGCAAGTGATGAGCTGTAACAAGACATTCTGCTGAAAGAAATAAACTAATGAAAATTTCCACTCGGCTCCTTGTACCAGACGTGAGTCATATAGAAAAGAAAAAAAAGTAAGTTATTAATAGAACTAAAAGAAAAAGCTGCAAAATGTAATGACTGTTCAACAGTGGCGACACAGAAATGCTCTGGATCTGTAGCTAATGAAGTTGTACAGCACATTCATAACAAAAGAAGCCTGAAGCAAAAAAAAAAAAAAAAAGAAAACTCAAGAAAAATAAAATGCATTCCTAGTACTTAAAAATACATTACAGTCTCATTTTGTAACATTCAAAACAATTTGATTTTTTTAAACAAGTCTTTATTTTTTAGTTCAAAGATATAACCATAGATGAGAAAACTGAAAGGTATGTAAAACCACAGAACATACCTTAATAAACTTGTAACAATGTAATCTGTTGCTTATAGAAAGAACACATCCACTAAATCAATAACTTGTAAAAGATTATGCACACTTCATGGACTTATTTTAAATTTATAAAATTGTGCATTTGTACCACTTTTTTCCATTTCTTTATTTTATAAAAACCATCAAGACCCAGAAAACTTTTCACACTCATTTTTTCTGAGTTCCCTTTGATTGCCAACCTCTTGATGAATAGAAATCCATAGTGCCTTACAGAAGACTATGAAAAGGGCCCTCTAAAGTCCTTTGACCACAGAATTTAAAAAAGTAATAGTGTTAACCTTATTACCTCTAATAGGTATACCAGGTTTCCAGGAAATGTTAAGTCTTTGGTACATGCAAGGGAATAAACATATATTTACCTAGTTTGGTGAGAGCTATATTACAGACAGAACAAGTGCATATAACGCTCACATTTCTAACACAAACATTGCGTCCATGTATGCCTATTTAATAGTTCATTCATGGTATGTCAAGTGCAAGTCTACATGATCAAGAAAACATGTGTATGGAGTAACACACCATAACAAGCAATTACTCCATACATGACTCCAAAATATAGCTCTCCATCAGTCCTCATTCAGTAAAAGCTAATGAGGACTGGCAGAGTCCTACATGTTCCACAAGAAGAAATCAGACTCACTTATTTAACCAAAGTCCGCATTAAACATTGGTGAGGTTTGGCAATGCAGAAATGTTGACAAGTTGAAGAATCCTTTTCAAGTGTAAGGGACTTGTTGGTGAAGCAGCAGCTACACCTGTATGAGATCGACACTGAATTCAGACTGTTTAATGTACTTTCTCTACACAGAGGTGGAGCTGTACTGCAAATGATGATAATTGTGATGGCTAGGTCTATGTGTGTGACAGGGTCTACCTGAAAACGCCAAAAGTCCACAACACCAAAAACGAGAACAATGGAGAAGACTGAAAGTTGAGAATCCCAAAGCTGAGAACACTGACATGTTAAGGTAAGTGTGCGATAGGGACGGACGTTAGGGTCAGGGTGTAGGTAAGGTAAGTGTGTGATAGTGACAGACGTTAGGGTAGGGTGCGTGTCAGGTAAGTGTGCGATAGTGACGAACTTTAGGTTTCGGGGCAGGTTAAGTGAGTTAGGGTTAGACTGTGGGTAAGGTAAGTGTGCGATAGTGACGGACTTGAGGGTTAGGGGTGGATTAAGTGAGTTAGGGTTAGGGTGAGGGTAAAGTAAGTGTGCGATAGTGACGGACCTTAAGGTTGGGGTTTGGGTTAAGGTTAGTGCATGGATAGTTGTGTATGTAAGGTTTAGTGTAGGTTTGTAAGGTTTTTGGTGTGTTTGTGTTGTGCGTGTGTATTTCGGGAAAGGTATTTGTTTTGTTGATTGTCGGGATTGTGGTTTGTCGGGCATGTGAAGTTTCGTGTTTTTGAACTTTCGGTTTTGTCATGTTGGATATTTCTTTGTCGGTGTTTTGGCATGTTGTTGTTATCAGGTAGACCCGTGTGACAAGTTGTGTTTACTGCAAGCCATAACCTGAACTCCATTGGTTCATAGGTTCATAGTTTCATAGGAATTTACTAGGCTAACGACCTCAAGGGCCTTTTTAAGCCTAGCCATGCATCCCAAATCTCTGATCAGTTCTGATACCCGTGATAAGTGTAAGAATGGGCCTGGGAGATGAACCATTCACAGGTTACCTGTTTGGATCAGAGACATAGGTGCCAAACCAGGAATGAATTTCCAGTTTCCCATCCAGTTGTCCAAGTTGCACTTGAATTGGATTAGGGAGGAACTCTGCTTCACATGGATGGGGAGCCTGTTCCATAGATAGGGTAGTCTTTGGGATACATACCTATCTATCCAGCAGGTCCTTTTTATATCACAGTCAAGGTTTAAGTCTTAAGAATGGGTAATTCTGATACTGTTTGATTTGTGGATATGCAGGAGGTCCATCAGAGTTGGGTCTGACAATGCCCTGTATGCCAGGCATAGATCTCCCCTCAAAAGCCTGTAGGAGACAGAATAGAGAGATAGGGCCTTGATACAGTCTGCATAGGATATATTACTTATACCCTGCATTCTTTTAGTGAGGAACCTCTGTGGATGTTCCAGTTGTTGGATATGCTTGGTTAGGTACATACCAAAGGGGGGCATTGTACTCAATGATAGGTCTGATGAATGCTGAATACAGCAGAACAATGACTTCCTTGGACTTAAATGCTATACCTTTGTTTATAAGTTGTGCAGCATAGAATGATTTCCTCACCTCTGTAGACACATGATGATCAAAGGCTAGATAACTATCTATTTGTGTTCCTAAGTCCCTAACTACTGGATCAGCTCTAAGGGGTGTGTTGTCAATATGATAGTTACCAGGGATGGATGACTTCCCAAAGGATACTATTATGCATTTCTTAGCATTTAGTTTTAGTCCATGACTCTGACACTGTGTCAACCCCTCCTTGAGAACATTTGTGTCATTGTGAGATTCAATGACAGCTCCTAATTTGCAATCATCTGCAAATTTAGTTAGCCAGAGACCACTAAAATTGGCCTTGACTTCTGAGAAGTAAATGCCAAAAAGAAGTGGCCCAAGTATTGATTCCTGAGGGACTCCACTTGTGACTGGCCTCTTTGAAGAGGTGAACTCCCCAGTTCTAACTTCCTGGGTCCTATCTGTGAGCCAGTTGGGTATCCACTGGGTGACATATGGGTTTGTACCTACCCTACTGAGGTTGTCAACAATGCCTGAGTGGGGTACTGTGTCAAATGCCTTGGCCAGGTCAAGGTAGGCAGTGTGAATGATTTTGCCATCATTCATTGCTTTGGTGACCTTCTCAAAGAAGTCCACCAGTTTGAGTAGGGATGATCTGCCCTTGACGAAACCAAACTGGGTTGGGTCCAGTGTCTGGAGGTTTACTATATCTCTATTGATCATCTCCATGATAATTCTTTCCATGGCGTTTCATACAAGACTAGTGAGACTTATGGGTCTGTAGTTTCCAGGGTCTGTAGATGGCACAACTTTGTGGAGAGGGATGACTGTTGCCTTCCTCCATTCATGAGACATGAAGCCTGTTTGAAGTCTACCATTAAATAGTAATTCCAGAGGCCCTGATAAGTCATGTTTCATGCTATTTAGAAGGCATCCTGGGATAGTGTCTGGGTCCATTGATGCAGTGTTCTTAGTCTTAGAGAGAGCATTAAGGACCTGTTCTCTAGTGATAGTAGGGGGAGTTATATTTGATAATTCCTGAGGGAAGGTTGAGGGGGAGATTTATATGGATTTCACTTCCATATAGTTAAAAATAGATTGATGTCCCCAGTCACTTATTGGCCAGTATACCTACTCCTACTCTAGGACAGCAGGAATACAAGAATGGTAGACTTGCTGGTCATCATACCTACATTCACCATTCTACCCTACAAGTGGTGCTATTGCACTGGATTGCCTATTTGCCATACAACTCCATCTGCATGGTTAGACCTAGTATTGCAGGAAGGATAACTGCCTACAATAGAATGTCTGACATGAAGACAGAGCAACTGCACTTGAGTATTTTTGCCTGCGATTTGCAGTCTGCGCAAGTCCTCAGACAGTTTCAGCACTCTGCTCACAACACCATTAGTATGGAATGTTAATGTATCTCATGGGTATAGCCAAACATATTCTCTGTATTCTACTGAGTACATTTTTTTTCTGAGCATCATATCACTATGGCTTTTTTTTCAGGTCATATTATGTCTGCAACTATTAAAATGAATGTCTCCAATAGCAGCTGCAATATTGTTAGCCTAAAACAATATCTTTATCACGTTTAGGCATAACAGCTGAAAATGTTACTTACATTTATTAAGTGTTTGTGGGGGGGGGTCAGCATTTTTAGAGATGTGTCCATTCTTAAATGATATGTGTCCCGGGGGGGGGGGGGGAGGTAGCACTAAGAATTTGTGAGTACAAAACGGAAATTGTTTGCTACACCCCTGATGAAGCTCTGAGCCTTGCTAGCCATAACTATCACCCATTCATTCAATTCACTACCATGTCATTGAGATAAATTAAATAAAGCAAATCCTGCCCCAGAATGATTTCATAGCTCTTGCTATGCCTGCTCAGTGCCATGATTTACCCAGAACTCAGAATGGCACAAATGTATAGTATATGAGATAGTGTGGTGTATTTAATATGAAAGAAGTATATTTAGACAAGTTATTAATTGCTGCAAAGGCTGAACATATTCAAAGAGATAACATCTGAGGCATGCTCTCATTAACTGGAAGATCATCTAGTACAAGATGGTGAGTCAGTGGTTAAACTCTCTGCTTTGTGGCCCTGGGATTTAGTATTCAGCATTGCTGGCTGGTCTTTTTCTGTCTGCAGCCTGCATGCTCTTTCTCTGTTTTTGTATGGGTTTTACTCTTGTTTCTGCTACTTTATCGACACTTTCTGGTTGATGGCTACTGTAAAACTGGCAAAACGTACCATATTTTCCCTTGGGTTGTACTGGACACTGTAGATCAGAATGCACATGCTGTGTGCTGTGTCTTTAAGAAGAATGTCAATGGCATAACGTGCATGTATAAATGTCAAGCACATGCCATTCCTAGTGCCATTTTGAAAGTGCAGCCAGAGAATAAGCATGTATGATTATAGTAGTTAGTTTGTATATAAATTATTTAAGTTAAAGTCAGTAAACTTCTATCACGATGTGTTTATATAAAATAAAGCTGCTTAAACAAAACCATCGAACACTCTTCTACTGTGTCCAAAGTAGAAGAGTGACATGGTGTCAAAACCAGGATTGCAGAGAATAAGATAAGGGTCTATGAGGTGCAAAGAAGACAGTAAAAGTAAACTAAGAGAAACAAACACAAAAAGAGCCAGAAAAGAATCAAAGGTAATCGGAATATGCACAGACTACTTGTTTCATAAAAAAGGCAAAATGGAGCATTGCAAAGGGCACAAGCTGCATTATTAAACAAGCAGGATGCACAAAGGCTTTTTTAACTAAGGACATGTTTAAAATAGCAACATTTAAAAAAACGATTATCAGAAAAGCAAAATGAGCATGTTTAAGGGCAAAATGGGCATGTTTAGAGTAAAACAAGCACAAGAAAAGTACAATGGGCATGAAAAGAGATTAAATGAGCAAAACAAATATAATAAGGGCAAAAAGGGCACATTAAGCATAAATAAAGCAAAGCGACTGTATGGTTTTTAGCAAAGTACCCTGTTTGCACATAACTATGGCTTCATATTGTATCAAGGGCACAACTAAAGTTATTCAAAGTATCTCAAAGTATGTAAAAGTGCTTACAGTGTGTGCTTATTACTGTGTATGTATTCCAAAGAGTTTATTTGTGTGCTAAGTGCAACTGTTTCCTTTAGTACAACCAAAACATAACCATTTTGAAAGGTTTCATGTGCTGGGTGTGTCTATTTGCAAGTGCCGCCATTACAGAGTGTTTCTTTCACTGTAAACAGTTGCCAAGCAAGGTACTGCCATTCTGGGGAAATTTCAGTCTGATGTGTATAGTTTATTCACAGAGTGCAATTACTTCAAAATGTTATTGACTCTGAACTTCTCTTGACCAGTTAATTCGCATTGTGAAGTCATTTGAAGTGTTTCTTAAAGTGATGATAAATTACTTTGGCAAGACAATAATTTCAAGAGTGCTATAGTGCCATAGAGGCTTATTTTGCAAAGTCCAGTTGCATAGAGACTTGCATCGTGCAGTTGTTTGATATGTTTCTTACACTGATAAGAGGTAATTGTTGTACAGAGGCTTACTGTGCTATTGGGCAAAGTTACAAATAGTGGCATAAAGTACTGGCATATGTGTATGTCTGTGTGTTCATGCTTATTTGCAAAACCCTTTACTGGTAAGTGTTAATACAGCAGATGGATTTCAAAAGCCTTTATCACTTGTATTTGATCAGAATGTTGCAGAAAGTTGGAGAATATTTAAGCAACAGTATAGTTTTATACAAGCAGATTATTCAGATAAAGATGCATGCACCAGTGCATTCATTTTGTTAAATCTAGCTGGGTCAGAGGCCATAGAAAGAGAGCGTTCATTTGTGTATGCACCAACAGTATATGAGGGAGAAGGTAAAAATTGTCATATTGTTGTACAGGTTAAATCAAGGGAGGACCCCAAGTGTTTGAAATGTAAGTTCAGAGAGATGTGTAACCCCCAGACAAATATTACATTAGATAGGCATTTGTTTTGCACGCGAGATCAGAAACCACATGAAACTTTTGCATCTTATATAACTGATCTAAGAAACAAAGCTAAAACATGTTGGTTTGGTGACTTAAAAGATGAGTTAATAAAGCACAGGCTAATGTGTGTTATTAATAGTGCTGCTGTTAGAAAGATCCTGCTTGTGACAGTGATTTAACTTTGAATAAAGCTATAGAGATTTGTCAGATCCATGAAGTGACAGAAAACACACAAGTATGCTTGCATGTGACAAGAGCATGGTTTCAGATGGCTTCAGAGTAAATGTTGATAGTATGCAACATGTGGCAAACAGAAGTAGGCCTAAGAACATGGCAGCCACACCCCCTGCTTGCTGATCAAGGAAACCCTGTAGTTTTCCAGCAAGTTCTAAGAACGGTTTAGTTAAAGGAGCATGCTCAGTACAGTACAATAATAAGTCAGCAAAACCCAAGTCCTGCTTTTTTGTTAATTGTTGCAATTGTGGTTCAAATCATGAGTCTAAAGAACATTTAAGAGAGCACGCAAAAATATTGCATGGTCATGGTTGAACCACCACCAGAAGGCATTTGGAATTTTCAATCTGAAAATTGCCACCCTACGTATATTATAATACTATGATGTGAACAAACCAGTCACTCTTTCTTGTGATACTTCAAAATTTGGTCTAGATGCAGTTATACTTCAAGAGGGCAGGCCAGTAGCCTATGCATCTAGAACACTTACATAAACTGAGATGTAGTATGCTCAAATTGAGAAAGAGCTTTTGGCAATAGTATTTGCATGTTCCAAGTTTCATGATTATATTTATGGTCAAGATATTCAGATTGAAGCTGATCACCAACCTCTAGTTGCTATTCTAAAAATCCTATGCATTCCACTCAATAAAGGAGTATTGGAGTAAAGGAGTATTTAAGTATTAAAAAGAAGATTTTAAAGCCAACTGGGTGGTTGGTGTGTATTTATACAGTATTTGCATAGTCATACTGCCGGTCTGGTTATCGTTGGTGGTTCTTTGACGTCTCAGGAGTCCGTGGAATCAGCATTCTTAGCATTTGTTTTTTAGAGTGCAGCCAGAGAGTGAGCTTGCATGATTCCAGCAGTTAGTTTGTGTATAAGTTTCATAAGTGAAAGTCAGTTAACTTCTATCATCATGTGTTTGTATAAAATAAAGCTGCTTGTGCAGAACCCATGAAGATTCTTCTATTGTGTTCAAAGTAGGAAAGCGACAGACACATTTCTAAACTCATTTTTTGCTTTTAATTTCATTTTATTTCCCCCTTATACTTTCCCTGATAAAGTTGCAAGCAAGTTTGCAGAATATAAAAATTATTGTGGTGTTTAATTTTTCAGTTTCACTCTTTACTCTGTTTTTTCTCTATAGCTATAGCCACAAAAATTATATCATGGCAGATACTGAGCAATAACTTGCATACAACAGTAGAGAATTACAGGTACACTAAACAGCTTGCCTCTTTAGAGAAGCGACATCTTATTTACATTGTGGTTTTACTACTAGATAGTCACATGTTAATTTTCAGTGTGAGTTGTTCCATCTGCAAGAACTAGTTAATAATTTGTTTTTATAAGAAGTGAGGAACTACTACTAATGAATTTAGCATAAAAATACAGTTGACTATACATACATTTAGGTAGAGAGGTATTGTGTCATGGCATGGATTTTGAGCACTACGATAAATGGTTTAGGGGCTCTTCTCAAAGATCAAGTGTAAAGGTTTTCTTGCCACTTCTTTTGGTTGCAGGTATGCTTTAATCATGTGCAGAAAACTTTCTGATTCTGAAATATATAGTTTTTGCTTTGGTTACATCAGTAGAATTATATTTATTGCATTAAAAAAAATAATTCTCTGATGGACTACAGGGTCTGCAAACCTGTTCCTCATCTTGGACAGGTAGAATGTATTTGTGATAGACATGCCTCCTACAAGTGCAGCTCCTCTGCTAGACAGTTTAATGCCCATGCAGTTCCACCTGTATACCATACACGACTCTCTGAAAGCAATACCATGAATGACATACAGGTGGAACTGCTGCACTGGGGAACATTGACTGGAATAGCTGCCCCACTGAGTCCTTGGCTATGTTTTGGCTATGCTCATAATAGCATTTTAATATTAATCATTTAAACATGTCAATTCTGCATTATTGTAAACAGAGATCAGCTAGTAGTATATTAAGTTTTAATCCCTCTTCCTTCCAAGTCTTGACAAATATACAGACATTACATGCTTTAAATACACAAAAGGTAAAATTTTAGATAGCAGAAGACTGGATATTAATATTATGATCCTTGTTGACCTTATGTATAAACCCATAATGTTAACCCCATTAGTCATTAATTCTGGGTGCTATTACATGTCACGGCATGGAGTACTTATCATCAAACAGAGTAAAAGTCATAGTGCTCATGCATCAACTGCATCATGAGAGGTTAAAAAACATAAAGCCCCCTGTTATTACTTTCTGTTCCTCCTTATTCTTAGATAATAGCACCCTTACTCAAAACAAAACATTGTATGAGTATGTAAAGCAAACCCACTCCAATGTTCAGTTGATGAAACCCCCCACCTGCCTTTGCCTATTTAAGGAAGTTTGGGAGATAGCAGTGATTATTCTGTGAGGAGGATAAGCTGCTGCCCTTTCTTGGAATCTACCATTGCTGGCGAAAACCAGGAGCTGTTTTTTCATGGTTTTCTTTGATTTCTTAGCTCAGCTATATTGTATTGAGTTGAGCCTCATGTGCACTGCACACACCTGTACTCAGTAGGTACACCCTCTTCAAATGAAGTTTTCCTATTGGCAAGGCTTAATAGATCCACATCTAATAGCAGTCTGTGATAAGGTACTACCATTCATTTCAGGACCATGTTAAACTGTTTTAACTATTTCTACATTAGAGCCCTACCAATATCTTTCTACTCTACTGAATATGTTTTATTGTACTAATTAATATTTAAAACGGATTTCTTTTTCTTTTCTTTATTCATCCTTTGTTAACTGGGTTAGTTCCACCAGGCTAGTGGCCTGTTTTTGGGGGAGACCTGAGGGGATACTTCTACTTCTATGAGAAATTTGGCCTGGATATCAGGAAAATTCTCCTACTCTTTTCAATAGCTGCTTTGGGATGTTTTCCATCCACTTAAGCTGCCACCAATTTTACCAGATGAGACTTTAGTTTAGGAATGCAGTACCCTCTGTGCTGCCCTGCAGTGCCTTGAATAATGTTGTAAAGCAAGTTTAAGCAGGGGTGTAGCAAGCAAATTCCATTTTGTACTCACAAGATCTTCGTGCTACCCATCTTGGACACCTATAACTTAAAAATGGACACATCTCTCAAAATGCTGCCTCTCAAGCACTTAATAACTGTAGTTAAGATGTTCAGCTTCCCCTCAAAACTATTAAGAATATTATTTTTAGATTAGCAGTATTAAGGCATTCATTTAGACAGCTGTAGACATAATATGACCAAAAAATGTTGATAGGATGTTCAGAAAATAATGCACTCGGTAGAGTACAAGGAATATGCCTGGCTACACCCTTGGAGTTTAACATGACTTCCTTACCCATATACATTACCAAATTACATAGCTTCGATGAAAAAAAAGTAAGTCGTTTTCACATTTTATTTTGTCGACAAGATAGCCTCTTGAATATTTACCTCTGAGATGAAAATCCCCTGCTATGACATCATGAAAGGCCAAGCCCACAATGCCTCACAACCTAAGTTAATATATTGACTACTGTATTTCCATGATAAATGCATTAGCAGGAGTTACCTCCTAGAAAGACAAGTTGTTAACTAGCTCTTGTATATGGAACTCCTCACATTGGAAATTAGCATGTAATGATGTAGTAGTAATGCCACAATGTAAATAAGCAGAGGTTGTCTAAAAATGGAATATTTATATGTTAAGTGTGGTTATAGAGAAAAATTAAGTAAATACTGAAACCGATATAATCAAGCAGTGTACTATAATGTTCATTCTTTGCAAAATTATGTGCAGCTGTATCATGAGAATTATAAAGAGAAGCTGAACTAATTGCAAAACAAATACGGTTCCATACCATACAAAGAGGCCATATACCCCATGTGTCTTTACTCTTGGAATAAATGGGAAGTCAACCTATTTGTCTTCGTTCAGTTACCAGCCTCATAGCACTTGGTATACTCAGACTATGTAGTAATTGTCCTTACCTCATAACAGACTCTCTGCAGGAGATGCAAATATTCAGCTAAGATGGAGCCATCAGTTTCACATATGAACACAGTCTGTGAACATCCCATACCTTCACAGCATACCACATAAATTCCTTAACAACAAAACAAAATGCAAAAACAGCACACTCTTTGCATCAAAACTGCATAATTTTGTATTGTAATTAGTAAGGAGTTGACATCCAACTACAGACATGTATTACTTACACCTGCTACAGAACATGACAATACACTTTAAGGGTAAAGATAAATGGTACTTATAGTGTGCAGTACATAACAACATGGTATGTCATACTTGCATGGTCTTATAATCCTGCAGTTATCATCTGTTCACATGTATTTCACAGTGCCACCAACATGGAACAAGGGAGGACATATCAATTGAAGACATAACTGGTAAGTGTGTTTCTATATGGGGTTTATGACACTGACATTAAGTTTTGTTGTGATCATAGTTTCTGATTATCTCTTCCCAGTGCACGTCCATCACATCAGGTCATATATCCAAGACCATCAAGTACATGTTTGTCTACATAGATATGGCTGATTGTAGTGCTATACCTAATGCAGGATGATGTGGGTCAGAATGCTGCACACTTACTTGCATCTGTTCATGTGTATTTCACAGTGTCATTGTCTTACACATCACAAGGGGTGGTGCCAAAGGGCAATATATCTGGTACATGTGAGTGTACTAGCAATGTTACTATGCTGATACCATTAGCAATGACCATACATAATAATGGCTTCTTCTGTTATATAGGGGCATTGCACCACCCACAGCCATACCAACCAGATAAGTACATATTTACATTGTACTTACACATGCTTTTGGAATTGCATTTGGACTGGAACATATCTATTGCTCAGTGCAGCTATGGTACATGTATTTTATATGTCACATTTTTGTGTTTGCAGTATGTACACCCCCTAAGCCAAAACCCAATGCACTGATCCTCAGACAGGATTTGATGTGCCATAGTCATGTAGTACAACCAATGACACACAGTGAAATACACTGGACTCAACTTTCTCTAGTCCTGTTGGGGGTTAATCCTGTAGCTTAGGCTACAGACTATGATAGAGGAGATAGTTTATCCAGCCAGTCTGAAGATGGTGGGGCATTGGATATTAGTCAGGAAGTTGACCTCAAGCAGCTGTCCCCAGTTGAGTCTGAGAGTGGTGCTGACTCAGCTCCAAAACAGACTAGTAATGACCATTGGACATTACTTGGGCAAGTGGTTGGCATGTATGGCTGTGTGTCTGATGGTGTACGGCTGCTCTTCCAGGCACATGAACCTTCACAGCCCCATCATGGCAATGACCTATGTGCACATGCTCGTGCTACTGATCATGTAGCACACTAGCTCTGTGTGTTGCATGAGGGTCAGGAGTGCACAGGTCTTGAAAGCACAGGCTGCACAGCATGATAGTGTGGTATGTTTTGCATGCTTTGTCAAAAATCTTGTCACATTAATGCTTAAGAAGTGCAGAAGTACAACTCAAGAACTATATGCTGATACACATGAGCAGAATACCACTAGTTGGGAGAGGAAGTCCACCTCTTGTACATCCCACACATGGACCACGTCCATAACTGTCTGTGCTGCAACATGCATGCAAAGCTGCTGTGGGTCACCATGATCAGACCTCAGCAGTCACATCCTGGCATAGTAACTGCACCACTGTACAGACCCACAGTGTGTTCTTACATACACATGTAACCAACTCCACATCAGTTGTATGGCCCCATGGGGATAGTGTTTCCTCACATAGTAGGGGAAGCCATAATCACAGTGTGAACTGTCAGCATGGGTGCTCTAGTCTGAATTACTGTTACAATGACAGTAACCCCAGTGTGTGTGTTTTGTTGTGTTATCTTGACCCTGTTGCAATGATGACTTCCTTAGTAGCCATTGCATGCTGTGCAGGTTAGTGGATTTTGACATATCTGATGCCACATGATTTCATGTGTAACTTACATGATGGACTGGTAAACCACTGTGTCATAATTTATATATGTTCATAGTTTCACTCTCATGTTCTATATTGACATTGACATGGATATACCTTGATTTTACAGATGTGTTTTTGTTACATACATGTTCAAATTTGCATTATACCACCATGTATTCATATCTGTAACTTACATATTACTGGGAATGTCATGTATTTTCTTCTTAGCTAGTTCATTATTGCATGTCATTACTATGTGGACAGGTATACTTCATATGGTATATCTGTGTTACATCTGGCACATTACTGTTTACTATCCTTGTTTCTGCATCAGCACACCCTGTGCATACCTTATACACTTGCATCTTCAGTATATATGTAATTTACAGTAATAGTTAGGCCATAACATGCAAAAATGCTTAGATACACACTTCCACACATATCATGTCCTTACTGATACAGTGTTGTGTCCTGTGTCTGTTGCTACATACATGTCATCTGTGTATTATTGTAATGCACTACACCTGTACATGAGTAATTCATATAGTTGCAAACATATGTGTATCATACTGCTGTGAACTACATTATTACAGGGTAGGAGAGTCCTGGCCAGTATGAATTATATGTCCCTTGTCAGACATATGGCTTTAGTGGCACACATTACCCTAATGCTAATATCAAAAAGGCTGCATGCAGGTTAGCCTCATGTCAGACAAATTACCGTGTTCCTGTGACATGTTCATTGTGCATATGGTTCTTATACTGCATCCCTATACTTCTTTTAGTTCTGCTACATCCTCCCTATGGATACATAGACAGGCAGACTCTCACACATGCTTCTTTGTGAGATACTGTGAGTGCCTTTATCTCTGCTACTTGCTTGGCATCACTAGCAGTTGCACATTTTACTTAAAATGGTTGCTATATATAACTGGATCCTACCTACTTCTATTATCTGCTGTCCAGTTTATGTGACAAGGTCCTACATTACATGGCTAAGACTGCTTTAGCTTAAGACCAATCACACTGCACTGTAAAGCATTGCCAATACCCAAAAAGGGTGCCACATTGGATTTTGCTCAAATAAACCTCTGGAATCTCCCGCTATTATGCCAGTGATTTACCTTATATGCCCTCCAAAGGTGTATGGCTACACATTTCCTAATACTCCCAGCAATATCAGAAATCATGTCTAACTGGTAACAGAGTGGAACAGTTTATAACAGAGGTAACTCACTCTCTGAAAGCTTTCTGGTGCTTGGATAGTGAGCTGAACAAACACAACAAAATACAGCAGTATTTAAAGTACGCTATGTAATTTAATGCCACTGCAATGTTTTTCTCATGTATTAGGAAGGATCTGTGGTAAAGGTGACTGAAACATGACAACTATGCTGATGGTTGGCTACTGGGAGATTCCCACTATAAAGAGACATATGGTTTTAATTACAATGGTTTTAAATAAGAATGCACTATATATTTGTATGCCAGCCTTACTCCTTCATCATAAAAATATCAGAAATCTTACACTTACAACTAATACCTCTGTTATGTACTGTCATTTGTTCATAGCTCAGTATGAGGCAGAAAAGCCTTAGGGTAAAGTGCAGCATGAATATAACCTGCAAACAAGATTTTCTCATCTTCCTACTGCTTTGGGGTTCAACAACTAGATGCTTCTTCTCCAACAGATTATACGCTCATAGATTCATAGGATGTTACTAGTCACTTTATTGAGTAGAAAACAAGTAGCCAACCACTGCAATTCCCATGACTTGTTACTCAGTTTCATAACGGATTGTGGAGTCAGACCTCGGATTAATTTACATTAACCTTTCCTATAATCTAGGTTATCTTTGAAGAGAGCTAGGGATTAACTTTATTTTACATGAAGAGGAAACACATTCCAATGGACAGAAATTCTTCTTGAGGGGTATCTCAACTATCAGAAGGTTTTAGTTATGTTATGGTGGAGGTTTAGATTTCTTGTGCAGGTGTTTATGGTGTTGCTGTTTTTAAGACATGTAGGAGGTTATGCAAGACAGAGTTATTTGGGCTTTATAGGCTAGACAGAGGTCACACTGTATGAGTCTGTGAAAAGAAACACAGAGCTTTAAAGTGTCGGGCATAGGTCATGAAACCGAGGCCCATGGTTTTCTCAGTGAGAAAACATTGGTGTGTTTCAAACTGTATCATGCATTAGGACAAGAGCATGATGAAGGCAGGACCATTTTCAACTATGGGCATTATAAGGGGTAGGAGTACAGGAGATGGTAATATATTTATACTAAGAATACTGTACCTTCAGCAATCAGCCAGGATTATTATACAACATTTTAGTAGATATATAGCTGTTAAAGGAGAGTTCATTGTCTACAAAAGTTCTCAGGTCCCTGATAACTATGTCAGTTTTGATGGTAGGGTATCATGTATGTGATAGGTGCATGTGTTCCCTTGATTTTTTTAAAGAACACAGTAATACACTTCTTAGCATTTGGCTTTAGACCATGGTCCTGGCATCACAGCTTTATATTTCTGTTAGGAACTCTTGTAATCTCTAGGAGCCTCTGGGGAATTGATGACAGAGCCAAATAGTGGTGTAGCAAGGGCAAGGTGAGAGGGGCAACTGCCCTGGGTGCAAAGTGTTGGGGGGTGCAGTCAGCTGATGATAATATCTAATGCAATACCATTTTTTAAAAACTGGTATTGCATTTGTAGTCAAACCTGAGTTCTGCAGCACTCCGTGTATGGTCTAAACAGTAGCAACTGCTTGCTACATTATAGCAAACAGTTTGCTATAGTTTAAAAGTTAGAAATTTTTTTTTTTTTTTTTTTTGCTAAAATCTGAGCATTGTAGTGCTCTGTGGATGCAGGGTATAAACCGCAGCATCTATTTGCTATATCTGTAGCAAATATTTAGCTGCAATGTCTAACAAGATTATCTTTTAAACTAAAACTTGAGCTCTGTAGCATTCCATGCAGGCAGGGTATAAACTGTAGCATCCATTTTCTGCATTTGTAGCAAACATTTTGCTACAATTTCTAACAAGATGATTTTTTAAACTAAACCCTGAGCTCTGTATCACTCTGTGCAGGCAGGATATAAACTGTAGCAACTGTTTGCTAGATGGTAGCAAGCAGTTTGCTGCAATTTATCAGTGTACATTCTTATTTATTCATTTATACATTTATTAAATAAAAGGGAGCGGGGTCAGGGGCAGGTCGCAGAAATGGGACCTGAATAGCTGGGCAGGAGGGAGAAGGGTGTGCTGAGCATCTTGCCACCTACTTTGTGTGACAATAGAAAAAACATTGTTATTTTTTTTTACACTTCAATAGAAAAGCTTGGGAATGGGGGGGGGCATAAATATGAATCTGTAATAAGCCTATCAGCAGACCAGCTTAATACAGATACAATAAAGTACTTTTTTTTTCTCTTCACCTGAACAGCTGAGGGGGAGGGTGGGAAGACGGTTGCTGGTACCCTCACAGGATGCTGGCTAAGCCAGCTAAACATTTGGTGCCAAGTTTGTAATCATATACAAACACTGTCCAGTCAGAGACCCTTAGCATCAGCTTTAATGTCAGAGAAGTAAATATCAGATAGAAGTGGTCCTAGTACTGATCCCTTGAGGAGAGTGCCCCCCCCCAGTCCTAATTGAATGTGTTCTCTGAGACAGTTTGCTATTCAGTGGGTTACATAAAGGCTTGCTTTATCTTGATTAGTTTGTCAATAATGCCTGTGTGGTGAATGATATTGAATGCCTTGACTGGTTCAAGCTAAGTGATTTATGCCAATTTGGCTTCAAAGCCTCAGTGAATTTTTCAAAGAAGTCTACTAAGCTGAGAAAGCAGGATATTCCTGTGAGGAACTGAAACTTGTTTCCGTTGATGGATTATAAATCTGCAAATATCTTTGTTTATATATTCAATAATTATGTTTCCATTACCTAATAAATAAGATATAATGATGGTTTCCATTACCTAATAAATATGACAAGCAGGTCGCGTTTATCAGTTGTTGCCATAATCAATGCTGATGACATCATGGTCTTCATGCATCTGGCATCAAAACTGCTGAGAAGCAGAGGTTAAACAGATTCAGTTGTGAGTAAATGAGACAATGATTCATACTGACTAAGAAATGCCTTGGCACAACTTCAGGATAAAGAGAGCTAGTGCTTTTTTGTTTAAGAGACTGTTATTTTCTCTGGCTTGAATGTAATATTTGCCAGGCCAGTGGGAACCTGGGAGATAGGGGAGAAATTTGGTATAAATTTCTGTTAGTACTTTGGCTATATCTCCAAGGCTGGGTGGGTGTTATTGTTTTGTACTCTCTCATTGCAATATAAGGGTACTGTTTCAGAGGTTTCTGACAAAAGTGAAAAAGAACTTATAGATGTTCTTGACAAAGGTGGAGACTTTCAATTCATACTTAACCTTGCTAGATTTTATTTTTTCCTAAGATCTTTGTTTAACATTTGTATCACTTTTGGAGCATGGGTTTTTAGATTATTCTTGAGGGTGTGGAGTTTTTTTTTATTTTGTTAAACAGTTTCTTGATATTAGGTTTACATCACAGAGATTTGTTTCTAAACAGGTCATTTTATTTGTGCCAGACAGGGATTGATATCCTGATACAGGCATTGACATAACAACAGAAACTATTTGGAAATGGCTACTGGATCTTTGAAGGAAGGGGGCCCTAGAACTGCTTCAATTAATCAGCTAGTAAGTTTGCCTTTAAGAAATCTCTAATGATAGTAGGGTTTGTGAGTAATTTGTATTGGGCCCTAATTGTGAAAAATACTGACTATTTTCAGACTGGTGGTTAGTTAAGTAGAGAACTGTAGAGCATAATATTCATAAGAAAATTGGATCCAGTAAATCAGACCCCCTGGTAGAGGATTGCACAATCTGGTTAGAGTGCACTGGTAAGACCTGGGAAGCATTGTGTGTATTTATTTGTAGTAGTATAGGTGTCCCAGTTTATGGATGCATAACTGATATATCTGAGAATTATGTTTGATTTAATTCTGCTCATGCTTCTTAAGGTATGCTTCGCGGATTGTGGGTGCCATAGTGCGGGGTTTGTAATTGGCTAGTAGACATTTACTAGGATGTGGTAGAGTACAATGCCATTATTAAGATGTATGTCTAGATGTGATGTAACTGCAGTGGAATATGGAAAAACACCACTGGCCATCACTTCCTCATGTTCAGATTCAGTTTATTGGCTGACTATTACTTATTAGAGTACTTGTATTATATTAGTAAGGCATTTCCATTATATTTCACAAAAATGTCTAATGGTGCTGTGCATAATTACCAACTGCATGTGGATTTCAAATAAGACACTAGAATAAGTATAATGGCCTTTATTTACTGTTGGTTTTCTTTATTTGTGACATTAAAGACCATATTGCCATGTTTTAGAGACATGAATGTCAAGAAATTCACTCAAGAGCAGATGGAAGCAAAGTTAAACAGGTGAATCTTGACATCCATGTTAAGAACACATAACTTGATTATGATTAGAAGATAAGGGGGCATCAAACTGGGCACATGTGTCAGCTGAAAAATGCCTCATAGAGTGCCCCATCTAAAAAATCCAAAGATTTAAAAATCATCATAGTAATAGGACATGGATAGCCAGCCATTAGTTTCGTGTGCCCAGTTCCTAACTATTTGTAAGTTAACATTTTCTTGTTTGATTATGTCAGAAGGATTCCAAAACACTTGCTCTCAGTGTAAGTGACTACTTACACTGAAAGCAGGCTGAGAACAAGTCTTTTGGAATATGACCCCTGCTTTAAGCCTGTTTATAGATAGCCCTTCCACTTAGGCTTTCACCAAAACTACCTTCAGCAAATCAACATGTTCCAACTATATGTATGTACCATCTGCAACTCCTACACATTTTTCTTTCCATACCTCACCAGCTAGTTACTTTGCACTAATTGTACCCCTGCAAGAAAACAGAGTTTCCACTATCAGGAAACCTGATCATAATTTTGTTGTACATGGAGCTTTAACTTCTCCAATGCATTATCGGTCACTGAAAAATGTGTAGGAGCACAAATTGTTTTACATCTTTTAAATTCATAAAACACTTCCCATTGCCACACAGACAATGGCCAGAAGCTAATTGTCAGGTAGATACCTCACTCTGCCACAGTCAGGTAGACATTTCACTCTTTGTGCGATGGTCTTCTTGCTGGTGTTCTGTGGTGGCATAAACCAGCACTGTTATGCACTGTCATGAAACTTTAGCTTAACTTCACTGAGAAGTGTTTAACAAAGCTTTGTTCAGCAACTTTCTTACATTATAAGGGAGCATGGTGATAATCTATGAGCTACAAATGTTTATCTCGTGGATCAGTCTTAATCCAGTTCTCTGACTGCTATCAAAGAAGTTGGAAGTCTAAATGTCTTCCTTAATATATTACAAACATATCTAAACAGTTATATCTACTCCTCTGTTGACTAGTCACTGCTCCATAAATTAACAATGGATACATCTTTGCCTCCATCCCCAGTATTATGAGGGCAAGAGTCATGAAGCTCATTTTGTGCCCATGCAATATAATACTGCAGCTTTCAAATAACCATTATTTTAATATAATCTCTGGGTTTTCAACATGACTTATTTTCATTAAATAGTATGTTTAAATACATGAGTAAAGCAACATTCTCCAAATCTTGTCCTATAAAATATACCTTATTATTTATTTTCATACTGTATGCGATTATCTCTGTTTTCCTCATTGCCTGACGGGATTTCTCAAAATCCAGTTATTGTGTTTCATTTGTTACAATCTTATTTCATATCCTTATATGAAAGGCTCATTAAATGAATCTATTTTCTATTAAAAAATAATGAAACTAAATAATTAAAGTGTAAAAAGTTCTAGAATGACCTTCCCCATAACCAATGCACAGTATTTGTCAAATTGGGTGATTAAAACTTACCATAGGCAGTTTAAATGTGGCCCTAATTTATTATTGTTCTATTATGCAGAGTAAATTATGTGACTCCATTAGTTCACATTGCATGCTAAAGTGTAACGCTAACTGATATGGTTATCTTACTGTCTGATGTCCATTTGTACCTCAGTATGACAATGCTAACATGAATCTTCATTCTAATAACAATTAAGGCAATGTTTTTGCTGTAATAGCAGACAATGTATAAAATATAGTCCAGTTCTACTCATATTTCTGTTAGATGAAATCTTAATCTAATGTAGAAAGAGAAACAATAGTTATTTTACTGCACTAAAATCAGACTGTGGACACTAAGCATGATACACTTTTTCTGTTACTTCAAACAGTTTTGCTTCAGCTGTTTTATCAGCAGATCCCATAGGAAGTTCTAACAAAGTATATGAGGGTAGTGACATAATCAGATAGCTCAAACATTTGCAGTGTCAGGCCTTTAACACTGTTAAGCACTGCTAGTTAATGAAATGAGAGTAATGTCGCATGTAGATTTGTCAATTGTTCTCGTCTGAGCAACTTGCATTTGTCACTGATTATGCAATGATTAACAGTGTGACACCTTATTTAAGTGCACTAAAATAATTTATACAGAGAATATGCAGACAATACAAGGTATTCCTAGTCAATTAAAGCTCTGTTTATCAGGCTATTTGGCAAACTGCTGAAAAGAACTCCATCTGTAAAATGTAGAAATACAATTCATCCAGTTAAAGCATACAGCATGTGAGTTTTGTCTTGGCTAGTTCAAGCTCATTGCCAACAACATCATCAATGGAATACTCAAAAGGAAGCATTGGAGCTGAATACAATCCTTAGCAACAAAGCTGTGCCGACAATGTTTCTAATTGAATTATGAAACCTTTATTATACTTAATTGCTTGCATTAAACGAGAATATGGAATTATGCAAAATTATGCTGCAATTTCCATTATGGTTTATAACACTGGGGGATGGTTGTGCTAGAATTATGGCTAATCAAAAAGGCAATGAAGTCTAAAATAATTGTTTTATCCCATCAGGCAATTAGCAGCCTAAGATAAAAGAGATGCTTAAATATTCTGTGCATCTTCAGATCTTCTCAGAATCTTTGTTTTCTATTTAAGGCTGCACATTTCAATTAAACTCCAGCTTTTTCTGAAAAGGCAGCTTGGAAAAAATATTGTTAGGCCAGTGATCATTTTGACCTATTTAATATAATGTGCATTAGTTTCCAACTGTCAGTAAAATAAAATGCTGCTGAAAGTTATGAAAGTGTCACATTTGAAGCAGGGATAATTAACTACACATTTTTAGAAATAAAATCTTTTATCCCACTTCATTAAACACAGAAGGAAAACAACATTATTCAAACCATTACTACAAGAAAGCAGAAACTCTACATTGCTTTTACCTAAAGTTAGTTAAATTTTGTATTTATATATGCAAGAGCATTGCCAGAATTTTGGGAATTGCTCTCCAACTTTTAGATTATAGCCCTCGTCTTACACGTTTAGCCTGTCTCACAAAAATAATCCTGCAATGAAAGATGTAAACAAAAAGCAGAATTTAGCCAACAAAATATTTCCAGATATGTAACTATAGGTGGGATTCCAGCATACTAGTCTTTGTTTTGGAGTAATTAAAAAGGCAATACAATCTTTTTGAAGTAACTGAACAGGCAATTTAATAGAGTTCTTATTTAATATGCATAATAATTGTACTTTCACTATGCAGATTATATGTATATATATATATATATATATATATATATATATATATATATATATATATATATATATATATATGGGTCTAGGACACATGCTCGAATCGCATATGTGCGAATCACAAAACATCAAACACACATACACGAAAGCGCTTAACATCAAAAAGCGCTTCCGTGTATGTGTAGTTAAAAAAAAAATCTACATTTCATCAGGAGGACTTCGCCCCCCTGCACCCCCCCACTCCCCCCTACTTTATTATTCTCACTCTGAAATCGCACTACAGTGGGTAAAAGGGAATTTTCCCTTACCCGCACTGTAGTCCGATCTACGAAACAGGCACACATACATGGAAGCGCTTGTGGATGTTAAGCGCTTTTATGTATGTGTGTTCGATGTTTTGTGATTCGGACATATGCTAGTCGAGTATGTGTCCAGATCCCATATATATATATATATATATATATATATATATATATATATATATATATATATATGGTTTACTATTGAAATGTTGAAACTGAAACCATTTTTTTACAAAATTACCGAATTGTTTATTGTAATACCAAATTACCAACATGTTGGAAATGGTAACCACAACAATCGACATTCAAACCTTGGAACTTCCAGTATTGAAAGTCTGTGTTACCATTTTTGCAGAGGGCAAGCCCCCCTGCACCCCCACTCCCCCTGCATATTATATATACCAACTCCAAGATTGCACTACAGTGAGGAAAAGGGAAAATTTCTGATCTGCACTGTACCAAAATATCACTTCAAAATGTCGACTTCATATCAGCAAATGTGTACTCACTTCCGCTAATACAAATTCAAATATTTTCAATTTGACATTATGGACATTGGTAGAATCCACATTCGACCAACCTGAATTTGCATTTTGATAGTAAACCTATATATATATATATATATATATATATATATATATATATATATATATATATATATATATATATATATATATATATATATATATATATATATATATATGTGTGTGTGTGTGTGTGTGTGTGTGTGTGTGTGTGTGTGTGTGTGTAAAGCAGAGTTAGGTGAACAAGGAAATGTGTGTTGGCTGATTCCTGTATTGCCGAACTGCAATTCTACGAATGTCATTTTAGCGAATGCCACTGTGCATTTGTAAATGCCACTGTGCATTTGCGCATATGAGGCTGATGTTATGAATAGAGATTGCAGTACAGTGCATATCAGGAAATTTACCCCTTTCCTCACTGTAGTGTGATATCGGAGTTAGAATATATAATTTGCAGGGGATGTGGGGGTGCAGGGGGACTTGCCCACCTGCAAAAATATGTATTAAAGTGATGTGCAGTATTGAACTGGATATGTTCATACTGCTGGGAAGCAGGCAGGTAAGTGTCAGCAGGTAAACTTTCAGGAATGTCGAAGCCGTTAGTTCAATCATTTCAAATTTATGTGTTTTCGGCATGTTTACCTAAACAATATACAAGAATTCGGAATTTTTCTGTTTGTGTGCAAAATGCGTTTATATATACATATATATATATATATATATATATATATATATATATATATACATATACACACACACACACACACATATAATGCATACCTACACACACACACACACACACACACACACACACACACACACACATATATATATATATATATATATATATATATATATATATACACACATATACAGAGAGAGAGAGAGAGAGAATTACAGTATATATAGAAAGGGAGAGATACAGCATGAGAAGTAATCTTTTTGAACTGAGTGATTTCTTTCCCTACACAATCACAGAAATATGCAACTATTTGTGGATGGCATGGTTATGCAACATAATGTTTTGGACAGTGGAGGACAGCAAACAGATTTTGATGTTTAGGATGTGACATGCCTCTAGACAATGTTGACAACTTACTTGTGTGGAGAATATGTATCACCTTCCACAAAAGTTTTCCAGAAGTATCACAGTATATTTATTGCCCTCTCCATATTCTGATTTCCTAAGGAAGCTTCACAATTCTAGGCAGTATTATAATGCACAGGAAGTATTCTCTATATAAGTTCTTATGTTGAGAGTAAACATTAAGCAGGAACATTATAGTTATGTACATATTGAAAACAGACTTGAAAAAAGATACAGCACAACAGATGTGATATAAAATAAGTAGATATACCATTTGAGGTTGTCCTGTATATGTGAGCATCTCACTCATAGAACTCATTAGCATGACATATGTTAAAATTGTCTTGACTGATACCACTCACAGTGTCAGTGATTGCCAACCCTTGTTGTGTCCAAAGGTATGTGCCAAAATCCACAAGTCTTGTAGACAAAGCCAGGTCTGTTGTTGGAGAAGGATAGTGACTTAACTAAGGCCTTGCAGCCTGGCTTCAATAAGCTGCCTAAGCAGCTGTAAGAACTGATGGAGGGAGGTGGAGCTATATCTTCTCATCCCTCTTCAGAGGAAGCAATGGATGACATGCTGGTGTAAGGCAGTCCATTCAAGAAACCTCTGTGAAGCCTTAATCCATTACTATAGGTGAGTGTACAAACTATGAGGGAGTACCATAGTTTTTATAGAGATTGTGGACAGATCTAAAGGGATGCTGATGCCTAACAGCTCACAGTGCTCTTCAGACTGATGCCAGTATATAGGAGGTTGGCCTCTCAGTACTATGTGAAACTATACTTTTTGAATAGTAATGCTGGCTTCAAATCTCACTCATTTTCCACATAATGTTTTCATCAGTCCATACCACCTGGTGACCCTGTCCTGTGGGGGTTAAATACCTGTGTGATACTGTATAGCTGTGGTAATATGGAGAAGAGGTCTTAGGAGAGTCACACTTCCTCAAAAGTCATCACATACTTGGTGCAGAGGTTAACGTTGTTGCCTCACAGCAAGAGGTTCTCAGGTATGATTTTTGGCTAGGGTGCCTTCTGTGCAGAGTCTACACATCCTCTCTGTGTTGGCATTAGTTTCCTCCAGGTACTCTGGTTTCCTCCCACATTCCAAAGACAGAAGTCTGGAGTATTTCTCCCCAGACCTCCACTGAAAATAGGCTCTGTCCTAGTTGGACTTTCCTGGTTAACAAATGTTAAATAAATCAATATCAACACAAGTTTACAAAACAGAAAAAAATCCTCCAGATGGATATGTGCATGAGCATTGTGACACTGAGAGACATGACTACAGTTACATAAATGTCTGAGCATTTCAGATACATCTTGAATAGTGATGACAGTTGCAGTACAGTGCAGTATAGTCATACCTAGCTTACATGCAGCCGATATCTGCTAATATGCAGTAGTTTGAACATTATGGGTATATGTATCTACAGTACTAAGCAGTGTAATGTAATGCATAACATAAAAGTGATATTGATTCATACATATTATTTATACAAATATTGTGCACACAAGTTAATTGTAAAATATGTTCACATACCAATCCTAGGCAGTACTAATAGTTGTATTAACTATTATCTCACACTATTATAAAAGGATTTGTCATGCAAGTAAAATGTAGCTATATGGCTATGGGACAGAGCAGTTATGATTAGCATATTACTCAATCACCCATGAGTACTTGTTGTATTCTAGTATGAAATGTAATGGGATTACAAGTGGTATTCTTTGCAATCCCAGTAATGGCATACAAAGAGTAAATGAAATGTATGTAACATGAATTATATTTAAAATGACAACCAAGAATACCACAACAATGATTTAATACAATCCAATTAGCGCTTTTGTCTTAGTTCTGTGACTAAAACTTCTTCAGACAAAAACCTCACAAACACAGTTGAATTAAATACACTAAATAAGTCACATGCTTCACTCAATTACGCAAAACTCCACTTCACTTAAAGGTATAGACTCATATACAAGTATAAAAAACAAATATAAAAAAATCATTATAAAATGTGTATGTATACAAATGAATATGTATCTAATCTAATAAATTATTGTTATTTCATTACTCTCAAATAAATTCTAATGTAGCAGGATTCTTAATTTCAAAATGCAAGCTAAAGAGTTTACATCATTTAAGCCTGGCTGAACTTTGCTTCTTTTTATTGCTAAAATACTGTCTATGTACAGTAAAGTGAAATATTGTATAGGTTCATAGGTTCATAGGTTCATACTAGGCTATCTGCCCGAGGGCATTTACAAGCCTAGCCCATAGTTTTGTGGCTTACGCCACCCCTTTAGTATGGGGAACTATACCCATTATTTTGCTGTGCCTCTGTTGAGCAGTGACACTGAGGTAATCCCTGGGGTATATCTGCGATCTCCCATCCATTGGTCAAGATTTCTCTTGAACAAGGCCAGCGAGGTGCTCTGCCTCACATATACCGGGATTTTATTCCACAGCATAGGGAGTCTTTGGGTGATGAATCTATCCCTCCAGCACGTCCTATTAATAGCCGTGTCGAGGTTTAAGTCTCCGCCCTTGTGGCTCTGACGGATCTAGATTTTTGAGGTGAAGCATATTCATCAAATCTGGGTTTGACATGGCCTTGTATGTTAGGCAAAGGTCACCTCTGAGCAAGCGGTGCGACTGAATAGAGCTGGAGTTCTTTCAGTCGGGCAGCATAGGACAGATGTTTGAGACCCTTTATCCTTTTGGTGAGGAACTTTGTGGCCTCTCCAGCTGCTGCAAGTGTCGGGTCAGATACATTCGAATGGGGCATTGTACTCAATCATTGGTCTGATGAGTGATGAGTATAGGGAGACTATGACCTCCCTTGATCTAGATGAGAATCCCTTCATGATAAGGTGGGCAATGTAGAAGGTCTTCCTAACTACTTTAGCTACATGGGTGTCGAATGACAGACTACTATCAACCTGGGTCCCCAGGTCCCTGATAACTTCTTCTGTACTCAGTGGATTGCTACCTATTTGGTAGCTAGGGTAACCTTGTTTTTCCCGAAGGGTATGACTATGCATTTTTGGCATTTAACTTTAGGCCATGGCTCTGGCACCAGTTATCCGTTTCTGTGAGACCCTTCTGAAGGATATCTGTGTCAGATGTGTTTTCTACTATGGCCCAGTTTGCAGTCATCTGCAAACTTTGTCAGCCATAACCCTCCTGTGTTTGCTTGTACTTGGAAAAGTAGATGCCAAACAAGAGTGGGCCCAGGACTGAGCCCTGTGGTACACCACTTGTGACAGGCTTTGAGTCTGACATGGCGCCAGCAACTCTGACCCTGTGGGTTCTGTCACTCAGCCAGTTTGCAACCCATCTTGTGATGTATGGGTTAACATTTAAGCTGATGAGTTTTTCAATGATACCCGAGTGGGGTATTGTATCAAAGGCCTTCGCCAGATCGAGGTAGGCTGTATGGACTGCCTTTCCCTCATCAATGGCTTTGGTGACTGTTTGAAAAAGTCAACCAAGTTTAGAAGGCATGATCTGCCTTTGACAAAGCCAAACTGGGATGGATCCAAAGTCTGCAAATTCCCTATGTCTTTATTTATGAGGTCCATTATGATCCTCTCCATGGCTTTGCAGATAAGGCTTGTCAAGCTAATGGGCCGGTAATTTCCAGGGTCGGTGGAGGCACCGCCTTTGTGAAGTGGGACCACAGTTGCAGTGCGCCACTCCCTGGGTACGTATCCAGAGGTAAGACTATGATTAAACAGCTGTCCTAGCTGTGGGTTTAATTCTCGTTGAGTTCGTGGAGCACACAGCTGGGGACACCATCAGGTCCCATGGATGCTGTGTTTTTTTGCTTTGGAGAGAGCAGTTCTCACTTGGGCGTTGGAGATGTTTGGGGGCTGCAATAGCTTGGTATAGATATCTTTTCTTCTTGGGGAGGGGAGAAGTTTGCACTGAACCTGTCAGCCAGTATGTTGGCAATGTCTGTAGGATCAGTAATCTTCACATCATTTTGAACTAGTTCTGAGCATATCTGGGAGTTTCCTCCCAGGTTTCTAACATAGCTAAAGAAGGCCTTATGATTGTCTTTTGAGTCTTTAGCTATTTTTCTCTCAAAATTTGCTTTGGATGATTTTATGAGAGCTCTTAGTTTTTACTTATAGTGATCAAGGGTGTCCTACCTTTTAAGGATTTTGCTCTATCTTGTAGTAGCTTCCTCCTTTTGTTGTAGAGTTTGTTTATGGCTGGGGTCCACCAGAGTGGACGCTTGCCTTTGGTACAAAGAGTCTTTGTTTTGCTTGGGATTGCCTTATCCATGCAGTCCTGCAGGTGCTGGTAGAAGGCATTTGTAAGTGATTCAGCGGCTTGAGTACTGTTTTCCGTCGGCTCGGGGCCTTAAAGGAGACCACACTAGTCTTTAGAAGTGTGAAGTCGGCTTTCGAGAAGTTCTTTACTGTGGTCTTTTTATTTCAGGTGGGGTGGGATGAGGACCTCCAGCGAGATTAGTTTGTGATCTGATCTCACCAGTGAGGGGTATACTTCCGGTGTTGAACATTGTGCTCCCATGTTCGTGATGATGAGATCAAGTATGTTTTCTCCTCTTGTAGGGATGGTGACTAGTTGTTCCATGGCATTTGAGTTTATGAATTCCAGGAACTTTTGGGCTAGGGTGTTTGGGCTTGAGTAGTGTTCCCAGTCTATATTAGGGTAATTGAAGTCACCTAGTATGATGGTGTTTGGTGATACATTTATCCCTCTAGTGTTTTCAGGAAGGCCATGTGAGGTTCCTGAGTTTGTGAGGGTGGCCTGTAACATGCTACAATTTGCAGAGCAGTCTTGCCTATGGTTAATTGCACCTGGATGGTCTCCGATGCATCGTGCATTGCCACCAGTCTTGAGGTGTGGGTGTCTTTGATGAATATGGATACCCCCTCCTTTCTTGGTATTGTCCGGATTTTGGGGCGAACGCATGATAAGAGGTAAAACCTGATAGTGCTGGGGTGCTCTCAGGAGCCTTGAACCAGGTTTCTGTCACTGCACAGACATCGATGTTCTCCATACTGAGAAGGGCCTCGAGTGCGTGCATTTTGAGATTTAGACTTCTGGCATTGAGCAGCATTACCCTTAGTTTTTTCCTTTTTGTGTTCTAGGGTGGTAGGTTTAGAATTTGAGCCTTGCCTAAAAAGGCACTATGGGGTGGCAAGAGCCTTTGCCAATATCCGAATCCCAGGGTGACAGGTGCAAGCCGTCCCTTAAGCAGCGTGGCTTGTCCAGCATGTCATCCCAGGCAGACAGACATTGGATCCCCTTTGAATGACACCAGAGTTTAAGCCAATTGTTAAAGCTGATCATCTTATCTCTGTATTGTGGCATCATTCTTGGTGAAGGTAGGATACTGCTCAAGGTCAGGGTCATACCTGCCTGGGCTACATAATCAGAGAGCTCCTCAATGTCTCTTTTCATGTAGTCCAAGGAGGTACGCCTCAGGTCGTTTACACCAGCGTGGACAATGACTGAGTCATATTTGTACCTGCTGTTGAGAGACCTGAGTGCTTGCGTTATGTGGCGGATTCTAGCGCCCGACAGGCAGCTTACTGTGACCTTCTCCTTACTCAGTCTGGTGAGCGGGACGTCAGTGTGTCTGACTATGGAGTCACCAATGACTAGTGTGTCTGGCATTGTGTTTGGCCTTAAGGGCTGTGACTGTTTGACACTCTGACTGTGAGGTCTATGTGTTGCAGGTGTTGTGTTCTGAGGTGGTGGTTGTTTGGGTGTCTGCTTTGGTGGCCTCTGCTGTTTTGGTAGATTTTTGATCAGAGCCGCCGAGTATGTCTTTGTGTGTTTATGTGTATGATTTGAGGTTGTGATGGTACTATGTGAGACTGGGTCTATAGTGTGTGTGGTAACCTTCTCCTCCTGACTGGTCTTGCCAGTCCTATGTTGAGAGAGCTCAGCCTCCAGTTTGGCCGTATAGTTGCATCTCTCGCATGTATTTGTGTTTTGTGGGAGGAGGAGAGGGTTGTCTGTGTACATGAGGCAATTGTATTAACTAGTAAAATATTGGTGTGAACTGTTACAATTATTGAATACGGTATATAGAGCTAAATGGAAGTATCCATTTACAAAGGTGCCCAGCCTAAAACTAAAAAAAAATATCACTAAGAAAGGTCGGCAGAGGAAGTGAGTCGACATACACCCTAACATAAATAATGAATGCATACTGACATCTCTCTTCTTCCTTAATATTTACAGTTGACAGTGGAAGACGGTTTTAAGAAGGAAATGTGAGAACAGGCGTCACATTGCTGCAAGAAACGCAAAAAGCACAACCACGATTTATGCAGTACAATCAGATGTTTTCCACAGCCTGCCTGCACCTCAGTGCTGCGCAACTCAAATCCCTTTATTGTGTTTCTTACAAAGTTACTTACAGTAGCCCTTCTGCATGTGTTATTATGTCAATCTCTCAGTCAGCTCTCTGCACCTCAGTACTGTCTGATTATCCCTGATCGAAGTTATGAACTCCCTCCGTGACTGTTTAAATAAACCAAAGTGCTGCTAAAATGACAATTGCATTTTTTAGATGTAAAACTGCTGCATATGTTAATTCATAGGCATAAGATATTTACGGCAAGCCAGTTTTTTGTGATGCATGAATATGATGAATGATTATCAGTAGAAACTTGCTACTGACTGTTTCTCGCTCTATATTTCTGTGGGAAGAGAGGGAGAACCAATCAGTAGCCACTAGTCATCCAGCCATCCAGGTACATCATGTACGTGACTGCGGACTTGGCAGTCCGATCTCCTTTCATTTCTATGCAGTTACAACCCTCATAGACTACTGGGAATCACACCGATGCCTTAACTCCTTAATCTGGACTGCTTTTACAGCAGAATAGATTTCAGAAACTATTTTTTTTTAAACCCGGAACTCGCCGACCATGCACAGTTCAAGTTCCGGTACTTCAGCGAGCAGCTAGCCAGGATTCCAGACAACAAAGTGCTATCATTTACACAAATGTAAATATTTTATTTTTTTAAAAATGTGCTTTGTTTTTTTTTTCTGCCTACAGCTGTGGGGGCTGCAGTCCTACAGACCGATGGCGCAAGCCGCCACTGATGTTAGGCCTTATAGGTCTCACTAACAGCAACTCATCAAACACACAGCACAGCAGACTAGAAAATTGAACTTCCAGGAGTATATCAGCAATATAAGTTGACATATCTTCCGTTTTTGTTCCTGATTCTGCCTTTTCTGTTGATTCTGATTTAAAATAAGACAAATAATGCACTTTCCTCTGTGAAGCTAAAGCACCTATTCTTACTACACAGGTACACAGACACATTTAATTAATGTACAAATTAATGCCTGTAACATTGGTTAAACATATTTTGTTACTGATAGCTATGTCTTCATCATGAGAAGATGGGGAGCTTTGAGCAGCCTATCTGTCCCTGGAAGAGTGGTTTCAGCCCAGAAATTAGTAGTTTATTGGTCATTTTGAGCTAATTTCTATCTCTTTCATTTCCCTGCTATAAATACTGCCTTTGCCTGGTTTTGCACGCCAGGCAGCGCCGGTTAGCTAGGGTATAACTATTCCTGGCTCCACAAAGTCTCCTCTTTAATTTTTCCCTTAGAACTAGACACCATTTTAACTTAAGCACTCAAGCTATTCATTTCTCAGCCCAGCACTTGCTCAAAACTCATAGCAAGCACTTACAAACCCTAGCACTAGACCCTCCTATACTGTACAGAAGGACAAGGCTCTCTATTCAACCTTAACAACCATTCAGTAAAACAGTTCACTGTACCTACTCAGGCATGTCCAAAGGGCAGTTTCAGGCATACTCTCTAGTCCAACTAGTGAATCTGGGCATTTTGAGGCAAAGTTACAACTGCCTCATGTACACAGACTACCCTCTCCTCCTACCACCAAACACTAATACATGCGAGAGATGCAATTATACAGCCAAACTGGAAGCTAAGCTCTCTCAACCCAAGGCTGGATCAGACAGTCAAGAGGAAAAGGGAAACGCTTGCATCACACCACCAGTCTCAAATAGACTCATTAAAACAGCACCAGCAAAAACCACATATAAATACATGAAAACATACTCGGAGGCTCTAAATAAAAATCTGCAAAAGCAACAGAGACCTCCAAAGCAGACATCCAAGCAACCTCCACCCCCCAACACAAATCATGAAACACATACTTCACAAAACCAGTGTGCCATGCAATCACAGCCCTTAAGGCAAAATAACATAGCCAACATAATAGTAATAGGTGACTCTATAATCAGACACACTGATGTCCCACTCACTAGGCTGAATAAGAAGAAGGTTACTGTTAGCTGCCTGTCGGGTGCCAGGATCCGCCACATAAAACAAGCACTCAGGTCACTCAAGAACAAGTACAAATACGACTCTGTCATTGTCCATGTTGGTGTGAATGACCTGAGCCGTACCTCCCTGGACTACATGAAAAGAGACATGGAAGAGCTCTCTGATCTTGTAGCTCAGGCCGGTATGACCCTGACCCTGAGTAGCATCCTGCCCTCACCAATAATGATACCACAGTATAAAGAAAAAAAAAATATTAATTTCAACAATTGGCTAAGTTTCTGGTGTCATTCAAAGGGGATCCAGTGTCTGTCCACCTGGGATGACATGCTCGACAAACCACGCTGCTTCACTAGAGATGGCTTGCACCTTTCACCTTTAGGCTTTCGAATAACTGGCCAAGGCTCTTGCCACCTCCATAGTGCCTTTTTTAGGCAAGGCTCAAAAGACAAAACCACTGCCATAAATAGCACAAGTAACAAAAAACTGAGGGTAATGCTACTCAATGCCAGACGTCTAAACCTCAAAATGCACGCACTCGAGGCACTCCTCAGTATGTAGAAAATCGACATATGTGCACTAACAGAAACGTGGTTTAAGGCACCAGAGAGCACCCCAGCACTACCAGGCTACAACTCATACCATACATTTTGGCCACAGAACCCGGACCGAAATGCAAAAGGCGGGGGCATATCCATATTCATCAAGGATACCCACACCTCCAGGTTAGTGGCACAGCACGATGCTTCAGAGATCATCCACATGCAACTAACAATGGGCAAAACTGCAATTCAAATTGTAGCTTGCTACAGATCACCCACCATGTCCCAGGACCCCCAGTCCGCATTTCTAGAAACACTGGGAAATATAAAGGTCCTACCAACCACCCTAATATTGGGTGATTTCAATTACCCAAACAATAATTGAGAGAACTACTTAAGTACTAACTCCCTTGCCCAACATTTCCTAGAATGTATAAACCCAAATGCCCTGGATGAACTGGTCAACACTCCCACCAGAGCTGACAACATATTGGACCTGATCATCACCAACATGGGCGACTGGTGCTCCACACCAGAGGTCAACCCCTCACTGGTTAGATCTGACCATAAACAAATCACTTTGGATATCCACATTACGCTCCCAACCCCGGACAAGGAAACCACCGTGAAAAGCTTTTCAAAAGCAAACTTCACTTTACTTAATGAGGTGGAAAGCTTCAAAGCCCCCATGCTAAAGGATAACATTGTCCAAGCTGCAAAATCCTTTACTGATGCATTATACGGGCATCTACAAGAATGCATGGATCATGCTATCCCAAGCAAAACCAAGACTCACTCCACTAAGAAAAGGAAAGCAGTCTGGTGGACTCCTGCCATAAACAAGCTGTACAATAGAAGGAGGAAACTAGTACAGAAAAGAGTAAAATTCCAAGAAGGGAAGACATCCCTGATTAGTATCAGCAAGAAAATACAATCCCTCATAAAATCATCCAAGGTGAGTTTCGAAAGAAAAATTGCCAAGCACTCCAAAGATAACCACAAGGATTCAAGAATCTAAGTGGCAATGATCAGATCTGCTTGGAGTTAGTGCAGAATGGTACAAAATACACTGAACTGACCAATATTGCCAGCATCCTGGCAGACAGGTTCAGTGCAAACTTCACCCCCTCTCACCCCCAAAAGGGCCCATAACCATATCAGAAGAATGTAGAGCTCCTGAAATCACAGACACTCAGGTTAAAACAGCCCTCTCCAAAGCTAAAAACACAGCATCAATGGGACCAGATGCTGTCCCAGGCTGCGTCCTACACGAGCTCAAAGATGAACTAACCCCTCACCTAAAAACACTGTTCAAACTCAGGCTCTCTACAGGTTACATACCCATAAAGTGGCACACAGCAACAGTTATTCTGCTCCACAAAGGTGGAATCACAACAGACCTCGGGAACTATCGCTCTATAAGCCTGACTAGCTTGGTCTGCAAGGCTATGGAGCACATCATCATGGATCTCATTAACAGAGACATTGGGAACCTCTAAACACTGGACCCTACCCAGTTCAGCTTTGTTAAGGGCAGATCATGCCTCCTAAACCTGGCGGACTTCTTTGAGACAGTTACCAAGGCTATAGACGAGGAAAAGGTGGTATACACAGCCTACCTAGACCTTGCAAAGGCCTTTGACACCATTCCCCATTCTGGTATTACAGACAAGCTCACCAGCCTGAACATAAACCCCTACATCACAAGATGGGTTGCCAGCTGGCTAAGGAACAGAACCCACATGGTAAGAGTTGTGGGAGCTTAGTCTGACTCTAGACCAGTTACAAGTGGCGTTCCTCAGGGCTCAGTCCTAGGACCCCTCCTGTTCAGCATATACTTCTCAGAGGTACAGGCAAGCACAGGAGGACTATGGCTGACCAAGTTAGCAGATGACTGCAAACGAGGGGCTATAATTGACTCTCCAGCTGACACAGACATACTCCAAAAGGGTCTCACTGAGATGGACACCTAGTGTCAAAATCATGGCCTCAAGCTAAATGCCAAAAAGTGCATAGTCATCTCCTTTGGAAAAAAACAAAGTACCCACTAACTACTACATAGGTGGTAGTCCCCTAAATATGGAAGACATAATAAGGGATCTGGGGACCCAAGTAGATAGTAAACTCTCCTTTGATAATCACATTGCCAAAGTGGTTAGAAAATCCTTCTACGTAGCACACCTTATCATAAAAAGGTTCACATCCAGATCAAAAGAGGTCATTGTGCCCCTCTACTCATCTCTCATCAGACCCATCATAGAGTACAACACCCCATTTGGGATGTATCTTACAAGACACCTGCAACAGCTGGAAAGACCACAGAAGTACCTCACCAGGAGGATCACTGGCCTCAAACAGATGCCCTATGCAGCTCGACTGAAGAAACTCCAGCTGTACTCGGTTGCATACCACCTACTCAGAGGTGATCTCTGCCTGACATACAAGGCCATGTCCAACCCAGAACAGATGGGCATGCTCCACCTAAAGAAAAGCTTATCCCCTCGAGCCACACGCTCTAGGGATCTAAACCTCACCACAACAATAAATAGGACGTGCTGGAGAGATAGATTCCTGTCACAGACACTTCCCATGCTTTGGAACAAGATTCCAATCTACATTAGGCAGAGCTCCTTGCTAACACTCTTCAAGGGAAACCTTGACGAGTGGATGGGAAACAGAAAATTTACACCGGGAATCACTTCAGTGGTTCTGCTGGACAGAGGCACAGGGAACTAATCTAAGGGTGTGGCGAAAGCCAACACATTCTGGCTAGGCTTATAAATGCCTTCGGGCAGATAGCCTAGTACCTACCTATGAACCTATGAGCCTATGAGAAGTGTAAAAATTGTATGCATTTTCCATATTCTGCTATTGGACGCAGGATTTCTAATAAACAGCTGAAGTAATTGTTGTTTACAGTCAAAGCCTACTACAATTTAGCTCAGCCTGTAAAACAACTGGACAGTATGTTTACATTTTGGCATATTGTGGGTTGAAACCCACATAAAGAAATGTTACCTAGGTTAACTTCACCCATATTATTTTTTTAAATCATATTGCAATAGTTTATGTTAAATTTCATGTTATACATGGTAACAACTCACTGATCTAGTTTTTCTAGGATTAATAATAACAAAACTATTTATATTTGTGGTTTCTAGGAATAATGCCGTAATCCATAACAGCCTAATAACATCAGTTTTTAAACAGCGGTGTTTAAAGAGCAGTACCTGTTTGTTTATAAGTAGCACATGCAGAGTGTGGATGCAGACCAACATATCTACATTTTGTTCACTGTGTGTTCAAGTCTTGAAAGGGGGCACATATATCTTAAACTGTTATACTGATGTCATGTATCCATATCATTGTTTTAGCAAAGCATTTTACACTTATTGCTATTTGCTATTAATTTATAATCTGAGAGTTGTTTTGAATAACTCAGTTATTCATTGAATTATTACTGATATATCTAGAATCTGTAAAATCCCATTAACATCAGCTGTTTAATAGTGTCAGTACATCTTGTTAAATCTTGTTGTATGTCTGGGGGATTTAGTAGGTCAATATTGTTTTCTGTTGATAATGCTGTGAAGCACTGTTTTGTTATGAAATACTGAAATCAATTGTACAACAGACATACTGTAATTTTGAGGGAGTGTGATGCGCCCACTAACAGTTGCAATGAACTGCAGGGAAGATATGTGCATTTAACTAGTGATGTGCAATTTAACAAGGAATAATGTTCCTCGCACATGCCCTTCTGTGTCCATAATGTACAGCAACATTCATGGTTCTGTTCACACAAGCTGGACCTTGCAAGACACTGTCACTGTATGAGGAATGGATTATCTCAATTGCTGTTTATTTCTCTGAATACAGAGTTGACATGAAAGTAATTTGAAAACAGTTTAGCTACATGAGCAACACATGTTCATAGTTTGTAATTCTAAGCCAAGATCATTCTTAGTAGACCATCCCCCATCATGTTGATGTCATAACATTAAATCTATTCAATAACTGGAAAACTTGCATTTATAGTTAAGAAGTATTAGGTATGCAGATAGGTCTCAAGTTTAGAGTTTTGATGTAGGTTGCTTCTACAGGTTTGAATTTTGTGTTCTCCAGTCTGTGCCCAAAGACATTCACACCTGAATGTTACCATGTCCACTGAGTATTGTGCTAAACTGAGGTAGTGACATTGGTATACACATTCCATAACTACTTGTGTATATAATGATTGCATGTTTGTGTGCTTATAGACACATACCGACAAAGATATGTAGCTTTGACAAGTGAGCACTCAGTGATGTACTGCAAATGTGCTGTAATGATGTTCACAGATGTATTCTCTTCTCTCTAATAAGCAGTGTGGTTGTCATACATATGTGTTTCTTTATTTGACATTTGTATGACATTATATGTACATGCGAAAGAAATGTTTAACTTACTTACCTATGCATGTTGATGTGACATGTTTTCACATTACTGTGTATATGTGCGTTATACATGTCCAGTTCTGTCCATTTGCCATATATTTTCCATTTGTTTAAATGTATGCCTGTGTGTCTTCTAAAGCATCCTGTGTGCTTTACACATGCATTTGTATTGTGTCACCATACCATGTCCTACTTTACCATGATGTGGTCTCAGGCTGTCCACCTCGCTACCATTTTAATATGCTCCATGTATGTACTGAAGGTATGTTTGCCTTTGTCAAAACTACTGTCCAGTGCTAATGTTTAATTTAAGATGGTGAACATGTGTCAAATGTATGTCCATTTTACAGTGTTGGACAGGCACACAAGCTACTGGCTAATGCTTGCAATATATCACTGTTCTCGTTCTATTTGTGTGTTACCCACTGTAGGTTTTTCACATCCATGTACACAAGGTGCTATATTCAATATTCTGTCCTGTTATATCTTTTAACATATCATTTCATGTCATTGGTGTATGTATGTGTATTGAGCATGATTTCATGCACATTCCACTTATGCCACTGACACACATACATACACATGCACACCTGTGTGGTGCCTTTGACATGGCATTTGTGTGTAACATACACACATTTGATTGTGTACACCTACTTGTGTATGTAGTAGCCTTGGCCTATCTTCTGAATTTCTTTTGTTTGGCACTGTGTTTGGTTGTTTTTGTTTCACATTGTGCTTGGTTGTTTGCCTTTCACATGCATGGTCGTAGGTGTGTTTCTGTCTTGTGGAGATATATACCTTTGCTTAATCTAAATGTACTCATCTGTGAGGTGACTTAGCTAACTCCTGCACTGCTGATGGACTAATTGGATATATGTATGTTTATCTAATGTGTGTTATAATTCTGCGTTATTACCCTGGAAAACATATGTACCGCTGGACATACACAGTCAGTTATGACTGTCACACATTATGCAACATGTGCTAACGTGATAGTTCATAGGTAGATTTTTTTTTCTGTATTCCACCATGGCCAATATGTATCCCCACCCCATTTGTCAACTGCCCATTGTTCATGTTGTGTTTTGTGCTGACTGTATAAGCAACCTGACCTTACTGTTTCTTTTCACCCTTTGTCTTGTGGTGTGCTATTTGTTCTGTGGGTATATCTGCTGTGCTTAACTTCACCTCCTCTTTTCCTATGTTTACCTTTCCTTCCATTCTTTAAAAAAAAAAAATGGTGTGTATCCCCCCCAAAAAAATTAAATATATATATATATATATATATATATATATATATATATATATATATATGCGTATCGGCCATGCCCCTCTGACTTTCCCACAGATTTTCCTATTCCAGCATTCCTCTTTTTTGTCCCCCTTCTTCACTCACACCCCACATCTTCTTTCTATTTCCCACTTTCCTTGGGTGCATGCATTACTTGTGTCCCCACACAGGTTCTGAACATATTATTAGTCTCTGTTGGCTATGGTGATGTGGCCATGAATGCCTTTTACCTTTAATTTTTATTTTATTAGGAAATTCACAGATTCTGTACAACATTTGTAATTTCTAGTCAATATTTTTTTAATGATGCATGTATTATATAGATATCCGTAATTATCTCTGAATTTAAAGTATTAAGTGAGTGGATGGCATACAGACATATCTGCAATTGTCTAATATGTTTCTATGTGTACTCCTGCAAATTTCTGTTACAATTGCCAGAGGATTAGTTTGGGATACAAGGCATTTTTAATGTGTCCCCTCATTCTCTATACCTTGCACGGCGTGCATGATTGGTGCAGGAGCTCTACCAGGCAATGTGTCTGCCGTGCGATCCAGGAACACCCTGCAGTGGTGTGCATGAGCGCACCTGCACTAATCCTGCATGGACTAAGCCCCTGTATGCAAATCACCCCATTTGTAGGAAAAATCTATGCAAATGAGGTGATTTTGCAATACAGGAAGCTTGCAACCGGCCATGCAGGACTAGTGCAATCTGCAGAAATGTATTTGGTTAGTAACATTTCTGCAAAATCCAAAACGGAGCTGTGACAACTCCAAATAAAGGCTGCATATCATGTAGTAAGCATGCCAATGGCCAAGTATGAGGCCATTGGTATTGCAAACAGTGAAAAAAAATACAAAAATCAACTTTTATTTTTTTTTAGCCAATCTCGGCTGTTTAAGCATAGGGCAGCGGGACGCAAACGGGATCAGGGGAAAATAAAATAAACCTAAATTAAGCATTGTAACTAAAATCTGTATTCTGCTATGCAAATCAATGGCAGGTAGAAGACAGCATGGCCAGTGAGTAGTGGTTGCTAAGGGAGGAGGCTCAGTGTGAAACATATAACTATGCATTAGCAGGCAATCCTATGCAAATGAGGGGAATGATAGTGAATCCCAGTTTTCCCCAGCATGTGATCTGGTCCCAACAGTGTAAGAGTAAGAATAGCTTGGGGCAAACCTAGGAATTTAAGTGACATCATGGGGGGGTGTCAGACATAATGTAAGCAGATTGAAGCCCTCTGGCTCTAGTTTGCTCCTAGCTTAGCACAGGGCTTAAACAGGAAGGCAATGGGAAGGGAAAACAGCGGTAGGAAGGTAATCAAGGAGACCTAGCATAGGTGGTAATGGAACTCTATTTGAACCAGCCAATTACTCAGGCAGTAGACCAGCCCAGCCCAGAACACTACTGTAAACTATGCAAACACCATCCCCTCTGTTTTACCCCACACTCTACACCACTGGTGTAAACAAGTAGGGAACTTTTAACACTCACAAAAGCAAAATGATTGGGGCTGCAATAGCTATCATACAACTTGTGGAAGAGGCTGAGGGTGGTCAGGATGTGAATGCTGTCGACTAACACACAGTGAGGAGACGGAGAAGAGTGTACAGACCCAGGCTAACCTACCAGGGGCTATATGAGCTGGAGATAGTGGAACACTATAGGGTGGACATGGACCTCCTACAGCAAATTGATGAGTTATGCCGGCCACACCTGACACACAGAACTAACAGAGGAGAACCCATCCCAGTTGATACCAAGATATGTGTAGGTCTATGAATACTAGCTACAGGTACTTTCCAAAGGTCAGCTGAGGATATGATGTGGATTTCAAAGCATCAGCATCCAGGATACTCCACCAGTTCCTGGATGCCTTGTCAGCACATGTCGGTGAGCACACACATTTCCCCAACACCCATGAGGCATTGGTCAGCAATATGCAACTGTTCCACCAAATAGGAGAATACCCTGAGGTAGTGGGTGCTATAGACTGCACGCACATACATATCAAAGCTCCACCCGTTGAGCGGGGTAGGGTACACATCAACCGCAAGGGTTTCCCCTCCATCAACTGCCAGGTCATGTGCGATGCCCAGGACATAATAATGAACGTGCGTGCTGGCTGCCCTGGAAGCTATCACAATTCTCACATCTGACATCTGATGTAGCTGTACCAGAGATTTGCCAATGGGGACATCCCTGACGGTCACCTAGTGGGGAATGCTGGATACACACTGGAGCCGTGGCTGATGACACCCATCAGAAATGCACACACACCCGAACAGGAACTCCATAATGAGGCACACGCATAGACCAGAAGTATAGTAGAGCATGTGTTTGGGCTGCTCAAGTCACGGTTCTGGTGCCTGGACACATCTGGTGGAGCCTTGCAGTACTCACCAGCTACATGTACCCAAATTGTCCTTGTATGTGCCATGCTACACAATATGATCCTGTGGAAACAGCTGCAGCAGGAACAGCACGGGGCAGGGTCACACAGCCCCCCACCATTGCCAAGGCCTGCACAGGCACAGAGTGATTGGAGGAGGAACAACCTGAGCCTGCCCCAGTAGGCAGAAGGATGCATGCCCAGTATGCCCTGGTCTTGGCAAAGAGGCAACGCATAGCACATACACTGACACAGGAGGGACACAGGGAATAACACCTCTCTCTGACTCTCACATACAGTAAAATAGATGCCAAACATTACACGACCTGTGCTTAACCATGTGTAGGGAGTGTACTATGTGCATCTGACATAGGCAGCCCTGCAGCACCACCCTCAATATTGGGGCAACCACAAGGTAAGTGACTCACACATGCCAGTCGGGGGGGTTCACATACCCAACAACAGTCACAGCCAGCAGGACAGGTGTAGACAAACACAAACAAAGGCTGTGCTATGGCTTCTGAATGAGGCCTATGGGTAACCATCCCACCCCAAACCTACACAGACAGACTAAAGCAGGTCAGGCAGTGGCATGTTAGTTCTGACGGGTAGGAAGGCAGACATTAATATGTAGGTAAATAAAAGCTAAACATTTGTAGTACACTGGTATGCCTCTAGTCAGCATGATAGGTAAGACTACAGAATAAAATGGAGTACCCGACATACCAGTACAGTCCTAGCAAATGTGTACAAGTATCAAGTGTGGCCCCACCCTATGTAGTAATGTTATAGCAGTCAGGTGTACCCCCCAATCCTGTGTAGAAATGTAGAAATAGACAGGTGTGCCCCCCATCCTATGTATTACTGTAATACAGTCAGGTGTGCCCTCCCAATCCTGTGTAGAAATGTAGAAATAGTCAGGTGTGCCCCCCCACCCTATGTAGAAATGTAGTTACAGTCAGGTGTGCCCCCCAATCCTGTGTAGAAATGTAGAAATAGTCAGGTGAGCCTCCCCCATCCTATGCAGAAATGTAGTAACAGTCAATGCCAAATGCTCAATGGATACCCTGCAGAAACAGCATGCTACCTGTCGGTGTGCAACACAAAGATTAGCACTGCAGTACAAACTACCTGGACTCGATCCACACATGAAATACAAATGGGCATACTGGGCATGCTCACACACTTAGAGAAATGAAGGCAATGTCAGTCAACAACATACTGAAAGGTCATACTGGGCATGTTTACACACTTAAACACATGAAAGCCATGTCTGCAAACATGTCTGCAAACACCAGTGTACCAGACATATCTAGCAGTTGCAATTGTTAGTGCAGACACTCATCAGTATGCACCACTCATGCCTTGCACACACAGTGGATAGGAATACAGACATATATGTAAGGATAACACGCTATAATAAGCCAAAGGTAGACATACATAGATGTGTGGAAGAGGGTGATTGTGACAAGGAGCCATTCAAGCCTGTCCCAACCAGCACAAAGCCAAAGGGCCCCAACCACATAAGGTTCAGATGCCACTCACTGCAGATATTAGCAACCAGTACCTGTCAGCATTACAGACCATGTGGTGCACGTGCTAGCTGTGCAACGTGCGTGTTCAAGGAAGTAGTTATCTAGCAGCTGTATACACGTACCTTTGAAATATGACCCTGTGTGTGCCCACATGTGGCGTGTCAACATCTAGATGAATGGGTTATGGCCCATGCACACACACTGCCCTTCCCATAGTCCTACTATGACAAACCTGCTGAGGTCATCCACTGTGAAATACATCTTTGGGAGAATTGTAGCCCAGTAATCTCCGTGGTGCATCCCATAACTGCATACTGCTGTAGTGTGATAAACTAGCTAGGTGTTTGTGTGTGTGTCTCTGTAGAGAGTAATGCTTTGTAGGGTAGTCACACTCCCTACAATTTAAATGCTCTACTTTGGTAAGGCTGCTGATGTCATCCACCTAGAAATACATCTCTGGGAAGGTTGTAGCCCAGTAATCTCCATAATCTCCATATAAGAAATGTGCCATAACTGCATACTGCTGTAGTGTGATAAAATAGTTAGGTAGGAGTTCTAATCCCAGCCTTGGCAAGTGTGTGCGTGTGTGTGTGTGTGTGTGTGTGTGTGTGTGTGTGTGTGTGTGTGTGTGTGTGTGTGTGTGTGTGTGTGTGTGCGTGTGTCTCTGTGTAGAGAGCAATGCTTTTTGGGTAGGCACACTCAATACAATTGAAATGCTCTACTTTGGTAAGGCTGCTGATGTCATCCCCCTAGAAATGCACCTCTGGGAAGGTTGTAGCCCAGTAATTTCCGTAACGCATCCTATAACTGTGTATTGCTGTGGTATGATAAATTAGTTAGGTAGGAGTTCTAATCCCATACTTGGTAAGTGTGTTTGTGTGTGTGTCTGTCTGTGTAGAGAGCAATACTTTTTAGGGTAGTCAAACTCCATTCAGTCCGAATGCCCTACTTTGTCAATCCTGATGATGTCATCCAATGTGAATTACACCTTTGGGGAAGAAGTTCTCCAGTAATCCCTGTGGTGCATCCTATAACAGCTCCATGCTGTAGTGTGATATAGATCCCAGTTAGGAGTTCTATACCCACACATGTTGGTTGTGAATGTTTTGTGTGTGTGTGTCACTGTCTATGTAGGGAGCAATGCATTTTAGCCTAGCCACACTCACTAAAATTTGAATGTCCTACTTTGCCAATCCTGCTGATGTCATCCAATGTGATATACACCTTTGGAGAAGGAGTACTCCAGTAATCTCCGTGGTGCATACTATAACTTTGTAGTGTAATAAACTAGTTATGTAGGGGTTCTATTCCCAGACATGACAGGTGTGTGTATGTGTTCGTAACTTGTATCCTGTGTGGAGGGGGGTGTGACTGTTTGACACCTAGGCCAAATGTGGAGTGGGTTTTGCAAATTTCTTATATGGTGGCCCTAGTATATATCACGATGTCCACCATACAGGAATAACAGATGTGAAATAGCCAAGAGGCTGGGGTGCAAATCCATAGCCATACATGTGACATCAAGGCCAGGCAATCACAGTTAGCAACCCCAGTATTACCCAGAGCACACTCTCAACCCATGTTGCCTAGGCAACAGCCAATATGTGGGTAGTACACTGCATAATGGCCACTGATAGTAACTATGGAGTGATTGCAGTAGGTTACAGAATGCATGGTACCCTGTCCATCTGTCCAATAGGCATGTGCATATAGATAGTGCACCTTCCTCACATTCCCCACTGGACACCTGCAACACCTGTGGTGCCATAAAATGTGACCCACAAATGACATATCATGCCTGAAAACATGTCCTGTATGGACAGATGCCACTGACACCAGGAAATGTCGTTAATATGCTATCAATGTAGTTTCAGGGTAAACCTGCTGTCCATTACCAGTTCCCACCACAGGTGGCCAAGATTGGTGCATCTGCTGATAATCTGTATACACAACATGGGCCAGACACTCCAGGTACAGCTCTATATGTCACTGTACATGCATGTGGAAGGTGTGCACATCCCAGACACTGTCATTGTCATGGACTAAGGAATACATACATGGCAAGTGATGCACAGCATTGGCCACACGCAATAGTCACGCAGGTGACTGGATAGTGGATACAATACCCACCTGTGTGGGCAAATGCAGAAACTACAGCCCTAAGCCACAGTGCAGACCATTGTCATGTGGCCTGATGCCAAGGTATACCCATCACCTAGCCTTGTATAGCCGTCTGGCACAGTCAACCATCACACACCCATGCAGAAATGCACCCATGCATGTCAGTACTGGCACCCTGTGTGTTTGTGTGTGTGTGTTGTATGATGTGTATGATCACATCCAGACTCACTACAACCCACATTGGCATACTTAAGCATGCATGTCAGACACCTCCCTATACCCTTTGCCCATATAACCTCCATAATGACCCCGTGTGGTGCATGTGATACCTGCACAGTAATGTGTTGTGGCAATCTCACTAATGATGGGTTGTAGTCCTGGCCCTGCCAAGTGTTTCAATGTGTGGGTGTCCCTGTGAGAGTGTGGCTGTGTTGATAGTGGCACCTGTTTATGTGAATAAGCATGTGTATTACACCTACTGTATAGCTACCATATCCCTGTTGAAGATGTCCCTCACCATCACATATATGTTCTGAGGACTCCACAGCAGGTAACCTATGTGGGCGCATCCAATAACTACATAGAACTGTGATAGCACTACCTAGTCATCAGGGGTTTGATACCCTGTGCTGGTAAGTGTGTGACACAAACATGCTTAAGTTTTACTCTCCCACCCCTCCCTGACTTGTCTTTACCTCTTGTCTGCCGCTCAATCCCTCAGTGGTGGATGTGGAGACCTACGCCTGCTTTGCTTAGGCATCAGCATGTGTATTTTAAGTGATGATCATGATCAGCTGATGGCATCTGCATGAATTGCAGCCCTCTCATAGCTGATTGCGTGTGGAACAGCTGTGGTAACAATCCCATATCCAATTGCATGGAAACGCACTCCAATATTTAGGAACATCATGCTGGTGTTGGGCCTTTTCATTCACTGTGAGCAGGAACTCCATCTGTTGTTTGGCAAACTGCATCTCAGATGGATTTGGGATTTACCTCTGACAACATACACTGTGGAAACAGGCCAACACACAGGAGGGGGATGTGCCTGACCTGACTACAGACTGTAAGTGCTGCTATACTGCATTTGGAGTAATGTTGGTTTAACAGGGTGTGTGCAGATATGGCTGTTCTCCATGTTTTAATACCTGCCATATCAGTTCTATGTTTATGAGGACACCAAATCTGTAGGGTCATCTGCAGACTGGGCAGTGTGTGGTGCCTTTGGTGTCATGTTTTACCCCCAGAGCATCTATCTGTGAATTGCAGTTTGTAGATGGTGAAAGCCGTGACAGTTACTGACTTCAAATCCCTCATAGGACATATGTTGCGACAAACCCTGTTACAGCAGTAAATGTATGAAGTTATCACAGCAACATTTCAATATTGGCCCTGTGTATGTGCTTCCAGCCACAACTCTGTCAACCTTTGTACATATGGCATGCATTAAGAGGTACATATGTGCTGTACACCATAATTAGTGTCATCATATCTGATAACAAGCCAGTAAAGTATCAGACTGCTACACATGTTATGTACAGTAGGGGTTATATTTGATGACATAACCTGGACATTCTGTGCTTGTTTGTACAGTACTGAGGCCTGTGTACTTATGGTGAATGTCAACAGTGTGTGTATTGTTAATATGTACTTTGGCCTATGTACAGACTGTGGTAGATGTCATCATTCTAGGTCCCGTCCTATCTAACGTTACATGCTGCTCCACTGTATGTTACCATATTGACTTACATGTTTGAAGGTCCATACACACACATGTCCCATACCACAGACAGACATCAGACCACACTGTGTAGCAGCCCAGTATATGTAGGGTTAGTGTGTGAGTGACACATATGAGGATGATGTTGAACAGATAGTCCATATACTGTAATATTATGCTAGCTTACCATATGTGGCTGTGGTTGTGTTGACATTGGTTGTGGTTATGCACTTTCACACAGGTGTATCTTACCCTGTGCTGTGACATGCCTGCAGAGCCTGCTATATATGCAGGTACATGTGCATTCCCCCATAGGAGATGTAGGCCAGTGTTGAGCCAGTCTGCCTGTAGCCTGCACAGTGCTTTGTTACATGCCTAGCAGCTTAGTATACTTACCCAGTGAGATGTCATGTCCAGATACTTGGCAGATGTACTGCTGTTGGGCCTCACTTAACAGTTAAGTATGTCAGACAGAGCAGTAGGATGCTGTACAGATGTATGTCACTATCTACTGGGTAGTATGTGGCCATGGCACCTCTGTACCAGCAGTTATTATGTGTCAGGACAGACAAGGGTGTGTGAATGCATAACCTATGGGGGTGAATGTATACCATTCATTATTTGTTATACCCATCTACATGGCTGTTAACATCCATATAGTCAGGCTTGGTCCACATGTTCTGCACTAAGGGGTTCTGTGTACACCTCTGGATTGTCCAGAGTGTGTCAGAATGTCCACATATATTGGCCAATATTTCTGCTGTAGTCTGCTGTAGCATTATATGTCTACACATGTACAGATAGCGATACATATGTACATATACATATACCACGCTGCCATTCCTGCCAGCAGACCACTGCTGTTGTATCCCCCACACATACGGTGGGGCTGGGGCCATATATGTGTGAGCCTCACCTACGGAATACATGTCTGCCCATATGCACTCCAGAGGCCAGTGTATGTAACAGTGGTACATGGCCCTGTATTATTGAGTCTAGTGGGGGATTGCACCATACATAACCTAGGCTGTTACAAAATGTGGGGGTATCAGAGGTTAGCTACCTTAAGTTATCTGGATGAACAGTACCATACATTTCACCTATCTTGACATTATTTACATAAAGTGGGTTACTGCATGCCTACTGCCTCCTACCATACAGACTGTTCTGTTTGTCAGTGTGCCTGTGACAGTGTCAGTTATGCCTTGTTATGTAACAGTTACATTTCATTTGGTCAACTGAAGTCTTTACCACCTAGTGATTGTGTACAGAGTGTAGATAGAGGCTGCTGACCTATACACCTGCATTACTTACTGTTTATTGTGTGGTATCCTGTGGCCCATTTTGTCTTTACTATTGTACAATTTGAAGGACTTGGCCTGGACAGCAACAGCTGTGGACCTTTCCAGACTACTGTATTAGTATAACTGTTTCACAGTTGCATTACTTTGTTTATATGGATGTCAGTGTCTGAACAGCTATATGACATGGCATTTATATCTGTAATAGTACACAGATAAAGGTTTTCCATTTCTGCAAACCTGTGTGTGGTGTTTTATCCCATGACCTCTCTGTGGATATATGTTGCAGGCAATGAATGTCATTTGTATGTGTGGCTCATCCAGTGTCTAGTTGTTAGGGTGTTAACTGTAGGCATAGTGGCTGTTCCATATTGTGTGCACCTACTACATACATATCTTACTGTACATCTCTGCGTGTGTATTTGTAGTCACATGTATATCTATATATATGTAAATATGCATTTATATTACCTCGTCGAAATTTTACTGCATTGAAGCAATAAATGTCGAGCACAATTGATCGATGCAGTAAAATATCAAACTAGTGTAAAAAAACAAAAAAGAACAAACAAAAAAAACAAAAGGGCGCTGGCAGTGGGGCAAGCCCCCCTGCACCCCCCACACCCCCGCTACTTAAATATACCAACTCTGAGACCACACTACATTGGGGTAAATGGAAATCTTCCCCTATGGAGATTACCGTTTACCTGGCCAATATTCTTTGCTTTCGATATTGTCATCCCGCCGACAATATCAGATTCGATATTGTCAGCTTGCAACAATACAATATAAACCCGTATATACATATATATATATATATATATATATATATATATATATATATATATATATATATATATATCTGTATCTGCATATATGTGTCTGTGTATATGTAGCCAGTGGATGTTGATAGCTTCCACATTTTTCATTTCCTATGGGAGCCAGACTGTACTGCATGATATGTTACCAATACCAGCCTGACATCATACAGATGGTATATAGTACTGTTAACATCTTGTGGCCATGTCATGTCAGGACCTGGTTATGGGATCTGCAACACTTGGTAGTATATTGCAGGCTGGATGTGATTGGCTGTGGGGTGGGTGGGTATACCTATTCATACAAGACGTATATTTTTTGGGGCCTCTCAACCCCATTAAAGGTGCATGTTGACATACATGATTTAGTTAATCTCCCATTGATATCTGCACATGTATGTCCATAAATACCTATATGGATATATATATATATATATATATATATATATATATATATATATATATATATATATCTGCTTACATATATATAACTATGTCCGTATATGCCTACATAGATATATATCTACTTACATATATATAACTTGCTGTGTATATGTAGACATATAGGTGTAGACATATATATGTGTTGATGGAGGCATTTGCATGTATAAATGTTCATATATATTTATATATATGTATATATATATATATATATATATATATATATATATATATATATATATATACATCTATATATATAGACATGTATCTGTTTTACATCTAAATGTTGGAATACATTCTCTGTACTGTTTAATGACTGGGCTGGATGATATGTCTTTGAAAACATCAGGGTTATGTATATCTGGCATGGCTTAGTGGTAAATCACTTTGACTATGGTGTGCAGGATTTTGGGTTTGAGCCTTGAAGAGGCTGTTTATTTTGTTGCTGGGCATAACACAGGTCATTGGATACAGAGTGATTAAAGCACTTTAAAGCAGTTGTAAGCGGGTTTGCGCAGAGGTAAGCACTGCTAACTTCCAGTTAAAGTTTCTTATACACAGCTTCTAAATTGCTTAACCAGTGTAGGCATTGTTTACTCCCATGCAAACAGGCTTCGACCCACTTACTGCTGCTTAAACTTGCTTACTCCCACTTATCCTCACGCTAATTTCTTTAAAAGAAAAGAAAAAAGGGGTTGATAGGAAAGTGGTGAAAAGGGGCACAAATAGGGAAAGACAGCAGGGAAAATAGCTAGAGATGTGCAGGAAGTGTGTAAGGAAGGTCCATAACTGCCCATTTCTTCTATAGCAACAGCTGTGCATATACACTGAATTTGGAGGTAGATTTGGACACTCAAACCCCTGCGAGAGGGGTGAGGACAACAATAATAAGTTGTGATGCCAATTAGACCAGATTACATGTGTCCAGTGGACACTTGTGTGAAATGGACAGCTATGTATGGGGTGAGATTTTTTTGTGGGAACAGATTGCTCTTTTTTTTTTTTCAGGTGAGAGTGGGATGTTGGGGAGTGGTAGTAGGTATATTTCGGGAGGTAAGTTGGATAGGTTAACAGAAAAGACAAACAAGATGCATACAGGGGCAGTATATGACACATGTGGGGGTATACACCTTGATGGGGAGGGGTGTTGAGATATCGGAAGCCCACAAGGCCTCTAGTGGTAACAGTGGGACTGAGGTCCCCACCCATGGGCAGTCACCACTTCACCTTCACAGCCCCAAAGGTAGCTGTTCTGAGGGCTGAGTCACAGAGCCAGGCTGACTCTCTAATTGTGACACGTGACCCTTGAGCTGGCATAGCAGATCACCAAACTGCTCGTTGATCACTCTATGCACCATGACCCCGACCTGGAAAGGTGCCTGTCCGTGCCCACTCCTGGGCGGGTGACCACCATACCCTGAGGCAGTTCCACCCGAAGGTGGTGCAGGACCAAAGGACAGGGAGGTCTGGGGTTGGGCCTCAGACATGCTGGTGCCTGGTGCCACGGCCAGCTGATGTGTGATGGTGGGTCCACTGGGACCGGCCTTCCCAAGCGTGCTATAGTGTGTTTAGATTTCATCATTATATATGGGTTAGTAATAGTCAACACATTCCAGGGCTAGGTATAATAACATGCATAGATATTCCCATTAACTCAGACACCAGATACGGAACAGTTGCATAGCAAACAGAACGCATGCATATATGGAACCACAGTGATAATAAGAACAGCATGCAGGTACGTTGATGGCACTATGCCCAAAATGTTGGAATAATTCAATATAACACATGCATGTGAACAATTAATATATTTATCAAACAACTGGACATTTTCTGAGTCAATACATACCAGTTGGGGTGGGTATGTTGATTATTGTTGGAGATATGGGGGGGGGGATGTCAATTACCAACTACTATACTCCTGTAGTCCACATTACGTTCCTAGTCAGTGCTGTTATAAGTACCTTACAGGTCTTACTACACTACCCTATAGCCTTGCATTGGACAGTGATATGGCTGTCTTCATCATTACACATGACCTGGTTTTACCTGCAGTATACACCTCTTACCTGGTATACCTGTGAAGGGAATGTTTGTTAACACTAACTAACTGTTTCTACACATACTCCCGGATTCCCGGTTGCTGTTTTGCACATAGCTATCCATGTGGCTACACATCTGGGATCACCCCACAGACTTACCAGAGGGACAGGGGGACAGGCAGCAGATATGAGCACATATACGGGACATTCTGTCCTCATCTGTACAGTTGTCGGATATGCGTCTGTATGCAGCCTAATTCCACTCCCAGGATTCAGACCATGGCTGTGTCTGCCACAGCTTAAACACTGTCCATCACAGTTGTGTCTGCTATATAGCTATTGCTGTATATCTCCTATCTGCTTTCTGTCTTATTAATCCCCTGTGCTTTTGCATTCTGACCTTGTAATACAGCACTCATATACAGTTTCCTAGACAGTTATATGTTGCTGGACAGTGTGGGCGACACTGATGTGTAATACCTCATTATTCAGAGCAACTGCATATATTTTTGTATTACTGGGAACAGTGTTGGTATCTGACAGACCTGTGGGAGGAATATTTATTAGCACTTCCTGAATGTTCCCACACATACAGTACCAGAGTCCACATTACTATTATGCACATGCATCTCACTCTGTTACTGTACACACTCTGAAGACAGCTTGACAAGTTGGGGTGTAAATGGGACATATGTGACTTCTTAGTCACATAAGGTATTGGGGAGTTGCTAGTGTGCCAGCTTTGTTCTCATAGCTGTGTGTCAATCACTTGCATTTCCTGTTTGCTGCATATATGTCTGGGATCATCCCACTGATTTCCCAGGGAGACAGGTTGATAGGCAACAGATATGGGTCACTTTACTAGACATTTTGGACATATATGTACAGTTGTGGGGTATGATTCTGTATGCAGACTACTACCACTGGCAGTATTCGAACCGTGGCTGTGTGTGCTAAAAAACTACAGTTCATTTCTCAGTTGCATGTGCTATTCAGTGTTTGTTTTCTGCATTTTCCCTCTTTACTGTCTATGAGTCTTTCAGTTGTACTAAATGGCCTCTGAGAATTACACCTGTCATATACAGGGATTCCTACACATTCAATTTATGGTGCACAGTGTGGGTAACAGTGTTTAATACTACAGCAGTAAAACAAACAATACCAAAGCCTTGGTAAAGGATGGGCTCATGAGCACAATAGTCAAAGAAAAAGAATAAATGAGCCACTCTACCACACCTATTCAGGTCAAAGAAAGTCCACTTTAATATTCCAATAGCAAGCTGAACAAAACAGTAAGCGCTTTCACGGTTTCTGGTACTTTTTCATCAGACTGAATAAAAAATCATACTGAAAACTATTTAAAAAAATCCCTAAAATCACAATCATTCAATTAAATCAATTAGGAACACATAACATCGATCTAAAATCTATTAAAACACAATAATGCAGTTAATGTTTAAGGGTTCTGGCCTTTAAAAAGGGCTTCAAAGATACTGTTTCATTAATCCCTGGGGAATTATAAGAAATTAATTATAAAATCCAACTTTGTTCAGCAGTTTCTGTTCTGTTTGTCATGTCACCTCCTCTAATTCCCTCTTGTAACATTTCCAATACCAAAAATTTAAAATAATGTGCACTGCTGGCTAATTCTACATGCCAGAGCATTTGTCTCTTTCTTATTAGTAATATCTCTATAATGTTCTTTTATTCTCTTCTTCAACATGTGGTTGGTTTTACCAACATAGTAAGCCTGTCAGATCACGCAGAAAGCAATATAAACAATATTCTTAGTTCTGCAATCTGCATAGTGTTTAGCATATATTTCAAAACGCAATGTGGGATGGGTGAACACTAAACAAGAATGTATGTACTTACAGACTGAACAGTTTCTGCATACATAGGTCCCTTTCCTCTGGGATAACATACTATTTTTCAGAATGCCTATATTATAACATAATTGATGCTTTAGAGATTTTTTTATTTTTAAAAGCAAAATGTGGTCTGTCATCTATGGTACCTTCAAGCTCATTAACTGTATTTAAAATATTCCAATTTCTCTTGAAAATATCACAGAAAATGCCAATGTCACTAGTATATGTAATGGGAAATCGAAGTACATTCATGTTATTCTCACTAGTGTCTAGCTTAACCACTCTTTCAGAGAAAAAGGCTTCCCCTTGGTATTTCTGGTCTTTGTTAATTCCAAGGCCTGTTTATCAAACATCTTGCTTGGGTAGCCTCTCTCTGAAAATTCTGTCCTTAAATTATCTAGGGCTAATCCAAGTGAGGAGTCTTCATTATGAAGTCACATCAGTCTCAAGATTTGCCCTCTCACTATAGTGTTTTTAATAAAACGTGCATGCATGCTATCATGATGTAATAGTGCATTGTTTCTCGTAGGTTTTCTATGGATACTAGTTTGAATACCTACCAAATCTGCCTTCTTAATTTTCACATCAAGAAAGTCTCTCTCTTCTTCCGATATGTTATTGGTAAATTTCAAAAAAGTTGTAGTAGTGCCAAGGTATTCTAAAAATAAATCTATTTAACTCCGTGTTCCTTTCCATTGAAAAAACATATCATCCACAAAACGAGTATACCATATAATCTTATCTGAGTATTGATACAATGACAAAAATGCATTAAGTTCCCATACCACTAAAGCTAGATTGGCGTAACTGTTGGCACAAGGTGTGCCCATTGCTAGGCCAATCTTCTGCAAGTAGAAATCCTCTCTAAAAATAAAAACATTATTTTCTAATATGATTTCCAACAAGAAACATATCAAATTGAACTTATCAGTTGCATATACCTTCCTGACATTTAATAAGTCTCTGACTTTCTGCATCCCCCAATCATTGGGAATGATGGTAAATAGCAACACAATATGAAGTGCACAAAAGAGGTAGTGTCCATCTACCCCCTTCATTTTTTCATAAAGTATATCTAAAAACATTTTAGTGTCCCTCATAGCACTACCGCATTGATTAAGAACTGGAATAAGACACTTGTCCACATAGATGGATAGGGGTTCAGTGGCCCACCCCTTACCAGAGACAATGGGTCTCATTGGGGATAATCTCAAATTTTTATGGACTTTTCGCAATCCATAAATACTGGGGTAGGCAGGACTATCAACTGTAAAATATTTAAATAGTTCTTCATTAATCAATCCATTAATTAGCAGATCAAAGACCATGACTGCTATCCGATCAATAATGCCTTTCACCTGTAACCAAGTGATCTTTTGGTATCTTTCTTCATTGTCTACCAATAGACACATTTGTGCAATATAAATATATTTGTCAAGCACAACAAACCCTCCCCCTTTATCTGCAGGCCTTATTTCAATTGAGTGTAGTTGTTTAAGTTCATTTAGAGCTATACTTTCTTCTCTATTCAAATTGAAATACTTATCCACTGTGCCCATATTAAATCTATGTCTAATTTCATGCTCACGAACAGTAACAAACATTTCAATTGTGGGATGTATTTTGGGAACAAACATACTAGGTCTTACAGTAATATTATGTTCAGTGCCAGTATTTCTAAACATAGTCTTGAGGGTAAGAGTTCTAGCAAAAAGTCTCAGTTCTTGCAATATTGCTGCTAAATCAGCCCGCTGTGCAGGGATAAAGGACAAACGTTTCCCCAAAACTGCACGCTGTGCTCCTGTGACTGTAATGGTTAAAATATTTAAGACCAAACCTTGGTTGTTCTGCTTCTGGTTTGTCTCAATTGTCCCTCTTGGGGTTGCTGTTTGCTGGTAATTCTGCCCTTCCGATTCCAACTCCTTGATCTCCCTTTGATGGGTAATGGATCCTGTAACTGGAACGGTAAAAAATACATCATATTCGAATCGATCGTATCTCCCAAAACAGCATTAGTTGTTGCTATGTTCTCTGCATTGGTAACTCCACTTCTGGGCATCTTATCCTGGGAGTTACAAATGTGAATTTGTGCACTTTCTATGACTGTAGAAACTTTCTCAGTGGCAGAGACTTGTTCCACTTCCCCCACCCATGCTATTGTTTGCTGTTCTAAGTGGGGTCGCTCAGCAGATCGCTGAACATTTGAAAGCTCAGTCCCCTGTGCACTATTGGTTACACAGGAGCATGAGCTAATGAAAGAGTTAAAAGACAGCTATTTGTTTCTGTATAGTACTTTTTCATCAGATGTCATACTGGATAGAATTGATGTGCTGTATGAGCAGATCTCCAGTTATGAGAAGTGCTTACAGTGAGGAAAGCTCAAATAATTATAGAGAGATATGAATGACTTCCAGACCGGGAGGGTCTTCTCCTGGCCTAGATTCTCTGTAACCAATAGTGCAAAGGGGACTGAGCTTTCAAATGTTCAGCGATCTGCTGAGCAGCCCCACTTAGAATAGCAAACAGTAACAGAGGTGAGCGAAGTGGAACAAGTCTCTGCCACTGAAAAAGTTTCTACAGTCATAGAAAGTGCACAGATTCATGTTTGTAACTCACAGGATAAGATGCCCAGAAGTGAAGTTACCAATGCAGAGAACACAGCAACAACTAATGCTTTTTTGGGAGATATGGTTGATTCGAATGTGACGGATTTTTTACCGTTCCGGTTACAGGATCCTTTACCCATCAAAAGGAGATCAAGGAGTTGGAATCGGAAGGGCAGAATTACCAGCAAACAGCAACCCCAAGAAAGACAATTGAGACAAACCAGAAGCAGAACAACCAAGGTTAAATATTTCAAGTATTACACTCACAGGAGCACAGAGTGCAGTTTTGGGGAAAGGTTTTTCCTTTATGCCTGCACAGCAGGCTGATTTAGCAGATATAGTGCAAGAACTGAAACTTTTTGCTAGAACTCTTACCCTCAAAACTATGTTTTGAAATACTGGCAGTGAACATAATATTACTGTAAGACCTAGTATGTTTGTTCCCAAAATACATCCGACAATTGAAACGTTTGTTACTGTTTGTGAGCATGAAATTAGACATAGATTTAATATGGGCACAGTGGATAAGTATTTCAATTTGAGTAGAGAAGAACGTATAGCTCTAAATGAACTTAAACAACTACACTCAATTGAAATAAGGCCTGCAGATAAAGGGGGAGGGGTCATTGTGCTGGACAAAGATATTTATTTTGCACAAATGTGTCTATTGGTAGACAATGAAGAAAGATACCAAAAGATCACTTGGGTACAGGTGAAAGGCATTATTGATCAGATAGCTGTCATGGTCTTTGATCTGCTAGTTAATGGATTGATTAATGAAGAACTATTTAAATATTTTACAGTTGATAGTCCTGTCTACCCCAGTATTTATGGATTGCCAAAAGTCCATAAGAATTTGAGATTACCCCCAATGAGACCCATTGTCTCTGGTAAGGGGTGGGCCACAGAACCCCTATCCATCTATGTGGAAAAGTGTCTTAATTCGGTTATTAATCAATGCGGTAGTGTTTTGAGGGACACTAAAATGCTTTTAGAGATACTTTATGAAAAAATGAAGGGGGTAGATGGACACTACCTCTTTTCTACACTTGATATTGTGTCTCTATTCACCATCATCCCCAATGATTGGGGGATTGAGAACGTCAGAGATTTATTAAATGTCAGGAAGGTATATGCTACTGATAAGATCAATTTGATACGTTTCTTGTTGGAAATCATATTAAAAAACAATGTTTTTATTTTTAGAGAGGATTTTTACTTGCAGAAGATTGGCGTAGCAATGGGCACACCTTGTGCCAACAGCTACGCCAGTCTAGCTTTAGTGGTATGGGACCTTAATGCATTTTTGTCATTGGATCAATACTCAGATAAGATTATATGGTTTACTCATTTTGTGGATGATATGTTTTTTCTATGGAAAGGAACACGGAGTGAACTAGATTTATTTTTAGAATACGTTGGCATGACTAAAACTTATTTGAAATTTCCCAATAAAATATCGGAAGAAGAGAGAGTCTTTCTTGATGTGAAAATTAAGAAGGCAGATTTGGTAGGTATTCAAACTAGTATCCATAGAAAACCTACGAGAAACAATGCACTATTACATCATGATAGCATGCATGCATGTTTTATTAAAAACAATATAGTGAGAGGGCAAATCTTGAGACTGATGTGACTTCATAATGAAGACTCCTCACTTGGATTAGCCCTAGATAATCTAATGACAGAATTTTCAGAGAGAGGCTACCCAAGCAAGATGTTTGATAAACAGGCCTTGGAATTAACAAAGACCAGAAATACCAAGGGGAAGCCTTTTTTCTCTGAAAGAGTGGTTAAGTCAGACAACAGCAAAAATAACATGAACGTACTTAGATTTCCCATTACATATACTAGTGACATTGGCATTTTCTGTGATATTTTCAACAGAAATTGGAATATTTTAGGTACAGTTAAGGAGTTTGAAGGTACCATAGATGACAGACAACATTTTGCTTTTAAAAATAAAACATATCTAAAGCGTCAATTATGCTATAATAGATGCACAATGAAAAATAGTATGTTATCCCAGAGGAAAGGGATCTATGCATGCAGGTACTGTTCAGTCTGTAAGTACATGCATTCTTGTTTAGTGTTCACCCATCCCACGTTACATTTTGAAATATATGCTAAACACTATGCAGATTGCAGAACTAAGAATATTGTTTATTTTGCTTTCTGCATGATCTGACAGGCTTACTATGTTGGTAAAATCAACCGCATGTTGAAGGAGCGAATACAAGAACATTATAGAGATATTACTAATAAGAAAGAGATGGATGCTCTGGATAAACATGTGGAATTAGCCGGCAGTGCACATCATTTTAAATTTTTGGTATTGGAAATGTTACAAGAGGGAATTAGAGGAGGTGACATGACAAACAGAAGAGAAACTGCTGAACAAAGGTGGATTTTAAAATTAAATTCTTATAATTCCCCAGGGATTAATGAAACAGTATATTTTAAGCCCTTTTTAAAGGGCATAGCCCTTAAACATTAACTGCATTATTGTATTTTAATAGATTTTAGATTGATGTTATTCATTCCTAATTGATTTAATTGAATGATTGTGATTTTAAGGAATGTTTTTAAATAGTTTTCAGTATGTTTTTTATTCAGTCTGATGAAGTGGTCCCAGAAACCGTGAAAGTGCTTACTGTTTTTTTCAGCTTGCTATTGCAATATTAAAGTGGACTTTCTTTGACCTGAATAGGTGTGCTGGAGTGGCTCATTTATTCTTTTTCTTAATACTACAGTACTATTACATGATTTCATATCTACATTACCATATGATACCAGGATATACATGCAGTCCAGCAGTTAGACCTGTTTTGACAGGCTATTACATTTTTATTGACTTACAGACAATATGAGACTCTTACTGCCATATTCTCTAGTGTATGCAGTACTTGCCTTGAACAATACAGGTTTTATACTAGCAATTATTTTACTACTACTTTTATTTTTATTTCCTATGACAGTAAATGCATGAGTATTACTGACCTGCCTTGCGTCACAACCATGCCAAGTGGGTGATGTGGGCCTCCCGCATCACAGCCCACTCTATTGTAGCTGTGGGGGACATAAGAGGAATACTTAACCATATCTATCCATGATATACCTGAGCTAGCAATTATTACACGTACTGAGGTGATACGCACATCTGGAACATCCACTGATGCTCTAGCCTCTTGGAGCCACTCCTCCAAGAGGTCCCCCTTCCGCTGCTTCAGGTCAGCATAGTGGTGCCTGACTTGCTCACCAGTTCAGGGTATGTCAGTGGCACTGGTGAGGTCACGGGCGAGATGGTCACAGGCCTCTGCTTTATATTGGGAGCCCTGGTACTGGCCCTGCAGCAGTCTCTGAGCATGGTCTTTAACTAGGAGTCCTGCAATGACCTTGGACTCCTGGATGCACCAGCACTGAGCCCAGAAGAGCAATCCTTCTCCTATTACTGCCATAGTGCCTGCAAGGGGAAGCTACAACAAGTTATGAGATGTATTCCCACATCTTTGGTTTAAGTAGGGCAAATTTCCCACACATTTCTGTGATTGGGCCAGTTTTGAAAAGGCTAAGCTATGGACAAACTTGCTTACCTAAGGGTGGCATTGTTTAAAGGGGTATACCACTGGGCACAATGAGTTAGCTGGGATACACATTGCTCATACCTCCTAAGCTCGCCTGTGCAATGCTTAGCATTGCTTACATTAGACTTTAATTATAATGCCTTTTGGCATTGTGTTATTATTCATTACACCTTATATGCATGCCTGTTATCCATAATTAATGTATACATGCACTCTGTGGGGTCCTTGTGTTTTATTGGGGACTTCAAAACTCTATTACAATTACACTTGACTTCTGGGCTTACTGCTGTACTCCATTTCACATATTTATTTTATGTAGTGGGTTATGGTGCATATGACTGTATACTGATTCCTCTCACAGGTTCAGTTTGATTATACTATGGTGAGGACTTGTTTGCTACTACCTCATTCTTCTGTACTTCTTTGATGTCTTGGTGGATAACTACTGGGACTATGGTGTATAGGGTCCTGGGTTCAAGACCTGCATGGCTGTTTATTTTGTTGATGATCAGAACAAGGCCTGTTGGATACAGAGTAATTAAGGCACTTTTGAGCAGTTGTAAGTGGGTTTGCACGACAGTAAGCATTGCTAACCTGTCGTTACATATGCTTACCCAGTGTTAGCTTTAGAATTGCTTAGCCACTGTGGGCATTGCTTACTGCTGCACAAATGGGCTTAAGCCTGCTTACTAGTACTTAAATATGCTTACTTCTGCTAATTTGTGCTTACACCTGCTTACTTGTGCCTTATTCATTATGACACTGACATCTCACATGTGCATTTACTGCACTACTCCAGTTCATAAAAATATGTTATTTAGTGAGTTATGCAACATAAATATTACTCATAATGTGCTTTGCCATGGAAAATGGAATCTGTTGCAGTGGGACTCGAACCAGGACTGCCTGCTCATAAGGCAAATGCTCTTTCCGCTACACTATTGCTGTGCTGCTTTATTTGCACATATCTTCCTTATTATCCTCTTCAGCAATTTAAGCTGTATGGGCACACCAGCACACCTACGGTTAGCTTTAATCAGATTTTTAAAAAAAAATACAAGGGTTTCTTCATTTTATTTATATATGCTGTTGCTATTGTACACAAGGGAGACTGTTGGTGGGGATATGCAGTCACCTGTGAGTGGTCTCTCTGATTGCATGCCCCTTTCTGCTGTTCTGCATTGCAGGGGGCATGTTTATTCTGAGAGCTCTGCTCTCAGACATGACCCCCTGCACTCTTACATGCTCCATGTAAGCCTAGGCGATAAGGCAGCATGCCTCATTAATATGCAAGCCGTGCTGCCATCCTGCTCCTAAATGGTCACTTCCCTACAGGACTAAGCTAGTCCTGCATGGAAGATTAGTAAATCTGTGTGTGTGTGTGTTTTTTAAGAGTTTAATCAGTGGAAATTGTGTGATTAAAATATGAATGCCTTGTTGTGTTACACCATTTGGAAGATATGCAATCATGCAAATTCCCAAGTTAATGTAGATTTATCATAACCCATTTATTTCTAGTTTAACTTTCAGGCAATACCATAATCTGTATAAAAATTTACAACTCTATATGATGTATAATAAATCAGCTCTTTGGAATTTACAAAAAAGACACTCCGGTGATGAGTTAGGGTAAACTTTATTGAGAATGAATGGAGTTAGATATGCATTATTAATTATCACAAGCTGAGTGCAGAGGAGATTTTCATTTGTAAAAAATTAGAAGTTAGATTAATAAGTTGAATTTGCTAATGATATGTAATTGATGTGGTTAGTCTGGTCCAGTATTTGGAAAAAAATAATACATTTTTGATATTTTAATGATGTAAATAGTCTAAATGTATCACAGCATTTTCTTCGAGGTGAAGATTTTCCATATCAGTTATATAATGTTATATTAGAATCATTAATATAAGATTAATTTAGAAAAAGTGAAGTTAATTATCTTATTTGTCTGAATATGACAATGTAGCTTTTGGGAATATTTAAGATAATTCTTAAATAACTGCTTGAAAGGTTTCTATTTGTATAAAATTCCATGGCAGAGTTCTCTTTGAGAAAAGGGTAGTTAGAAAGGTTTAGGATTATATTATTTAGCTTTAGGTTAGAATTTAAATGAAGTAATAGTGGTAACATCAATGCATTTTTTAAAACAATCGAATGCATTAAACTGTGACGAGCCCTCTTTAACCCGGGGCAGTAACTAAGGAGTCTTAATCCTCACCACTCTCTCCTCTAAGGGAATGTCACTAGTAGGGATAGAAATACACAATTTCCCCTAAGGGTACACCAGGGACAAATTCCAAACATGTTACTGGACTATATGCTTCACTCCAGGTCCCCAAATGAGTCTCCACACTAACCACTGTAGTGCACTGTGTTCCATTTCTAGGTATCTAACACACTTACTCTTAAATGTCTGATATTCAGACATACACACACTCTTGGTAAAGACTGACATAAATGTAACTGCTGTGTTTCTTTGTCCAAATTACAAGATAACAGCTGCCACTGGTCAAATACCACAATACCCTTCAAAAGGGGTGTTCAATTATATTGGGAAAAATATATATTGAAACAAATGGTAGCATGTATCCCAAAGAGAAAGGCTTTTTGAAATGGCCCTGGTGTTATCACAATAAGCATAACTCTCAGGTTATTAAAAATATTCACTAAACAACCAACCACAATAAGAGGTGTTAAAATGAATAATAATAAATAAAAGGATTTAAAACACGTAAATACTGAATAACTGATTCCAGTAAACAACAGAGTTTCACACTCAGGAAATATCAAATAATACTGTAGGATAGATTTCACATTGATTTTAGAAAACCTTAACTAACTAGGTGTAGTTCCCTGACTCTCTGAAGATTAACTGTCCCTATCTAATCTAAATAACTCAGCAAGGGAAGATTATACTCTTACTTCAGCAAGACAAGATGAGGAATTATGTCCACTCTCCAGTTTGTTGTCTGTCCTCAGTGATTGGGGCAACTACTGTGGAAACAACTGGACTACTACTAGTGAACACCTATGGAAAACAATTGAATGATGATTGAACAACTAACTCAGAGCCTGCTTTTATAGCAGATTTTTTTTAAGTAACAGGAAGCTCATATCTGGCTTTGAAAAGTAAACAAACAGCTAAAGTGAAGATTCTATTCTCCCAGTTGTGGCACACGATGACATCACGTCTAGGTCATCTGACTCTGGCATAACATACAGTCATAATTCTCTTTACAAAGAACATGTACAGTACATTTGGTCAACCAGAACAATGTTTGAAATTCAAAGATCTTGTATAAACCAGAGTGATAATCAAAAGACATAAACTTATTTATAACATTATAGCTAGTCTTGCTGGCATATGCAATACAGGGTAATTTGCCATTATTTACAATTATTTACAAATCTTCAGCCAGTCATCATATCACAGATAACAATATCTAATTTTGAGACATAAACTTTGAAAGGTCTTTATCCTATGTGTTAGGAAATTATGTAGTTTAAGATTCTTGATTTTTTTTTTTAATTAAAGTTAATGCTTTTGGGTTGTATTCAGATTTACATACAAAATTGTGCCATATTTTAACTCAAGTAATGTTACATAAAGTTGATTTAGGATTGTATTCTGATATTTGAATTAATTGTCCCCGAATTTATTACTTTATAGTATAACTTAAAGTCAGGAAGACTCAACCCACCAAGACTTTTGGGATAAAATATTTGTTTTTGTATCCAGTCCTAACCAATTTTGGAGACCATAAGAAGTTATATAATTTAGTACTGATATTCCAAAAGAAATTTTGATGGATTGTTAGGTTGGCTAAATTAAACTGGAACAATAACTTAGGTAATATATTAATTTTGATGATAGCTACTTTAGAAAGCAAAGGAAGCTTTAATATACCCGATTTGTAATATCATGTTCAATATCTGCCCATATTTTTGCCAGGTTATCTTTAAAGAGAGAGGTAGGGTTATGGTAGAAAGTTATGCTCAGATACTTTAATGAAGTATTAATCTTAATTAATGATTTAGGAGTAACATCAAACAAATTATAATTGGGATTAACAGGGAAGATGGAGGACCTAAGTAGATTTAATTTGTATTTTGAGAATTTTGAAAAAATAGTAACATTGTGCAAAATCTTTGTCAAATCAATACTAGGTATGGTAAAACAAAGATCTAGATCATCGGCAAAGGATAACTGTTTCTTATACTTACGTATTACTTACACATTTCTGTAATGTGCCATTCCAATTGCAGTATACCATTGTGTACTGAGGTATTCTGAGTTTCCTGTCTTATAGTTGTACGTTATCTGCAAGTGTCATACTGAGATAAGCATAATGCACCAGATTCCATGGGCTATACAGAATCAGGCCCTGAGGGTGCCTACAGTTAATATTTATTGCTATAGGGACAAAATTATATATACAAAAAGAGGAAATACCTTATTTTAAAAGCTGAGAAACTTTCTTTCAAGGCAAATGCAGAATGTTGAACCGTTTTCTTACATAGCGTATAGTTAATGTCATAAGAACTTATTACGTGGCATGGTATAATATTCAAAAAGCTACAGTTGGCTGGATATAGCATTATATGGAAGCATTTTATCCCATTGGTGTTCCTTTATGACAAACAATGCATGACTGCTCAAATGGCAGTGCACGCTCTCATTCTCTTTGTTGTTAAGATGTTTAAAATAATTTATTCTGTGTCTATAGGCAGATCTCTAATGGTAAAAAGTAATGGAATTATGGGAGAATTGTTACTGTCTGAAACTCAAAAGCATTTCAGATGTAAGATCCAAATGCTCAGAGATTTTTACTGTTTATTATTGATTACAAAGGTGCTATATGGCAGTATGCATATCAAAGTTGTCACAATGCAGTAAGAAAACAATTCTGATGTGACTGCAGATGTGCATTTGATAGAATAACAAGAGTCCTATTTTTATATTTTTTCCCTCAAGAGGGCAAATCTATACATTATGCCTCCACTCCCAAAATGGGCACCTTTATGCATAATCATGTTCTGACTGCTATAATTTTGGATCCTGCCCTTTGAATTTTGATAGCTCTTTGCTATGATTTTGAAAATGGAGAAACTGGGAGGTACATCTAATTTTCTTAAAATGGTCTAGTGCATTATCTACTATATTAATGCAAACCACAAACCATTTTTTTATATCCATACTACTTTGTTTATTCAGAAATGTTTTTTTAAATCTTGCAACTTAACACATGGAAAGTTTTACCAAGACATGTCTTATGGAGAGCTTCTGAATAAAACAGTGAATTTCCTAAGCACATTTTCCTCTGGTGTTTTAAAAGCAACAGACTTCTGTTTGCCAGATTCGTAGATCACAGGGTGAATAGAATTTAAAAAAATATAATAAATGCAAAGCTATAAAGTAGCTAGTGGCAAATCCCTAAGTGGTATACACCTTGGTTCTCTTCAATGCGCAGAGCAATTTTAGTAAAGTGCTACACTCTCAAAAAGATAAACAAGGCAGATACATTCTTGACATGTAACCTAAGCTGCCAGAAAAAAAAAACTTTGTATACTCTCACAGGCCATCATCTACAAAACCTCACTTTAACTTCACTATAGAACAAAGGAGGCAGAGATAAAAGGCAATGAAGAACTGCAGGCACTGCTGAGAATGCTTGAGCTATGACATACCCCCTTTTTATTCAAGCATTTAACGTCATAAAAATAAGCCTGAGTGTAAATCCTGCAAGAAACATAAAGCAAAAAGGTTGTGATTCTACTGTTTCTGTTCTCAACAGCACTTGAAAGTACCCCACCTCAGAAAAGAAGCAATGCAATACAACTAGAGAATAGATAAATAAACAGATGGATATTGATTGCAGCCTTTGCTAAGGGCAAAAAATACAGCAGTCAGTTTTGTACATCCTTACTTCTTCCTCCATTATATCTGACAAGCAGTGCTAAGCTTATGTGAAATACAATGCGATGTGGGATGGATGAGTCTAAGTTCATAACTGCATAACAGCAGGCCTCTTTGATTTGTTAAAATAATGCTGCAGCTTTTTACATTAAAAATTTTACTTAGTGTAGTGGAAGCATATACTCCACCAGACCACACTTGTATGAAATGATATAAATAGAGGTAAAGTGACTACATGAATTATTGTTTTAATTTATTTTCAGCATCAAAAGGCTATACAATGTCATTTGTCAAATGTTTAGCATGCTGCATGGTTACCTTTGATGCTATGATGATCAGAAGACTTGGGTTCCATCCCCATAACAGAAGATTGGATTAAGAATTCATTTTGCAGTTCTGCTTTGGTTGGTGAGATCTTGCTGGACATCTGAAGTGTTGTCCTTTAGATGAGGTATTAAACTGACGTCACATCTGCCTGAGTTGGAGATAGCTTAGGCACATGTTTAAGATCCCATGGCCCTACTGATTTTTTCTTTTGGTTAAAATAAATCCACCTATAATTTATGAGATTACTCCAGTCATCACCTAGACATGACATGACCATCACTTCCACTAGAAAAAGCAAACATCACTAATGCAAGTAAACTAAACTGATATCTAATTTTATATTTACATAGAGCAATCGTGTTACTAATCATAATTTTTCTGTTTTAATTATAAATGGACAACCAAATGTCAGAGAATAACATAAAGTGAAATCTTGTCATTTATGGAGTGGGGGTATTCAAAAATGAATGGACATGTGTGAAGTGTTGCTTATCACTTTTTTAAACTTTCCTACTTCCGCAGAATGTGATGAGATATGCCTGTAAATTAAATGTTTTTGCTGAAAATTTTAAAATGCTCTGCTAAATCATGTAAAGGAAGTAAATACTTTGAGTATGTATAATTCTAAGACAGGAGGCAGCATAACAATGGAAGTTACTGGATTATCTCTAAGTGTAGCACCTCTGAGTGTCGTTATATGTAGTGTTCCTTTATGATACTAATTAGGATGCTCCTGACCTGTTTGCATTATTTCTGGGCACTGCAGCCATATTTTTTATTTTCAAAATCCGATATATTTTAAAATAGACTACATTGCAGTTACATTGGGATGAAACTTACTTTGGCTCATCATTTTGTCATGGATTGGATAATCACTAGCTTTGGAAGCTACATCACTCAATGGCTTGCCAACTGGCTTACTGACAGAACCCACACTGTAAAAGTAGCCGACTCCAAATCCAGCTCCAGACAAGTGACAAATGGAGTGCCTCAGAGTTCAGTCCTGGGACCGCTCTTGTTTGGCAACTACTTCTCTGAAGTACAGGCCGATACTAAAGAATTCTGGCTAACAAAGTTTGCAGATGACTAAAAACTGGGAGCCATTATTGAATCCCCAAATGATGTGGATATTCTACAAAAGGGACTTACAGAAACAGATGCTTGGTGCCAGAGCTATGGGCTCAAGCTCAATGCCAAGAAATGTATAGTTATCTCCTTTGGGAAAAAGACATATACCTGTGAATTACCACATAGGTGGCAATACACTAAACACCAAAAGTGTGATAAGAGACTTAGGGACACAGCTGGACAGTGGTCTCACCTTCGATAACCACATCACCACAAAAGTCAGGAAATCCTTCTATGTGGCACACCTCATCACAAAGGGCTATTCATCCAGAAAAAATGAGGTAATTGTCCCACTGTACTCATCCCTCATTAGACCCATTATAGAATATAATGCCCCGTTTGGTATGTACCTCTCAAGACATCTGCAACAACTGGAATGGTCACAGAAATACCTCATTAAAAGAATCACAGGCCTAAAGCAGATGCCCTATGCTGACCATCTAAAACAACTCCACCTATACTCTGTCACATACCATCTACTCAGAGGCGATCTCTGCTTAACATACAAGGCCATGTCAAACTCAGAGCTGTTGGACATGCTACACTTAAAGAAATCCCAATCCCTCAGAGACCCATCTCCAGGGATCTAAACCTTATCATCACAATGAACAAGACATGCTGGAGGGATAGGTTCCTGACCCAGAGACTCCCCAGTCTCTGGAATAGACTGCCCATACATGTCAGGTAGAGTGCCTCTTTGGCCCTCTTCAAAAGGACATTGATGATTGGATAGGAGATAAGAAATTTACCCCGGGGATTACATCAGTCACCCTGCTAGGCAGGGGTCCAGGGAAGTAAATACTGTGGGAAGAAATAACCAGGGAATTGTTATGGTTAGGCTTGTATAGGCCCTAGGGCCGATAGCCTAGTACCAACCTACAAACCTATGAACCTATGAAGGCATGTTAAAGCTCTGATAATACTAAAACACAGCATAAAGCCCAGTGACTAGTAAAAGCACTGAGGTGTTTCAATCACACAGACCCTGCTATGGTTGTCAGGGGCTATGGTCTCACAGTCAGCACTACTGACTAGCAAATCATAAGTGAAGAAGAAGAAGTGACCTTAAGAGTACATAGCAAGTGTATGCAGCTCGCCCAGTTTATGACCAAAACCTGTCACATCCAAATAAGCTTCACAGCCAATAGCTTCCCTGGATTTCACTCACCTTACTCTCACCAAATGCCTTCTAGTGCTGTCTTGCCAACAGTAATGGAAACCAGGCCAAGATGATTTTGTATACACACACACACACACACACACACACACACACACACACACACACACACACACACACACAAACACACACACACACACAGCATTTCTCAAGGTGATACATTTCTAGTGCCAATATCTGTACTCCTGTCTTTACAGTAAGATGGAGCCAGTTATCGGGTGTAGCACAGCAACGATGCCATTACTGATCATTCACAAAATAAGCCATCATCAGTAACTTCATTTGGTGGCAGTATATTTAAAAACATAGGCATATAAAAATGTGATGTTCAGGGAAGAGTTAAGACAGGCACTGGGTGGCAGCAAAGAGTTACCAAATAGCTGGGTAACTACAGCAGAGCTAGTAAGGGAGACTGCTAGAAATGTGCTTGGTATGACATCTGGACAGAGGAAGGAGGACAAGGAGACCTGGTGGTGGAATGAAAAAGTACAGGAGAGTATACAGAGAAAGAGGTTTGCAAAGAAGAAGTGGGATTGTCAGAGAGATGAATAAAGTAGACAAGAGAATAAGGAGATGAGGTGCATGGTAAAGAGAGAGGTGGCAAAGGCTAAGGATAAGGCATATGATGAGTTGTATAAAAGGTTGGACACTAAGGATGGAGAAAAGGACCTGTACTGATTGGCTAGACAGAGGGGCCGAGCTGGTAAAGATGTGCAGCAGGTAAGTTGATAAAGGATAATGAGGGAAATGTACTCACAAGCAAGGAGAGTGTGTTGAGGAGATGGAAAGAGTACTTTGAGGGGCTGATGAATGAAGAGAATGAGAGGGAGAGAAGGTTGGATGATGTGCAGATAGTGAATCATGAAGTGCAGTGGATTAGCAAGGAGGAAGTAAGGACAGCTTTGAAGAGGATGAAGAACGGAAAGGTTGTTGGTACAGGTGACATACCTGTGGAAGCATGGAGGTGCTTAGGTGAAATGGCAGTGGAGTTTTTAACTAGATTGTTTAATGAAATCTTGGAAGCTGAGAGGATGCCTGAGGAATGGAGAAAAAGTTTTTTGGTACCGATTTTTAAGAATAAGGGTGATGTGCAGAGCTGTAGTAACTACAGAGGGATTAAATTGATCATTCACAGCATGAAGTTATGGGAAAGAGTAGTGGAAGCTAGGTTAAGAAGGGAGGTGATGATTAGTGATCAGCAGTATGGTTTCATGCCAGGAAAGAGCACTACAGATGCGATGTTAGCTTTGAGAGTGTTGATGGAGAAGTACAGAGAATGTCAGAAGGAGTTGCATTGTGTCTTTGTGGATTTAGAGAAAGCATATGACAGGGTGCCTAGAGAGTAGTTGTGGTATTGTATGAGGAAGTCGGGAGTGTCAGAGATGTATGTAAGAGTGGTACAGGATATGTACGTGGGTAGTGTGACAGCAGTGAGGTCTGCGGTGGGGGTGATGGATGCATTTAAGGTGGAGGTGGGATTACATCAAGGTTCAGCTCTGAGCCCTTTCTTATTTGTAATGGTGATGGACAGATTGACAGACGAGATCAGACAGGAGTCCCCGTGGACTATGATGTTTGCAGATGACATTGTGATCTGTAGTGAGAGTAGGGAACAGGTGGAGGAGACCCTGGAAAGGTGGAGGTATGCTCTAGAGAGAAGAGGAATGAAGGCCAGCAGGACTAAGACAGAATATATGTGTGTGAATGAGAGGGACGATAGAGGAATGGTGAGGATGCAGGGAGTAGAGGTGGTGAAGGTGGATGAGTTTAAATACTTGGGATCAACAGTTCAGAGTAATGGTGAGTGTGGAAGAGAGGTGAAGAAGAGAGTACAGGCAGGATGGAGTGAGTGGAGAAGAGTGTCAGGAATGATTTGTGACAGACAAGTACCAGTAAGAGTGAAAGGGAAGGTCTACAGGAGGGTAGTGAGACCAGCTATGTTATATGGGTTGGAGATAGTGGCATTGACAAAAAGGCAGGAGTCAGAGCTTGACGTGGCAGAGGTGAAGATGTTAAGATTTGCACTGGGTGTGACGAGGATGGACAGGATTAGGAATAAGTATATTAGAGGGTCAGCCCATATTGGAAGGTTTGGAGACAAAGCCAGAGAGGCAAGATTACATTGGTTTGGACATGTGCTGAGGAGGGATGCAGAGTATATTGGGAAAAAGGATGCTAAGGATGAAGCTGCCAGGTAACAGGAAAAGAGGAAGGCCTAAGATAAGGTTTATGGATGTGGTGAGAGAGGACATGCAGGTGGTTGGTGTGATAGAGCAAGATGCAGAGGACAGAAATAAATGGAAACAGTTGATCTGCTGTGGTGACCCCTGATGGGAGCAACCGAAAGAAGAAGAAGAAAAAGCCATATCAAAATGTAGACACAATACATTCAACAAAATATAGACAATTCATAATGAAGACCCATCAGACTGCAGGCACTCAAAATGGAGACTAAAGAACACCTACATTTACATTAGATTAATTGCAAGAGATAGGCAAACACACTATTATGTGGTCAATTTAGAATAAAATACACTAAAGTGAAAAAAAAACTAAATGATACAACTAACATAAGACATGGTTTAATGAATAGTAGTCTTATTAAGGAAAGTTTTTTTTCTATGGGAGGTGCATGGTTAGTGTTAGGGTGAGCAAGCCTCCCCCCACCAGCCTTGCTAATGAGTTCTAACCCTTATCCTAACCCTGCCCTCTTCCGCTAACACTAACCCTGTGCTTCACTTTAGAAGAATCCTTTTATAACACTACTACTACTCAAGACAGATTCAAAAACAGACACAGGCACCAACAAACATGCACAACACAGAAGCTATCACCTTGCGTAATCATTACTTTATCTCTAACCTTCCAGTACTTCCTTACCTAATCATTATTCTATCCCTGACTCTCCAGTACTTCCTTACCTAATCATTACTTTATCCCTGATCCTCCACTACTTACTTACCTAATCATTACTTTACCCTGACCCTATAGCACTTCCTTACCTTATCATTACTCTATCTCTAACCCTCCATTACTTCCTTAGCTAATCATTACTCTATCCCTGACTCTCCAGTGCTTCCTTACCTAATCATTACTTTATCCCTGACCCTCCAGTAATTCCTTACCCTATCATTACTCTATCTCTGACCCTCCAGTACTTCCTTACCTAATCGTTACTCTATCACTGACTCTCCAATACTTCCTTACCTAATCATTACTCTGTCCCTGATCCTTCAGTACTTCCTTACCAAATAATTACTTTACCCTGACCCTCCAGTACTTCCTTGTCTTATCATTACTCCATCTCTGACCCTCCAGTACTTCTTTACCTAATCATTACTCTATCCCTGACTCTCCAGTACTTCCTTAGTTTATCCCTGACTCTCCAGTATTTCCTTACCTTATCTGACCCTCCAGTACTTCCTTACCTAATCATTACTCTATCACTGACTCTCCAGTACTTCCTTACCTAATCATTACTCTATCCCTGATCCTCCAGTACTTCCTTACCTAATCATTACTTTACCCTGACCCTCCAGTACTTCCTTACATAACCATTACTCTATCTCTGTCCCTGCAATACTTCCTTACCTATTACTCCATTCCTGACCCTCCAGTTCTTGCGCAAAAACATTAGCAGTCCTAATACCAGCCCACTTATGTCTGTCTACATTCTAAACTTCTAAACTATCTACATTTTGACCTGTCTATATTCTTACTTAACTAAATTATGATATCACCCTTATGCATGTCTAGATTCTGTACTCTCTGCATTCTGAATGGCGATCTTTGATAGATTTGACGAAAAGAGTCAATATTCAAAAAGTGGAAGTCAATGGTTACCGAATCAACAGGACTAGAGATGAATTTAATATTACTAGTAACTAAACCATATGGCTCAAGCTTTTGAAACTGAATAACAAAATTATTTTCTAGAAATAAATAAAGATAAGCAATGAATTTCATAACAGTAAATTTGCAGCAAATAAATGTTTGCACAGTGAGATATAAACCAAATTTAACAGACAGACATTTAGAAAATCACTTTCCACAACTATGTTGTCCTAATTATAGCCATTAACTAAAGATTTACTGATTTCTATTTACCCATGGGGTTGTACGATGGTGAGGTAAGAAGCATTGTTGCCTCATGATAAGAGATTCACCGGCTCATTTCTAGGCTGTACTGCCCCCCTTTTCAAAATATGTGTGTCATCCTTGGGTTTGTGTGTGTTTTTTTCAGGTACTCTGGATTCCTCAAATTTTCCAGTGGTATGCATTAGATGTATTTGCAACTTTAAAATATCTCTAGTTGCTTGCAGAAGAAAGACTTGATATTCTTCCATTCCCTATGTTCTTAATAAACTCTGTGGATGGTGGCTGCTGTTCATGGGGTCATTATAGGAGTCAGATATGACTTGACAGTTTGGGATGGATGATCTGCCTCTGACTTTTAAAAGGACATTTAACCATTGTTGATACTTACAGGTAATACATTCCAGACATTAGCTGTCTGTGCAGAAAAACCTCTGCACCCTCCAAACGGAAACGACTAAATAAACTTTTTAGTTGTTCTTCTTTGAACTTAGAAGACTTCCAGGCTCCTGTTTCCTGTTTGATTTCAGTTTCACATGCAAGCTTTTTATTGCTTAGTTACTTAGCTCTAAAGGACACTGTTGTCTATTTATGCCAATAGCTTTTGAAAGGAAGTTGGAAACTTTGGCAGAGACAAAAAAAATGTTTTGAGGCATGCACTCCTCTAAGGACAAATTCATACGTACATTGTTTACAACTCTGCTGCTTATTTTTATTTATTTATTTGCAGTTTGTTAACTGGGTATGTGAGTGGGTCTACTGACCCCTTTCAACAACATCCCAGGTACAATAAATATTTAATGAAAAAAAAAAAAATCATTAGAGGCACTAGTGCTTTTCAATTGTAAAACCTAGTAAAACAAATGCATTATTTAATAGTCAAAACAAACAATAACCATATGCATTACTTCTTAACTTTTATAGAATGCAGCAAAACAGATGCATTATGTAATACAATTAGATGCAGTAATGCTTAACATTGTGAAATGTATTAAAACCATTATTTAAGAAACAAGAAGGCTTGACAATATAATAAAGGGGTTAGCACTAACTAGTATTAATGCTGGTTACATTTTATACATCATCTTACGTTTTTTTCTTCTGAAAAATACCTACATTCACTTCTGTTCAGTGTAGATTCCTTGCATCTGCTTACACGTGCCGTTGTGTTCCATCAAATCAGATTAGAATAGGTTACTTGTTTATGTCCAGTTCATTACTACTGATGACTCAAGACATTTCAGCTCTCACACCAGCCCAGTGGTATAGACGGATAAAGTTCCAGATGCACCCCACTGACCCATATTTGATTAATGACATGGCTGCTGAAGGAATGGCTGTGGGGTAATTGGAATGAGCTGTTGACATTGGCTCACCCATCTTTAGAAAAGAAGGCAGCTTGGCTTACTACTACACTGGCAACAACTGCAGTAGTATAGGTGCGTCACCCACAGCATGACTAGCCTAGTATTTCCTTACTGTAATTGGTGTGCTGCTTGACTTGCATGTTGCATATGAGTTCAAGAATGTATGCACCTCTTATTGTAGAGCTCACAGGCTGCTGAAGGGATGGAGGTTGGACAGCCTGCAAGAGCTACAGAGAGACCCACTCTCTAACAACCGTCTTTCACCTCCACCAGAAAAAAAATGGCTACAGAGCTCTCGTGCTGATGGAGGAATGAATAGTTCATTTGCGTGGGGAAAGGGGAAACACTGGGCTAATCACACAGACCTCAAAAAAAATACATTGGTGCTATTGTCAATTTCAAATCATGAGGAAGTCACACTCAAAAACAAAAAAATCCAACAAGGCATGCTATAAACAGATAAACAATAGTCAAAATCTGATCAATATTAGCATTAAAAAAGCTTTAAATTCACACTTTCGTCTTACAAAAAGACTTCTTCAGAACAATCAGAATCGCACACATTTCCTCCTTTTAAACCATGACCCACCAATAAGAACACTACATCAATTAAAAAATCAATAAAGTAACCAAACAAGGTTAAAATTAGACAAAGTGAGGTTACCTCCTATTAAAACACATAATATAAACATATTTAAGAACTATTTATTAACTTTTAACCTTCTAGATTAAAAAAAAAAAAACATTTAATATTAATAAAATTGTTGATTCCTAAAATTTTATCTGCCCCTAACTCAAGTTGCCAAAATGTTTCCTTCCTTTTAACACAATTTTTATAATGACCACCTCAGCTAACCTTTGGTACCTGTTCCAAAATGGAGAACAAAAACTTTTATAGTCTTTACATGCTAGCGTATGTCTATATAAGGCATTGTTCCTATGTTTAGATTTAATATTATACACACGTTCTTTTAATGCGCTTACCAAGACGTCTAGTGGTCATCCCTATAAAAAACAAGAACACCCTGAACAAACATTAACGTATACCACTCCTACTGTTTTACATTTAAACCCACCAGGAACAGTAATGTCCTATCAAGGTGTTTCAAGTCAGCAAAAGGGCCTTCTAGAATGTATCTAAGAGCAGGACAGGACTCACACTTATACACTCCCTTCTCCTGGGAGAATACATAGCAGTGGGTGCAACTTTAAAATGATCATTTTGTAGAAATCTTTTCAAATTATAGTTATTCTTATATACAAATCTTGGAAAATTACCACTAACATTAATTAAATCTGAATTTCCCTACAATACTATCCACTTTTTCCTAATAACAGATGCAATACTAGTACTAGCTACTGCCATATCAAAGGTACATGCCAAGCTATAATCAAATGATGAAAAATATTTAGTAATAACTATATCTAACCCTGCCAATAAAATAGGCTGAAAGTCAATGGACCTCCTAGAATGAATATCTTCTGCTATTTTGGATAAATGTTCTTCCTTGTACCCTCTTTTTAAAACATAGTAGTCATATACTTAATCTCTTTATCAAAAGTAAGGTCATCTGTAGTCATCTTCGAGGCCCTTATAAATTGGCCTTTTGGGATATTCTTCTTAATAAAATGTGAATGATTACTATTAAAATGTAAATAGTTATTAGTGAAGGTACTCTTGCTAAAAATTTCACTTCCAAAATTATGCTTTAAATTGTTCCAAGGAGTCAACACCTAAAAAGTTAACTACAAGACCTTGGTTCCCTAACAAAAACTATAAAAAAACAGACTTTTCATTTAATACATTTAATAATTTTTGTGCATCATCTCTATTACCTTCAATGATAAAAAAACAAATCATCCACAAACCTAACATATAATACTATTTTAAAGGTAGCTATAACAGACATCAGCACAGTGTGTTCCCACCAAGCTAACACTACATTGGCAAAACTGGTGCTAAAGCTAACCCTATGGCTATCCACTTTAATTGCTTGTATATCTTCCTATTAAATAAAAATAAACTATTTTGAATATAAAGTCAAGAAGACTGCAGCATAACTAAATCTCACTATTGGACAATTGATCTACTGCATGTAAATACTTCCTAACATAGTCAATTCCAATATCATGAAGAATACACATGAACAGGGAACATATATCCAATGTAATTATATAATTCTTTTGACCATCAAATATATATAATAAGAACTAAATTGTCTTAACTTATTTAAAAAATCCCAGGAGTCCTTAATGTAAGAATTTAACTTTTGGACAACTGGATTTAATAATATGTCCAAAAATAATGAAATCCCTTCAGTCACTGAATAGGGAGCAGATTCAATAGGTTGAAAGGGTGGGTTGGTTGGATTATTGTGAATTTTAGGTATCCCAAACAAGGTACCTAAAATTGGGTTATCAATTAACATAAAGTGATACAATTCTGAAGTAACAGATTCTTCCATTAATACATCATATAAAAAGCATTTTATACGATAATAACAGGCATGTGCATCTGTGGCTGAAACTAAAATATATGAGTCGAAATTACCTAACATAATTTCCATAGCCGCAGTATAATGACATTGCAACATGACAACTAACCCACCACCCTTATCAGCTTTCATATATCTAAGATCAGTAAAGCTACAAAATTCCTTCAAGGCATGTTGTGTGGATGTCAAATTAAAATACTTATTTCTCCCCTTACTATCCATTAATTGCCTAAGATCTTTTTTTTTCACAAGAATTTTCATACACTTTTAAGTATTATTCATCTTGGGATTAAAAACACTGGGCTTAACAAACTTATTCATAACAACATCTATATATGAAAAGCATACTTTAGATTTAATTTTTTAGAAAATAATTTCAGGTCTAAAAGTATGTTTTTAACAGTCATCCTTTCTGTAGGGACAAAATTAAATCCAAGTCCCAATATAAATAACTGTTCATCTGTAAAGGTCTTATCAGACAAATTAAAAATATAGTTAGTTTTACTCACTATATTTCTGAATTGGAATTCCCTTTTCTCTTCATCTTGCTGGTAATCTCTGAATAATTTTATTGTCTTTTTCATTTGTTTGCAAAAGAAACTTTGGTCGAGCTCCTAAAGGTACTCCATCAATGGAAGTCTTGGATGGTGAATATAAGGGTAGCTCATCAAAATCCTCCTCATATTCAGCTCGTACAGAAGAAACCATTTCACTACTAACTTCACTAGATGCCAAAGATCCATTTAAACTACTATTACTTCCATTATCAATCCTTATTTCAGTTCCGCTTGTCTCAAAAGCTCTTTCATTTGTCGCCAGCTCTACAGTCTGTGTTTTTAAGGTAGAACATCTTTTTGGACTATCAGGCTTGTAAAAAGAATTCCACATAACAAAATGAGACTAAGCAGACTGTTTTTATATGCATCAATGTCTCTAGACAGTCGTTTAACATTTCTAGTAATTAGTCTTTTTTCTAACCATTCTATATTATGAAACACATTTTCGTACTCAGATCTCAACTCGGGAACTCTTGATATAAGTCTGTGTAATAACAGGTCCATCTTAAGGAGCTCTTCATGGACCTCTGTCATTTTACTATTATTACAAGTTATTAACAATCTGATAAAGTCCAGCTGTGTTCATGTCTGGCAGTTTCATTGGTTTTGTGCAGCTTTTGCTCAACAGAGCAATCCCAAGTAACCCAACTGGGCACAGACAGGCCAGTAACTTATTGACCTGGAGCTGCTGGACTTTATGTGAGGCACACTGACCATTAAGGAGCACATACACCCCTCCTACTCATAGCATGAGTCCTTGAAATGAGTTGGAGTAGACCAGGTCCTCAACCCACTTATCACTGGCAAAACCCATAGCCATTTGGCGATATTAGTCAATATGACCAAATCACCTAGAGTGATGTTTTGCACTGTTCAGTCATGCAGTCTGTGATCTATGTTCTCATATCTTCAGGATCCTGCTCACTAGAGTAGATGGCCAAAGTGGTTGGTCTATACAACTCTACCCCTATTGGACATCATCTAAAGTCTGTGCTGCTGACCACAAACTCATTCTTTGGTGCATCTGAGATGGAAACACTCAGCATGTTATTTTGGAAAATGGGATGAACCCCACAGAGGCACAGGAGGAGCATGCATATTCCATCCAGGTATTGGCCAGTGGTCAGGATCAAACCTTGAACATTATGAAGGACAGGTAAAGACCTTATACATTTTGCCAACAGCTATATACATTATGAATGGCATTCACCATAACTTTTTCTTAATATACACCAATCCTGAAATTGATGTATCTTAGGGAAGAAGAAATCCCTGAGATACTGTAGTCTTGATATTTAGAGGCAAAATACTGGAACTGAAAATTAGGGAATGAACTTTAGAATGTGACTAGTACTGAAATGTATTTGTCTGTTACAGTGTACACATTTTGACGCCTCAGCACTGGCCCTGTAATCAAGGTGCCTCAATACCCACCACTGGCAACAGTGGGGGACATACACACTGGGAGGATTACAAGTACACACACAGTAAAGTGCAATTTCCCTTAAGAGCACACAGAGACCACAGTCAGTCTGGGGCTGGTATCTCCATCTTTCTCCAGATCCTCAATAAGACTAACCACTGGCACAGCTATAGAGTTGAAATTTCAGCTGAGTGGCCAAGCTAAGACCTCCCGCACCCTCACTATCCATCCAGTGCTTTGTGTCCCTGCCCAAGTAGCTGACATACACACTCTTTGAAATTTGATTTATACACAAAAACATACACCTGAGGAAGGCTGTCACAGGTTCACTAGCTATGCCCCCTTTTGCCCAGACTATAAGGTAGCTATTACTGCCACCAGCCAACTCTTTATCATTTTAAGGCCCTTACAAAGGGTATCCAATCTTTATGTGTAATGTTTCTATCAATACAAATGGCAGTTTGACAAAGAGCAAGGCTATTAGGAGTGGCCTGCACAGTGTCACCAAATACATATGCAAGTACTCCCAGAACTTAAATATGTCTCACAAATATCAGCCACAGTGAAAGGTTTAAATATATTTAATAATAAATAATAAAAGGATAACAAACTACTCAGTAAATAATCACAGTTACATCAGAGTTCAATATCAGAGGAAATATTTAAAAAATTTTTGCAGGACAGTCTCAAATAAATAAATAAAACATCTAAGCTATACTTTACTATATTCCTCTCTGAATCTAAGATAAATTACTGCACCCTAGGTAACTTACTTACAGAGCAGGCAGATGTGGTGAGTGGATGTTCTTGTCAGGTCAAATACAAAATACAGAATTCATTACCTCTTTCAGAGAGTTTTTAAATTAATATCTCAAATATTGTTGCTGGAGTAGCTGACATCATGACATCACTTCTTGTCATCTGACTATCAGTACCCAGGCTCACAACCATTGATTTTACCATCTACCTGCAAAAACCCATAGACCTTAGAACTTTGGCAAATAGTGGAAGTCATAAAATAATTTACATTTCTCCACATTTAAAGACAATACAAAAAAATTCTAGTTCTAGACATTATGTCTCCTGTTGCACTGTAACTGAAATGTAAAGTCTTTTATTATGTGGTTATAAAGTAATTTAAGTTTTCAGCTATTCTTCTGAAGCTAACTTCTTGTGCTTCAGTCCCCATTGTTAAAATAATATACATCTAAACAGTTACAATAGTGTATGTACATTTCTGCTAAGTATTTTACAAAATATCTCTTCCGCACACGTCTGTACAATATGACATGCAGTTGTAATACAGTTGTAAAACAAGCATTTGCACCATGCTGATATTCACAAATGACACACAACCACTTACAAAATTCCAGATAACTGGGCTGGACGTATCTCTTTTTGTTACACACATGTAAACAATCATTTATTTTGTACAAAGTGTTTTCAATTATGTATCATGGTATACTTGTTTGCAGTGTTTTAAGCCTAAGGAATACCTGAAAAGGATATGGGCCAGTGTACTAAAACAATTAATAAGTGTAAAACAAAAATAAAAAATAAATTCTCTCACCCACTTTTTAAATCATTAGCAAAAGGATTTAGGCCACAGATTAGATGGAAGCTTATTTTGTTTTTTCTTTTTTAATCTATAATAGATTCTGGTCATAGACACTGCGGTGGTGGTGCTGCGGTAGCGTTGTCGCCTCACAGTAAGATGCTGTCCAGTTCGATGCTCAGCTAGAGCATCTTCTGCATGGAGACATGCATGAATGGGCGTAGCTTTGTTGAAGGTTGTGTGTCAGGGCTGGCAACTTGGCACCTAAAAATCTACTGCCAATCATTAGCGGACCGAAGTTCCGCTGTGGCGACCCCTAACTGGGAAAAGCCGAAAGACACAACAAGATTCTGGTCATAGACACTTCATGTATATCTCGGATATAAAGTTGAGGCCCACCATAAATTCTGCTATACACAAAGGACAGTCACAAATTCTGGAAATGCTGAGAAGTGTGAGACAAGAATGGAGACTTGGATCCACTTCAACCTTTGATAAGCATGTGCCCACAGCAGAGGATTTAGGTGGTATCATATTGGCATTCTTAGAATATTTGCATACATTTGGAAGATAATTGAATGTGGAATACAACTTCATAAATTTGTTTAGATAAATGTGGGTTAGTTAGGGAAGCAAATACAACAGAATACAATATAAAAAGGGAATAAAAAGTTAGATAAATGTGGAAAAAATATAAATAAAACACTTAGAAAACACTGGATTCTGGTCATAGACACTTCATGTATATCTCGGATATAAAGTTGAGGCCCACCATAAATTCTGCTATACACAAAGGACAGTCACAAATTCTGGAAATGCTGAGAAGTGTGAGACAAGAATGGAGACTTGGATCCACTTCAACCTTTGATAAGCATGTGCCCACAGCAGAGGATTTAGGTGGTATCATATTGGCATTCTTAGAATATTTGCATACATTTGGAAGACAATTGAATGTGGAATACAACTTCATAAATTTGTTTAGATAAATGTGGGTTAGTTAGGGAAGCAAATACAACAGAATACAATATAAAAAGGGAATAAAAAGTTAGATAAATGTCGAAAAAATATAAATAAAACACTTAGAAAACACTGGAAACACCTGGAGGAATTTATATTAAGAGCTAAATAAGATGGAGTTAAGTGACAGATATGATGGTGGGAGGATAAAGGTAATAAAGATGATAGTGGTATAAGGAATCCTCCATATTGTTAACCATTTTCCACTTTCAAGAAACTAAAACATGGTGGAATAATTGCAAAGAGAATGGCATTACATTTGGAGTATGTCATAAACAAGATGGAGCTGGTTGAAACAAATCAGGATAGAATGAGCTTGGACTCTGCAGATTAGAAGATGTACCCAAGTGCATCTCTAAACCAAGAGCTCTTAATATGAACAGGAATAGGGATAGAAGTGTAAAGCTGGAAGAAAGAAAAAAGCAAGTGATGAAGCCATGTAAAATGGAGGACACAAATAAGAATGAATTGATGTCTTACTGACTGAGAATAAAAAATATGTTAATAGAAAGAAAATAAGTGGGATGACAAGTCACTTACTCTTGTAAAGGAATTCCTTTGTGTTATGAAAAATTTGTGCTTGTTCAGGTGGTTGCCACTGCTACCCATTTACATGGGTATATGTTGCACTTGGTGTTCTGGCATGGTGTTGTGAAAGAAATGTTACCTAGACTTGACTATAGCCTGATTAAATTTGGGTTCAGTCCTCCTCAGGTAGTTCCCCCAGACCTGATTCTCATAACATCTAGAACTTCAAGTTATTTGCCATCTGATTCAATGACTGCTACTTTGATTTTTGAAGGACTACAGTGCATGTAGTGTTGATGTGACTGTTGAGACCAGTAATAAAGCATTGACTCCCTCAATCAATATTCTGACCCAAGATGAGTTTATACTGTTCTTCTGGTACCACAGGGACAGAGGCATGTTCTTGAGCTCTACTCCTCCCATAGAAGGACAGGATAAAGGTTAGAGTGCAGATAGGGTTGCAATCACATTTTAGAAGACAGGCTTCTTCATACTGAACATTATTCTATCTAGCACACTGAGGTTACCCAGAAAAGTCCTTGTATCTGCCCTAGGAATAAACCAATAGTCCTATCCTAGGAGATTGCCAAGCTTACCAGTCTGTTAATCTGCCAGATACTTCACAAGCAAGCCTAATTCCATGAGGATTAGTATGGATCACAGGCATCTTGAAGGACTGTTTATGACTTATCTGGAAACTCACTGTCTTGTGCATAGTTTCAGCTTGATGTTGCTGATTAGGATGAGTTTATTGCTGTAATTCCAGTTTGTTCTTGATCACCTGTGGGGTTAACTCTTGTCGTTATTTTACCAGATGTCTTATATCTTGCCTCGAAGCACTGGGTCCAGTCTGGTATCAGGTCATTGAGATGTATCTTAGGTGTTGAGTTTTTCCAACTATACTAAAGGAAACCAGGGTGTTCTAATACCTATTCTGTAGTAAATGAAAGTAACAGACTTTTGGAGTTACACATGCATCCTTCACATATACAGTGCAAAATCATTCAACTATTGGTGCAATAAGTATGTTGTTTTACATATTATTTTTGTTGATAAGGACATCTTTCTATTTTTTCTTACATCTGAAAATTCTTACCATGTCATCATGAAATATTATACCCATAATACCTCACTATCTAAACTAATGCATGGGATACTGCATTTCCATGCTAAATACATCAGTAGGAGTTTCTTACTTCCTACAAATACAAGCTGCAAATTATATCTTGCAGGTGGAAAATGTTACACTGAAATACTGGAAATTATCATGGGACAATGTAGTATTGAAATCACAATGTAAATAAGAAGCTGCTGTACGAAAAAATGTTGGCTGTTTTGATTACCCATAATGCATTGCAGCTATAAGTAAGTTCCCATACCTACGAAAGCATTATGTTTTAGGTATGGTTACTCAGAAGAACTGAGTAAACAGTAAAACTAAATAAGCAAACACACAACAGACTTATTTTTTTTTCTTTTTGCAAATCATTTACAGTTTTACCATTACAAGTATAACTGGAAGAGAAATGAATTCTAAAGCAAATATGCTTTAGAACATGATTGATATACTTTAAGAATGGCTTGGGCACTGATGACTGGTAAGTTATAGACCAAAAGAAAACCTTTCATTTGTTGGGAAGTTACTTGAGGAGATTGTTTATAATATAGCTGTATTCTTATCTGAGCACTAATAAACTCTATGATACAATCCAGGCTGTTTTTTTTTTCTAGGCATAGAATGGATTTTGTCCTTGCTAGATTATTTAGCAATTTATGCCACTACATTGGCTTGATGTGGCAGGAAGGCCAACTACATTTAGCAATATATGCCACTGCATTGACTTGATGTGGCAGGAAGGCCAACTAAGACTGGCAGCCAAACATAAAGCATCAGAGATACTTCAGGTGCAGCTAACATTGGGTAAGACAGCGATTCAGGTCATAACCTGTTACAGGTCGCCAACCATGTCCCAAGACACTCACTCCACATTCCTAAGCACCCTGGAGAATATTAGGTTCAAACCTAACACACTCATACTGGGTGACTTCAACTACCCCTCCATTAACTGGGAAAACTACTCATGTACCAATACACTTGCCCAATGTTTCCTGGAATTTATTAATTCCAATGCCCTGGACCAGCTCATTCTTACCCATACTAGAGGTAGGAACATCCTTGACCTAGTCATTACTAACATGGGTGACCATTGCTCTACACCAATAGTCAACTCCTCCTTGCTTAGATCTGACCACAAACTAATCATCTTGGAAATCCACATCTCATCCACCCCCCCCCCCCCACAAAGGTAACCACCATGAAAAACTTCTCCAAAGCTAACTTTGGGCTCCTAAGAACAGAGGTGGCTAACTTCATGGCAACCATGCAAATGGAGAATAGTTGCATAACAGCCGAATCATACACCAGTGCACTGTAGGAACACATAGACAAATGCATGGATCATACCATACCCAAAAGAACCAAGACGTTCTTCTCCAAAAAAGGAGGCCAATCTGGTGGTCCCCTGCCATAAACAAACTCTACAGCAGAAGGAAGAAACGGATGCAGAATAAGGTGAAGTCCCAAGACCGGAAAAACTCCCTTATCAGCCACAAAAAAAAAGTTGAGATCCCTCATCAAATCTTCTAAAGCTAGCTATGAAAACAGCATTGCAGCAGATAGTAAAGACAATCACAAGGCCGTCTATAGTTATGTAAAGAACCTCCATGGCAATACCCAGATTTGCTCTGAGCTACTGCACAATGGTACCTCCTATACCAAAACAACAGACATTGCCAATATACTGGCCGACAGATTCAGTGCCAAATTTACCGCCCCCATATTCAGTATGGTTAGTAATCTGGTGCATCTCCATCTGTGAAATGAGAGGAGTGACCACCTCTAGATCCTGTGTCAACTTTACCTGGTATGATTATTTTGCCTCTATCATCTCCATGCAGGGACTGCTTCTATTTTTCCTGCATTCTTAAAGTCCCACCTGATCATGTCTCTGACATTCCTCTAACATTACTGTGCTATGCAGTTCTACTCACCAAAATGAGATGCCTCTATCATTGTGCAATTTTGTCCACCAGTACCATAGATGCCATGGGCCAATGTCTCTCATATGGTCTCCTGTAGCAGCTGATGAGTATCCCATCTCCCCAAGAGGTGACAGCCATGGATCTGGGATTCTGGAATTCATTCTCAGCTGAACTGAAATTATCCATCCTCTGCCATTCTCTCCCTCTTGAGGAAATTGTGATACCTATATAAACATGAGACATAGCTGTAGGCCAGTGATGGCAGGGGGCAATCGACTATCAATTACTAACAGTGGGTTGCCATGGGTGTTGTCAACATTACACAGTTGGGTACTAGTAAAACCACAGGAGGTGTGACTGATGTGTTATGCTATGCAGGGTAGGTGTACTGCAATGATACCTTAAACCAGTAGCAGGAACAGATATGTGTAAGTATACACTTGAGACAGCTACCATAGAGATGCTTGCAGGCAGCAACAGGGTAAGGGTGGGCTTTTCAGGAATCATGGGTAGGGACCACCTAGGGAGTCACATATGACAGAGGCCAACTGAGATAGAATGTTTGGGTTACACAGAGAGAGATTCACTATCAGTTTACATGGTCTCTAAAGCACATGTGCATAGCATGCCAGGTTTGGATAAGCAGGATTTTGTAGGTGTAGATAGCATTACTAGTGGAATGCCTTCCTATAACTACAGTGTGGACATACAGATGCATATATTAAGTGCAGGCTATATGGAGGTACAATTTGCAAATAACCATAGTACAGGTTAATCTATGTGCCTCTAGTCTGTTCCAAGGCAAGGGCCTACAATTACAACTCATCTGAGGTATAGATCTTACCCCATTTCTGTGTAACTCTGTGTACCTCCTAAGGGTTTTGTCTTATTTAACTGATGGTACTGTTTTGATAGAAACTTGTTTCAAACTACTGTACTGGTGTAGCTGCTTCTACCCATTTTTTCAGTGAAAAGTTTTAAATTCAAAATGGAGGCACGTAAGTTTAATCCACAACTCAAGCTTATAGGATTTCTCAATGTATGTGTTCAATTGAGGTTAGTTTCCACATATGTCTATGAATCACTATATTTTGGTGAAGTATACTGGTGCTGTAGCATAGTGCTTGCTTCTAAAGCATGCTGCTTATATTCTATGCTCAAGGGCTCTTCCATGGTACCAGCGTGTGAACACAATTTAAGATTGGTGATGGAACTTGGCTGCATTGCCCATAGTTTGTAAATCATGTTTCTGGTATGAATTTCAGTCCTCCATTTTATTTTAGATAATATTCAGTGTGATAGTTACCAATGCTAGTGTCCTATAGACTGTGCCTGGCTTCTGTGTGTAAGATAGCAAGATCATCAGGGAATGTCTGTGGAGAGCCTCTGTGGCCAGCTTCATAGAGGGGATGCCTGGTTTGATCTGGATGAGGCTTGATTTGATGTCTGACATCCACTAAACCACTAAGCAATGTAGGCACTTGTATGTTGTCCTTTGGTGCCATCACCCTAAATAACTCCTGAAGTAGGAAGCTGTAATTAGTCAAGACTGCCTGAAATGGGTATAGTAAGGATATGAGATAAATACTGTTTTTAAGCTGTAAATTTAAGCTTTCTGTTTTCTGTTTTTTTCAGTCATTCAAACTAATTTGCCTAACTAACGATTTGCCCTGATTGGTATCAAGCCATATCAGATGGGCTACTATAGAGGACTGTATCTGTGTTATGCCTATTGTGTGATTATATGTCATGGCTTTGTTACACAGTGTGGCTATTTAGTTGTAAAGGTGTGGGCACCAGGTCAGGCTTTTGTTATCTTACACTTACACTTACAATTGGATCTGGACCTTACTTATCAGACTATTGGTATAATTCCTGGTTTCTGCTATCATGCACAAATATATCAAAGTGCAGTTTTGCAATAATGTTTGTAAGTCACTTACACATGGCTATATGTGAAAGTTGTTTTGTCCTTGTTTCTTTCAGTGTGGATGGAATGAGAAGCCAAATTCATTAGCTACAGCAGATGGTAGCTGAGAATGTTGGCACATTGTAATTAGATTGTGTATTACAACTCATGTGTACTATATTATTTGCACCATTTGTAGAACGTATTCACTTATGTCACCCTTCCTGCTGTGTTTCCATACTGCAAGTCTTGATGACATCATTGTAATGGAGGTCCATCTGCATCCCTCAGCCTCTGCCCTTGTGTTTGCAGCTTTGGTATCCATGAGGACTTGGAGTGAATCACTAGAGTAGTTCTGGCTTCTGACTTAATAACCTACAGAGGTCCGACTATCAGTGCAACTTTTGCAAGAGGAGGTTGACCTGAGTGCCCATACCACAGGCTGTGTCACTGGCCAGCTTGGTCCATCTCAGCCCTGTCATGGGTTAGAGTGAAATTTCTATGAGCTGGTTAGCAGACAGCATGCTGCCTGTACTCACCTCAGTCCACCACCAAGTATACCCCTCCTTTTGTTCTGCCACAGCCTAACTCTTGTGCATTGTTCACTCACTTCCCATCACCATTTGATCATGCTCTCTTTGTTTCCATCCAGCCTGGGTCCCCTTTCTAGTGTGGATACACCCACCCTGGATTGTTTCTACTCCTTTGTGTTTGTGTGACCCTGCTGCCTATTCTTCCCCACTTTTTCTCAGAGGCTTAATTAGCTATTTTAGTGCCTGCGGCCATTCTGTGGTATGGTACCCTGCCTCCTCAGCTCTTCAGTTGAAAAGCGAAAAAAAATGCACACACTCTCCCTCCTCCACTCTGCTACTCACAGCTTGCCCACCTCATCTGCACTTTATTGGAAGGGTAAAGGAAAACAATTATTTTGTTTTTTAAACTCTCAGGACCTCCAAAAGAAAGGTGGACTGTCCTGTCCTAGCAGGCTTCACATCCCCAACACCAAGCTGGATATCCTCCGAATGGATGGTCTGAGCTGAAGCTGCAGGTAATACTGAAATAATTGCTTCCGTTGTCAGGCTGGCATGCACCAGTCCTCTGGCTACACACTCCTTGGCCAACTGTTTCTTTGTCAATAAACTATAGTCTTCTGCTGACATCTTTGCCTGCTGTCTCTGACCATCTAACCAAAAATAAATAAAACTGCGGTGAACTGAGATTCTGTATGTTTACTTTGTCGTGTCGAGAGTGCACACCATAGTGACAACTACCCATAGACTACTGGTGTCCAGTTAAAAATCCCACACTACTGGCACCAATTAATATGATGTCCAGTTAATATCCCACTGAACTGCCACCAAATAATGTGACATCCAAACAATACCCCCACCGGACTGTGAACAATAATGTGACGTTTCCCGCTATTTTGCGTCAGTAATTAAGGAGCTTCACTCCTCACTACTGACTCCAATATGAGACTGCTACATAAATAGGAGTAATAGTCCACAAATTTCCCCTAAAAGCACAATATGAACATGCTCTATAACCTGGGACTGGACTGTATATTTCTGTCCACCCCTAATGTAACTCCTTATTACACAGTTGCGAGCATTGTGTCCCAGTTTAAGACCTCTGATTCACTTACACTTAAATAAATTAAATTTTGCACATCCAAACACTTCTGGGAAAGCCTGACAAGATTTCCAGCTGTTTCTCATTCTCCAAATTGCTGCCACCAATCACAGTGTCTTCATGCACTTTAAAGAGGTGTTCAATTATGAAAATTAGACATTAAAATGTATAGTAGCAAATGACCTAAAAAGCCAGCCTTTCAGAGTGGCCCAGGATATTATCAAGGCAATTATAAACACTCTGAAATTACTAAAGAAAACACTGATTGACCAGTCGCAGTGTAAGTTAATAAAAATATTTAATAATGCGTAAGTATAAAACAGCAATTTCCAATACAAAACAGGACTCACCAGGAAAATGAAGTCAATACTGTAGGGCAGAAATCCAACATTCAGAAAATCTCTAACTGATCTAACTGATCAGTTATACTTTTCCTGTCTGACTAATGAACACTGTCCCTGATCTAAATTACATTATTACAACAGAGCTAAGGCAGGCTTACAGTTGTCGGTGAGTCATTTTGGGGATCCACTGCACAGGACATCTGTGAACAGCTCACAACTGGCTGCTAACTGATAACTGACAACTGTCACTGACAACTGACTTCAGCAGGCTCTTTTATAGACTCTACTGTCACAACTGTTCCAGTTCTAATTTTCATTTCATGTTCTGAAAATCAACCAGCAGCTGTTTCCTAACATTCCTTCCTGTCTTTCAGCTTCTGACAGCAATGCATAGCAACTGTCAACATTATGATGACATCATCTGCAGATCAGCTGTATCTGAGACATTTTGCATTTAGAATCTTTCTTCACAGAGTTAGAAATGTAAAAAGACACTGTTCAAGTCTTTAAAGTGTTCTGTACAAACAGATTATAAATCAACACATAAGAAAGTATGTACAATATCATAGCTAGTCATGTTGGCATATAATACACAGCTTAAACTGAAATTATGTGCAAAAACTTCAGACAGACATGCTAGCACAGATGGCAGTGTCTAATTTCTTCACAATGTCCATTTCATCTAAACTTAATCTTAAAAAATACCATATGCAATGCACTGATGTCCCTGTAATATACTCCAACATGCTTCCAGCTCCTCCTAATGTTTTGATTTCCTATTAATGACAGAGATTTAATTCCGTAAAGCCGCAACCTTATCCATAAGCCAGTTCATTCTAGAAGTAGTTCAGTGGCGGCTCGTGATATCAGACTGCAGGACTGCAGCCCCCCAGCTGTGAACCACAGTGGTACAGTCCTACAAATCCTCTATCCTCCACATAGAAAGTGAATCTGGACTGCTGATGCCCCAGAAGTCTATGCAATGCTAACCTCATAGACTGGAAGGGGATCAGACTGCAAGGTCAGCAGTCTTGAAAGTTCACGCAATAGGAAGGAACAAACAAAAGCTGATGAGTACAGTGTATGTGTGTAATGCCCCAGTTGATTTATACTGGTGACTAGAGAACTCAGAATACCTCTGGTTAGAGAATACCTCAGCCTCAAACCTTGTACCTTAGGTGCAGGTAACAAGAGCCTGAAATTCCCTACCCACCACCATTTGTGAAACTTTTCCGTATTTTTGCCTCATATTTTGTTCTGTTCTGTCCCTCATAAAATCTGTGGTTTCTGAATTTTAAATCCTGCAATAGTTGATGGTGCAGTGGTAGCATTGTTGCCTCACAGCGAGAGTTCTCTGGTTTGATTCTTGGCTAGGGTGCCTTCTGTGTGAAGTCTACATGTCCTTCCTGTGTTTGTGTCAGCTGGCTCTGGTGTCCTCATTTGTGAAACTTTTCCAGATTTTTGCCTCATATTTTGTTCTGTTTTGTTCCTCATAAAATCTGTGGTTTCTGAATTTTAATTCCTTAAATAGTTGACAGTGCAGTGGTAGCATTGTTGCCTCACAGCTAAAGCTCTCTGGTTTGACTATTGGCTAGGGTACCTTCTGTGTGAATTCTGCATGTCCTCCCTGTTTTTGTGTGGGTTTGCTCTGGTGTCCCCCCTTGTTACAAAAACATGTGTCTGCAGTATTTCTTCCAGGGCCTCTGCTGAAAATTGGCTTTTGTTCCAAGTCAGACTTTCCTGGTTAGCAAATACTAAATAAATAAAATTGACAGGCATTTGAATTTCAGACTTCATATTCTTCAGAAAGTACATAGTAACACAAAACCTTTTATTCTAGCAATTTTCTAAGTTTATAAGATGAATATTGGAAATTTGTCCCTATTTTTGGGACTGTATTCCCCCATTATTGGCTTCATCCATATTTTTTGTGCTAAGGTTGAGAGCTATGGTGAGAACTGAATTCACTGACTATGTCTGAGGGTGGTATTCCCCCATTACTGGCTTTGTCCAGATGTTTTGTGCTAAGAGGTTGACAGCTATGGTGAGAACTGAATTCACTAAATGGTAGCCAATGAAGTTTCAGTCTTCCTCTCTTTCACAACACAGCTGATTTGGCACAGTGATATGTTGCTCTGACTGTTTTGCACAGGGTCCTGGGGTTCAAGACTTGGCAGTGAAATGTATGGTGGTAACACAGCATTTTATTCTAGCAACTTTCCAAGATTATACAAGCAATGTTTAAAATGTGTCTATGTTTTTTTGGGCTTTTGTCCCCCCCCCCCCAATAATTTTTGGCTTTTTCCAGATTTCGTGTGCTGTGAAGTTGAGAGATACAGTTGAGGGTTGAGCAAATTGTACGAGGAGCTGAGAGCTGCAAGGGAAGAGAAGTTTAGTTTTGCTTATGCTCAGTCTGCCTACATTTTAATAGCACAACAGGTAGCCTACTTGCTTTTGATACAGAAGGCTGTGTGTTCTATTCCCACAGGGGTGGATGCTGCCATACTGAGAATGTCTAGTCTTTGGTGAAGATGCCTAGTAACTATGAACCTATCAGTTTGCCATCCATTCCCTATTGTAATATTACTAGCTTATCATTTTTGTAATGTAACATAGGCAATTTATTCCTCATGGGCAACAGGCACTTTATTTGTAGATCAAACAATGAAATATAAAGTTGTTTGCTAGCAGCAACCTCTTCATTAGTTACAGGTCTCTTTAATGTGGAATTATTTAGATGACTTTTACTTCTGCAGGGATTGTGCATATTTACTGATACTGGTGGATTGTAGAAGTTTGAGTAGACTTTTATGATGGAAATATTCTCAATTGGGCAGTTTTATCATTATTGGTGCATGCATTTTGCTTTATTGTTTACTGGAAAAATGTTCAAACAGTAAATTTAAAACACCCTCTTAACTACTGTACTGTACTGTATTATTCAAGGAATACAATTTAATACAATCAGGCAGGTGTATCACACAACACATGTATGTTTTGTGTGCAAGGGGGCTATCATTTGAAAACAGCCCAATGTTAATCTTTATACTAGCCAAATGTGTTTTGTTTGAATGTGGATTTCAAAGCTCTTTCAATGAATGAGAGTTTCAAGGGCAGAAAAGTTTTAATGGTAAGTCTATTTTTATTGCAAGACTGCATTGCTTTGTTTAGCAGATGTCTTAGTGTTTGTGCTGTAAAATGAAAAATAAAACTTTCAAAATGAAATCCAAATCATTGTAGAAGTAAAGAAGTGTGCACATTACAGTTTTTATGGTAAATGGGGCAAAATAGCCAAGTAATGGTACGTTGGAATGGCTGCAGGGGAGAGGCTCCATTCGACCATGATTTTGAGAGGGGGAAGGGCAGCAAACTCAAAGATAGCCCTGGCTGAACTATACCTCTCAACTGTCCAGATTTTCACAGAATGAACAGATTTCTGCTTATTATTTTTGGTTTGGTCCTCATAAAATTTGTGGTTTTCTGGCAAATCATTTAAGAATTAAGTCACTAAATAATGACAGACATTGAGTTTCAGACTTCATAACCTTCAGAAAAATGCATGCTAAAGAAAGACCTGTTATTCTATAAACTAAGTTTATACAAGAGCAATTTTTAGTACTGTTTGTATGTCCCCCCTATATATTTGGCCTTGGCCAGATTTCCTGTGTTAACAGGTTGAGAGGTACATGCAAATAAATTGCTGTATATGCAAACCTCTCAACTGTCCTCGATTTTGGCTCAAAATGTGGCTCTCCCTCTAATAATCCCTCTGCAAAATGGCAATTTTGGAAGAAAACGTGGAGGATTTACATTTAATAAATAACTGTAATAATCAGAGTTATAGATTACTTTTATTTCAGAAATGCATGTAGATTTGTTTATTTTGTCAGCTGCTCAAGTTAACAGTACTAATATTAAAAAAGTGTCCCTTCTTTGACAGGTTCCCAGCTGTATAGTGTGGCTATTTTATATTTTTGCATCACATTTTTTGTCCTTTTTTCATAAAATGGTGGTTTTCTGGCAAATTAGTGGCAAAACATTAAAGAGTAAAGTTAGAAAATAAGGCAGACATTTGAGTTTCAGACTTCATACCATTCAGAAAATTCATACTAATGTAAGACCTACTATTCTATTAGAAAGTTTACAAGAGTATTTAAATATTGTCTTTATTTTTGGGCCTTTGTCCCACTTCTATGTATGGGTTTGTTAAGATTTCTTGCTCTGCAGTTGAGAGGTATGACAAATGTGTGAGGACCATCACAGTCAGCCAGAGACATTTCAAATTGTGACATACTTGTTGCACCCCACTCACCCATGTAGTGACTCTGGATTTGTCTAAGCAATATAAGGAGCAATTATGCAGTGTCAGTGTGCAGAGTATCCCTTCATCCAAGGTAGACACAAGTACTAAAGTGGCTTTTCATCTGTCCTTGCTTGATTTTGCAGAATGTTCTGGTTTTCTGTCATATTTTTATACTGTTGATTTATGCTTCTTATTATTCAGAAAATGCCCGTTGCTCTGTGTTTAAGTAGCAATGCTTTCATGACCATCAGGTAAGCTTGTATGAGATTGTAAGATACAAGTAAGCTTTAATAAGCATACTGTTAAAGAATTACCAACATTGAAAGCCTTTTTGTTATTGCCATGAAGAGAATACTTGCATAAATAGATAATGTATAAGCCTTAGGTATTGAAATGCATACAACAGTATTTGTAATAAAGGACAGGATTACAGTATTTTAAGAAGCTTATTACTTTTGCTGGAGACTTGCAGTCATCTTTGCAGGCTTTACCCGTAAACTAAACAGAATGCCAATCTGTCATGTGTGGTCCATAACATGTGCAGTAACCCTTTAAGCAATTTATCTTCAGCTTGTTTCTTGTTTGCTGTTCATTTTTTACTTTGATCATGTTTTCCCCATGAAACAAGTAGATAGTTGTTGTCAGGCAGCAGGTCTTTTTGGATAAGAAACATTTTTACAAGTGAGGATATCACAAAGATTGCTACTTTCAGCATGTTACTTGGTACTTTTAAGCTGAATATAAATTATAATTAGAACTGCAGTGCAAGGAGAAGAGGTTTGAGTTGAGTGCTACTTGTTTTTCTTATACTTGATTTTGACTGGCATTCCAGTAATGCATTTAAAAAGTAATTTATTTTTTCATGCCTTACAACCTTTTTGTTTCCATCTAGATATTAAGTAAGCTGTCATGCAGCCAATGCATTGAAATATATTTTTTTCTTCTACGCATCATTTTGTCTTGATTGGACTCTCATAATGATGGTTTGGCACCCAGGGCAGCGTATTTAAATAAAGTTCCAATTTTTGTGGTTTTGAGCATAGCTTTTCCCCTTTCTAGTTGGCCACACCCCTTCCCATTGGCCCCACGCATTCAGCTGTCTCCTGCAGACCCCCTTTGATTTGAAGTCACCAGCCACCAATGAAGTAGTTTTACAAATTTTCCATCTTTGAGGTTAAGAAAAATGCATCTTGCACTATCCCATGTTTCTTGCTTTGGTAAACCAAAACAGTACATGCCAAAACCAAATAATTTCTTATTTAGCAGTGATTCTACAGATACTAGCAGAGTTTCACAAGTTTAATACATGTCCTTAAGTTCTTATAAGACATTTTATAATATTCCACTGAACATATCTAATTTTAAAAAAACACACAGATCAACACTCCCCAAAGCAAATGTCATGCTGCTAATAAAAATCAATATAATAGCCACAATGTATGAAGCAGCAAAGACAACCATGCAGCTCAGTTCAAATAGAATAAAACTCAGTTGTAATATCCAAAACAGCAGCTTCATTTCGTGCACATAGATGGTAAGCGCTTTTACAGATCAGCTTCCTCAGACCATTAAACAATGTGCTAATAGTTAATGGATCCTTAAATACCTTTACTAAAACAATTATGACATCATGCCACACTTTTAATTAATGACTCCATATTAAAGGAACCAAGATCAAAACAGTCATACATACTACTTCATATATAAAACAAAATATGTCATAATTGTTTTAGTAAAGGTATTTAAGGATTCATTAACTATTAGGACATTGTTTAATGGTCTGAGGAAGCTGATCTGTGAAAGTGCTTACCATCTATGTGCACGAAATAAAGCTGCTGTTTTGGATATTACAACTGAGTTTTATTCGATTTGAACTGAGCTGCACGGTTGTCTTTGCTGGTTCATATTTTGTTGATATCTAATTTTTAACTTTTATTAATAGTTGATAGAAACCATGAAGATGTAATTTACTTTAAGTTTGAACATGTAATTTTCTTATACAAACAAAATTTTATTGTATTATTTTATCTAACATTTGTTGACCGGGAAAGTCTGACTAGGTTCCACAGATCCTGTTTTCAGCGGAGGCCCGGGGAGAAATGCTCCAGAATGTCTCCAAAACATGTCTTTCTTCATAATCTTAAAACCATAACCTTCCACAGAGAATGAGACGGGTAACAATTTAATAATGTGGCATCTATTGTCATATTTCTTATTTAGAAAAACACAATCGCACATCGGAATGACAGTTTTTATTAAAAAAAGGCGTGGGCATGTTAGGGGCGGGGTTTGCTACTGAGCATCCTGCGAGGTACTACACTGTTAGATTACCCCTTCTCCTTAAAACATGGTGTGGTTTTCTGGTAAATCACTAAAGATTACAGTCTGTAATGTCAAACATTACAGTTTCATACTTACATCTTTAGGAAATCCATTTTCAAAACCCGGTTGTTTGCCTACTAACTTGAGTTAGGGTAATATTTAAAAGTTATACATGATTTTGGACTTGTAAAGACTTTGTTGGTCATTAGTCTAGTAAAAACCTATGAATCTACTAGTTATGCACCAAACATGGCACAACTATGCACTGAATGCATCATTCATACTTATTTCTTCCTACAACATATACTCCAAATTCAAGACTTGACCTAAATAATGAAAGACAATTTAAATAACTTCATACATAAAAATGTAGAACTAACCTGTAGTATCCTTCACTAGGCTTGTAAGCATGTACCAGAATGTTTCACTGGAGCCAACCATGTTCTTGTGTGAAGTGCACCATTGTTTCCTTTGAGGCAGCAGGAAAACCTACCCAATATCTTCAAAAATAATGTATCTTCTCAGTAGAGCTAAAACCCTGTAGTATCCTTCATTAGGCTTGTAAGCATGTACCAGAATGTTTCACTGGAGCCAACCATGTTCTTGTGTGAAGTACACCATTGTTTCCATTGAGACAGCAGGAAAACCTACCCAATATTTGTCATGTACAAGTGTCTAAACAAGTCCCATTAATTCTTCGAACAGCCCTCTCCCCAAGTTAATTGTTTCTCCAGATGGCTTACACAGACTTTAAAGAACAGCTTAACTAGCAGAATATTGCCATTATCTGCAAAACTAACTCCAAAATTCAAGCCACCTCTTGTCTAACTTTCCCTTATGACTGTGAGTTCCACAACTCACAAAATATGACATAAGAAGACTTCAGGCATATAAATGCTTCATTTCCAATGTATGGAGTTTATGGACTGATGCACTGTATATAAATGGTAAGCAAAGATCACTTATTAAGCAGTTATGAGTACTAGGTCCTGACGATGCTATAATGAACACATGATGTAACTTAATTAGGAAATAACAAATACCATTCCTAGTTATGACAGACTAATTGTTTCCAATGATACTACTCACTGTAATGGATTTCAATACATCAGTATTACAAAGCAAAGTATTCTAAACATATTTTATTGTAGATTTCATAAACAAATGTTTATATCTTGCTGATTTTGCAAGGTAGACACAAAGTACTGCATTCACACTATATTAATGTTGTGCATGCCAGCTACAGTAATAAATCTGTATGGCACAATTCATGTTTTTGAAAGATAATCTGATTTCTTGTTTCCATTTCTACAACTTATTGAAATGACATTCACAATTATCTACATGAAAGATTGTGCACTATCAACCCATTTTACAAATGCAGCACCAAACTAAAATGCCAGGGCAGTTGTAAAATGATCACAAGAAATAGTTTAACAACCAACCTTAATGTATATTTCTCTGTATGCTATACCTTTAAACTACTACTAAATTATTTTTAATTACTTACTGCATTCTATAATATTCAGTGACTTTAATTTCTGAATTAAAGTATGTCACATAACTTAGAAAATGACATTACTAATGCCCAAATACACATATTTAACCCAGAGGCAAAGGAAGGTAGGCCTGTACATATAACAATAATAAAAAGTGGTGAACAAATGTTACATACCCCCTTAAGCATTGTTACAGTCGGGTATAAGGGGAGGCAAGTTCTTTCACTGTCAGTGGTGCCTGAATATCTTTTTTCCTATGTCCACATAAGTTTATAGACCTCAGTCTATAAGTAACCAGTTTAATTCATTACAGCCAGGTAATGCCTGCAAATGTTTCTGCAGTTACATCCTACTGATGCATCTAGGTGTCAAATATTGGTTGTTCATGTTTGTATTAATAATTCTAAAACCATGCTACATACAACATATTGAAACAAATATCTGAAAGCTTACACAATGGCAAACACAATTGTATTAATAATTGACCACTGTCTTGTGCAGATAAAGATAAATTAAATATCTACATAACATCTATTCATATTCTCATAAATTTCATGTTTTTATTTTTCAAAATATTGTGGCAAACAAAAATAGCATAGACGGAACTGCCTAGCCTCATATGAAAGCTCTCAGCTGGGTGAGCAAAATGCTATTGAAAGTATGTGTGCAACTTGAGCAGTTGCTGAGATATTGTAAGTTGTTTACAAAATATTATAAACTTAAGCATTACTAGGTCTACTGTGACTTATACGACCCAGTTCAAGACCTAGAACCTAACGAATAGTACAACTATAATTGTGATAAAGAGTTTTCCATTTAGACTTCTTGAGTAGTCCCTATAGTTCCAGAGAAATCAACATTTGTTTGAAATTTGAGAACACAATTTATTTCGATCAAAACCTTAAGTATTGCACATTGGAAGTCACAGTGCAAATTTCTAGAAGTCCATTGGACAAATGAATTAAGTTAGGACAGTGTTTAAAAACTGCCACTGATTTTTTCCCTTATTTTCTGTTTATGTAACAGCACTCGCTAAGTGCTTTACTGGCTTTCAAAGTTTGTAAAACATTTTTTTTTTTTTTTTGTAACAGGTAGTAGTACATGGAATAGATGAAACTCCATATACTACTTAGAGTTATGACTAGGTCTCACCAATCGTAACCCATTATTATGTGTTCTCAGTATGGATGCGAAGATTCATTCATTCATTCATTCTCAAGGTGAATTTGTTGGCATCCATGTCTCGAACACATAATAAAGTGATCATGATCATAAACCTGATCATACCCCTCTAAGCAGTGCACATCTTAGTCTGTCTGGATAGCTGTTGACTATGTTACTTGCATGTTCCTGGACAAGAGTGCCATACATCTTCTGTTTCAGCACTGATTTTATCTTTCCTTCTCCCATAAACACATCTCTCTCTTTCCTAATGCTCCTTTCCTCATTCTTCCTTCAAGGCCACGTTTTGTTATTACTGATTCATTTTTCTCTGGTCTTCACAGCTGCTTTCGCACTGCATGCATTCACATTATGTCTATCTTTAACTGATATTTTCTCCTCAACACTTTATTTATTTTTTTTACGTACAGTCTCTCAGATTACACTTTATCTTCAGGCCTTTTATTGTAGCCATAGTTTCCTTGTTTGCATCTGTTCTCAGTCATTTCTACTGGCCCTCATAATATTGCAAGCTTGTTTCCTACCAAGTGTAGTATTGAACTAATCCCTTTTAGGTTGCAGTAGGACTTCTTGTTGTTGTGCACTTTTATTCACTATATGTTTATTTACTTATTGTAATCATTGTGCAGCTTTGTGATACCGAATCATTAAACGTGATGGCACATGAAGAGTGTCCACCCATCTAGCCATGTCCATTTCCTTACATATAATGCATGGTGTAAGCAAATGGCTTATTTATTTTTTCAATCCAAATGAGAATTCCATGTCCAGGAACAGTCAGTCAATAAAACCCAAGCATTAAATATTACACTTAAAAAAATAAAAAAAAACTTTTAATCTATAGTAGTTAAAAACAGATTTAAATATATCCACTATAAAAAAACAAAGTCATTGCAAAACATTTGTTTTTAGCTGCCATAAGGCTTCCAATTTGTCCATTTGCAAGGGCCATGGAACACCCCTAGGATCCAAATGTAAAAAAAAAAATCAATGATAATAAACTTGAAAGCAAGCCCTGCAAACTCTTTACAGTGTTTGGCCAATGCATTATTATCATTTTTATTCTTGATGTCCCTCAGGTGTTCAGAAATGCGGCTTTGCAATTTCCTCTCCATCTTTCCAATCTAAAAATTGCCTGGCTTAAATAATTATTTTTCTATTTTGTGTTTCCTGAAACTTAAAGCCCTGGAAAAGTAAGAGGCTATATTTTGATGGGAACCATTATTAGTGTTTTTATTGCCTCAATGTTTTATAAGAAAAATCTAATGATTTCATTTTTTTTCTTTTATGGTTCATCTTTGAATTATGAAATATTTATGAGGATGGAAATATATTTATATATGTATTTTTAGATATGTTTTATGCTATGAAGACATACAATTATTATTTTAACTGACTTAATTGTATATATGATATCACTGGTTGGAGTTAATTAGGGGTGTGTTATTTAATGGTGCTTTTTTGGTTCCTTACCACTTTGATAAAGTCTCTGAATTGGTGGAGACGAAAGCACTTGTTTTTTACAGTGGATATATTTAAATCTGTTTTTAACTATTATAGAATATTTTTTTTTTATTTTTAAGTGTAATATTTAATGTTTTGGTTTTATTGACTGACTGACTGTTCCTGGACATGGAATTCTCATTTGGATAGAGTTTGTTTGTTGTTCATTTTACTACTAGTTTATTTACTTTTTTCTTTCATTCTGCCCTCTCATAGGAACTACCTTATGTGTGTCATATGCCCCATGTAGCCCTGTGTACTGCTTATAGCCTTGTCCATATTATTTGTTTAGGAAGGTTACTACAAGGCATATAGCAGGTCTCTTTGTACCTCAGCTAAATTATCTACTGTTTAACTTCAACATATATCCTCCTATTCACAAACATTGTATCTCAAATATTACAGATATCCTGACTAACCAATGAGTTAAAACAAGATAAATTGTTGCGAAGATTACTTCTGTGTGTTTACCTTGTGACTGCAAACTTTCTTTAATAAAAGCTGGACATTCCAGCTTTATCAACTGTGTAAATAACGTAAACTTGAACTTAAAACACAAACAAAAGTGATAGCGGAAACCTGCTGCTTGACACAAGCCACTTGTAAAAAAATAAAACCTTTTATTGTGAGCGCTTTCGAATGGGCAAATACCCAAACTTTATCAGACAGAATTACATCACAAAAACTTCCTATAAATATATATATATATATATATATATATATATATATATATATATATATATATATACCCATACCTCCACAGATGGAACAACAGATGGAAACTTATTCCTTTTAAATGGTGTGCACTTCTTTATGGTACACTAATAGTTTAAAGTGCAAAAAAGTTTTGGATAATGGATGTTCATGATAGGTTTTGATTAAGGAAGTGGTTTTTATGTTGGTGGTGAGTGGTAATAAGTAATCACCCATCGCCGCTTTAAATCAATAATTCAATTAATTGTATTTATTATCTAATTGTTCATTAGAAATGGCTGTGGAGGTATGGGTATATATATATATATATATATATATATATATATATATATATATATAGATAGGAAGTTTTTGTGATGTAATTCTGTCTGATGAAGTTTGGGTTTTAGCCCATTCGAAAGTGCTCACAATAAAAAGGTTTTATTTTTTACAAGTGGCTCGTGTCAAGCAGCAGTTTTCCACTATCGCTTTTGTTTGTGTTTTAATTCCAGCTTTATCACTTTGACTGTATACCAACAACATGTGACAATCTATCACTTTGGCTACGTACCAACAACACGTAACAATCTATCACTATGGCTGCATACCAACAACATGTGACAATCTATCACTTTGGCTGCATACAAACAGCATGTGACAATCTATCACTTTGGCTGCATACCAACAACATGTGACAATCTATCACTTTGGCTGCATACCAACAACATGTGACAGTCAGACACTTTGGCTGCATACCAACAACATGTGAAAATCAGACATTTTGGCTGCATACCAACAACATATGACAATCAAACACTTTGGCTGAATACCAACAACATGTGACAATCAGACACTTTTGCTGCATACCAACAACATGTGACAATCTATCACTTTGGCTGCATACCAACAACATGTGACAATCAGACACTTTGGCTGCATACCAACAACATGTGACAATCAGACATTTTGGCTGCATACCAACAACATATGACAATCAGACACTTTGGCTGCATACCAACAACATGTGACAATCTATCACTTTGGCTGCATACCAACAACATGTGACAATCAGACACTGCTCATTACACTGTGTTTTTGCTTTACTTACATTACACTGACAATTCAGTGTCTCCTTAACTGACAGTACCTTATTAATTTTATTTTGCTTGTATCTGTTTACCTATACCCTAGACAAAAATACATACATGCAGAGAAGCAAAGTAAAGCCATACACTTTTCCAGTGTATTCATGCACTGTAAAATCATTACACAATACAAGGTTCTCTTTGTATAATAAGGATTTATTTGTTACTTCATATAGGCTTTAAACAATTTATATCAATCACTGTATCTTAATCATACACATACCATTTACCCTAAAATAAGCATATACCTTGGGCTATGATCCTGTAGAGGATTTACTAAGAAGCACCATATATTAACACTGTTATAACCATCTATTTCTCAGGTCACCAAAAGGGTACCATAGCATTGACTATCCAGCAGTAGCTGAATTTGGTCACCCTACTCTTCTACTCTGCTCTTATACCACTTTGTCACATTGCAGTTAAGCTGTAATAAACCCAGGAATTCAGACAAAGGTTTTTGGATCGTTGTGCCTTTGTAGGTATAGCATCAGATCTTTTGCAGCTAGATGATACACTTTTCACTCATTATAGTAAGGGATTATAACACATTATATTTCTACTTAGAGACACTGAATTGGATGCCAATTATATTAAGTGGCTTGCTTTGTAGTTAGGCAAAGGCATCATTTAAAATTATCTGCATATCCCTCTAAGCATTTTGTCTGGAAATAATATATGGGCTTGCAAGAGCAAAATATATGCCCTCAAAGGTTCACAAAATTCTCCTTACTTCTTTAAAAGATAGGAGAACTAGTCGGAAATGTGCAGGCTAATTTTGGCACGATATAGAGTAACTTATGTAGAAGTGTCCATTCTTTAGATCTGTCACTGCTGTAATCCAGACTGGTATTGAAAAAATAACTGAGTAAACACAGCCACCTCATTTATCTGTAAAAAATGAATATAGTTCCTTTCCCTACACAAGTAGTTAATTGCAATGTGCAACAGGCATCTCACCCAAGGTGCTATTCATACTGTGCAAGGGAAATTTTTCCAGAGTATAAGGGAATTTCCCTAACTCTTTTCACTAAGTGCCATGGAATTTTTTACATCAGTATGAGCTACCACCAACTCAAGCAGATGGTGCCTTAGTTTAAAATGTCGATCTGAAGAATGTACACTCAAGAGTGCAGCACCTTCCCCCTTATGTTGCACCGCAGTGTAGGAACTGGAAAATTAGTCCAGGAATTTGATTGGGGAATGGAAACCACAGCCTTCTTATCTTCCAGCAATAAATGTGGGATAGCTACCTGTTGAATTACTGAGACTGCTTAATTACCCATTACAGAGAAAAGATGGTGCATCAACTGTTCTACAGTGGGTCATTTGGTATCTTTTGCATACAGTGTTTATGGACAGCACTGATTATGTTTGGCAGTCCCAGTGTTTAACATCCTTGTGCTCTCTGGGATATAGAATTAACCATGACCAATGTTGTTATGTTGCCAGATTCTAATATTAGGATCTAACTATTCCTGTCAAATCAAGTGCTAATGTGAGCAAAATGCAGCTGTTTAACAGCAGCATTTCCAGAACTGACAATGAATTACTCCAACAAATGTCTTCTGATATCATCTGCTGCACTCTGTGAATGTTTTCATTCCAAACCTAAGAATGCTAAACCATGGTGCCACACCCTTTTCCAAGCTGCAATATGAAAAATAAAATATTTTTGCAGAATTTGGTATGATTAGTCTTTCATCATTGCAGTCAGTCCTCCAAATATATAACAATGATTTGTTGAAAAAGGCAAAAACTGTCAACAACAGCTGGACCGTTGTTATAATGGACTGAAAATCTGGACATACTACAGGAATCTTCCAGTTTGACCTAAAATACGTAATATCTTCACCATTCCTTGTAATTCTGTATAACAGGTTCAATGGAACCAGTAGAAAATGATTGTCATATACAAGCATGACATCACCCACAAACAAATACACCAAAAAAGGAATTCAATAATGTCACACACAAATATTAATGTCAGAGCCGCAGTACCATCTAATAATCTGAAAAAGTGATATAATCCAGAAATTTATCATGCAAGAGAATGCAGTAATAATAAAGAAAAGTATTTCAAAAGCTAGATATTGTAGCACCCTGCAAAATGAATTTTACATGCTTTCAACATTCCAAAGGCTATTGTTTAACTAAAACTGAAATTTTGAGGAATAATGCTGCCCACTCAGTGTGATTGAGGTCATATGTCCTGCAATAAAACTATTCACTCAGCCATTGTAATGAAATATGTTTAGTATGTCACCTGGAGTGCTAGCTCACAAAACTGTTACATTTATCACTGTTAACTATCTTCACAGACACTGATAGTTGTTGGCATCTGATTATTTAAGAAAGTATATGTCAACAGTATTAAATGCAATAACGAAATAAACCAAAATTATTCTCCACACCCCAATGTGCATACAAAAACAAGAGCTATCATGCATCTTACGAGTGATCTCTGTCCATCTGTTTGGGCATTATTTCCTAATCTTAATTTAACCATTTTACTTCCCCAAACAACATTTTCCATTTATAACACTGCATCTTAAATATCACAGTCTGTGCAGCTACAATGCTCGCTCTTGCTGACTGGTTTTCCTTTCTCCGTGGTTGTGTGGTTGTGCAAGCACTGAGTTACTACAGACAAGTATGTGTATAGCAGGGTTATACTACTCCAAAGCAACTTCATTCGTGCAATTTACTTTTATTGATATGTTTCTTTTTATTTTTACTGTTGATTATTTCTATGCGCATACCATTCTGGCATGGAGGAGATCAGGTAAGAAACCACACAGACACAGACAACAAGACAGCAACTGTGTACTGGGGAAAATTACATAGCCCTTGTCAACAGAATACAACACTACTCCCCAACAGAATTTTACACTCTAGATAAAAAAAAACACTAATACCTATAACCAAGTCATCTAATATTGAAGGTGATTGTCTATATTCAAATAGTGTAGCTAAACTATGGAACCACATCCCACTGCCACTGACATCCATTCTGAATGTAAACACAGCAAAACCTTCACCTATCAAATCAGTTGATCAATGATTCCAAAATGGTGGTCGACTAGTGAACAGCCTATGCACAGAGCTCCTCACCTCAACTACTTTTTCTAAGATACTACACACTTCGAAAAGAGCTACTTTACCTTCATTTCTTCGGTAATTGCATCACCTTCGCAGTGGGAAATAACTCATAATAGACTTTCATCATCTCTGGCTCTTCCACAGTGTTATTTCCACAAGTAACTCAGGGAGGCCTGCTCCTACTTGAAACACCTCTAACTCCACATGGCTAAACAGACAAAAACAACAAATGACTCTTTTACAATGGAAACTCAAACAATTAAAGCCAAAGCCTCAGCAATTTTTTCACCTGAAAAAGAAGTCCTTTCAAAAAGGCAGAGAACAAATAAACAAAATGCGGAGCCTATCAAAAGTGATACAAATAGTAAAGAAGACTCTAGCTTCCACATGGATGAGTTGAAGCAGGCCCTTCAGCCCATCCAATCTGCCATACAAAGCTTCTCGGAACAACTTTCAACCATAGGTAAATCCATCAATCAAATTGTGGACAGAGTAGACACACTTGAGCAAAAAGTACAATCCAATGAGTTCCAACTACAATCCGTATCAGATGATCTGCGTGCCAAAACAGCCTCTTTATTAGACCTACAGACAAAACTTACAGATCTAGAAGCTAGAAGCAGACGTAATAATATATTAATAAGAGGTCTCCCAGAGAGCTATGACAGTCAAGGCTTACTTGCTATAACAAAACAAATATTTGAATCACTTCTTCACCCAGAAGGGGAAAAAAATATCACAATTGAGAGAGCCCACCGTGTGCTTTATAAAAGACAAGATGCCTTAGCTCCTCGCCAAATATACACAAGACTACTGAATTTCCAGACAGCTCAACAGATTTTATATGCAGCAAAAAAAAAATAAAAATTTCCTGTGGAATAATCACAAATTAACTTTTACACAAGATTTACCCATCTCCATTAAGGAAAACAGACAGAAACTAGCTCCGTTTTGTTCAGACCTAATTAAAAGAAACATCAGATTTCAAATGCGTTACCCAAATACTTTGATCTTTTCCCAACATGAAACTAAATATACTGTAACCTCCCAAAATGAAGCAAAAGAGATCTTCCTTAAAATATTTAACAAGGTTCCTGATCTTGGATAAATTCATAATCTTCCAGCACAAGCGTTTCAGCAGTTTTACACCTCATATGCTTAATTCACTCACCGGAGGCTTCAGGGACATCGTCGCTCTCTAATTCAGCGTCAACATTGTCTATTTAACAGATTTGAGACTGTTTAAAACAGTAAAAACATCCTTCCTTCTGTTCAAAGGCAGATCCACGTGTCAAGCAAGGAACGCATCTTCATCGCGAGGTTTCCAGTGGGACTCCTTTTGCTGGGACTCTTGAAGTGTACGCTCGCTAGGTCTGTTCTCCTTCAATCGCTTATAGCGCTGAACATAATAAAAAGGTCCTGCTTACTGTGTTCGGATCCCCTGTACATAGTACAGGTTTGCAAACAGTTTTTTATTGTTGGGACACTCCAGTTACGTTAAATGAGGACCATGATGGTCTGTTTAAACTCCTCGACCCTATGTTGCAAAAAGCATATAAAGTAAAGGCATAAACACCTTCACTAACAAATACACAACTCACATAGAAACATAATAGATGTCAGGAAGAGTTTTTTAGTTCTGACTGTAGCAGGATGTTACATTATAATTAACTAAACAAACTCATATCTTTAGCAAATCTTGTTCATTTGTAATAATCAGCATATAGATACACTTACACTGTCTTTCTGTTTTATTGAACTGGCTGCAGTTTACAGCTAGAGAAGTTTCCATATAGAGTTGGGAATTTAAGAAAGAAATAAGGCTCTGTGTGTCAATTGCTAATGGGGGCAGGGTGGCCATGGAGTCTGACATAATGCTGTAAAACAAATGTAATGATTTAATTTAACTTAGCTGGCAGTTAAAAGTTATGTAGGGGTTTTAAAGACCACTTATACCCAAATCAGTAGTGCTTAAATCTGGTAAATGGTAAACACAGAGAGAGGGAGGATCTCAACAACACAACAAGACTCTTAGTTTTAAATTAGCTCTGCTATTATCAGAGTCTGCTCATTGGAAATACCTTTTTGCCCAAACAACACCACAACTACTTATTCTGTTTAGCTTTTCAACCATTTACAACTGTTGTTATACTGTCAGATTCACTAGTATCAGGCTCTTGTATACATTTAACTTAATAATGCTTTAGGGTTATACCAACTCTACAATTTACCTGTTGTGTGTGAAATTCCATAAGAAATGCTACTACTTGTAATAAGTCTGTTATATATGGTATTCATAGATTTACATTTCTCACATACATTAAGCTTAAGCGTTTAGGCTTACAAGCGTATGTTTATTTACACAAGGTCATACTTACATGACATACTAGTAGGTGTAGCATTTACATACGGATGCTGTATGTGCACTGTAGTAGGGATCTAGTTTGATAACCCTTTGGATGAGAATTTTTATGTATATATGTATAGAACTGTTAGGGTTTTCTTTTGTTAGTTTTTATACTTCTTCGCCTAAGGGGTTCAGGTGGGTAGGCACCGGGGCATGTCAGAAGGAGTATTTTGCTACTTCCTCCTCTACATCCAAACTTTTTACTGACACAGATATGATACGGTTCTCCATCTCCCTCTCTGCCTATTGCAAGCACAAGGCAGTCTCTTTCCAACACACATTATTTTACCCATATATTACATTAAGTCTCCAAATATATAATGTTTCCTTATACCCTGTTAGTTTTTAACTTACATGAGTTGGGCCGTTGACTCTTGGAATATCAAAGGCTTACAAAATACCGCTAAAAGAAAACTGTTTCTCCACCTGATTTTTAAATCCCAGGCTAATATTAGCTTTCTCCAGGAAACACACCTATCTGAAAATGAATGGGAGAATATAAAAAATAGAAAATGGATCAGGTCCATAATAAGTGCTGGTGATAGCACAAACTCGAAGGGGGTGGCCATTATAATTAAGAAACAATTCCAGGAAGCTATCAATGAATATAAATCCGATACAAACGGCAGATGGTGTTATTTCACCTCTACACTCCCAGATTCCTCCAAACCAATTATGTTCTTGAACCTATATGGTCCTTGCTCTCAACAACAAACTTTTATCTTAGAAATCTATAACATACTAAACTCATTTCCAAATTACTTATTCATAGTAGGAGGGGACTGGAATGTGGTAATAGACCCTAGCCTAGATCGCACCAGCAAATCCTCCTCTTATAACTTCCAAGCTTCTATAGCCTTAGAGGAACTTATCTCAGATTTTAATCTTGTAGACACTATCACTTTTAGTAATATTTCGACCAAAGAAAATTTATATACCTTCTATTCTAATTGTCACAAATCTTGGTCACGTCTAGACTTCCTTCTGATTTCGGACCCCCTATCTAAATTTAAAAATACTTTTAATATTGAACCCAGATCTCTCTCCGATCATGCAAAAATCTCTCTTAAAATTAGATTCAACACGCCTGATTTTACCTTTGCTAACTGGACCCTTAACAATAACCTACTAAATAATAAAGATATATTAAATAAAATTAATAACATGTTGTTGGTTCTCGACATTAATCTTACAAAATCCCTAATCCCTCCAGACATTCAATGGGCGGCCTGTAAAGCTTAAATATGAGGTTTTTTGATTAGCAAAGCTTCCTTTCTTAAAAAACTCAACATTAAAAAAGAAAGTACTCTATCCTTTAAACTCTCATCTTTAGAAAAAAGTCAGAGATTATCTCCAGACCCAAAAACTGAAGTACTGATCAACTCCACGCGCAAAGAATTACTAGAACTTCACTCACAGAATTATTCCCTACAGGAACAAAAATTTATAGCAACATATTCTGAATGGGCTCAAATCCCCTCAAGAACTTTGGCAAGAATATTAAAAAATAATAACGGTGCTCCCAGAATATCCACCCTTCACTATCAAGGGAAAATTTACAATTCAGATTCTGAAATAATACATTTATTCTTTGAATTATTTTCAGATATCTATAGTAGCAATAAACACGATACTCTCAAACCCCAGATGGAGTCTTTTCTTAATTCCATTAATTTCCCCTCTCTTGAACCTAATCAAGTCTCTCTCTTATCTGCCCCATTTACCATTCAAGAAGTCCAAGACATCATAAACAACCTTAAAAGAGGCAAATCTCCGGGCCCTGATGGCTTCACTACTAACTTCTACAAAGCCTTTTGCCCAAAAATATCCTCCATCCTATTGAAAGTCTTTAACTGTATCATAAAGGAGGGTATTACTGACTTACATTGGAACAACTCAAAAACCATCTTACTATTAAAAAATAAACAAGACAAAGCAGACCCACACAATTACAGACCAATCTCGTTAATAAATGTTGACATTAAGATTCTTGCTGCTATTTTAGCTAATAGATTACAAAAGATACTCCGCCTTTAATTTCCCTGACCAAGCTGGTTTTATGAGCAATAGACACACATGGGATAATACCCTAACTTTGGATTCCCTAATACAATTTACCAAAAAAGACAAAAACCCAATATATGCCCTAACTTTGGATGCCTCTAAGGCTTTTGACAGAGTCAACTGGGACTTTTTGTTTGCTACTTTGTTCCATTTCAATATACCTAAATCCTTCTCGGATATGATCAGAACACTTTATACAAAGTCTTACACATACCTTTACATAAACAAACAGAGATCCAAGCCAATATTGATTACTAATGGAACAAGACAGGGTTGCCCACTTTCACCCTTTCTCTTTAACATTTTTATCGAGCCCTTCTTTTTATATATCGCGCAGAATACTCACCACAACATCCCTAAAATCCTAAACACACATGTTGCACTATCAGCTTTTGCAGATGATTTAAATCTATACTTCCAGTTTCCCAACTCAGACCTACCCAAAATCTCTGATGCCATCAAGTACTTCTCTACCGCATCAGATTACCTAATTAACAATAAAAAATCACATATTTTCCCAATCAATCCCAACTCCCACAAATCTTTCTATTTCCCTGAGTCCTCTTTACAAATAACATATAACCTTAAATATCTAGGTATCCATTTTGAACATAACCAAGCTTCCATGCTCCAAAATAATCTACTAAAAACATGGTCCACCATCCAGCAAGATCTACAAAGATGGAAACTTATGAATTTAGCTTTCTTGTCCAAAGTAGCAATAGTGAAAATGAATGTCTTACCCAGACTCTTATATCAATTCAATGCTTCGGATATGGTAGTCTTTAATAACTTCTTTTCCAAAATTGAAAAAGACCTAGCTAGGTTCATCTGGTTCCCGAAGTCAGTCAGGATCTCTTACTCTAAATTAACTTATCCTAAGGAGAAAGGGGGGTTAGGCCTTCCAAACTTTCAACTGTACTACAAGATTATCTGCTCAGAGTCTGGTCTATTTCAAATTTTAGCAGCAAAAATCATACCCACTCTCCATCATGGTTAAAAATCTGGCATCACCATATTATTTCTAACAAAATTAATCCTCAGGCTATTCCCTTCCTATCCACTTTTTCTATAAACAATTGTAATCTAGCACATTCTCTGAAACATAAAATTAGGCTTTTCCAAAAACTTATTAAAGACATCAAACTGGAAAATATTCTACCCCTGCTCCAACCACTCCATCAAAATCCAAACATCAAAATCAATAATGTAATGTTGGACCTTACTAAATTTCCTCTCATCAAGGATCTCAATGTATGGGACATCCTCAAACATAGGTCAAAATCTCTTCCTGAGCTACGGTTAATTCTTGGAACCAATAACAAATACACAGTTATTCTTCGACAACTAAGAGAAATTATACTTGCACAACATTTCAATCTTTCTCCCAACCCTCAGGAAATTAACAAATTAGTTGAAACTATATCTGTAATATCGAGCACTAAAAAAACAATTTCATCCTCTTACAAACTATTGAATACTTTGCTATACAACTCAAACTGTCTCTTTTCCAACTATTGGAATACCGTTGGTTCTCCTATTACAGAGGACCAAAACTCTCAGCTATAAAATCTACTTTAGAACTCTCCCTTTTTAAAAAACTCTTATACACCCAACTGATGCTAAACAATAATTCCTACTACACTCCTGTAATACTCAATAAATTTAACCCCAACTCATCCCCTCGTGTACCTGTTGTCCCCATCCGAGCGGATCTACTACACATTATGTGGTATTGCAACCACTCTTACAAACTCTGGTGCTCTCTAAAAGTTCGTTTACAAAAAATGGGTTACTACACCTCCACCCTTTCGTGGGAAACAGCCATTCTCCATATTCCTACCTCCAAATTATCTAAAGTACAACTCCACATTTTAATTATTCTCTGTTCACTTATTAAACTATACATCACTAAAAATTGGTTAGATCGCACCAAACTTAGTTGGAATGGTTTCAAAGAGATGGCTTTCAAACACATCTCAGCTCATAAATTCATTATAAAAGGCCCCAAAAAGAGAGCTTATTTTGGTAAACTATGGAAGAAACTTATAGATTTGATTCTTACTGAATAACTTCCCATTCATACCTTGAGTACAACAGGTATCCTTATCCCTGTTAATTTATCGGAGAACCACTGCTAACCCAATTAATATTATATTTTTGCAATACCACTGCAGAGGAAATGTAGCACATTTTGTTGTAAATATTGTATATAATTGTTTTTGGTTAAATTGATTACAATGCTCTCATCGTGCTGTTCCTTTCCTTCTCATATGTATCATTGCTAAACTATGTGGTAACTCACAATATTCTGTAATTATTCATCGTTGCATTTTAATGTGCATAACTGTAATGTATTTCCTTTCTCAGTATGCATTGTTTCATATTTTGAAAAATAAAAGAATTATTTGAAAAAAAAAAAAAAAAAAAAAAATCAGTTGATCAGCTTCTGTATATCTCCAGGATAAATGCTTTTTTTCTAGAGTTTGCCATATTATCAAACCATTTCTATTTTTTCAGAATTCTGTGCCCACAAACAGTCTTCACTTCTTCTTCTTTTTGCTTTTCCCAGTTAGGGGTCGCCACAGCATAAAAACAGTCTGTAGAATGACTGGCAGTGTACTTTTGCAGTATCATTTCCAGCCTGGCGCCCACCCATAGAAGGCATACGCACACACACAGACACACACGCACATCGCCAAGACAAGACACGCCAAGACACGCGCACACACGCACGCACGCACGCACACACACACACACACACACACACACACACACACACACACACACACACACACACACACACACACACACACACACTCAGGCACTCAGGCACACAGGCACACAGGCACACACACACACACACACACACACACACACACACACACACACAGGCACACAGGCACACACACACACACACACACACACACACACACACACACACACACACACACACACTCACTCACATCTATGGCCAATTTAGATTGTTCAATCCACCTACAACATGTCTTTGGGATGTGGGAGGAAACTGGAGCACCCAGAGGAAATCCACTCAGCCGCAGGGAGAACATGCAGACTCTGCACAGAAAGCAACCCAGCTGAGAATCAAACCAGAGAACCTTTTGCTGTGAGGTGGCAACACTAACTGCTGCACAACTAAGTCTGCCACCCCAACCACTCTTCACCGGTACTTGAATAATTTTACTAGCATCTGCCAGTCAGACACATTGCTTTATGATACTGCTCACCACCGCATTTCTCTACTTCTAATGTAATTCTCCTATAACTATATATAATTGTCTCTGGACCTCCTTAATACCCCGTCTCTTAACTAAACACTTTAAAAACATTTTTATGTAGGTATTTTTTGTACTGACAAATTCTTTCCCTCACTTTCATTTTTTTTTTGAATTTCTAAGCACTAATCACAAAATCTATTATTTATTTGACAAATCCACAAATACTCCTCCTCAAATAGTTAAAGTTCAACATCTAATAAATGCATAAGTATATTTTATACTGTAATACTTGCCTTTATTTCATGTGCATGTAATCTAATTAGCAAAATTATGTGTAATTGTCATTGAAAATGAATGACGCTCATGCAAGTACTGAATGTCTATATAAAAATGTTTATAATATGCTGGAACTTTTGTATATAAGTCTGTACAGAAAAAGTTTTTTTTTACTAAAGCCAGTCAGACAAACCCTTTAAACAAAAGCATAATAAATAAAATAATTTTATTATGTCTTATACAAATGTGGCTACAGTTTATCTTTCGGTACCTCTACTCTTTGAGCAGTAACAAGTCGTGCTGTGTGGCAAACTCAGATTTCTGCTAAAAGATCAAATGGCCACAAAATTGAACCACAGTTCATTGAGACCAGAGCATCAAAGAACACAATTGTTGAAAGCCAACTTGTTCGAATCTCATTGCATCAAATCGTAATAGTTGGCCAACAGCTCAGAAATCTGCACGTAAGGCAGAATGAATGCAAATATTTACTGCCATCATGTTATACATACCAAAAGTAACATGCAAGCTGTTAATGTCTGTGCAGTTGGCCAACTATTGTAATTTGATGGGGTAAGATTTGAACAGATCAACTTTTGACAATTGTATTCTTCAGTGCTCTGATCTTGATGAATTGGGATTTGATGTTGTGGCCATTTGATCTTTTAATACAGAAATATGTTTGCCACGTGGCACAACGTGTTGCTGCTTAAAGAGTAGAGAAACCTGTAAATAACCTTTAATGTGTCACTGCATATGTATTGGAATATGCTTCATCATGCACAAATTTATTTCACGTGGTCATGCTTATATAAAGAAAATGGAACTGAATCATCTGGCAGCAGTGGATGCAGCTGCAACAATTTATCACACAGGTTCAGAACTGAGGAAAAGTGGCATTGTGTTTCCCTGAGGAGCAGTAATGATTGCTATGATAGAAACATTCAGGCGTTTAGCCAGTAAACTTTTGGAATAGTTCGTCTTCATTTAAGTTCATATACTAAACAAGAAAGGAGAGGGGTGGGCTGAAAAACATCCCGCAGAGTGCCAGTGACTAGTAAAGCAGTATTAGGGGAGACATGATAAGATGGCATTATATTTGGATATGGACAATACAGTAGCAAAATGGAAATGATGCTAACATAGCAGAACTGAAGTAAATGGAAGACTCACACTTCACAACTCTAATATAAGATGCACTGATTTCTAATTTTCAGGACAAGGAACAATTAAGGAATATCTTTTCAAACAGCTTTTGTCATTTAGTATAGCCATGATTATTCTTTCCATAGCTTTGCATATCAGGCTAGTTAGGCCTATGGGTAATCGCCCAGGGGTGGCTGACCACTATATCTTCTGGCTCCTCATAGGGAGCACCATTTATAGTTAATTTGCTACCTTGCTGTGTATTGCCTTTCAGGTTACTGACGCAGATAAAGAAAGCTTTGTGATTGTCCTTGGCCTGAACGGCTAATTAGACCTCATATTTGGCTTTGAAGAACTTTATTACCACACTGAGTTTGTTTGTTCAGGTTGATAAGGGATTTCTTACCTTGCTGGGCATTGGCCTCCTAAGTTTTGCCATGAATTTCTCCCTTTTGTTATACAACATATTGATGTTGGGATTCCACCAATGCAGCTTGTTTTTTTGAGTTGATCCTGTGCTTAATCCAGGTAGGTACAGCTGTCTCTATGCAGCTGTTGATATTATTATAAAGGGTTTCTGAAATGATTCCACATAGGCAGCAGTGTTCTCAGGATTTGGGGGACTTGAAATGCTGGCAGGTGTCACTTAGTAGTAGGGCATTTGACCTAGAATAATTCCTAAAAGTTTCAGGGTTAGCCAATGTCCCTAGTTTTACTTTTTATTTTAAAGGAAACAACTTTATAGTCTGACCTACTAATGAGGACATAACTCAAGGGAGGGTTCAATGTTCTGCCATGTTGTGAGGACCAGTCAAAGTTATCTGTACCCCTATTAGGCATGCAGACTAACTGCCCCAATGTGTTTGCATTTACAAAATCCAGAAATCTTTGGAATTGCATGTTAGGGGTTAAGTATTATTCCCAGTTTATACTGGGCAAATTAAAGTCACCCAGGATTATGCTGCTAGGTTGAATGGGGAGTTTCTGTAGTACATTTAAGTATGTATTATGTTTTTTCTGGGTCATAGAGGGAGGCCTGTAGCTTGCATGCATATGGCATGGGATTTTGTCTAAGGTAATTTGGACACGGAAAAGCTCAAGAACGGCATACTGACAAACGAGTCTTGAGGTATGTTTGTTTTTATTGTAAAACTAGACACACTTTCTGTCTAAATGTGCAGAAGCCAATGTAGCCCTGCAGTTCCTGACTGCTCCCCACAGCTTTAAACCATGTCTCAGCAGCTGCATAGATGTCTACATTCTCCAAGGTGAAGAGAACTTGTTTGAAATGGAGTTTCTTGAATTTGTGCAGATTGCCACTTTGTGAGTGACTTTTAAAAAAAACATTTAAAGGTTTGCAATGGACATCAGCTCATCCAGCTCATGAGTGCCCCATAATTATTGCAACATAAAGAAGAAATTATACATAGACATTTATTGTATTACAGGAATCTCCTTCTGTCATAGTGTCTGCCTTGGAATAGTCATGCTTCTAGAACTGTCCTAGACTGGAGGTTTAATCTGCACAGCAATGCTGTCTTCCAGAGTATTGCCATTGCACTGTAGTGCAAGCACTGTCTGGACTCCAATAAACCCTCTAAGACACACACACACACACACACACACACACACACACACACACACACACACACACACACACACACACGCACACACAACACACAGGCATTACTATGCAGTCTCCTTGTAATATCACTATACCTACATCTATCTCATCTTACCATAAGCAGAGACACACATATACACTAATAAACAAACAGACAGATGTCATCATAAAGAATCCTTTTGCTATCATTATACAGACATCCATGCCATGCTACCACAAACAGACATGCAGACTCACATGCACACGCACACGTACACACACACACACACACACACACACACACACACACACACACACACACACACACACACACACACACACACACACACACACACACACACACACACACACACACACACACACACACACACCTTAAGTTGTCAATGTGAATAGGATGCTAGGCTATAGAGGAATAGAGTTGAGTTTGTGATGCACATTGTAATGTAGTATCCCAGTGTATCCTGGTCTGATTTGCCCATTGTCAGCAATAAGTGCAGCAGAGCTAATAGCTGCTTGTTGCGTCACCTCTATATCAGGACACTGTATACTAGAAATATATCTGACTTGCCACACTATGCATGTTTGGAATCTGCTAAGTTTAAAAAGGGTTTTTTGGGTCATTAGTCTAGCACTTGCCTATTACAAAGGTGGCATCCACTAAGTAAAACATTTGCATGCAGTGGACAGCAATGTTATATATCATTGTAGTACAACTATATCATAACTTTCTAACTTCAGAGAACATAGAGTCTGATTTTACTCATCTGCTCACATTTTGGAGTTGTAGTAAGTGTACAGGAGATCTCTGCTCATTACGTGGCTTAGCTATGGCTGTAGTATGTATAACGTATTTTATAATCCTACTCTACTCTTTGCATTTCATATTAGATATTTTCTTATGTGGGTTATGCAGATATATCTCTATATATGGGAACACTACATAATCTCAAAAGTTTGAAATACCTAATTTCAAACTTTTGGGACCATATAGCCGATACCCCAAAACTACCGAAAGACCAGAAGCATGAATTTCAAATTCCCGACTATCGGGAGTTTAAAATTCACGCTTCTGGTGTTGCAGTATGGTGGAAGGGCAGGTAAGTATTTCTGTTTAACTGTTTTGGTTAGAGGTTTAGTGTGTAAGTGTGTGTTGTGAGTGTGATGTGTGTGTGCGAGGGAGATGTAGGCACGTGGTGGTGTATTCATGTGTTTGTCTGGGTAGTGCGACCTTGGAGTTAGAATATTTAAGTGGTGGGGTGTGGGGGACAGGGTGGCTTGCTCCCCTGCTTGTCTGTAGGTTAGGTTTGTGTGTTTGTGCTTTGGGAGAAGGTGTGTGTATGTATCTGTGTGTGGTGTATGTTGTGTGTAGTTTTCAGTAGGTTGAATTTCACGGTTTTGGTTTTTCGGTATTATAGTGTTTCGTGTTTGGTCTCGGGATTTTGGGCATCAGTAGAGTGAGTATTCAGTATTTAGTAGTGGCTCTATATATATATATATATATATATATATATATATATATATATATATATATGGTTACCTATCAGAAGCCTGGAACACTATAAGCCTGAAAATCAAAATCCTGAAACCAAAAGCCTGAAAATTCAAAATCCCGAAAACCCAAAATCCTGAAACTCAAAATCCTGAAAACACAAATAATGCTAATATGTCACTATAAAGACACTAATATCTACCAACTGACCCTGACCCTAACCCTAACCCTAAGGTCCGTCACTATCGCACACTCACCTGACCCGCGCCCTAACCCTAACTCACTTAAACCGCCCCTAACCACAATATTTGTCACTATTGCATACATGCCTAACCTGCGCCCTAACCCTAACTCACTTAAACTGCCCCTAACCCTAACAGAAAACCAACTGCACACTTACCTGAACCCAACGCATGACCTAACACCACAGGGCTAACAATAGCAAAGCCACAATGACGTCAGTATGTCCATTTTGTGTTTTCAGGATTTTGAGTTTCAGGATTTTGGGTTTTTGGGATTTTGAATTTTCAGGCTTTTGGTTTCAGGATTTTGATTTTCAGGCTTATAGTGTTTCAGGCTTCTGATAGGGAACTATATATATATATATATATATATATATATATATATATATATATATATATATATATACACACACACACACACACACACACACACACACACACACACACACACACACACACATACACATATAGATAGATAGATATAGATAAATATAGATATGTATGATTCCACTCCTGGCTGAAGACCTGGAGATAATATATCACTTTACATATAAGTGTTGTACCTTTGTACTTAATTTTGTCCTGTTGAATTTTTTTAAGTACAGGTTATTTGATATATTGCCATATCTTCACAAAATCTACATCACCAAAGTTTAGGGCATTTGGGATTTTGTATCTTCACCTTTTTAATAAGCAGGTGCCCACCTGTCTTCAGTATCCACCTAGTCACATTTGTCTTTTTAGTAATCTGTTTAACCATTGTAACTTCTAAAGTATATTTTCATATATATCCCTGACCCTCTACTTATCTATTCAAGCTGAAAAAAAATAATTGGTTTATCCTGCATAGTTATGCAGCAATTACAAAAAAAAATAGATTAAGTCCTAGTTTTATAATGTCTTCAGACTTCTAAAATTCAATATGACAACATACACCACAGGTTTATGCTAAACGCATTTTGTTCCATTGTCTTATCTTACATACAGTTATTAGAGCTCTTACTGCTTGCTGCGATTTGTTTCTGACTTTGGTAATAACTATCATCACTGCCCTGTGGGTTTCCATTTCATGGATGTTATCTCCTTTTCTTTGCAAAATATTTTGTTGTATCTGAACAGAATGTCATATAAATCATTTCTGCCATGTATCTCTTTGAAAAAGAACAAATACATAAGCCAGACATTTCCAAGCTCAAATAAGACAATTCCAGGTAAAATGGAAAATAATATGCTATATCGAACAGTCACAATATAAGTTGTGCTGGTTTTGTTATATTTCCTACCTTCTTCCTTCTTTTTTTCAAATAATAATAATAATAATAATAATAAGCCCTGGTGACCTTCAGTTTAAAGATAGAATGCACACTATATTTTATATAAACATTAAAAAAGTTCTGGTGACTTTCAGTCTAAAAGTGCACTATACTTTATATAAACATTTTCTCAAGTACAAGGTAGACTTAATAATAATAATAATAATAATAATAATAATAATAATAATAATAATAATAATAATAATATTATGATAGATTCAGAACTCATTTACAAAGGTCAGCAAAAAACAAGAATCCATATGGATAAGGCTGTTAACATTACAAAATTTAAAAAAAGCTGTGTATTGACAGTAACATATGAATATATATTTTTGTATTTATTAAGCATATGCAATGCAAGTATGATAACCAACAGAATAGTAACAGAGACTGTTACAATATTTCTGGGTTACTTCTTGCTCCATGCTAATGATGGATAACATAATTAACCTAAGTATGTAGATGTAACATTGTCCATATGTTTAATGAAGAATTTTGCTAACATATCTTCCAGCTTGTGAACATTTTACACATCTGTATTTTGTGTTATTTAACATTAGCAGAAAACAGTCTGAACTGTAGAAACGCTGTTTTATTAAAAACAAACAAAGCTTTCGGGAATAACAAGTCCCTTCTTCAGCGTATAAAAACATCCTACCAAACTTCCTTTTAAATAGTAAATTAAATACATCACATGATATAATCCCCCAATAGACCAATAAAAATAGTTAAAAAACAATCGACACATTTAATGCACTTAGTACATTATTAATGAGATAGCACAGTTATAACTTATTTTAAAGTCATTTGTTTTAATCTTAAAACAGGGTTGAATGTAACCATAGTGTTTATATTTTTAGTTAAGATTTGTATCATCCTAAACCTACATGTATGCTCTGGGCCATTATCTAATACGTTTTTAGGAAGGGGATTTGTTAATACTTTTCGTCTAATATCAGAATGATGTTCTATAATATGGTCCCTTAACCTTCTAGTTGACTTTCCTATGTAGGAGCAAGGACGCAGAGTGCAGGTTGCCAAATACACTATAAAAGTTTTATTACAAGTAGCAGAGAATTTAAAGGAATAAAGGAGCTGACCATAATAATAAGTTGGAATTGCTAGAATATGAATGGATTTTACATTTGAAAGCTGACTCTTTCCCTCGTCTAAACACAATAGTAACATTAAAACGTGTTTTAAGATTAAAATAAATTACTTTAAAATGAGATATAACTGTGCTATCACTTTAATAATGGGAAGTGCATTAAATGTGTTGATTGTTTTTTAACTATTTTTGTCTATTGGGGGCTTATATCATGTGATGTATTTAATTTACTACATAAAAGGAAGTTTGGCAGGATGTTTTTATACACTGAAGAAGGGACTTGTTATTCCTGAAAGCATTGTTTGTTTTTTTATAAAACAACATTTCTACAGTTCAGTGGGCTTTCTGCTTTTGGACTTTTCCTGTACTTGGATTTATTGGTCGTGGATCTTTGAGCAGTTTATTTAACATTAGCACAGTCAAACAGTGAAATGTATTTTTGTTAGTCTGCTTGTGTGCTTGTTTTCCTTTTGCTATTTCTTTATTTCCTTATTTATTGTTGCATTGTGTAGGCTGGTTGATAAGTGCTCATCTTTCAGCCATGACCATGATTTTGTTGACACATGTACAGACCAACAAGAAAAAAAAGGAAAAAGTTTTAGAAGCAATAAAGTATATTCATAGTGCAAAAGAATGGAATGTCTGATGCAATGCTCAGTATATGCAATGCATGCAAATGATTAATTACTGAGTAAATTAGTCACAGTGCCCAAGTCGAATGCAAAACAAGTAAGTAATGGTAGCACATTGCTGAACAGAGACGAGCAGGAAAGAAAAGTGCTATTTTCTACTGATTTTTATACTGTGATGCATGGTGAAGATGTTTCCAAAGGAAGTTAGTAAACCTACCCTAGTTAAGTAGTACAAAATAACATATAAGATAAAATCAGCAATGTGTGGTGGTGTGAATGAAGAGTACTGGAGTCGGTGTTTATATGTTTAAACTCTGGATGGGATAGACAAAGCACTGATTCTTAAAAAAGATAGGTTTTCACTGATTTTTGTTTCAAAAGTGCACTAGTAGCAGTATTAGTTAAGGAAGGTGACTTTGTGCCAGTGACAGAAAAAGAATGGGATGGAGAAGTGGTTAAAAGGGGGCATGGAGCACAGTTTCCTACTGCAGAGTGTTTGGGATGTGTGTTATGTTTCCAGGGTTGGAATTTAGGTGTGAGGTAATGGTAATTGTTGAAGTGGAGGACTTTGATGAGGATAGTCTCTAGGATCACTGACTGTGCAGGGAATGCACTTTGCACTTTGGCCTTAAATAATGAGATATAGGCTGAGATTCATAGAAGTCAGTGTATTGTGCTGCAACATATTAAAATAGGTGGTATGTAGGGGTTACCTAGACATAGGCAGCATTTAAACACAATACTCAAAATAGTTGCTATACTATGGAAATGCAGAAATTCATGCAAATGAGTCATATGGATTATACCAATGAAGTAAGGGAGTCTAGTGGACATATTATGAAACATGTAAAAGAGCAGCACTGCAGTGCATACCTATTTTAAATGCCATGATTTATGCTGTACAATATAAACTATGCTGGAAATATCAGTAGCATGTGTTGGCAGCTGCTGTTGAGGCCAATCACAGCAGTATTATGCATTATGAGTATAGGTGCCACAGGAGGAGGAGGTGCTGATAGCACCTTGCATACCACTGGCACTGTGGACCATTTCTGAGTGGGGTGGTGTACTGTTGGGAACATAGTCAGGCTGAGCTGCCATAAGAAGATTCAAGGGAGATGCATGGTATGTCTATTGCTGTGGATAAAAAGGTACGTGTAGCGACAACCATCTTAGCTATAGGGGACCCCTCAGTTACCTATGCATAATATCTAATGGCTATCACAGACAGTGGCCTTGTGAACTTTAAACTCCATCTTTAGTGTAATGGTAGAGCATTATGAACAGCATATCTGGTCCAATAGGACAGCAAAGCAGAGAACCAACACCATGTAGACCATTCCTGTGAGGTCTTAACTTCATACATAATGGATTGGGGATCCCATTTGGTTCAAAGGGCTTATGACACAACAACAGGAAGTGTTTGTTATGATTCCTGAACTGCTAGATGGTATTATTTGTAATTGCCTGGTCCTCACCAAGGTTGGTCACATAATTCACATATTTGGCACATGTCTGATCTATACCAATGATTCTTGTAAGGGAAGTTCTTCGCACACATGCATGTTAGGCAAATCAATACACACAGGTATCATGGAAGCAGACAGCAAGCCACATATAAAATATTTATGTTGTGTGTTGCAGGCAATGACAAATATGCACTATAGGCTTAGCTGACCCCAAAATGCAACCTTCAGATCATGCAGAAAATGACAACAAACACGGCTCATGTGAAAATGCAAAGCATAGGAGAGCATATCTTCAGACAAGATAAGGGACAATTCCAATATTTAGATACCTCATGAGGGAGACATGATACAATGCAGACATATGTGGTAAGGTATTTGTGGCATGTGGCATGCTACACAACAAGGCATTGTATAAACAAATAGAGAAGCAGGTGAACACCATGGCAGGATCTTCCATACCCATCACAGCAGCAGCAGATGGGCAGGGTGGAGGGTTAGGGAAAGAACATACAACAGAAATAAAACAGCCAAGCTAGATGTGGATGCAATACACCACAGCAAGGGCAAAGAGACACCATCTCATCAATGGCTATGGCACATGACACTGACAGTGCTGAATAAATTAATGGATGTGGTATCACATCCAGAGTAGACAGGGCAGTATATATATATATATATATATATATATATATATATATATATATATATATATATACTGCCCACACTCTGCAATGGATATCATCATGACCACACAGGTTAGAGAGCATGAAAGCACAATTATCTGTGTGACATCCCCACTCTGGGCCACTAATCAAGAAGCCTGAAACCTCAACACTGACACTGGAGAAGAACGTACACTTGGAATACAAATGGATACACTCAGTATTTCCAGATGCAGACTCTCTGCACCCAGCACAATTTCTCTTAAGAGCACACAGAGAGCACAGTCAGCCCTGGGTCCCCCTCCAGGTCCCAATAAGAGTCCCCACTGGCACAACTTCAGAGTTAAGTCCTCAGTCAAGTGCCTAAGCCAAGTTGTCCACCACTCTCTTTGTGAAACCAATGTTTTGTGTCCCTGCTTCATGTAGCTGACACACACTCTCTTAGAGATTTGATTTGCACATACACACACACACACACACACACACACACACACACACACACACACACACACAGACACACACATACAGGTTTACTGGCTATGCCCCCTTCTGCCTAGACTATAAGGTAGTTATCACTGCCACCAGACATGTACTATAACATTCTTAAAAGGTATCCAGTTATTCTGAGTGAAGTTAATATTACTACAAATGTTAATGTTGACCAAGTAGTAAGGCTTTCGGGAGTGGCCAGAGCTATTACCAAATAAAAATATACAAATACTCTCAAAACTTAAATATTTTTCTAAAAGACCAGCCACAATGAGAAGTTTAAATATATTTAATAATAAATAATAAAACAACATGAAAATACTAAATAGATATTTACAATAAACACCCAAATTTCAGTCACAGAAAATATTAAAAATAACATAGATGGAAAGTTTGACTAAGATACAGAAAAACAGTATTAAGCTAACCTCACTATCTATTGGTGACTGACTAAAATAATTACTGTTCCCTAGTTAAGTTACTTACTACCACAAGGCAAGATTATGTGGGTGAGGGTCTTTCTAGTCAGGTTTCCAAAAATAGACTGCCCCTGAGACTTCAGTCTCCTCTAATATTAAAATATTTTTCTCTACAGAATCACATCACATACATCTGGTCATCTGACTTCTGGTTCCCACACTATTACAAACACTAGAAACTGCTATGGTTTAGCACCTATGTCCTACCATACATATCTGGAGCTCTTCTAAGATCTGTTGCAGCTGCTGGAAGGTATAAAACATAAAACCATTCCACTCTTCCTACAGGAGCTACAAACTATTTCCTAGCACAGACATTGTGTCTCCGGCTTCCTTCAGAACTGTTGGATAACATCTTTATGGCTTAACCCATAAAGTAATTTAATTACAAGAATATTTTTCAAAGTCAGGTGGATTAACCTCTTTTTTCCAGTATATACTGTTACAATGCATACATTTAAACAGTTACAGTAATGCATGCACATTTCTTTTCTGTTCAGCAGGAACCACTGTTGATACATTTTAACACAAGCAACTTTACAAGTTCATTTTTAACCACACACATCTGTACAAATCAGTTTGATACACAAATGACATATCATTCTTTACAAATTTCCAACTAGCTGTACTGGCATATATTACACATTCACTGCCCTACTTGTCCTGGCATGGCTGGCAGCACCTGCTATCCTCACAATCTGTACTTGCACAGGTGGGAGGAGAACCAGTATACAGTGTCTGCAGCCATATAATACGAGATAGGGTCATGGGAAGTTGATTATGTAGTTATGACGTGAAAGATTGTAAAGAATCAGGGATCACATCCTCCATTAATGAGGTTGATCTGTCATGACATGGCAGGGATTGATGAGGTAAATGGTAAGGAAGAGATACAACTAAGGGATCATGCATGCTCATCTTGAAAGGGTGTACTGCATTGTGAGCTAAATGAGAATTATCACTGATGATATGGACAATTTTTATGACTGGAGATGACAGGCCATGTGCCCGCAAACAAAATGAAAGTATTAAAACAATGAGATCATGAATGTGCAACCTGATGAAGCATCCTAGGTTCTGAGCTACTGAACAGTCACTGCTAATGACATGGAAAATGCTCATGACTAGAGAAGAAGTCTATTTGCCCAGACTGACAATGCTGCTGTTGCATTGCAGTCTTTGTCATTTGACTTTGGATGTCCTGTGCCAATTCAACTCAAATTTGCATCCGCAAAATCCATGGACTTCACGACCTGTAGAGACAAACCACATGGCAGTTGCACTGTGTCTCAGGAAGGCGCCTGTGGAAGCAACATGTACCCCACTCTGTAGGCATCCAGGGATAAAGCCCTGACTATGACCCTGGTGAATCAAGTTCAACTACCAGCTTAGGCACTTGCTAGATCTGGTGAGGGAAGGAGAAAAGCAAAAATACTTAGCATGTTATGTTTCTTCATGGGGAGAGGAAGGGGATGTGTTTGCAGATCATATCCATGGTAGCATCCTGGGAACACATAAAAGTGCTAGATTACAATGGAGATGGTCTATAAGATGATGTCTCACAAGGAGGTGCAGACATGCTTCATAAAGGTCATTGCACACTAACTTCTTGAAACACCCATGCGTATATGCAGTAGGACAACAGGCTTAAGAAGAATACTTTCATTCTGCTGCATATAGATCATTCTCACTCATGTTTCACCTAATCAAGAACATACTACACAGGAAGAACTAATGGATAAAGTGGCAACTTGGAGGTAGAACTGAAGGACAGCAGTGGAATGAAACAAAGTAGGTAAGAAAATACAAAATCAGTATTTGTCACCAGTGACCTCAGCAGCATAGTTTGCTACCTGTGTCTATACTTCATATCACTTTATTGTTGGTACATGTCATTTTGGAAACCACTGAACAGAGTCATGATCTCTGATCTTCAAACTTTTGTGGGTATCAGCCATCTGTATCTAGATCACTAACCTGCGCATCCGCTGGTTAAGTGTTCAACTCATATCAGAGACAGTCTGAATCATTACACCCCCTCCCCTCATTTCTATCTCTATGGTGGGTATAGGAATGTCAGATGTGTTAGAAGGTATGTCAGCTGTTGAGGAATTGAGGACACAGTTGGAGCTCATGTAGGACTCACAGGTACAGGATGTTTGTCATAGTCTGGTGAGCAGTGTGCTCAGACTGTACCTCTGCAGGGGTTTTGGTAATGGTGGATATGGCCAAAGCCTCATTCTACAGTGTTGTGCTATGTGACACCCATGCACTGGCCCAACAATCAAGGGGCCTCAATCCTCACCACTAACACCAATGAGGGGCATCCACATTGGGAAGGATAACAAATACACACACAGTAAAGTACAATTTCCCTTAAGAGCACACAGAGATCACAGTCAGTGATCCTTTTCTCTCCAGATCCCCAGTAAGACTCCCCACTGGCACAGCTATAGTGTCCAGATTTCAGCCTAGTGTTCAAGCTGAAACCTCCAGCACCCTATCTGTCCAACCAGTGCTTCGTGTCCCTGATCAAGTAGCTGACACAAGCACACTTTGAGATATGAGTTATATACAAACACACATACACTCCTGGGGAAGGCTAGCACAGGCTCTCCAGCTATGCCCCTTCTTTCCAGGCTATAAGTTAGCAATCACCACTACCAACCACTAATATCAGCTAGTAATAAGGCCCTTATCAAAGGGGTGTCCAATTATTACTGTGCAATATTATTATCCAACTGGTAAGTGTGACTGAACAGCAAGGCTTATTTGGGGTGGCTTGGACAGTATCACTATATACGTGCTATGTACTCCAGAGCTTAAATTATCTCTCTGTAAAACAACCAAAGTTGAAAGGTTTTAAAAAATATTTAATAACAAATAAGAAGAATACAAGACAATACTTCTTACTACACAGTGCTAGTCAAGAGTTCAGAGATCACAGGAAAATGCTTAAAATAATACAGTAGAATAGTTCGGACATCAATACAGAAAAACAACTAGTCTAATCTTCTGATTTCCTAGCTATATCTAAGAGAAAACACACTTCTTAAATAAACTTACATATAGAGTACAGGCACAGTGCTTGTGAGTTGGATGTTCTCAAGACAAATACAAAAACGCTCTGAGTCTCTCTGTCCTTAAGTTGATAACACAGTACTACCGACTCATTTCAGATTACATAATTTTTCTTTGGTTCCCAGCCTAACAGAAACACAAAGTGTAACAGCCATTTTGATCTTGCACCTAGTCAGGAAGCTACAGCAATAAAAGACATTAGACATGCAAAGTCTAGTAATTTACTCTGGTCTCAAAACAATAACAAGAATGTCTTTATCCAGACATCTCAGCTAAGAGTTTGAGATCAAAGCATTATACAATGCTTGACTTATCAGCTGTCTTCCAACAGAGTGCAATGTGGTTATATTTTTGAAGTTCAACATTTAACAAAGAGAACAAGCATGTGGCTTTCACTGATATTTACAAATGACATAATTATCTACAAAATCCTATCTAGCTAAGTTAGTAGCCTTCACATATCTTTACATGCTACTATGTCATTGGACTATGCCACTTACATGTTGCCATCACCACAAGCCACTGGTGCCCTGTTGACGTCAATTGTATGTTGCCCCTTTACAGCTATATATGTCATTTAACTGATGTTTATATGCCTGGGTTTTCTACCAATCTTATACCATTTAAATCTCCTTGGTGGAATAAAACCTTGGACAAGTCTGGCAATGGAACACGAATTTTATGGAAAAGTATAAAATGTGCTCTTGTAAGAAAAATATGGAAAGATATATTCCACCAACTGACCATTGCCCATAAAACCCTTTACCAACCTACCAATACCCCTATACTATCTACCCTCATTACCCCTTACAACAGTCTAAAGACCATATGATCATCACATAAACTTCTTGCAAACATTTGCAAATCAAACAACAGGGCTGGGGACTCTCTTTTCTCTAATGTTGTTGTTGTTGTTTGTCTTTTGGCTTTTTCCCGGTAAGGAGTCGCCACAGCGGAACTCTGGTCCGCTAATGATTGGCAGTAGATTTTTTTACAAAATGCCAAGGTGCTAGCTCGACGCCCAACCTTCAATGAAGGCACACCCATTTACGCATGCATGTCTTTCGAACGCTACCCAACCACGGGGAGGACATGCAGACTCCACAAAGAAGGAACTCCCAAGCCACGCTGAGAATCGAATAGGAGAACCTCTTGCTGTGAGGTAACAACGCTACCACCGTACCACCGCAACACTCTCTTTTCTCTAATACTGTTGGAAAATCCTGGAACCTTCTTCCTAACGAACTTTCCTCTCTTCCCTCTATATCACTCTTTAAAACCAAATTGAAACTTTTCTTCAGAAGACACTGGTTGTGCCCCTGTACTAAACCTGACTGATCTACTAGCTCTTCTTACTTGGTTCAACCTACCCTCCTCTTCTCAGTAATAAAGTTCCTTTTCATAATAACAACTTGCCTTGTCCTTCTATACTGTTACTTACATCTTCAGAATCTCATTAAGGAGGCTACTTTTACTAATATATTGCATAATTTCAGCTCCTACTTTTTCTTTATGACTACTTGTATACTAATATATTGCATAATTCAGCTGCCATCTTTTTCTTTATGATGTATTGCAACTACATTTTGCATTGTACTAATTGTATCTGTATATTTTGCACTATGTTATGAATGAATGACCTCTTTGATTATTCTCTGTACTGTACCTGCAATGTTCACTGTATACATTAATTTTTGTATATATGATTTTGTTTGTTTCCTCAGAGCTAATCTCCCCGGGCCTCTACTGAAAATGGACATATATCCAGTTAGACTAGCCTGGTCAACAAATGTAAAAATAAAATAAAAAATATAAAATTGCCAAATTTAGTTGCAGGGAAAAAAGGAAGATCACTTTGACAAAGATGCTAATATTACTTCAGTAAATAAAAAAGCCTTAGGTAAACATCTGAAACAGTATATGAGAGAAAATAAACCTAGTATTAGTATCTGTATGGGATATTTTCATCACTGAAACTAACAGTTTAGTAAATATATCACTGAATCATTTTTTTAATGGGATAAGCCTTTAGAGAATGAAATTGATCTATCCATTTTGGATAAAGCTGACACTGCTATTTTCAGTGCAGAAAATTTGATTAAGATGATAAAACCTAACTCAACTGCAGTCTAATAAAATTAATGTTTTTTTTTTTTTTTATTATCTATAATGAAGGCTATTTCTCTATGGGTGTGCTATTTATTTTGGAAATCAGTGGGAAAAGGTTATTTGCCTGGCATATGGAAGGAGCCATATGTGGTTCCTGTGTCCAAGCGTAGCCGTCTATACAATGTCAAAAATTATACAATTATTATCCTCACATACATTTTGGAAAAGTGTTTCAAGAGAGTAACTGCTAAATACCTATATCACCATCTAGCATAAATTTGCTTAATTTTTATCAAACACTTTGGGAAGCGTCGGATGGAAGTTTAGCAGAGGATACAATTTACTTGGATATGGTGAAGGCTATTGACACCATACCAACTTTAAGGGTTTTTCTTCCATGTTAAGGAATTATAGTATAAGTGCTTATGTGACAAGATGTGTAAAAAATGGTTGGAACTGAGGTGATGTAGAATAAAGCCTGGGAGAATATTGTCTGAGGAAAGTATGACTACAAGAGTTCCATGGGGTTCGGTGATGGGTCCTTATCTTTTTGGCATTTTTTGGCTAGCTTTCCCAGTAACAATAAGATGTGGTTAAGTAAATAGACTGATGATGTTTAATTGGTTCCATTATTTCTGGCCGAGGTGGTGAGCATGTGGTTTAGGTATACGTGGATACTTTACACCTGGGCATTTTCGAATAGTATAAAGATTAATACAAATAAGACGTGTGTGATGCATTTAACTGATGGTAAAAACTGATAACACTCTTTGCTTTGATTCATATTTATTGGAGGTTCTTAGAAAGTATTACTCTGAGATTAGTAACATAGTTAGGTCTACTGTTAGTAGGAATAGGGAAGTATTAATTTCTATTTATGAGGCAATTATTAGACCAGTCATGGGATACTGCATTGCTATCCATGTGTATAATAACACTCAGTTATAGTTATAAAGGACTGAAAGAACTCAAAAACATTTTATTAGAGGCATAACTGGTATGAGGGATTTTTATTATAAAAGTAGGATAGAGGCTTTATCTGTCTACAGTATTAAATATTGGTTAGGAGTGATTAATAAACATTTATAAATGTGTTCATGATGATAAAGTTGGTGCAAGTGTGGGTACTTATAAGAAGTAACATACATTTAATACAATGAATAATAATTTCCTGTCTGATCTGTTAGTTAGTAAATCTAGTGTCTGGCTGAACTTAGTTTATTGGAGAACTAGTAGGTGGTGGAAGACTATTCCCTTGAATATAATAAAATTAGGCTGGGTCACTTCTTTTAATTATAATTTAGACTGCTGGGTGGGTTCTAGAGATTTCAACCCTGTATTTACTAGGAGCAAACGCTTTGCAGGCCTTTCTAAGCACTGAGGTTGTACTATGAATACTGAACATTGAATGCAAAACATTTTGTCCTACACCTTCCACCTCTGAAACCAGTGAAAGCATGAACTCAGATAACACTATTGTCGACACAGACACAGACACATAGCCACATAGCCACATAGCCACAGACACATGCACACACATACACACACACACACACACACACACACACACACACACACACACACACACACACACACACACACACACATGTACACACACACACACACATGCACACACACACACACATTCTTTAACCGGCATGCAAACTAATACATGTGATTATACTGTTAGAGCATGCATTGAAAGACATTTTTTGTCATGCAGGTTGTTGCAGCTGAAGATTACAAGTGCCTACAAGACAGATATGCAGGTGGGCCATGATCAGTCCATCACTTGGGCCATACAGCAGGGTGTGCTATGGTGCATTGATCTTCTATCCTGTTTTCTACATAAAATGTCTTAAACATATTTACTGCAAATGATTAACAGCCATATATAGTAGCACCTACACTGAGTTTACACTGTGTAGCACTAAATTTACATGATCTGTATTGAAGAACATCTCTGTCACATTTGTGATTTCTAGTCACTCAGAATGATTATAATAACTGTACATGTAGTCTGAACTGTGTGGAAACCTTTATGAACCCCACCAATATTTAAGGCTGTAAGCAAAACAGTAAGAAAACTTAAATTAGGAGGAAGAAGGTTTGTGTTATGCGTGTGTTGTCTGTTCACTCGGAATGGTGTACACTTAGTGTAGGCATTAATCCATTCCAGAGAATGTCTCTGTTTGGCTTATAATGTAAAAATGTATGTAAATGTCTGTATTTGTAAAAATGCTTAACAGTCAATATCTGTACTTGGCTTGTAATGTAGAAGAATGTATACTATTATATTATTCTATGATTAACTAATTTTATGCACTATTCATGCCTACCTGTGGTGCTTATCTCCCCAGGCCTCTGCTGAAAAGTTTTTTTTTCATAACTCGGGCAGCTTTTCCAAGTATATAAATATAAAATAAATAAATAAATATTGTGATAGACATTGATAATTTCCTGCTTCCTCTACTAACAAGTATGTGTAAGTTACAACCTAATTCCTACATTCAGTGAGTGATGCCAAACATTCCTGAGTCTCAATGATCTATTTCTAAGTTGGTGGTCCACTCTCCTGTTTTAGACCTATTTGTCACAATGTCACATGGCTTTTCTTTTCCATGAAGTATCATATCATTAAAGCTTTCTAGGACACATTGTAAAGCTGTATGACAGCTGCTAACAGCATGTATATCAGGTAACAGTCTATGCATATCTGGTCCTGATAATGTTTGTCTGCATACCTTTACCCAGGTGGTGCATGTCATATGCGTGGATAGCCTACAGTACCACTTTGTTGTCCTATCTAGTGAACTTTTCAGGATGATGACTACATTGGGTAGCCATGCAAGTTTTTGTACGTCTATGGGCAAAACATTTTAGACAGTAAGTGTGCATGTTATGCTGTTGCATACACATATCAATGACCACAACTTATCTTCATTTATGCATCTGGCTATCAGCTGCAGTTCATGCCATGCACCTCCCCATTAAAGTGCTGTAACAATGTCTCAGCATATTGGCATGCAAACCCACACCCCATTTTCTTCCTATGGTTTCCTGTGTTTGCAACTCCACACTCTTAGTGGCAAGCAAGAAGTACAGTGTAATGTGAGTGTCATGGGGTTCTCAGTTATACAAGCAAATCAACATTAGTGCTGGTGTTGCTGAAGTTCTTTACTAGGCTGGCTTACTTCCATCTCCAGAGGCTTTAATGAAATTTCCCAATTTTGAAGTTGCATTGTTGTAAGCAGTATTGCACAAAATGTCCACAATCCTTTATATTTCATTAGTAACAGCTATACAGAGCAGACTTTATGGTAATGAAGATAGTTAGTGCCTCTGACTGTGATCTCTGCTGGTGCACACTGCAATCCTATTGCACGTTTATATGATCCATGCACATCATGGAGAATATGAAACATGTCATCTGTATGCTCATGTATACAGTATGTGTGTGTCTATGGTGCTGAGGTCTAATGCACCAGCTATGTCCTAGTAATGCACTGTGGCACTACTGCTATGGCATACCACCATTGTACAGTGCTACATTATTTAATGCATGCTACAGAATTGTGCATCTGTGTGCACAGAGCTGTAATTTTGCTACTGGAGTGGATCTGATTGAGTAGCCATAGTTACTTCAGGATGCCAGGAATGCAAGACTCCAGCTTGTTGTGCCATGGACAGTAGGATTTTCTTTTTCAGCACAAGGTCTTCATGGAGTACCGGCTGGCTAGTTTTGATGGTTATGATGGCCCACTGTGGAAACTGGACACGTGGCATAAGCTGATGTATATGTTGATTAATGCCATTGGTATTAGTCTTTCTGACAAGCAATTCTAGCTTCACTACCATGACCTGAAATGGAGCCACCCTGACTTTCTTCACCGGTGGGATGCAGATGTTCAGGAAAAGGAGGAAGAAATGTACTGGATGCATATTTTAGTGGCATTGTCTCATATCTTAACTGTTGTGCATGTATACTTCATAGCAAATAATTTGTTTTGCAGCAGTAGAAGAGTGATGACTTGAACATGGTTGTCTGTGAATATGGTTGTCTGTCACAAAAAGACAAAACACCTTTCTAAGCACTGAAGCATGTATGTGTGTATTGTGGCAGGCCAGTGATATCTGTTTTCTTGTTATTTGTTTACTTGTGGATGATATTTTTCCTTCTCTGTCATCATTCGGCAGGTCCAGATGAGGAGAAGGAGTGACTAACACCATGTAGGTTTTTGCCAGTCAATCCATCTGGTACAGGATTCAAAGTCACCAATAACTGTGCCTCTGGTGGGAGGGAGTGGGGGCTAAAGGCTTCTGTGATTGAGGTAACCAAAGGAAGTCAATAGCTCCCTGTGTCCCTGCCTATCAAGAAAAGGGTGAACACTTCTTTCCTGAACAAGGATAGAGGGTGTCCTAGGATAGTTTGAAGTCTGGTCATTAATGATGTATGTCAGTAGCTGTACAGCTTTATTGTAAAGACTGAGCACTTCCTGACCAAGTTAATCACTATACATGACTGGCAGGCCTGCCCATTGGGGATCCAGATGATTAATAGGCCCATACCATGGGTCACCCAGCTGATTGATTCCTGACTGTGTTACTCTAAGGATCAGCCTGCAAATAGCCATACCAGGACACTGCTCTGTTCACAAGCTGGTGTTCACTCTCCCTTATGGTTCTTTTCCCATTATGTGTTCATTGTCCAACCCTCTCCAACACCACTTGTTCACTCTAAGTATGTATGCATGTATCCATGCCCTCCCCATCTTTTCTATGTATGCTGTCCCTTCCTGTGATTGTGTTCTATGTTTATCTGTCTGCCAGGCAACCTACTTCTTTTCTTCTATCCCATCACTAGCTATTCTTCAATAGCTTTTCCACCTACCCTTCTTTCATAAAACTTAAAAAGGAGCTTTTTCTCCACAAAATCTTCCCCACCTTTTATACATTATGGTTAACCTGATGCACTTTTCTCTGCTTGATCTTCTATTCTTTCCTACTTTCCTATCTGTCCTACTTCCTCACATTTATATGATTAACAGGGTTGCTATTGTGATGTGCATGCCTGTAGTAGTCTTTCTTTTGACTGCTTTGCTGAGGAGTATTATATATTTGGTGACACATGAGCACTATAGGCTGTTACACATTGTTACATTGCACCTCCCTGGATTGTTTTAGCCGTGATATCCATCATGTTGGCCATGTTTTCTACTATAGTACTGCTTGTGTCCTGCTGAATACTAATCCTATTTATACCACTATCACTGCTCCTTGTTTTCTCTGTGGTCCTTTGCTGAGTTTACAAATGCTATTCATTGCTTAATGCAAGCACACTGAGTTCTCAGGTGTTTCACACAGTGACACCCTTGAATACAAGTCCTTTGCAGCATGCTCTGCCTGGCCATGGACCCCAGCTAGAGTATATACCAATCCTTCAGGGTCTTTTATTCTGGGAATTAATAAGATCATTTGTAGTGCCTATATTTCAAAATGTTCTATTTGCTGTCAATAATTCCTAAATCTGTATGACCATACAGTGAAGAAACATTTTAATTCTAATTTGCATGTTATACCTCATAGATACAAAGATATGCAATAACAGTTTTATGTTTTTGAAAAATAAATAAGAGCTATATATTACATGTTGCTCTGATTTATATATAAAAATCTTTCTGTGAGTAAACTGTATGCATGCATTTTCTGCTAAAAGAGCAGTTTTTTTTAATATTACAACACATTAAATTATTTTAATTCCTGTAATTCCTTTTATGCAAAGTGTGCTAATCATTTGTATTACACACTTCTAATTAGACTATGTACATGCAAAAAAAAAAAAAAAGAAGAAATAAAAGATTTTTTTTTTTCGTTTTCACATCCCAACCAAAGCTGTCAAGTGAATGTTTCTGCTTAATGAATTAGTAATGGTCCAGAAGGCTCTGGTCAATTTTATTTTCCTGCATGAAGAGAATTCGGTATTTATTACGATATTTAATCTTTCAATGTTCACTGATGTTCTATAACTGTCATTTACATTAAGTAAGATTAATGATGGGATATGAATAAAAAGGTGGCAGCGCTTACATTTGTGCAATTTAATCAATTAGCTACAAACAAAAGAAAGAAGGCAGAATGGGTTCTGTGAAAGCATATCTCAAAAAGCACATTTTGTGAAGGAAAGTTTACTTAAAATTATTGAATCAATTGAAGAATAACAAATACTACCCTGATAAATTGCTGGCACATTTTATTTCAGATGGTAGTAACTATAGGACTGAACATGGAAAGAGAGTTTTCTAAATAAAGTATTAATCATCACACTCTGCCCATTAAGATGCAAAACGTAATCACAACAACAATATTCTATTACAAATGCCCAAAGTCAGTGGTAATTATTTTTGAAGCTACTAACATTGGATAAAGGCGATAATAAGGAGACTGTTCAGTGGCAGAGATATTATATTGGTGAATGCTACATACAAGATTTAATATTTCTCTAGCTTTTGTATTAGGTGTTCATTGGAAAAATCAGATACTGCTATCACTATGTACTAGGTGTGATGTGTTTAGTAAAAAAGTTTTGTGAATGACAGAGCCAATCATGTGATTAAAACATTCATATGTTTTAAAATAAAACACCCTCCATCCTATGAACTTTTATATACCAACTCTATGGTTGCATCTCAAGCAAGGGGGGAATTCCCCCATAAAGGACATTACTACTGACAAACTCACTCGCCTATGGGTTAAACCTTGGTCAATTGAAGTTCCAGCATTCAATTTTCAGCCACTAGTAGATTAGCTCAATTTAATACCATGATAAAGCAAATCCTAATAGCAACTAAAACACTTGATTATTACACGAGCATATCTTATATCTTTTACTTTCTAACAAACTCTTTGACTAACAATTTTGCTGCCTTCAAAGTTAAAAGAGTATTAAAAGAAATGTTATCATTCAAACAATGTGGATGGGCAGTTTCTATGAGGAGCTGCCAATGTAACTCCAAATTTACTAACTTCACTCTTTTAAGTCCCTGGCTGCTGTCTGCTCTTGCCCCAGCGTCTTTGCCTCTGTACCCAGCTCAGCATTGTCCTGAACTTGCCCTAGCCAAAACCTACCAGGTGATACAAGAACCCTTACAATCTCCAGTGGCCTCATCTACTTGACTCATTTTCTCTGCACCCTCCATCAAGGAAGGAAGAAAGTATGTTATGGACTTAGTCCCATTTGCACAATAGGCCTCTGTCTACTATTTTTATCAGGGCCCTATAGTTCGCTACAAGCTTGAGTATCCAGCAGCCTTAACCTTACCCTTCCAGCTACCCTACAGCCAACACACCTTGTCACTTATACTAACCTACTCTTACTTAGCATCTCACCTTCCATACGTCTTCTCTAATCAGCTCTCCCACTCACTTTCCTACATTTACTAGATCTGCCCACTAGGTGGCACCCTTATACTATTCCCTTCACTACCCCTCTACTCTGTCCTGCCTCTGTAAATGCAATATATTTCTTCCTATTATCTATCCTCATCCCCATTCCATCCTTTTACACTGCCTCTCTCCCTGTCCTACCCCTGCAATCTGTTCTATACTGTACTGTTCTTGACCTGCTCATCTTCCTACTTCACCTTTGTGCTGAAACAGTATTCTTCCCTCCTCTAACTTTCGTTCCTTTGGCTTCTGTATCATTCTAAACATCTCCTACTCACGTCCTACCTCACTTACCTATAGTTACCTGTATTTCTGATTGTTTCTTCTCCTGTTTCTCCTCCAATTGTCCCTGACATGCTCAATCTCTCATCGTATCAGTGCCTGTTTACTACTGTGTATTCCCTGTACTATACTATATCTCCTGACTTATCTCCCTTAACTACCTTAGGCTTTGGGATAGCCACATTACACTCCAGGTTTGGCTTATTCAGCAGCTCCACCCCCCTCCATTCTGTTGCACACCCTCTCCTTTTCGATGCTGCCTGTAGTCCTCTGGGAAGTTACTTATACCCCTGTCCTGGGATGCGTCATTTTTTACTAACTTCACTCTTTTAAGTCCCTGGCTGCTGTCTGCTCTTGCCCCAGTGTCTTTGCCTCTGGTAAGTAGAGTCAGTGGTTTCATTATCTGGATACTTGGATGTTTGAATGATGAACAAATGTTTATTTACCTGCTGCAGTGTTTTTTATTGTGAACGAAATGTTTTTAGAATGTAATTGATACTCTGATACGGATCTGTGTGTTGATCGAAGAGTTCTTCTCTCGCTCTGCAAAGATTTTGAATTAACTAGCCTGCTGCTCCTGTTGTAATAATTGAGGTAACAGGTTATACAGTACATAGGAACAAACAGGCTTTCCTCTCGCTCAGCCATTGCTGCAATTACTTTATCTTATGATACTGCTTTTTAATGCTGTTATGGTTATCGTTTTGTGACCCATCCAATTTCCCTTTAGTAGCAGCTATCTCCTATCCCTGTATTCCACTAATCCTGATTATAATACCTGGGTTTACTAGCCTTAGGCTGAAGCTGCTCAGAATTTTGTTGTCCGTTCACCTAGCGGTGTTTGTGCCTGTTAGCAGTTTTTAACTACGGAGGTGATAACCTGATCTCCTTGTGTTTAGTGGTTGGCTTTCCTCCTATAAACAGCAAGGGAAACTTAATTCTTAGAGTATAAGAGTTAGGTATCGGTCTGTCCTTCCACACACCTATAGTGTGTTTATAGCCTTCACGGCTACTGATACAGGGCCACGTGGAGCTTGTCCAGCCATTCTGTGGATGTCCACTAGCTATATCATTAAAAGCCTTTTGTAGCCTTCTTGGCTATTATTAATGCACCCCCCCCCAAACGTGGAAGCTTTGTCTGAGCGTTCTGTTGATTTCAACCATCTAGTCCATTGAAAGCGAACTCTCGTTCCCTGCAATCAATTTCTGATACTATGGTACATTATCTAATTAAATTAAGTGTTCTAAGCTATTGCAGCTTAAATCACTGAAATTAACAAAACTATTTAAATTAACGAAATAGCTTTAAGCCATTGTAGTCAAAACGGCTTGTTGTAACTAAGCCACACACGTGGCGCGTATTCTGAACACTCAGGAAACCCTTCATACCTGCTCATACCAAGGTACGGCTAGATGATAAAGTGCCTTATGTGTAAAATCAGCCTAAACGTACTGTGAATAATTTTTCGCTGTGTAATAGCTTGACTGACCGCTGTACTAAATCCACCATTGTGGTCTTGCTCAATTTGTGCATAGCCCATATCCTTCCTTTACCTGTGGTCCTACTTAATGTTCTACTTTATAATGATAGCGACTCCCTACTAGCCTCCACATTAAGGTTTGATTAAGGCTTGCCCCCCAACCATAGTCCTACTTATTTCTAGTGCTTTTTTTTTATCAGATTCATAGCTAACAACTATTTATAATATAAAGAAAGAATTACCTATGCTACATTGGATGTTTGCATACAGCTTTAATTTACAATCAATGCTTGAACTGCTTTAAGGATTAACTTTTTCACAATTTTTAGTTCCTTTGCACCTAGCTTGTATGTTTATCCCAGTAGATAGTTATAGTCATGTTTTAATTGCCTCTAATGAATTTCATACTTTATTATAATCATGCCTAGAATGCCTATAGGAATTGCATTTAATTTCATTAGTAAATATGTCTGAATGTGCATGTTTTTATCTCTACTATTGCTAGCTTTACTGCCTTGATACCTGTGCTAAATCTGCTCTCTCCTCTTCATTTATCTCCTTTTCTCCCCAAAGTACCCAGCTCAACATTTTCCTGAACTTGCCCTAGCCAAAACCTACCAGGTGATACAAGAACCCTTACAATCTCCAGTGGCTTCATCTACTTGACTCATTTTCTCTGCACCCTCCATCAAGGAAGGAAGAAAGTATGTTTTGGACTTAGTCCCATTTGCACAATAGGCCTCTGTCTACTATTTTTATCAGGGCCCTATAGTTCGCTACAAGCTTGAGTATCCAGCAGCCTTAACCTTACCCTTCCAGCTACCCTACAGCCAACACACTTTGCCACATACTAACCTACTCTTACTTAGCATCTCACCTTCCATACTTCTTCTCTAATCAGCTCTCCCACTCACTTTCCTACATTTACTAGATCTGCCCACTAGGTGGCACCCTTATACTATTCCCTTCACTACCCCTCTACTCTGTCCTGCCTCTGTAAATGCAATGTATTTCTTCCTATTATCTATCCTCATCCTCATTCCATCCTTTTACACTGCCTCTCTCCCTGTCCTACCCCTGCAATCTGTTCTATACTGTACTGTTCTGTTCTTGACCTGCTCATCTTCCTACTTCACCTTTGTGCTGAAACAGTATTTTTCCCTCCTCTAACTTTCGTTCCTTTGGCTTCTGTATCATTCTAAACATCTCCTACTCATGTCCTACCTCACTTACCTATAGTTACCTGTATTTCTGATTGTTTCTTCTCCTGTTTCTCCTCCAATTGTCTCAACCCGCTCCGTTCGCCCTGCAGGCTCACTCCGCTCCCCACCCTACCCCCAAATTCCACCCACCCCCAGGGGTCCTACTCTTATACCTATCAGACCACACCCCCTCACCTTTCCACCAATAATTATCTCATCCCCATTATCCACTCTTCTCTATTTCTCCCACGCTTTTCTCCAGCACTTCCTATCCCTCCCACCATTATACCTTTTCCATACAACAACTACTTCACATCTACTGTTTAGTAATAATTTTATAACTACTATGGCAATAACTAAACCTTCTAACATACTCCTCTTACAAAGCTTACTCATACTCACACTTCTGTCTACTCTAACTCTAGCATACCTGCTAACCTCCTATGAGCATCTAGCACAGTCACACATCCTGTACCCCACCAAACAATTGACCACTTCTTCTCTACCCTCTCATACTGAACATTTCAACATAACTTTCACTCCCAGCTATCTACCACCCAAATACCATAGGACAGCCAACATTAGATATTACCTCCCAAATACAAGAAGACATCCTTTCCTTCTCAGTAAATATACTCAGACTAGATATTTAACACTACTCCTCCCCCTAAAGGATGGAGACATTCACCCAAACCCCGGACCAAACACCTCCACCACTACTCAACTCATTACCCCAAACACCTCTACCATCCATATACTAAAAAAAACACCCAACTCACTACTAATAGCTCATCTCAACACACGTAGCATCAATAACAAAATTACACAACTCCATGCTCTCCTGGAACTCTACTCCTTTGATATTTTGTGTCTAACAGAAACTTGGTTAAAACCCATAACTACAGACAATGAAGTTACCCCACCTGGTTACAACATCTTATATCTCGACTGTGCAGCCAAGAAAGATGGTGGAGTAGCAGTTTTATTTAAATCTGATTTTCAAATTACAACCTTCCACCAAAATCCTCCCCATGTCTCTAACGCTGAAATACTTATTACCAAGCTTCAGCTAAACTCTGTTAAATCTATCTATATTATCTGCATCTATGTTCCTCCAGGCAATAACATTACTACTATTGAAAACATACTCTGTTGGTTATCTCAAAACCTCCCCCAAGAGACCATCATTCTTGGTGATTTCAACATTGATTGGAAATTTTGCAACAATAACTACCCCACTACCCATATTAATCTCTATGGGTTTACACAAATTATCACCTCACCCACTAGAATTAACAAAACCAATAAGAAAGAAAGTACCTTAGACTGGATACTCATCAATAATCAACCCCAGACCTACAATTCTGGAACCCTCCCATAGAATGTAAGCGACCACTTTCCAACCTATGCTATTAGGCTTAAAACCAACCCACATTCCAAACCCATATTTAGAACAATTAGAACCAAGAAAAACTTCAATCTCGATTTATTCTTAACTGAACTTAAAGCTTGTAATTGGTCCCCATTAAAACAACTTTCCCTTGATGAAGCTGTTGACTACTTCAATGCTAATTTCCTAGCCATCCTTAACCAACACGCTCCTACCCGCTCTATTAGGATAAAAACCAAACCTGCTCCATGGCTTTCTAAGGAAACTAAGCAAAAACTCCATCTCAGAAATAAATACTGGCACAGATCACGCTTAACTAAGAACCCCATTGACCTCCAAAACTTTAAACAATTGAGAAATGAAGCAAAAAAAGCCATAATGTCTGATAAACAAAACTACTACCTGCATTCGAAGCAATCCCACCATAATAAACCACAAAAATTTTGGACAAGCATTAATGAACTATTACACCCCAGTCAATCCATTACACCAAACCCACAAGGCTCTGACCACAACAACCCCAAACAAACTGCCAATGCCTTTAATACCTTTTCACCAAAACTATTCAAACTCTAGCCAGTCAACTCTCTCCACAAAATTCAACCACATCTAACTCTGAATCCAACCCACCTCCTCCATTTCACTTCCAACCTGTCCCTACAGCTTTTATTCTCACCCTTTTACAAAAACTTAAAACTTGCACTCCCTCTGCTGACCAACTACCTGCTGAATACTTACAGTTAGCAGCCAAATCTATTGCATACCCCATCTCCATTCTCATCAATAGAAGCATTACTGAAGGATACGTCCCCAATCTTTGGAAAGTCTCACATATTATTCCCCTTCATAAGGGGGTAGACTCCACTGACCTTTCCAACTATCATCCCATAGCCCTACTCTCCCCTTTATCTAAGGTTATGGAAAGGTGCATCCATAGGCAATTACTAGACCACCTGCTCCATAATAACCTGCTCTCCAACTCCCAACATGGCTTCAGACCTTCCCACAGCACTACCACTGCCCTCCTCTCCTTCATGAACACCATCAACAAAAACCGCAACCTTAACATGCTCTCCTCTGCACTTTTCATTGACCTGTCCAAAGCTTTTGATATGGTAAATCACAGTATACTCATAAACATTCTGAAATCTCTGTCACTTGACGCACTAGCTATAAAATGGTTCCTATCCTACTTAAATAACAGACATCAAGCTGCGCTCTGGAATACCACTCTTTCTACCCAACTACCCGTTAATATTGGTGTCCCTCAAGGGTCCATACTAGGCCCACTCCTATTTTCCTTATTCATCAATGACCTTCAAGAAGCAGTTCCCCAAGCTACATGCATACAATACGCAGATGATTCGACACTTATATGCTCAGCCACATCTGAATCTGAACTTCACTTCCTTACACAGAACTTATTTAGCTCAGTAGAACTATGGTTTACAAAACGCTGTCTCATACTAAACCCCCAAAAAATAAACTTCTACTATTTTCACCTACCAATAAATCTCCACCAATTGACTTCACTATAGCTTCCAATAATAGCACTGTTATATCCCAGGATCTTACTACCAAACTGCTAGGTATCACCATAGACAACAACCTTAACTTTGACACTCATATTAATAATATCTTGAAAACAACTAACGGGAAAATAGGCTCTCTATACAGGATCAAACCCTTCCTCACTCCTGCAACTAGAATAACTATCGCCCGCACCCATCTAATCTCTACCCTACTCTATGCCTCTCCCATTTTCACTAACCTGTCAAAAATAACCTTAAAAACTAGAAAACTCCTACAACAACATAGCCAGATTTGCCACTGGTAACCCTTTTAAAACACACCACTGTATTAATCTAAAATACCTAGGGTGGCTTGAATTACAGCAACAGCTAAAATATAATCAACTGTCCATTGCCCATAAAATTCTTTATCAACCTGCTAAGACACCCATACTATCTAACCTTATTCATCCCTACAATAACCTGAAATCCCTAAGATCTTCACAAAAAATCCTCATAAATATTAACAAATCAAACAATAGAGCTGGAGACTCTCTCTTCACTAATACTGTTGGGAAAATCTGGAACTTACTCCCCACTGAACTTTCTACACTTCCCTCTATTTCCTTGTTCAAAAATAAACTTAAGCTCTTCCTTAAAACACATTGGATGTGCCCCTGTACTAAACCTGACTAACCTACATGCTCTCACTACTTGTTTCAACCCCACCTTATATGCTCTAGCTACATGTTTCTACCTCACTGTCTCAGCTCAGTAACAATCTCATCAGAATTTCAACTACCATTCTACCTCTACTACTTAGCCTTACCTATTAGTATACTCTCATAAAAGTTCCAGTCTTCACGATTAGAATTTTCTAACTCAACTTCTATTCCAGTCTTACTTTACTTTTTTCCCCTTCTTATATCTATAATTATATTATGTGTTTTACTATCAATCTTTCTGAACAGTTAATTGCAGCCTCATGATAAATTGTATTATGTTTAGTCAATATTTTGTGTTATATACTCTATATACCTGTAACCACTTTTTAGCTAATACTGTTTTAGTTATGATTAATGTAGTCAATCTCATATATGTACTTCTGTAGATATGTACTGTAATTGAACTTTGGAGCTTATCTCCCCGGGCCTCTACTGAAAATGGACATATATCCAGCTAGACTAGCCCGGTCAACAAATGTAAAATTAAATAAAATAAAATAAAATAAATAAAATACCCAGGCTGTGCTCACCAGTTATGTCTCCTGGATGGATATTGAACTTTTTTCAAGAATATAAAACAAACCAAAATTACAAACCTTTATATGTCTTAGCATGTCTGTATAAGGCATCAGATTCATCTTTCTTATTAATGGCATAAATATGTTCATATATATGCTTCTTAAGAGGATTTCTGTTTTGCCAAAAGGACAAGTCAAACAGTTTGTAACATGCACTACCCCTTTGCTATTGCAAATAAATTTAACAATGCATTTGATGAATCTGGGGAATAAAAGTACAGATATGTTAAATGAATCATAAATGTATCAGCATTGTGAACAAGCCCCACATTTATTTATGCTTCTCATGTTTACATGATGGTATGATTTAAACTCATTCCCCTTTCCATAAAAGCCTTCAAATTCCTGTCTCTTTTGTGCAAAAATGCTGTTGTTTCACCTAGACTATCTATTAACCATATGTATCCAAAAACAACATTCATGTTTTATTAAATATATTCTTTATATCCATAGTAGTATTGCTATAGGGAATAACCATAGCAGGAATTTATTTCTCCTTACTTGTTACTTTAGCATTTATAACAGCAATAGTTACTTTCAATACAGACAGGATTTGACTGTTACGTATTACTTATTCTCCAGTAAAGTTGTGGGGTAGAAAGAAATTATTAGATAGTCTGGGTAAAAATGGCAGCCATTGTGTACAAAAGAGTCCAACAAATAAATAATCTTTGATCCCAAATCTGTTCTATTTGCTCCTGCATGCCCCTCCCTTAGCAGCAATATATGTTCTGTCTGCTGAAGCAATCATTCAGTGACACCCCACAAAATTTTACAGAGAGACTACACCACATCTTTTTCATTATCTCTAGCTAATGAAGCTTACAGATTACAGTTCTTCTAAGTTAGATGGTTTAGTATGGCACTCATAATCAAGGTTTATTTCATTAATATCATGAAATTAGAAAAAATATTTTAAGATGGTTGTGATGCCCCTGCACTGGCCCAGTAATCAAGGAGCCTCAGTTCTCACCACAAGCACCAGTGAGGGACATGCACATTGGGAGGATGGCAAGTACACATGCAGTAAAGTACAATTTCATTTAAGAGCACACAGAGATCACAGTCAGTCTGGGGCTGGTTTCTCCCTCTTTCTCCAGATCCCCAATAAGACTCCCACTGGCACACCTATAGGGTTAAGATCTCATCCAAGTGGTCAAGCCAAAACCTCCAGCACCCTCTCTGTCCCACCAGTGCTTTGTGTTCCTGCTCAACTAGCTGCACACACACACACACACACACACACACACACACACACACACACACACACACACACACACACACACACACACACACACACACGCACGCACACACACAGATGCACATGTGCACACACACACACACACACACACACACACACACACACACACACACACACACACACACACACACACACACACACACACACACACACACACACACACAGACACACACACACACACACACACACACACACACACAAACACACACACTTTGAGATTTTATTTATATACAAACACAAAAACACTCCTGGGAAGGCTGGCACAGATTCACTAGCTATGTCACCTTCTGCCTATAAGGTAGTACCGGCTGCCATCAACCACTCTTACTTATCAGCTACTATAATGCCCTTACCAAAGTTGACCAAAATTACTGTGTGATGTTACTCTTATCCAAATGTTAAGTGTGACCAAAATGTTTAAGGATATTTAGGAGTGGCCTATACAGTGTCAACAAATATATATGCAAGTACTCTAAGAGCTTAAATATCTGTAAACAAGCTAGCCACAATTAAAAGGTTTAAATATATTTAATAATAAATAATAAAAGAAGGCAAGACTCAGTAACTCAACATGGTGACAACAGAGTTCAGAATCACAGGAAATATTTTAAAACAACATTGCAAGACAGTCTCAAATACATACAATAAATATCTAAACTAAGCTTCACTATATTCCTATCTATATCTAAAAGAAATAACTTTTCCCTACGTCTTACTTACAGACAACATGCAGGAAGAAGTAATGATGAGTGGATGTTTCAAGATCCAAGACAAGATAAAAAATGCAGTGGCTTTCTCTGAGCGATAGTTCTTAAATTAATGACAGCACATTACTGCTGGGTCAACTGGATGACATCACTACTTGTCAACTCTTCCTTCAGTTCCCAGTCTGAAAGAAACTTAAAATGTAGCACCTCTGTGTCAAAATTACTTACTTACTCAGAAGTTTGCCTAGAACTAGAAGTTGTAAAACAATTAAACACTTTTACATTTGAAACCTGTAATTATTTGTGTTTCCAGACAATAGAAAGGACTTTTAGATGAAGACATTCTGTCTCCTTTAGTGAAAACACAATCATAAAACAATTCACTTATTTTCCTAGAGCTTGCAAGTTAACTCTGTTCTTTTCCAATAGGGTACACTGTGGTTACATTCTTGAAGCTCAGTACAGAACATACAGTTCAACACACACTTCTGCACCAGCAGTTTAATACACATATAACATATAGTTATCTTATATTTGTCAAACAAGCATACACATCATATTGATATTCACAAATGACATAGACTTATTTACAAAATCCCAGCTAGCTGGGTAGGCAGCTTCACACTGGGGACATGGCTTCAAAACCAGCACTCCATTACTTAGAGATTGACTATTGATTATCCTTAAGGTGGTGTAAAATTCTATAGTTTTGGATCCATTTGCAGCAGCAGTTTCAAATTATTGTGTCTCAGTAAAATAGGATGCAATAAATCAATGAAATTCTGTTTTAGTATCCAGATTCCCAGTGTGTGTGTGTGTGTGTGTGTGTGTGTGTGTGTGTGTGTGTGTGTGTGTGTGTTTCTGTGCTTTTGGAGAGTATTGTAGTGAGTTGCACTGTATGGGTTTGATAGCAACAAGATGAAATGCATTACTGTGGCCATTATTTATGTACTTATTCATTTGATCACAGCCAGTCATCTGAAGTGTAAAAATTCAATAAAGTATGTGCAACTGATGGGCACATATGTCTGTAAAGGGGCAGGTTCCAGGGGGTTGCACTGTATGAGTCAGACAGCAATAAATTTAAATACATTGCTGTAGCTATCATGTATTTATTCATTTATTTGATCAGACATTTGAGGTGTACCCTGTCAGTAAAGGGGGTGTGGTAAGTGGGCATATCTGCATGTGTGTTTGTGTATGTGTGGGTGCATGCACGCGTGTGTGTATGTGTGTGTGTGTGTGTGTGTGTGTGTGTGTGTGTGTGTGTGTGTGTATGTGTGTGTGTGTGTGTGTGTGTGTGTGTGTGTGTGTGTGTGTGTGTGTGTGTGTATGTGTGTTTGTGTGTGTGTGTGTATGGTGGTATTTATACTTTTTATTAATACCAGATATCTGAGGCATAAACCAACAAAGTGCTATAATTGCTGGGTACCATGGCTGTCTGTGGATGAAAATGTCTAACTTTGCTGTTGTTTGCTTAAGTTAAACAGTAATTATTTTTGGCTTTGCAAGCATTATTCACAGATATGATTTGTCATCCTGGCCAGCATTGGACTTCTCAGTTTATTAGGAGCTATTATCTTGTCAGATTTGAACCTGCAGCTTTGCAATGGAACTTATTTTTTCTTTGGAGGAAAAACTAAAACTAAATTTCTTTCCTCACTTATTTTTGTTAAGGCCATTACTGGTTGAAAAGGATGAGAACAAGTTTTAAAATGCATCTTAGTGCATTTAGAACCCTGTGGCTTCTGGAGGCCTAGAAGCCTTGAAACCTCTGGACTAGTTCAGTTACTTCTTCTGCAGTTACTAGAATGCAGCTTTGTTCAGACTGGGTGTATTGAAAGGACGAAAGAAAAAGCAGATGAGCAGAACAAAGTATAAAAAAAAAAGCAAAAATAATAATTTGAATGGTTTGGGAATGCTAGAACTGTAGGTGAAATGGGGGCACTGGGGGTGGGTTGTAATGATGGACAGCAGGGACGTGACCATAGATTCCATGGTCTAGGACTTCATTTCACCTAGAGGCTATCCCTCTTCATTGCAATTTGACATCTCAGCTTTGTACAATCAGTAAAGTAACTTGAATGAGCAGACACTGAGGCAGTCTATGGATGAAAGCGACTTGACTCCAACTGCTGCTTGAACACAGGTAAGTAGTATTTGATCTACCTTAATACAACCCCACCAATTTCAATTAGCCACAACCATTCATTTGTATCCTCTAGACCTCACTTGCTTTGAATTCACTAGCTACCATTATATGGTAGGGTTTTCCCTTTGCTTGACTGGTGTGGAAGTCTGGTATTCAAGGAAATGCAGCTCCTGTCAAGTGTTAGATTGTAAGTGGCAATACATTCAAAGCTAGTGAAGATGCAGAGGCATAGCTTTGTGTCTACTGTACATCTGGGTGTCTTCATGCATGTAGAATGGGGAGGAGCTGACTCTTTGCAGGTAATTAAAGCACACCACAAGCATTTGCTGTATCATTCATATACAGTGATAACACTGAAATTTGAACAAATCTATACGGTCTTCCATGGTGAGATTGAGTCTTATGAATATTACAACAATATAAAAGTCTGTTAATTCCTCTTCTAAAGTAGTAATTTGTGGTTATGCAAGTAGCTGTTTGGTGAGTAACAGTATGACATTTTTGGAATGATTAGGTGGCTCTGGGTAGTGTTCTTAACTTTGACAAAACTACCTGTACAAGCATAGTGCTAGATATCGATTAAAGTGATGCAGGGTCATTTTTATGTACTGCACAAACATTTCTTAAATCTGTAGACCTGATTATCCCATAGCTGTCCAGTATAGGCTGCATGTGTCTGATGAACACAGTAAGGAAGATTTTGAAAAAAAAGGACATTAATCCAAATTCTAGTCTGCCTCTTTTTTGTGTGGGATTAAAGGCTTGATTTCACCCTAAAACTTATGCAAGGAAAATAGGAACATGGCAATAATATTGTGCAAGTGATCAGGGATATTGGCTTGGATGTCTGCAAAATAAATGCCAACAGGAGAGGACCTAGCATTGATTCCTGAGGTAACACACACATTACAAGTTTTTTATTAGAAGAGGGTATTAGCAGCTTTCAGTACTTGTCATATGTTGAATAGCTAGTTTGCAATCCAGTGTGTGGGCAATGTAGGGATTTACATAAAATTTGTGTAAGATTTTAATAATGATGCAATGTAGGGATTTGCATAAAATTTGTGTAAGATTTTAATAATGACATCTTGGGGGATAGTGTCAAAATCCTTGGACCGGTCAAGATAAGCATTACGTCCAGAGTGACTACTGTCTGTAACCTTTTCAAATAAATTTACTAGCTTCAGAAGACAGGACCCACCCTTTATGAAATCATAGTGACTTTTCTCAAGGCTTCAGGGACAAACCTTGTGGATAGGCTGAAATGGAACAATTTAAACAGAGGCTCAAACAGTGCATATTTGGCACTGCTGAGAAAGCAACATGGCATGTTTGTTATCTGGTCCTGCAGAAATAATACTGTTAGCCTTTGACAGAGATTCTAAGACCCACTTCAAGGTGATTACCAGGGAACCTAAATATTCATGGATAGTGGATGCAACAGTGTGGCTAGGTAGGCTAATATTAGAACTAAACGTGTCTGATAATATATTATCTATATCCTTGGATTGGAATGTGTGATATGGATAAGCTCTGTGTATTGTTGTATATTATTCCATGATTTCCTGACATATCTGAAGAACAATTTGTAGCTTCCTTTGATATCTGTGATGCCCATTCATTTGCACTCACCTTTACACTTTTTAATAATGCTCTTCATTTCCTCCCTGGCATGTTTCATTGTGGTCATCGGATATCGGGATGGGGATTTTCTACAACTTCTCTTTGTTTTTCTCCTTATGCCATACCATTTATTAATGCAGGATTTAATTAATACAGGAGTGACAAAAGATGATTATTCCAGAACTGCCCTTTATATTTACACAAGACAGAATGATAGAATTACCCTGCGGAGTACATGTGCTTCACTTTCTATAACTTGGTTTGTGAATGTTCAGGTGGCAAAATCTGTATGTCATGTCATTCTTTCATTGTAATGCCATAGGTGCATGGTTCAAGTCTAGTGAAGGTACCATTTCTGTGAAATAGGGCTCCTTACTGCAAACATTTTACTTGTATAAGGCGAAAAACTTGAGAAATCATTAGATTGAATTATAAATATGTTTTGCCATCATTCTTTCCTCAGTGGTTGGCACCGAGTGTCGGGGCCTATCAGTGACATCCTTCACTGAACGACAGTTCACTTCTTATAGCAAAAACTCAAAATTTAATTCTGCATGCACAAAGACTTAGCTATAATTTGTACAGATGAGACTGATAATGATAAACCTTACTCAGCTCTTTGGAAGTACCAAATGCAGAAATGAAATTGTTATGTAAATATATCAGAGTGTTAATACAGTATTTTCTGACTAACAGTATAAGCAGTGCAGGGTTTGAGTCCACATTAGGGATAATTTACTTATACTGGACATAATACAAGTGTGTATTTTGTTTTCATGTCCTTTAAACTGAACTACACATGCAATTTAAAAGATAAATGTTGCAACACATTTCTACATAATGGCTGATATATAAGTGAAATGTGATCTATAATCTGTTACCTTAAGTACTCATATCACTGATTGTACTGGAAACACACTTCTATGTGCATTCTGTGAAGAATAGTATATATGCAAAAGTACAAGATAGTAAAATTCAAAAAAATAATTAATTAGGGAAATACAAAGAGCGCAGAAGCACATCTTTTCAAAAATGTATATGACTATGGCTTCAGGGGAATACATTTTTCATTATCCCAAGTGCACATTGTACTGATAAATACTGAGAATATCTCTTCTTATAAACCCTGTATGGCCCCTTCTTCAATATGTGTTATAACATAAATGCAACATGATGTTAATGAAATAGAAAAACAGGTCATCATGCAAAAAGTCAACAATTCTAAAACAGTTTCTTACTCTTCACATGACAGTTGGCATTGAGCACTGTCAATATGCTAGAATGACTGCAGAGATATGCTATGGCAAAAACTCAGAAAATAATCATGCATGCCCTAAGATTTTGGCATCAGCTGTAGAAATAAGCTTAGCCATTCCACGGGTCAGTTAGCACTGAATATATTAAAAAATCAATGTGCTGCAATGGAAATTTTCCCCAGGAATACATATTTTCTTTGAAATATTCCTCCAATAAAATAACACATCAAAGTGCAACATTTACAGGGTTTTCAGAAATAGATTAATATCCAGACATGATTAAAACTGTGCACCTTTACTTACTCCTGTGGAATGGCCACTCTCCTGTGGCGTTAGCCATCAATATACAGAAGTCCGTTTTCCATTTTGTTATAGGATCAAATTCAAGGTGATATCACTCACAGTTATTAACTTTTTATGTACCAGCAAAGTATTGTGTCGTACTTAAGTAAAAAGTACATAAGTACAACACTGCAACAACAGCATCATGGAGATTTTCATGCCATATCTGTCTGTAACAATGTCTGTGTTATGAATGTTATCAGCCATAGCAGAGTACATGGCCACAGGTGACAATGCATCATTTAAAATGTAACTGAGATATCAACAGTAACCAGCATTTTATAGAGTCACTGTGGAGAATTTGTACATACACTTAATCAGTTCTCATAGGATTGTGACTCTAATCCCATGAACCTATGAATGTTGGTGCATAATTGCTTGATACAGTAACGCATGACTAGACATACTCTATATATGCAACTTGTACATACCTGGACAAATAGGTTTTGCAACATTGCACTGGAAATGTTTGTGGACTCACATCCAATAAGCAGCAATTAGTCCATCATACTTAATAAATATTATTCTGCAGTCAGAAGATTAGAATAAAAATTTACTGATCTCCCGTAGACACATCATGACTTGAAATGTATAAACCAGCTTTGCTATAGTCATATTATTTGCCTAATTTATGCAAAATTGGGAAGACTAACATTTGCTATAATAGCGAATGTGACAAATCTACATATTTCTGTGGGAATACATATAAACTGGGTTACATGACATTATGAATCTTTTGATATTTTTCCCTGTTGTCTCTATCCCCACTATTCTTTGGGTTAGTATTGAGAAGACTAACCTTTACTGTAACAGTGGCTATTACAAATCTATATATATATGTGGGAGTATGCATTAACTTGGATATATGACAATTACGTGAAATATATATTTTTCTCTGTTATCTCTATCCCCACTTTTCTTTTTTGTGAATATTTGGACTATAATACCTGATACAAAGTGACCAAAAGAAGTAGAGCCATTGGATGTGGTGATCAAAAGTGTGGTTGGGAGGGTGGCCTAACAGTTAAGGTGTTTGCCTTGCAAACGCAAGGTGCAGGGTTTGAGTCTCACAAGGGATAATTGGCTAGGCTTACAATGGCTCGCAAGGGCAGTTAGCCTAGTACTAACCTATGAACCTATGAACCTATGACATGAGCTGATAGTGCTGATGGAGGAGATTATGGATAATGCCATCAGTGCCCATGTCAGCCATATGGAAAGGATCCTGCAGCAAATGCCAAATCACTGCCCTATCCAGCACTGAACCAGTTGTCTGCAACAGGAGACAGTGGGAACAGTTCTGAAGGTGAGAATTAGATTCCTACTACATTCACACTGGACAGGGATGGGCATCAGAATCAATCAATCTCTTGCTTAGATCACCATCCCTATATGTCTTGTATGTCCATATGTCCTATATGTCTGGACCTGCTATGTAAGCCATGCTTCATACCTGCCCCTCTCAATATATACACACACACACATATATATATATATATATATATATATATATATATATATATATATATATATTTATATAAATATATAAATGTATGGGTCTACCTGATAACACTGACATGCCAAAACACCGACAACAAAATAACCGACACTAAAAAAAGAAAAAAAAAGTTCAAAAATATGAAACTTCACATGTCCAACAAACCAAAATCCTGACAATCAAAAAAACAAATACCTCTCCCGAAAAGCACACACACAACACAAGTACACCAAAATAGTTACAAACCTACACTAAACCTTACATACGCAACGATCTATGCACTAACCTTAACCCAAACCCTAACCCTAAGGTCCGTCACTATCGCACACTTACCTTACCCGCACCCTAACCCTAACTCACTTAATCCACCCCTAACCCTCAAGTCCGTTACTATCGCACACTTACCTTACCCGCACCCTAACCCTAACTCACTTAACCTGCCCCTAAACCTGAACTCCGTCACTATCGCACACTTACCTGACCTTCACCCTACCCTAACATCTGTCACTATCACACACTTACCTTACGCACACCCTGACCCTAACATCCGTCCCTATCGCACACTTACCTTAACATGTCAGTGTTCTCAGCGTCGGGATTCTCACCTGTCGGTCTTCTCTGTTGTCGACCTTCCAGTGTCGGTGTTCTTGTTGTCGGTGTTCTTGTTGTCGGTGTTCTGCGATTTCAGCATTGTCAGGTAGACCCATATATATATATATATATATATATATATATATATATATATATATATATATATATATATGCACCTCAAACATAGCTCTCCACTTCTCATATTTGTTTGTGTATAAGACAATTGATTTGCTCCATTTGGTCACCCAACATTATTACATTGTTGTCACACATCCTGTATAATGCGATTATTCAATTTTATAAAATTATTTGTAGAAGTACAGTGTTAGGTGGTGAAGAAGTGGACAGCTATGGTGTTTTACTGAAACCATCATGCACGCTCTTAATAACTCTCCAAGAGCCTTATCCCTTGCTTGCTCTTCATTTTCACCATCATCCTATCAACCCCATTTCACACCTTTAATCATATCAAAAATAGATTCACATGCCACATATGGTAAGAAAAGGCCGATAAATCAAACTCTGTAATCCTGCCCTGAGCATATCCATGATGTTTGGCATTGCATGGCAATGCTAAGTGATGGAAAAAACATTTCATCTCCTATAGCAAAAAGCTGGTGAGTTTGCTTCAGCCACATTTATATGGTGCCCTTCCTACTACTCTGATTAGCTCCACTGTGTGACAGAAAGTAATACTGATAGCACTATGAGGAGATGCAGTCATTACTACATGTATAATAGGCATTAACGTTTATTGCAAAACATACGCAATCTTTCAGTTTGCATTACTGTTATGAAGTCTGATGCACACATAGTGCCCTTATTCATACTTTTCTCATTGACCCTTCAATTGTGTCAGTTTTGCTAGATGAAAAAATGGGTTTATCTGTGGTGTGCTCAGATAATGCGTAGGTCTAGAAAAAGTTGATTAATTTTTGCAGGTGTTCACTTCCAGCATTATGTTCAACATTAGTAAAACTTTATTGTTCTTTTCTATAACAGTTTACCTGGTGAAGTATTGGCTACATATTGTACTCCCCCACTACTATCCTGCTTAATCCTTACTTAGTCTACCAGTATCCCACCTCTACTTGTTCCCTATTTTAAACATTTTAAAATGCATGACAGAAGCTTCTTTGATGACAAAAAACAAGTTAACACAACGCACATGTGGGCAGAAATGTCTCTACGCCTTTACTTTTCCTTTGCACAACACTTGGTGATTAGCAGAATGACCTCTGCTACTTCCTGTTTTAAGTAAGAAAAACTCATAATTACACATCTGCTAATACTATGCCACCTGTCGCGCAGATGAGCTTGACATAAATCTACCTCAGTGCGTGACTGTGGCAGACTGAAATTAATATCAATAGCTGCTATTACTTGTGTATGATTAATTGGCTTATTGTAGTCAAGATATGAAAAGTTTATTCAAATGTAGCCTATTTATCTCTTAATATGAATGACTGTGGCACTAAAAATAAAAAAAAATAAAAAACTTGCAAACATTAACCTTTAAAGTGTGTTCCAATGAACTGGTACAACTGCAAACACACTGGCAGAGTACCATTAAAAAATGCAGTGTGTATGGGCTTGTAGTTAACATGCACACTGCTCATACATAACAAACACTTGTCAATGGTGCACAAAAAGCAAATAAACAAAAAAAAGAAAGAAAGAATTTTGTACAATAATCTTGAGACAAACAGGAGTACATGAGTGGGACTTCACTGGTTGACATCTGTCACTATCACACATTACTTAATGGTTCAATACACCATAATTTCGCACACATACATATATGTGCGTGTGTATGTGTGTGTGTGTGTGTGTGTGTGTGTGTGTGTGTGTGTCTATATATATATATATATATATATATATATATATATATATATATATATATATATACATATATATATAGGCTTACTATCAAAATCACAAAAGTGAGAACAAAATCTGGTCATTCGAGCAAATCACAACTCTGAAAATCTGCAGAGGACCACAGTCACTATGTTGAATAAAATGCCGAATTTGAAGAATTGGCATTATTCGACATATGCCTTCTTCTGCACTTTTCAGAACACCAACAGATGTTGAACTTCTCAGCATTACATACTGCACAACACAGAAATGCCTGCCTTTGCAGTGGGGCAAGCCCCCCTGTGCTCCCCCACACCCCTGCCAATAATATATTCCAACTCAGAGATCGCTACAGTGGGGAAAAGGGTAATTACCCAATCCACACTGTACTGCGACCTGTAGTCATAACTGTGATCACATATGTGTGGATGCACAGTGGCATTTGCCTAACTGCACACATGCAATAGTGCAGGCCAGCAAAACGGGAATCAACCAACTGTGGTTCGACATTCCCATTTCCGTCTATCATGTACTCGTTATTTTCAAAGTAAACCTATATATATTATATATATATATATATATATATATATATATATATATATATATATATACATACATGCATACATACATACGCATACACACACACACACACACACACACACACACACGCCATTCAAAACACAATTAATGTGAATTATGTGATGTATGACTTATTGCAACAGCATGTTGTGAGCTTCAATCAAAAATACATTGATGTTTTTTCTGTCTGTCAGACAACATTGCCCATTCCCCCAAAAACATACCATGCCTATAACAAGCAAGTGCTATTCATCATTTGAAAAAACATTTCTTCTGTGGTGTCAGTAGTTAATACATAGTTCTCTTGATTGTTGTTTTAGATAGACAGGTGTTCAAACCAGGAATGACAAACTAGTATGAGTGACAGGCAGCGCTGACTTTTTCAGCAGATCTTATGAGTACACTTCTACTCAGTGAAAACATTTACACGGAGAGAGGGATCTCCTAACTTTTTTAGGCCAAGCATCTGCCTTGCAATACAATGACAAAGTCATCCCTTCAAATGGTTGCTGTCTCACATTTGTAGTGAGACTTCTCCTGCGACATTGTGACAAATACATGGTTCTTTAGATTATGAATGTAGATAGAAAGATTCATATACAGCAATTATTAACTAGTATGTGTGTGTCTGTCTGTAATGACAGGTAGTACTAGTTTTTGTCACAGAACTGATGAGAACACTTCCACTCAGTGGAAACATTTACATAACAAGTGGGCTCCCTCAACTATTTTAGGCCAACTATCTGCCTTGCAACACAATGATGAAGCCATCATTTTAAATTTGTGCTTCCCCTGTTGTGTAAGCAACTAATACACAGCACTCTAGAGTTAGATAGGCATGGATTTAAATCTAGCAATGTCTAACTGCTTTGCTGGTATAATAGATAACTTAAAATAGGTAACAATGGCATAATCAACAGATGTGACATTGGTAATTCAGAACAGAGGTAACACTTACATGGTTACAGGATTTTGAACCCACAAACACATTTTAGGCAAGCCATATGGATTCAAGCACACCCCTGAAGTCTTCCTTTAAAGTGTGTGCTTTCTGCCACCTTGAATTATGATTTTTTCTTTGACATCAGTGGTTAATGCACAGTTCCATACAGTGTGGACCTAGGCAGTGGTTCTAATCTGGCAAGATATAAGCAATGTATATATCTATATCTATATCTATGCCAATATAGGTATAGATATACAGAGACAGCTATATCTACATATATCTACATATATCTACATATATATATATATATATATATATATAACAATAATGACAGACAGGACTCACTTACTCAACAGATGGCAAAATGGCTAACATACAATTGTGTGAACACTGATATGGCTAGGGATTTTGACTCCTCAAACCATATTTTGTGGGATGCATAAGCATTGCAGTACACTGCCGATGCAATCGCTTTAAGCATGTGCTTTATGACACCTTAGGTGTAGTTTGTTCTTTTGCATCACTGGTTGATACCCAGTTCTATGCACTTTGCACTCAGACAGGCAGATATTCAACTCTGGAAGGGTATAAGTAATGAGTGTGTAAGAGAATGCTAGCAAGCAAACTTTATTTCTCCAAGAGAGTTGATGTTTACAACTTCATTTAGTATCAACATATACAACTGGAGAGAGGAAGGCCAACTTTTGTACTCCTTTTGATAAAAAACATATGCATTCTAACATAATGCTCAAGTTATCCCTTCAAGTGTGTTTTGTTGGACATGTAAGACATTTTTTTAGCATCATTTTTGGCATCATTGTTGCACAGTCCAAGAGGATCTTGACACACATTTCACAGGTCAGAATCCAGTGGTGTCTGCCTTTTATTATTTTGTTCACAATATAATGGCAACAGGTAAAAATGGCTTATTCAAGTGATATTGATGTGTTACATACTACATAGTGGGCTTAAAGTGTCATATGACATTTTCAGATATTTTGTTACAGTTTTTGGATGGGTGGGTGATGTTCCTCTAGTAAATGCTGTTCTTCTTTATGAGCATGCCCAGTATAATGAAATATGCATTGCACTTTCTGTTGTGCGATGGTTAGCACAAAGCACCATAAGTAATAAATGATGGAGACCAGCTATTGTCATTTCTTGTTTTGTGTAAAAAATGATGAGAAATTGATGTTGCCTGTATGGCTCTGTTGACAGCCACAAAATGGAGGCAATGGTCAATGTGCAGAGGATACCAGCATTGTTTTAGATCAGTGCACACCTGTTGTATGTAAACTCTATCAGTTTCCACAATTCAAACTACCCGATGATAGTATTGCACCTGCATATTACCTATGTTGCATGCTGTTATCCAGATATTATGATGTGTTGCACATTGCTCAGTTCAGTAGATATTTTTTTTATTTCCAACATGATAGTAAAAATCCTTCAGAAGTGTATTTTGTCATACTGTATTACCTGTATATGTGTGGCAGCAGGCATTATTATACATAATATGATGCTTACATAAGTACAAAAGTTTTCCACTCCAATCACATACAAATAAATTGAAACAGTGCATGCAGCCATTGTCCTTAAACAGTAATGACATCAGGCACACTAGTGTTGTTATTACCTCTCCTAGGAGGTAACTGTCACAACTGATCTTCCTGTCATATCTGTAGGCATACACTGACATGCATACACACTCACACAAGTTATTAATGGACTACCTCCAGATGACTTGTGTCTGCCAAGATTTCCATCTTAGTAAAGGTTTCCTGAGTTTCCTGACATGTCCCACATCTCTCATGTACATACATCTCATCTACTATATTTTACAGATCTGTAGCAATATTTATTGCAGCATAATTTTCTATATATTTTATTTTCAATGTGACAGTTATATTTCTTTTAATTTCCTTGTGGAATGCACTGCTTAATGATTTGGATGCTTTCTGTCTCACTTCCTAACCTTCACAATATATATGTTGCTGCAGCAACTGTTGTTATATCCACTATCAGTTCTTGTATGGGCAGGGTATCCAGGTGTTCCTTAATTTAATCACTTTGCCTACATATTCATGTATCTGCTTTTCCATTATTCCTGCATTGGTACTTTGTAAAAATATCTGCCAAGGGAATTTGTAAAGTCTTGTAACTTGTAAATCTTTACAAACAATGCATTTTTCCTTCTGAACATTGACTGCCTGTAAATTACTCCACTCAGTGCAATGTACAATTGTACATACTTTCCTCATACATTTGTTTTTGTTAGGCTTCCTCTTCCTTTTATGAATTTCTAATTGGCCCATCTGTTGTTGCGTTGTACCCGTGCACTCACATATAGATGTTAGGTCTGTGACTTACCTCACCATGACAATGCGCCTATGTTTTGGGCTTGATCTGGGGTTATTTAACATGTAGAGCCACTTATATTCTTGCACAGCTGATTAGTGATGATGCTCACTGCACACAGCAAACAATTGTGTCAGCTCCAGTGTGATGTGTACATTTCATTAATTAATCCTAGGTTAGAATATTTTGATCTGCACTTAAGTCATAAATATATTGTCAAAAGAAGCATAAGATCAGAAATGAATTATTTTGCTAGTAAGGCCAAATAACCATTTTGATATGTGTTACCATTTAAAATTGAATAAATGGCAGAGGGTTTCTAAGTAAAAAAAACAACAGTACTCTATCTGACTGAGGGAAGGAAGTTAGAGAGGACTGCTTGAGACATGACCAGAAATTTTAATTCCATTTTTTTAGATGCTACATTATCTTAACTATATATTCACACCTTAGCTAGCATTTTTTAAAGAACGCGTACCACATATGTAGGAAACAAACCTGTAAGATTCACAGCAATCAAACACTAACACTCTTACTTAGGGATTCCAAAACTTAGCAGCATTTTTAATGAATGAAAGCTTGATCTTACAGGACAAGCTATGGCAGCTGTCATAGAAGTCAAACAGGGGGAATAGATTCACCAACTCTTATAGTTTAAAGGTTCAAAAGGAATAACAGATGTATGGTTCAAAAGGAAGGAAAGAAGATTTAATAGATGAGTAACCTGTCAAACTTGGTATGCAGCTTATAATATGACTAGGACAATAAAATAGTCTTCAACAATATAGTTACTGGCAGTAAGCAGACAAAGAACAGAAGAAGTCATTGGCAATTCATACTAGGGATGTTCTTACCATGTAAAGTATGACCGTAGATTTGGCATGCATATTTATCCAGGTAATAGTTCTGAGACTAATAGTGAATAATTGAAAGTTGTGCACTTAGCTATTCAAGACAGCCACTTGAAGTTTTACAAAGTACTACATGAAAACCTGGCTACCATTGACCCAGAGAAATTAATAATGTGTCAGGATTTAAATATGTATAACAAAAATTGGAAAGGATAATCAGAGGAGAACTTTTTTCAATGTTTCATTAACAACTTATTGTGACAGCAAATAGCCGAGCCAGCAGTCAGCTCAGTGGCAGTATGGATAAGGCACTGACTATGCTACAGGTAATCCAAGTTTGATGATTGGCTCAGGTGCATGAAGGATGTCTCCGGGGAGGATAGGAATGAGTGTCTGCTGCCTCCTTACCCATTTTGGGGGAGTGAGGGGTGGTGGGGAAGACAATCTGGCTTACCATAAAGATTACACATTTGTGGGACACTAGGTATTATACTTAGTGTAGTCTGAACCTGCTGACCCCATGCAGTCAAAATGTGACAGCGCTAGAAGCCAAAGGGAACTCAATGTGCAGAAGCATGGGTATATTAAGAAGACAGCAATACCAGACCCCAGATGAGCTGCTGAAGGGGGAGGTGGTGCTGCCATGGGGAGAAGGGAGGTTGCCTCAATGATCAGCTAGCTTTTGCACTCTCTACTTCCTGATTGTTGGCAGGTAACTGAGGTATGATGGGAATTCCAAGCAGTAATAAATAAGAAATATGGCTCTTGACTAGCATGGGAATATCCAGAATTCTGTCCAACCACTAGAATGACTTTGCTGACTGGGTGCAGTTAAAAGAGCCACCAGGCAAAGTCCTGGGTGGGAACAAAAGAAAAAAATATATAAGCAACAGACCAGATCTAATGCTGTCATAGATCTCATTTTACTGTAGTGGGTAATATGGTCATTATCTCTGAAGTTACAACTTCCTACCAATGTACAGTGGGGAGAAAATGCCAATGCAGAAAAGGGGCTTTCTTAAGAATAAATGAATTTGTGATTATATTAGTCAGTGGTTAACTTTTTGGGAATGTTTTGTGAATTCAGGAATACAGATTTGAATCGTGGCTGGGTCATACTGAAAGATAAATTATTCCAAGTATATGAGGAAATGTGTATCAAACTGTGCAAAAATGGTAATGAAAAATAGTTATTCATGAATGATTAAAAATATATCTAACATTAGTGAAATAGGAAGAATAAGGCAGACAAACGATGGGAAGTGTAAGGTGATGCAACTGCAGGTAGACAATTTAAACAAACCTGCAATTAGATATGAGATAATCAAAAAACATTCCAGAACAAAGAGAGAGATAGCTGTGGTTCAGGACTTGCTGAATAGTGAAACTGACTTATGCGCATTTTTAAGAACACTGATAAGTAACAGTAAAAGACTTATTACCCTATAACTTCTTGTTGGTGTCAATGGATGAAGGTTTATTGACAAATTTATTGATATATACTTGAACTGGGCATATAACTCAGTAAAGGGTAATATATAGACTCCAAAATCCCACACCCCAGAAACAAATGAGTATTTAGCGGCTTGTATACATAACTGGCTAGTAAATAAAAATGGAGTACCCGGTGTCACTTGAGGAGAACAATTAACTTTATTAAAGGGGTATTACAGGTTTCATGCCTGACCTCATTGTTATGGGTTCACCTATTCTAGAAGGTATATTGATATGCAAATATGCAACCAACCTGAATTTATAACTGTATCTCTAGTACAACACATAAATGACTATTGAAGGTGGGCCAGCAAGCTTTAATCATTTGTTTGATTAGCCAAAATAATTTACTCTGACACTGACCAATCATCATCTATGAAAGTTAATTATAGAAGAGAGGATAGTTACCACCATAAAGTGTAATGTTGAAAGAAGTTAAAACTTCCCCTGATGTAGGAGTGGTAGAAGACAACCGAGTCATACTTAATATTTATTTATTTGTTAACATTTGTTAACCGGCTTGGTCCAGCTGGGCTTGTGGCCCATTTTCAGTGGAGACCCGAGGAGAAAAGCTCCAAAAAAAAATAAATAAATAAAAACCACAAACAGTTTGCAGAGACTCAAACATCTGAGTCAAAAATATGCTCAAAATCAGATTGTACAAGAATGTTAGAGAGACAAAGCAGAAAAGCAAACACATGATATGTACATATCAATATTTTTACAGACTAAAAAATATACTTACATATTTACAAAAAGAGTTAAGTCCAACAGTATTAATTGTAAAGTTTAATAAGTATCCACAATAGTGAAGTACTTAGCTGTATATGGAGGGACTGAAAAGGTATATAGTAGGGTTGTGGGGAGCTTAAGTAGGGTCTTGACAAGGACATAATTTGGAGCTGAGTAGATGACGTTTGAATTTTTCCTTATTGTGGGATGGGTGAATGATGGAACAAATGTCTCTTCAGAGTTTGTTCCAGGCTTGGGTGACAGAGTGTTTATATAGGAGTTTGCCAGCTATTTTTTTGGGTTGGTAGATTTCTAGTAGTTGCCGATTAGAGGTACGGAGAGTCCATGGAGGAGTGTAGATAGAGATGAAGGAAGAGAGAGCAGGGTAGGATGAAGGTTTGTAAAGAATGAAGTGTAACATTTGAAGTTGTGACAGCAGTAGAAGATGGAGGAATTCTAACTAGTAGAGAGTATTTAGGGTAAGGCAGTGATGTGTATTGTATGGAGAGTTTGTGATAAATCTAGCTATCATGTGGTAAGTTTGTTGGAGTTTGTTTAAAGTAGTAGTTTGGATATTGGTGAGTACTGGGGCAGCATATAGAAGGGAGGGGAGAAGAAGAGCTTGTGCAAGGGAGAGTCTGGCATTTGTAGTTAGGATTTATTTGTTGCGATACAGTAAACCAAGTTTCTGGAGAGTCTTTTTTATGCTTTGGAGGATGCGCAAGTTGAATTTGAGTTCATCATCTATGATGACCTCAAGGAGTTTAGTGTGAGCTTCAGGCTGGATAACAGTGTTATTAGAGGAAGTAATACTATAGGTGGGTTTGAGGTGAGAGAGAGGTTGGGGGGAAAAATAGTAAGAGTTTGGTCTTTCTAGGGTTGAGAATGAGTAGATTACAGGACAACCACTGTTCAGTGGATAGGAAGGCCTGTTGAGTAAGAGTGTGTAGTTTGGAGATATTGTCTGAGATGGAGATGAGAGTCAAGTCATCTATATATTGGATGAGAGAGGATTGTTTACAAGCAGTATAGAGATCATTGGTAAAGACGTTAAATAGGAGGGGACCCAGGATGGAACCTTGTGGTACCCCGGTTGGGACAGGTATGAATGGAGAAGTGTAACAGATCCATTTAACAGATTACTGCCTGCAGGATAAGTAACTGGAGAACCAGGCAAGGGAGGAAGAAGATGGATTGAGATCTGCAAGTTTAGATAGCAGTAGGGGATGGGAAACTGTATCATAGGCTTTGGAAAGGTCAAGGAAGAGACATGATATGAGTTTGTTATTGTCTAGGGCCTCGGCAATGGTATGTGTAAAGGAGAAGTGGGCAGTAGCTGTGCTGTTGTTGGGCTGGAAACCATGCTGAGTGGGAGTACGGAGTTATGCTGGAGGAGGAAGTTGAGTAGTTGTGAGTGGATACATTTTTTGAGAATCTTAGAGAGGGGAGATAGAATAGCTATAGGTCAGTAGCTAGATGGGTCTGTAGAGTCTCCACCTTTATGCAGGGGAATAGTGAAAAAGGATTTCCATAGAGTAGGGATGGTGGATTCCTGAATAGATCTATTCATTAGTATCAATGGAGTCAGCAGTACATTTGAGGAAGGCAGGAGGTAGATTGCCAATGGAGGGAGAGCAGGGTTTGAGTTTGTGAAGAAGAAATCTGATATAGGAAGTAGGAACCAGATGTAAAGAGAATAGTTCTTTGTTATAAGGATTGGGAGGGGTAGGCAGAGAAGTTGTGTTACAGTTGGAAGGTATGAGTGTTTAAATGGTTTCAATAAAGTGTTTATTGAGAAGAGTAGCAGTTTCCAGAGGAGATGTATTTGGGTAGGGGCAGGGAGTTGAGGGGCAGCCTGAAGAGAGAATTTTGTTAATAGTATACCAGAACTTGCGAGAATTGGATTTGTTATTGAATTGGGCAGAGTTATAAAAGGATTTTTTGATATAATTGGCTTGTTTTATTTTTGTAATTATTGAGGTATCTATAATTAAGTAGCAGTGGTAATTCATTTGTTTTTATCCAGGCTTGCCAAGCTCTATCTCTTTTTAGCATAAGGGACTTAGAGCCAGGGAGCATAATTGGGTTTTATTCTAACTTTCCTAGAGGGAGCAAGGGAGTTCAGGATATTCAGGAAGATGCTACTGAACCTATTAACTGCGTCACTGAGAGGGATTTGTTTAAGGATGGACCAGTCAATGGTGGATAGAATAGAGATGAATTGGACTACATTAAAATTAGAGAGTTTTCAGCAATCTCTATAAAGGTGGGATTCGGGGTGGTTGGATGGTGTATCTTAGGACCGAAGTTGGGAGGTGGTCACTAAGTTGGTCTGGTAGGTTCGTGGGGTTGTGGTAGTGGTGAGGGGAGTTTGTGAGTATCCAGTCAATTATGGAGCTGAAAGATGAGTTTTTATGGAGGCAGGTGGGAGAAGATATCAGTTGATGGAAACCATGCAGGTTGATGCTAAGTTGTGGAGAGTCAGTTTTAAGTTTAGACCAATCTAGGTTAACATTGCCTAAGATGAGGGTTTCATAGGGAATATTGTGGGAAAACCAGGATGAGATATTCTCTAAAGTGGATGAATTATTTCCAAGAGGGATATAGTTGGCGACAACAGCTACTTTTTTGTGAGGGTTAAGGTGGCAATTAAGGATAATGAGTTCAGCTGGGTGAAAGTCAGGGATGGATGTGGGGAAAGGTGAGAGACTGAGGTTATTGGAGTGGAGGATGGCTACACCATCCCCTTTTTTTTGAGACTCTATCAGAGCGATAGATATTATAGCCTGGTGGGAGAATTTCATTGTTAGTGATATGTGGCTTAAGCCAGGTTTCAGATAAGAAAAGGATGTGAGGGTTTGTATGCATTATCCAGGCATGGAAATTGGTGATTTTGTTGGTTAGGCTTTGAATATTTAGAGAGTATATTGCCAGGTTTTTGGATATGGATGAGTTTAATGTAAGAGACTGGGTATGGTCAGAGGTGTTTGGGGAAGGAAGGGAGGTATAAGATAAAGAGGTGTTTGATTGAGGGGAGAAGGGGAGGGGCCAGGGTTGGGTTGGACATCCCTAGATATGAGTAAGTTATTAGTGGGAAGAGGGAGTACAGTAGTACATGATCTAGTTTGTGTAACTTGGGTTTAGATTTTTAGGTAGGAGGGTGGATTTGCAATATAGACTGTTTGTGAGGAGAAGAGGTGGAGAGGTTGAAAAGGGCTGGGGAGATATGAAAGGAGGAATGTGTAGAATGAGTGTCAAAGGTATAGGAGGTAGAAGGGCATAAAAGAGAATAAGGAAGGTGTGAGTGATAAGAGGTTAGAGCAGAGAGAAGAAGTAGGAGTGCGGTGGTAATGATAAGGTGTTTCATTTTTGATGGAGGGTGTAGTGGTTATTGACAGGGTGTAATAGTAGCGGAAGGAAGTGATGTATTTGGAGTCTGACAGGAAGTAGTTTGTCAGTGGATGTTGAGGAAGGAAGGGGAGAGAGTGGATGGTATGAAGGAAATTGTAATGGGGTGGGTGGGAATGGGGGTATGGTAGGAGAGCGGAGTGAGCCCAAGCGGAGTGAGGGCGAATAGAGCGGGCAGGGCCAGGTCAGCAGTGTGAAACAGCACTGAAAATAACAATTAGAAAGGAAGCAACTGTGAAAATCAAAGCTGAAGAGCTGAAGAGGTAAAACGAGAGCAAGCCAGAGATGGAAATGTTGCTGATATATATTTAAAAACAGGAGACAAAGGGTGCATAACACATAGTAAGGGTTAAATAGCACTCTAGAATGTGGTTGGCAACATTAAACCTACATATACTGGAACTATTGAGAGTTAAAATAACATTAAATAACATTGAACTAAAAATTATTGGTTTTAACAATTGTTAGAGGAATATGGTAGACTGCTGGTGTTGTGCTGCCTCCTTGTGGCCAAAGTAAGTTACTATAGCCAGAAGGACTAACCTGCATGTGTGCTCACCTGCCCTTTAGCAATACTTTAAATGATAAGCAGCAGTTCACTTTTTAAAAAGCAAATAGTCTTAAAAACACATTCACAGTGTGGATAAATTACAGTAGAATGAACACCTACAGTTGAGCTAGAAAGCTGTGTTTTTTTTTTGTTTTTGGAGCTGCTTCAGGCAGGTAACAAGCAGATTTGTAACACTTTCACAAGGTATTTTTCTGGGAGAGTCTGTTGGGCAGGGGATGACCACAGAGTGTTTAACCCATCGGAAGAAGCTGCAAGAGATAAGGGGGAACACATACAAAAGGTTATACCAAGAAAGTAAGAAAAGTCATATGAGAGACCAGACCTAGAAAACCCCTAGAGCATCAGAAGGATAGGTGAGGTATAATACAGACAAGAAATAACCAGTGTAGCAATAACAGTATTCCCAGTTGACTAAGCCCTGAAAGCAGAGCAGATATGACTTTTTAAACAACTAATGTAGCACCAGGAGTAAATCCAGTAGTTTGTACAGAAAAAGCAAGATGTAGCAAACACAGTTAACTCTGTACTGACTTATAATTAAATGTCTATAGAATTCTGCAGGTTGGATAGGGCAATGCTTAGCACTTTACAAGGATGCAGTCCTTTATTGCTTGTGCCGGTGTATTTTCTTTTTTCTTTTTTTGGCCTTAATAGAACACATATTGAATTCACTAAGGGTGTATAATGTATTTTTAAAAGGTATTTAGTACATCAAGAGGGAAGAATACAAAACATTGGATGAAGAAAAGAAAAGAACTGCAGCTCTTGGATACTTACAATTATAGGACTGTCTTAGAATAAGCATGGGCAACACTAGGTTGGACCTACAAAGTTCAAGTTGGAATGTAGTTAGGGGATCCATGTGAAGCAGAGTTCCTCCTTAACCCAATTCATGTGTGATTGGACAATTGGACTGGCGAACAGGAAATTCATCTCTGGTTTGGCACCCATGTCTCTAATGGACACAGGCAGTCTGCAAATGATCCATCTCCCAGGCCTTTGCTTGTAAATGTTTCATCTCCCAAGCCTCCAAGCCTCTGCTTACATTTATCAAGGGTACCAGAATTTGTTAGGGAGTTGGGATGCATGGCTATGCTTAAAAAGGCCACAATGGTTGTTAGCCTAGTACACTCCTATGAACGTATGTACCAATGAACTAAGAAAATATCAAGGATAGGCTAGATCACTGAGTTCATAGTTGTGGTACAGAAAAGAATCCCAAGCACATAATATGACACAGTTCCAATGCATTAAAGGATGAAGCCATGACAGTAATTTAGGTGACCCAAAATAGATCAGTAGCTCAATCAGTGGAGGAACTGGCCAGGAGATAATGTAAATTAATGATTTACATTTGCTTGTCCATCCTGTGGGCAAGAAGTGGGATTTTAATTCTGACTGATCACTACCCAGTTAAGATTGTAGTAGGGTGAAACCATGATGACAGGTAGGCTGTTAATTTTCTAGCAATAGGTGGAGGCAGCACTTACTCTTCATCGTGTGGTGAAGAATGTAAATAATTTCTCTGGCAATAGAAAATACTAAACACTGTGAAGAATCAGACTTTTAAAATCACGTAGTTTTTTGTCTGGAAACTGTGTATGTATGTATGTATGCATGTATGTATATATGTGTAAAACAATAAAGATATTTTCAGGCCACCCACTGCTGGGAAATCCTAGTTACTGAGGTTGTAAATTTCAAAAGACTGGACCCAAGGAAGCAAAGGTTAAATTAGTAAGCAGAAGATTTAGTGCTTACGAAAATCACTAGCAGCTGAAAAGTGAATTAACAGAGTGACTATACAGCTGGCTAGAAACTAGGATATCTCTTTAAGATGACCAGGACCTATCTTATATAGTATACAGAAAGGGATTTCCATAACAGAGTGCACTGGACAGGTTAACTGCAGCTAGATAATTGACAAGCAAGATTCATGAGGTGGAATGGACAACAAAAAAGAAAGAGATAACCATGCAGATCATGCTGAAGTGAGATGGCTATTCAAAGGAGTAAGAGATAATCAAGATGGGACAGAAGTTGTGTATCAGGTATAACTGAGGGAACATTAAAGTCATGCGTCATGTGCATGACACAGATATGGTAACATAACTGAAAGACGTTATGCATGGTTATTCTGTGGGAACAACATCATTGCAATCATAAGTTGCATAAAGTGAAACCTGATTATCATGCAATGTAATATATCAAAGTGCTAATTGGCTTGCAGCCATATTTCCTCCAGCAACATAGAGAAGGTACTTAGGAGGGCTCACCATTTCTCAGGTAAATCGAACAGCTCATTTCCCCAATGGACTACAATGGAGGAGAGCAAGAAAGCTGCATCTAAGAGAGTTGGAGGGCAATAGAGACTGGAAATTATAACATGTATGCCTTTAGTTAGACATTATGAAGACCACCATTAACAATTGTATGAACTTGAAATTTGGGAATTGGTAGCATGGTGGCTCATTGGCAACATCTCTGCCTTTTAACTCCAGGGAGTGGGGATAAGCCCTAACGTCTTGTCAGAGACTAAGTGGAATCTGTAGGTGATCCCTGTACCATGGGGGTTTTCTACAGGGAGCTTCCTTCCAACTCCCTAAACATGTGTGGAGTTAGCTAGTGGTCATATGCTGTCTACTGGTACCCATGTCTGGGTTGTGGAACAACTGAAGCTTCCACTGCTTGCCTGCCAAGAGAAGAGATGAATTCCTGACCTCATGTCGGACATTTGAAAAGGGGCTCAAAGCAGAGAGTGATAGTACTCACAGTATAAGGTGACAATGGCTGTGTCTCAGAATACAGCACGCTCACCATGATCCTAGAGATGGTATCTGAATGGAGAGATGATAAAATCATTAAGAAAAGAAGGGTAGTATTGCTGGAATTGAATTCCTCCTCAAGTCTTGGTGAGTGCCTTTATGTGGTGGAACCTGTTATCACAGAATCTTACCAAGACAACACTGATATATAGACTATATTTTGTATTGCCTTCATCAAAGACAGAGGTAAGTTAAAAAATAAAAAAGACAGCTAGGTACACAAGTCCCCAGGATGAAGAAAGTGCCTGATCTTGGTAGGCGCACTGGTGCCAGGACTGGAAAAAAATGACAGTGTAGAATCCTCAAGACACAGAAACATTCCTAAAATGGGGTCAGGCCAGGGTCAGAGGGAGGATGGCCCCTGTTATAGAAGGAAGTGGTAGTCCACAAATATCACAAAAATCAACAGGCCGAAACAGAGCAATAAAGATGACAGAGTGGACTATTGAGGATAAGGAAGAAATTATCTATTGTTAGTGTTATGCAATATTAAGACAGAAATTAGAGGAAAGTAAAATACCAGAACAACAAAAACTGTCAAAAGATTCAAATGGGAATTTGTGTTCATTAATACAGCAGATCCATGAAAAGCATTATACAGACCAAGAAATGTTTTGCCATTTGGAAAAAGAAACAATAAAAGTGCAAAAATATAATAAAATGTAAAGATTTTTGAAATGTATAAAACAGAAACATAGACATGGGAAAGAAAATGAAATCTGATATGATGTAATATTTATGTAAAGTAGAAAGCCAAACTAATCAATAAAAAAGCAGCTCCAGTGATATTTGAATAGAAATACAGGCAAAGGCACACAGATATGGGCAATTCTCACCTTCCCTCCCCCCGAAAAAAAACCCCAAAGATTACAAAAGGGGATGTAGAACAGAAGATTAGTAATGTAGAAATTAAACAAATAGAAGCTGAAGTTAAGGAATACCTAAGAAGTGAAGGATTTATTGTAAAAAGTCCATTACAAGTTATGTCACAGCATGATGGAACAATGAGTCGCCAGATTAAGGAGAAATAGGAGGAGTGGGGGACATCTGCAGAAGAAATATGAAGATTAAAAAAAAACAGATTTAATATGCTGTAATATTTATGTAAAGGAGAAAGTAAAACTAATCAATACCAAAAGCAGCAACAAAGATATTGGAAAAGAAATACAGACAAAGGCATCCTGATATGGAAAATTTCGCAAAACACAAAATAAGAAAACAAAGTGGGAAAGTAGAAAAGAGGATTAGTAATTCAGAAGTTAAAGAAATAGAAAATGAAGTTGTAGATTACTTGCAAATTGAAAGATTTATTGTAGAAATGCCAACTCTGGTAATATCACAGCATGATAGAATAATGAGTCCCCAAATTAAGGTGGAACAGGAAGCATCTGTTCACTTGCCACATGAAGATACTATTGGGCCTTCAAACCAGTACAAAAGTTCAGTTGGAGATGCCAGCCATGGACGGAACAGGAAACAGGGGCCACATTGCCCCACTCAATGTTGTGTAGTGATAGGCCAGTGAGCTTCCATATGAATGAGCAATAGATGACAAAGGATGCAGCTGAAGAGATGGTGGTAAAGTAATATGTTCTGGAACTTTCTGTAAAATACCCACAAGAAACAGAGAACAAAGAATGTGCCCTCGGTTTAGAGGAAAATGATCTAAGGGAAGAGTTGCTTGATTTAATTGTGATGAATAGCTATATTAAGATTAATGAAAGAAATAGATTACAGAAAGTCAATAAGACCCAAAATGTTAGAAGTCTGATAAAACAGATGAACACAGTAATAAAAACTATTAGCAGAATTTCATGTGATGTGACAGAAGTAAATAGGATATATTACTGTGCAGCTAAGTTGATAACAGATCAAATCCTACCACAAAACGTATAGAGCAATAAGGGAAAGGAAGTGAAGAAATCAAATGCCATCATGGAAGCATTAAATTGAGAAAAGTATAAAGCAATTAAGACAAGATGTTTCACTGTTAGAAAGAGTATAGAAAAGTGAACAGATTGACAACAATGCTTAGAAAGGTAGACCTGATAAAACCAACAGTGAGTATCAGAACAAACCAGGATGTATCATGCACCATTACAAATAATAAACTAAAGATATCAGCAAAAATACCTAGAAGATATGCAGATAAATGCAATGGAAAAGTAAATGATACGCATGTCATTGATGACCCAAACAACTTTTATAGAGAACTGGGAAACAAAGCAAAATGAATAGAGGCACCCCCAAAAAGAAGACATAGACACATTTTGGAGATAGCTATGAAACATACCTCTCAACTTCTTAGAGTAAGAAATCAGGACAAAGACATAAAAAAGTGGTACAAATAAAAACAATTTTGAAACATTGCTCTTGCAAACTTAGAAAGTTGATAGAATAACAGGTTTTGGATTAGCATGCATTTTCTGAAGGGTATGCAGTCTAAAACTCAAATGCCTGTCATTATTTTGTAATGTCAATCTTTAATGATTTTCCACTAATTTGCCACAAAGCCACAATTTTATGAAAAACGGACCAAAAATATAAGGCAAAAATCTGGACATTCTGTAAAAATCTGTACAGTTGAGAGGTATGCTATGAAACCTCTTTGGAATGTAACAAATATGCTTAATAGATAAAAGAACCAAAAGAAACAGTAATAAGTTCAAATGTACAAGATATGGAATGAGATAAAATAACTGCTCACTATATGCTTAAACTGGGATTCAATGTAATTCCTTGTAGTTCACAGACACTCAATTGCTATAGTGTAGTAATACCTTGTACTATAGATTCTGTTGTAGATAGACTGTCCTATGTTACAATGATGGCTCACCCAGGCTAAGCTGGATATTGTACATTAATCTTGGTTGAGCACTGCATGTATGCGTAGATGCTTGTATTTGTTTGAACATATTTTTTAGTGTCAAATTACTGCTTAATGTTTTTAATGTAACTTATTAACTGTAGTGTTATTAGGCTGTTACCTATTTCCCTTCCACTCCTTCCTTATATTTCATCAATTATAAAGGCAGTCCTACCTCCTCTAGCACTCCCCTTTTCAGCTTTTCCAAATCTTTTTTTTTCTTTCCATTTACAGTTCACAGTTAAAACAAACACTGTGAAGAATCACTATAGCAGTTTTCTACCATCAAGATGCATCTGCAAAAGTCAGTGGCCAGTTTACCTAAAGGCAACATTACAGTGTATGTTAATGATTTATCCCTTCTATGATTGTAAATTTAATTAGAATTTATTCAGGGAGTGCACACTACTGGTAACCCCCACCAGAGATCTCTCTAAACCCAACACTTTCTAGCTTGGAATCATTGTTTTACGAAGTCTTCTCCTTCTCAATACACTTGCCCATATTTCCCCCACTCCATACTCACTCTTGGCATAAGGTTTCTATTTCTCTAAGAATTCCTACTTTACAAAATGGTCAGCTGCATAGATACCTTCCACAGTAAATAGTAGTCTAAGTGACTGACTGTTCCTTGCTGTGCAGTCATAGAACTTGGCTCTGCCCACTCTATTCCACCCTCTCTGTGCTTGGACTTCAGTCCTCTCCACATCCTGCCCCCATTCCCTCCCGCCTCCAATTCACTTGAATTTATTCTAAACCTAACCAGTCCCACTCACATTTATCTACCAATTACCACCTATACAATTTCCACTTATACAATATCTCATATTTCTACACTAACATTAGCAACACCCATCCATTAACACACATGCATTAATCTATAAACAATCCCTACCCTTTAACCATTACAAAATGCTATCAATACATTGTATTACTAACTCTGCTAACAACTGCTGCTCAGTTAACAGAATACCATTCACACATAGTCTGCCCTACCAATTTTCACAAGACTGCATCTACCTTTTCTCCACAACGAACTGACTACTCCATCTTAATATCTCCATCCATCTTAAATATAGCAGAACTCCATTACACCTCATACAGACTACACCATATTAGACCAAACCTAAAAAATACCCCTTTTAAGTTTCATAAGCACATATCAACAATCTTCCAAACACTAGCAACAATAGCTGCCAAACTTATTATAAGTGGAGACATTCACCCAAACTCAGGCCCCCACAATACCTCCTCACCACCCCTCAAATACAAGATATAACCAATCTATCATGAAAAGGCTCTGAAATACTAATCCTAAATTTAAACCTGCGAAGCATAGTCAACAAAGTTCAAGAAATACATCCCACCCTATCCCATTATAACACCAATATTGCTCTTTTAACGGAAACTTAGTTAAAAGCACACATTACTGACAATGAAATTACATCACCTGGTTACAACATTATTAGAGCAGATAGGAAAGTAAAAAGAGGTGGAGGTGTAGCCATCTTATTTAAGAGTAGTCTCACAGTTTTACCACAAAGCTTAAACATAGATAACCTCGAAAACATAGAAATCCTACCTACTAAACTTCAACTTAACCAAAATAAATTCATATCCATTATATGTCCCACCCGGAAATAGCATCTCCACTATAGACCATATCATCCAGTTTATGTCAAATTCCATAGAACAAGAAACTATCATTATGGATGACTTTAATATAGACTGGGCAACTTGTAATTTATATAACCCTAGCAATCACATCAAACTATATGGCTTCACACAACTCATTCAAGCTCCAACTCAAATAGATAAAAACTCCAACCATCAATCTATACTGGATTGGACACTAACAGACAGATCTCAGAATTATCTGATTAGTGGCTGCTTACCTGACAGCCTTAGTGACCATATGCCAACCTATCTTTTGAGAAGAAACATCAGTACTGTCAAGCTCACCAACTTCCACTAAATCTGTAGTAAAAAAAAAACTTGAACCCCCAAGACCTAATCAATACCCTAAAAAATGTTACTGGTCTCTACTAAAAAATCTGCCCCTTGATCCTGCAGTAGATTATTTCAACAGTACCTTCCTTGAAATTTTAAACAAATTGGCTCCCCCAGGATTGTATTAAGGCCACACATACACAATGGGTAACTAACGATACCAGAATGCTCCTTAGGAAAAGAGGCAAAGCTTAACAAACATGGCTCACCAGTAAAACCCAAATTAACTGCATCACATTCTAGCAAATTAGAAAAAAGGCTAAACACCAAATCAATCTAGATAAAAAGAACTTATACTATAACCTGCAACATAAACAGCATAACCCCTCATAATTTGGAATACCATCAATGCCATTCTCCACCCAGGACTTTCCATTACCCCTTCCGCAAACTTACCACACTTTCCTAACACCATTGCAGAAGAATTCATTAAATACTTCACTGAAAGTATACTATATCTAATTAAAAGTAATTCCACAGAACCACCACTAGCCTCCACATCTCCTAATATTAACTACAACTCCTTCTCCTTTCAAACTGTTCCCACAGCTACCATTAAGAAATTGCTCAAATAACTCAAACCCTCTTCAATAGCAGCTGACAAGCTACCAGCTGAATATTTAAAACTAGCAGTTGAAACCATATCTTATCCAGTGTTGATCCTTATTAACAGGTTCATAGCAGAACAATATGTCCCAACAATATCAAAAATCACACACATTATCCCATTACACAAAGGCGGAAATTCCACAGAGCTGACCAGCTATAGACCATTCACTATTCCTCTACACTACCTAAACTCCTTGAAAGATGTATCCACTCCCAACTGATTCATTACCTTACCTTCAACAACATGCTAGCAACATATCAACATGGCTTTAGGCATCATCATAGAACTACAGCTGCACTCCTCAGTTTCAACAATATCATCAACCAACTCAGAAACAATGGTAAAATCATCTCTGGTGTCTTTCTAGGCATGCCCAATGCCTTTGATACAGTCTCCTACCCCATACTATTAAATACACTCTCCAAACTGAACCTCAGCCCCTCTGCACTTCAGTGGTTCTGAAGCTATCTACTGGACTGCCAACCATCTGTAAAATTGCTTAATGTCCTATCCCCCCCTTCTTCCCATCACACTAGGAGTACCTCAAGTCTCAATTCTTGGGCTGTTACTCTTCACTGTTTTTACAAACAACCTCCATAGTGCTACCCATTGGCTTCAACCGCCCAATATACAGATGACACAACACTGCTAATAACCTGCAACACCTCCATGATATAACCCCAAAATCATTGTCAGATACCGATCTATGGCTCTCTAACCATCAACTCATACTTAACCCCAATAAAACAAAACTCATGATCTTCCAACCCACAAGACCCACCCCCCTCCATCATGTTCTACATTACAGCTAGGAATAATACTAAAATTAATGCTGATTCACAAACAAAACTACTAGGAGTAATAATAGATAACAACCTAAGATCTGATCTACATATAGCACAAGCAATTGAGAAAGTTCACAAAAAATGGATACTCTTTACAGAAATGAACGGTATCTAACTAACACCTCTAGGGTTGCCATTGCTAGAAACCATCTTCTATCAACACTTCTGTATGCTTCCCCCAATTCTCACCAGCCTTAAAAAGACAGATTTAATTAAAATTGAAACATGCTACAATAAAATAGCTAAATTTGCAACTGACTGTCCACATCATACCCACCACTGTCACTCCTTACTAACTCTCCTGGTTAGATTTCCCACAACTTCTATCCTATAACCAATTAATCTTAGCACACAAACTAGTATATCACCCTGAAAAAACCCTGCTCTTCTAAATATTCTCCGGTCCTACACCACAAATCAAAGTCTTCACTCCACAAGTAAATCTCTACTACAAGTGTCCAAATCCAGTAATACGGCAGGCGACTCCCTATTTTCTCATCATGTAGCAGCAAGATGGAATTCACTACCTCACAATATCAGAACCAACACAATACCAACCAATTCAAAAAGATTCTTAAAAATTATCTTAATGACATCTGACTTTGTTCCTGTACTACTCCAGGCTAACTAGTTTTAATAGTTCTGATCATAATTTTTCTTCTCCCCTGACCACCTCATAATCTATGCTCTCTCTCATGTCTAGATAATCTCTAACCTCATCCTCTTCTGTCCAATTGCCCCCCTACAAACCCTTCATCAACTTACTTTGAGAAAATACAATGTCTACACTACAATAAGGAATTATATCAGATGGTTATGTAATACAAATGTCAGCTATAATAGCATAGAGTATCATTTCTGGTGTACTGTATGTCTTGTATATTTTTTGTATAATTTCTTGTATAAGTTTTGTATAATTTCTATATATGGAGCTTTTCTCCCAGGGCCTCTGCTAAAAATGGGTCTTATCCCAGTCAGACTTTCCTGGTAAACAAATATAAAATAAATAAATAAATAAATAAATAAATAAACAGCCAGAGAAACTGAAGTAGAATTAAAAACAGTTGCTAACTGGAAACCCCCAGGCAGTACCCAACTTCTGGAAGAAAGTATTAACATCTTTACATGAAGATTTTTAGCCCTGGGTAATAACTACATATAATGCACATGCATCCTGAACAGACACCAACCTGGTTAACAAGAAGAAAAATGATACAACTCCTTAAGAGTAAACCTGCAATCTATTCAAAAAACTATAGACCAATAATTTGCCTTCTCATGATGTATAAACTATATACTGGAATTGATGCTGACAGAATTTATAGGTTCATAGGTTGGTACTGGGCTATCGATCCTAGGGTCTATACAAGCCTAGCCATAACAATTCCCTGGATATTTCTTCCCACAATATTTACTTCCCTTATAGTCATTTAGAGGAAAACTCAATCATGGCAATAGAACAAAATGGTAACAAAAGAAAGTCATGTTGAACAAAAGATCATTTGTTGTGAAATAAAGTCATAATGGAGAACTGTAAAAAGGGGAAGAATCTAAGTATGGCATGGATAGATTACAAAAAAGCATGTAATAGTATCCCACATTCATGGGTAAAGGAGTGCTTACAGATTTATAAAATACACCCTACATTGATCATTTTACATTACAATGACCATGAAACAGTGGCAATTCACTTTGCAGTTAAGCTATGATGAAGCACAAATTATTATTCGGGGATAAAAAATCAGAGTGGGATATTCCAGGGTGACTCTTTGTCACCGCTGTTCGTTTGTCTTACCCTTAATCCATTAAGATGACTACTTAATAGATTAAGCCATGGCTATAATTTGGCTCCCAGAAAACAGCCAAGTGTAAAGACTTCTCATCTTCTTTTCATGGAATTTTGATATTGGTGACCAGATGCTATAAAACTAAAGAGAGATGTACATATGCTATAAAAAGGATAGAAACCATGCTTTGTAGGGGAAAGGAAACAGTCATCAGTGGGAAATCTGAGAAGTTGAGATGGGATACACCTCTCAAGAAATTTTGAGAGTGGAGACAGAATGGCTATAAGCCAAAAGATTGAGGCACCTTTATAGAGAGGAAAAATGTAGCATCTTTCCTTAGGGTTAGGACATAACTTTTAGTGATGGGTTAGTTGAATAGGATAGATATAGGAAAGACTGGGTCATCGGCAGTAATTTTAGAGTACTTAGATGGTACATATCAGGAGCAAGGGTGGTAGATTTTATGGTTAGGAACCTGTACCTGCATGTGCTGAGGGTTTAATAAGAGAGCTTACTGTTTAGATGAAGTGGGTATTGAATTTATTGGTTATGGTTTCAGTTCGGTTAAATGAACAAGGTGTATGTTCTGTTGATGTACTAGGGTTTAACAGCTGGTTGATTTTAGTCCAAAAAACTTTGAGGTTTTTTTAATTCATTTGATTTTTTAAATGATTTCCCGAGACATTTGAAGTATTGATGAGCAGCTATGGTTTTAACCTGCTAACATTTTTTCCAGGCTATGTTCCTCTCTTTCATGAGAAATCTAGCACTTTTTGAGAGGCAGGGTACTGGATTTTATTTAATTGTTTTATGTTTTATTGAGGGTAGTTAGTATGCTAAGGAAAATTGAGTTGAACAGAAATGCAACTTCATCTACTAAAAGGGTTAGATGAGCCCGCCATTTGACTGATTTTAATACTGTGATAATTGGAGGTACTGCCAGCCATGCCAGTAGAAATAAGGCAGTGGATTCGTAACATATGCCAGCACAGCTAGCTAGAGTTTTATAAATAATTATATGTCATTTTTATATCAAACTGATTTGTACAGATGCTTGTGTTGAAAATGTATTTGTGACGTTTGCTTGTGTTAAAATGTATCAACAGTATACCCTGCTGGAAGGAAGTGAAATTTACATGTTTATTGCAACTGGATTAAATGTATACATTGTAACAGGATATACTGGAACTGAAGAGGTTAACCTTAATCCATCTGACTTTGCATAATGTTTCTGAAGTTAAATCACTTTATTGGTTAAGCCATAAAGATATTATTGCACAGGTTTAAATGGAGCCAGAGACACAATGTCTGTGCTAGAGAACAGTTGGTAGCTTCTGTAGGAAAAGTTAAATGGTTTTATGGTTTTATGTCTTCCAGGAGATCAGAACAAAGCTCTATATGTGTGTATAGTAACACATAGGTGCTAAAATCCTATCAGCTTCTAGTGCTAGTGATGGCATGGGAAACAGAGCCGGGTGACTAGATGTATGTGATGTCATTCTGTAAGCCAAAACTAATATTTAGATATTAGTAGTAGTTTGCTCTCAGCATTCTGTATTTTGTCTTTGATCTGACAAAAAGGACCACTCACCCACATAATCTTGTTTTGCAGTAGTAAGCAACTTACCTAGGGAACAGTAACCCTTTTAGATTAGTCAAAAATATAGTGATGTACTGTTTTTCTATAACTGTGTAAAACTTTCCATCCGTGCTATTTTTAATATTCCCTGTGACGGAAACTCTGATGTTTACTGTAAGTAGATAGTTAGTATTTTCATGTTCTTTTATTATTTATTATTAAGTATATTTAAACCCTTCATTGTGGCTGGTCCTTTTCAGAAAATATTTAAGTTTTTAGAATATTTTCATATATTTATTTGGAAATAACTATGGCCACTCCTGAAAATCTTGCTACTTGGTCAACATTACCATTTGTATTAATATTAACTTCACTCAGCATAATTAGATACCCTTTTAAGAGCCTTATAGTAACTGACTGCTGGTGCTGAATCTACCTTATAGTCTGGGCAAAGTTAGTAATCTGTCCCAGCCTTTCCCAGGTGTGTGTGTGTGTGTGTGTGTGTGTGTGTGTGTGTGTGTGTGTGTGTGTGTGTGTGTGTGTGTGTGTGTGTGTGTGTGTGTGTGTGAAAATTAAATCTCAAAGAGTGTGTCTGTGTCATTTACTTGGGGCAGGGACTTGAAGCACTGGCTTCATAGTTCTAGTGGGAAGCCATATTGGAGACCTGGGGAGAGGCAGATAGAGACACCCAGACCCCTGGCTGAGTTTGTGACCTGTGTGCTTTTAAGGGAAATTGTGCTTGATGCAGAGAGGTCTGCATCAAAAATACTGAGTGCATTCATTTGTATTCCAAGTGCATATTTCTCCAGTGTCAGTGGTGAGGATTCAGTCTCCTTGATTACTGGCCCACCGTAGGGACATCACACTTACTATGCTGAGCTGGTCCTTACTAACATAGGAGAGATTGCAAGAAATATGGTACTGATGCTGTTTTTTCATAGATTTATGGTGCCCTGTTGCAAAGATGGGTAGGTGATTACTCTTTTCTGTTGGGTAAGGCACCTATTGAGAGGATTTTGTTTGGGGATTTAGAAAGAATCCAGTCTAAGCTAGTAGTCTGCCAAGTTTTTTTTGTTGTACTTTGCGGGTGGTGAAATAATCTGAGTGAAGTCTATAGATTAATGACATTAAAAATACTGCTACTATTGATAGTTTGCTAATCAATTTCTCTCCTAATATGATTATCTAAAGTGAGATGTTGTTTGATGCCCAGGAGAAAAATTCTTCAGCAATAACTATTTTATTTCCTATGGGAAAATAGGCTCTTATAAAGCAAAGGCTTTTCTGAATATTAATTTGCTGGGATGCTACAATTATTTCAGCATTGAAGAGTGGGTGAGGGCATATACGAGACCTAGTGAAGTCTGAAGTATTCTAATACATAATGGCCACTCCATTACCTTTTTATGAGTTCTATTTCATCTTAAGGTGTTATATCACTGCAGTAAGATTTATTCATCTTTTAGTTATTGTTTAAAACAAAGTTTATCCAGTATAGCTTTGAGCTTTAATGATGTAATGTGATAAAATAGTTAGGTAGGAGTTCTAATCCCAGACATGGCAACTGAGTTTGTGTCTCTGTCTGTGCAGGGAGCAATGCTTTTTAGGCTATTCACACACACTATAATTCAAATGCCCTGGTTTGGTAAGGCTGCTGATGTCATTAACTGTGAAATACACCTTGGGAATGGTGTAGCCCAGTAATCTCTGTGGCTCGTCCTATAACTGTGTAATGCTGTAGTGTGCTAAACTAGTTAGGTAGGAGATCCCCTGACCCCTCTACAAAACTATTAGGTGTCATCATTGACAATAATCTAAAATTCGACCTACATGTTAACCAAACTATCAAAACCATCAATAGAAAACTAGGGTCACTTTACAGAATAAAAGCCTTCCTAACCCCTCCAGCTAAAATTGCCATAGCTCACTCTCACCTTCTTTCAACCCTTCTGTATGCATTCCCTCTACTCTCGAATTTAAACAAGACTGTCCTTAACAAACTCTCAATTTGCTACAACCACATTGCTAGGTTTGCCACTGGGCTGCCTTTTAGGACACATCATTGCATCAATCTAAATCAGCTTGGGTGGCTTGAACTACCCAGCCTAATCCAGTATAACCAACTGCTTATGGCCTATAAAATCCTCTATAATCCAGACAATACTCCTGCACTTAAAAATATTATCACCCCCTATAACAATCCTAGACTGCGTTGATCCTCTAACAAACTACTAATTCAGACTAGCAAAATTAATAACACAGCCAGTGACTCTCTCTTTGCAAGCTCTGTAAGTAGAATCTGGAACTCTCTTCCAGCTGATATTACCTTACTTTCCACCTTAGGTCAATTTAAAACTAGACTCAAACAACATTTGTCACTTAACTGGCTATGTCAATGTATCAAGCCTGGCTAGCTCTCTCTAGAATGTGTAAAAAATCTGTTAACCAGTTTACTGTGTAATTTAATTTAATCCTGACTTGCGCTCAGGATTAACTCTAACCTGTGGAACTTGTTTAACTTGCTTACTTAGGTAATCTCTGTAAATAGTCTGTTTCTAATATGTAATGCTGGTATTATGTAATGCTGTATCTGCTTACCCTTGGAGCTTTTCTCCCCGGGCCTCCGATGAAAATGGACATGCATCCAGTCAGACTATCCCGGTCAACAAATGTAAAATAAAATAAATAAAATAAAAATAAATAAAATCTAATCACTGCCATGGCAATTATGTGTGCTTGTGTGTCTCTGTCTGTGTAGGGTGCAATGCTTTTTAGGCTAGTCACACTCACTACAATTCAAATGCCCTACTTTGGCAAGGCTGCTGATGTCATTCACTGTGAAATACACTTTTGGGAAAGGTGCAGAACAGTAATCTCTGTGGCGCATCCTATAACTTCATAATGCTGTAGTGTGATAAACTACTTAGGTAGGAGTTCTAATCCCAGACATGGCAACTGTGTCTGTGTAGGGAGCAATGCTTTTTAGGCTAGTCACACATACTACAATTCAAATGCCCCACTTTGGCAAGGCTGCTGATGTCATTCACTGTGAAATACACCTTTGGGAAAGGTGTGACCCAGTAATCTCTGTGGTGCATCCTATAACAGCATAATGCCATAGTGTGATGTAGTACTTTGGTAGGGGTTTTAGTCCCACAAATGTCAAATGTGGATGTTTGAGTGTGTGTTCCTTTGTGTAGGGAGCAATGCATTTTATTCTAGTTACACTCACTACAGATAAAATGACATACTTTGGCAAGGCTGCTGATGTCATTCACTGTGAAATACACCTTTGGGAAAGTGTAGCCCAGTAATCTCCATGGCACATCCTACAACTGTGTAATGCTGTAGTATGCAAGAGTTCTAATCCCAGACATGGCAACTGTGTGTTTGTGTGTGTGTGTGTATCTCTGTCTGTCTAGGGACCAATGCTTTTTAGACTAGTCACATACAATATAAGTCAAATGCCCCACTTTGGCAAGGATGCTGATGTCATTCACTGTGAAATAACACCTTTGAGAAGGTGTAGCCCAGTAAACTCTGTGGTGCATTCTATAACAGTGTAATGCTGTAGTATGATATAGTACTTTGGTAGGGGTTCTATTCCCACACATGGCAAGTGATGTTTGTGTGTGTGTGTGTTTCTATGTCTGTGTAGGGAGCAATTCGTTTTAGGCTAGTAACACACACCACAATTCAAATGTCCTACTTTGGCAAGCCAGCTGATGTCATTCACTGTGAAATACACCTTTGGGGAAGGAGAACTCCAGTAATCTCCATGGTGCATCCTATAACTGTGTAATGCTGCCATGTAATAAACTAGTTAGGTAGGAGTTCTAATCCCAGACATGGCAGGTGTGTGTGTGTCTGTGTTTGTCATTCGTATCCTGTGTGGAGGTGGCTGTGTAACAACTAGACTCATTGTTGAGCGGGTTTTGCAAATTTCTTATATGGTGGCCCTGTTATATGTCACAATGTCCACCTTACAAGGACAACAGATGTGAAATAGCCGAGAGGCTGGGGTGGCAATCCATACCCCTATATGTGACATCAAGGCCTGGTGAACAAAGTTAGCAACCCTTGCATTACACAGAGAACACTCTCACACCATGTCTCATACACAAACACACTTGCCTAGGCAACAACTGCTATGTTGGTAGTACCCTGCATATTACCCACAGATAGTAACCATGGTGTGATTGCATTGGATGACAGAGGGCATGGCATCCTGTCCATTAGTAAAATATGCATGTACATGCAGACAGTGTGCCTTCACATTGCTCCCCACTGGACACCTGCAACACCTGCGGTGCCATCAAATGTGACCCACAAAGGACATACCATGCCTTATACACATGCTCTGTATGGACAGATGCCACTGACACCAGGGAATACCTGTATCATGCTACCAATGTAGGTGCAGGGTCAACCTGCTGTCCATTACCTGTTCCCAGCACATGAGGCCAGGACAGGCACATCTGATTATAACAATCTGTGTATACAACATGGGCCAGATACCCCAGGTACAATTCCGCATGTCACTTTACATGCATGTGGGATGTGTGCACATCCCAGACAGCATCCATGTCATGGACTAAAGAACACATACATGGCAAGCACTGAACAGCAATGGCTACACACAATAGTTACCCAGGTGACTGGATGGTGAATACAGTAGCCACCTGTGTGGGCCAATCCAGACACTACACACCTGGGCCACACTGCAGACCATTGTTACATGGCCTGATGCCAAGGTATACCCTTCACCTAGCCTTGTACAGCCTTCTGGCACAGTCAACCACTATGCACCCGTAAAGCAATGCACGCATGCATGTCAGTACTGGCACCCTGTGTCTGTGTGTGTGGTGTATAATGCTTTTGACCACATTCACACTCACTAAAACCCCCACTGGCATACTGAAGCATGCTGTCTGATGTCAGACACCTCCCCATACCCTTTGCCCATAAACCCTCCAGATAACCCCTGTGGTGCATGTGATACCTGCACAGTACTGTATTGTGGCAAACTAACTAGTGAGGAAGTGTATTCCTGACCCTGCAAAGTGTGTCAATGTGTGTGAGTCCCTGATAGAGTGTGGCTGTGTTGACGCTGACACCTGTTCATGCGGACAGGCACGTGTACTACACCTACTATATCACTACCATATCACCATCACATATATGTTTGGAGAGGTCCTCAACATGTAAGCTATGTGGCACATCCAATAACTGCATAGACATGTGATAGCAATACATAGTCAGTTAGGGGTTTGATACCGTGTACTGATAGGTGTGTGGCACAAACATGCTTAGGTTTTACTCTCCCACTCCTCCCCATCCCTGACTAATCTTTGCCTCTGTCTGCCTCTCTGGTGGATGTGAAAAACTACACCTGCTTTGCTTAGGCAGCAGCATGTGTTTTCTAAGTGATGCTCATGATCAGCTGATGGCCTCTGCATGAATTGCAACCCTCCTCTAGCTGATTGCATGTGGAACAGCTGTGGTAACATTCCCATAGCCAATTGCATGGAAACACACTCCAATATCTAGGAACATCATGTTAGTGTTGGGCCTTTTTAGTCACTGTGAGCGGGACCTAGATCTTGTGTTTGGCAAACAGCATCACAGATGGATTGGGGATTTACCTCTAACAATATACACTGTGGAAACAGGGCAACACACAGGAGGGGGATGTGCCCAACTTTACTACAGAATGCAAGTGTTGCTATTCTGCATTTGGAGTGATGTTGGTTTAACAGAGTGTGTGTGGATATGGCTGGTCTACATGTTTTAATACCTATCTTGACAGTGCTATGCTTCTGAGGAAACCCCTATCTGTAGGGTCATCTGCAGACTGGGCAGTGTGTGGTTCCTTTTGTTACTTGTGTTATTCACAGAGCACCTATCTGTGAACTGCAGATGCATAGTGTGAGGATTGCAGTCAGTACATGGTGACAGCCATGAGAGTTACTGACTTCATATCCCTCATAGAGCATATGTTACAACAAACCCAGTTACAACAGTAAATGTATGAGGTCATCATGTTAACATGTCAATATTGGTCCTGTGTTTGTGCCTCCAGACACAACTATGTCAACCTTTGTACATATGTCATGCAGTAAGAGGTGCATATGTTCTGTACACCATAATTTATTGACATCATATCTGATAACAAGACAGTGAGATATCATAATGCTATACATGTTAAGTATAGTAGGGGTTATATTTGAAGACATAACCTGGGCATTCTGTGGTTGTGTGTTCAGTATTGAAGTCTGTGTACTAATTGTGATTGTTGACAGTGTGTGTATTGTGAATATGTGCCTTGGCCTGTGTACACACTGTGGTAGATGTCATTGTTCTTGGTCCTGTTCTATCTGATGTTACATGCTGCTTCACTGTATGTTACCCTATTGGCTTACATATTTGTAGGGCCAAACACACATGTCCCATACCATAGACAGGCTTTGAAACACACAGTGTAATGGCCCAGTATATGTAGGGTTAGTGTGTGAGTTGCACATATGAGGATGGTGTTGATCAGATAGTCCATATAATGTAATATTATGCTAGCTTACCATATGTGGCTGTGGCTCTGTTCACATTGGTTGCGGTTATGCACTTTCACACAGGTGTCTGTTACTCTGTGCTGTGACATGCCTGTAGAGCCTGCTATTTATGCAGGTACATGTGTATTCCCCCATAAGAAATGCAGGCCAGTGTTGTGGCAGTCTGCCTGTAGCCTGCACAGTGCTTTGTTACATGCCTAGCAGCTTAGTGTACTTACCCAGTGTGATTTTATGTCCAGATACTTGCCAGATGTACTGCTGCCAGGCCACCATAACAGTCATGTATGTCAGACAAAGCAGTGTGATGCTGTACAAATGTATGTCACTTACTAGTGGCACCTCTGTACCAGCGATTGTTGTGTGTCAGGACAGACAGAGGTGTGTGAATGCATAACCTATGGGGGCAAATGTATACCGGTATTTAAGTGATATACCCATCTACATTGCTGTTAACATCCACATTTTCAGGCTTGGTCCACATGTCATGCACTAAGGGGTTAGGTGTATACATCTGGACTGACCAGAGTGTGCCAGACTGTCCACATTTATTGGTGATATCTCTTCTGTGGTCCACAGGATTATTACTGTGCTAGCAGTGGTACTGTACTATGATGTCCTTAGGATGTCTGTCAGTAGCCAATGGTACACATGTTAAAAGCAGATGGGGTCTCCCATACACAACATGTCTCTGAAGACAACCCCTATTACAGTAGCAATAGTCTGCATATATACCTGCAATACATACCTGACATCTCCTTGCAAGAAGAGGTTGGGACTATTGAGGCTGAGGTAGGGCTCCACTCCATGTTCAGGACATATGGTGAAAATATATGTATATATAATTATCCGTATATCTATATAGATATATACACATATACATATCGACATACATAGCTGGATATGTATATGTACATATATATATATATATATATATATATATATATATATATATATATATATATATATATGTATATGCATATAAACACTCAGATATATCCATATACACAGCAATATATGTCTACACATATACAGATAGAGATACATATGGACATATATTTATGGATATCTACACACACACACACACATATATATATATATATATATATATATATATATATATATATATATATATATATATATATGTAAACACACACACACACACACACACACACACACACATATATATATATATATATATATATATATATATATATGGTTTACTATCAAAATGCCGACGTGCAATTGCACGGCTATGAAGTATTCGAACAACATATGTTCGAATACTTCATAGTTTGGCAGGTTATATGAGCGAACGTTATCATTGTGAATGGACTGTGCATTCGCAATTATAACGTTCGCTCATGTGAGGGGATCGCGGTACAATGCGGTTAGGGAAATACATACCTTTCCTCACTGTAGTGCGATCTTGGCGTTGGAATATTAAGTTAAGGGGGTGTGGGGGTGCAGCCCCCCACAGGGGGGTGCAGGGGGACTTGCCCCCCTGCATAACTGTGAGTTTAGGCTAGTTAGGTAGGGAGTTACGGGACGGGTGGGAGCACTGTTGATTGTCGGAAATGTCGTGAGCGACATTTTTGACAATTAACACTTGTTTTCGACATGAGGGCCATACGTAAATGTGTAAGTTCAGCGAAACAATTCGCTATTACGTACACATTTTATTATAACTTTCGATATTATGATAGTAAACCTATATATATATATATATATATATATATATATATATATATATATATATATATATATATATATATATATATATATACATACATACACAAGGAGGTGTATACATGGCCGTATATATGTTGCACTATGCAGATGTGTATACAGACATATGTATGAATATACATGTGTATGTACATGTAGACATATATCAACCTATTATATGTATATATCCATATTCCTGTCATGTATAAACCTCACGGTTGTGTATACTCTCCCAGATGTATATCACCATATGTATCTGCTATGTGTACATTATGATAAAACAACATATGTGATCCAACAGTCATATTAATAACAAGTACTACACAATTGTGGAAGTAAAGGCAATTGTTCAATACTAATGAAAATGTGTATTGACAGATATATTGGAAAAACAACATTCACAGTGGTCATGGCGTAGTGGTTAAGTGTTGTGACTCTAGTGTACAGGGTCATGATTCAAGACCTGCAAGGGCTGTTCATTTTGTTCTTGGCAGAACAAGGGCTGTCAGATATAAAGTGGTTAAGGCAGTTATGAGCAGCTTTAAGAGCGTTTGCTTGCGTTTGCGAGAAGCTAGGCGGTGCTAAGTTCTGGTAAACGTACGGACACGTACACAGTGTAGGCTTCTCTTACCAGTGCACAAATCAGCTTAGCTGTTATATTGCAACAATGTTGATACCTGCTAAGCATGGCTTAGCCCTGGTAACCAGTTCACACCACCCAGTCTGATAACATAGTCGGGTAATGACATAGGTTCATAGGTTCATAGGTTCATAGGTTCATACTAGGCTATCTGCCCAAGGGCATTTATAAGCCTAACCCATAGTTATGTGGCTTTCGCCACCCCTTTAGTTTGAATAAAAACTATGCCTATCATTTTTCTGTGCCTCTGTCAAGCAGTGACACTGAAGTAATCCCTGGGGTATATCTGCGATCTCCCATCCATTGGTCAAGATTCCTCTTGAACAAGGCCAGCGAGGTGCTCTGCCTCACATGTACCGGGATTTTGTTCCACAGCATAGGGAGTCTCTGGGTGATGAATCTGTCCCTCCAGCACGTTCTATTTATAACCGTGTCAAGGTTTAAGTCTCCCGCCCTTGTGGTTCTGAGGGATCTAGATTTTTGAGGTGAAGCATATTCATCAAATCTGGGTTTGACATGGCCTTATATGTCAGGCACAGGTCACCTCTGAGCAAGCAGTATGAGACTGAATAGAGCTGGAGTTCTTTCAGTCGGGCAGCATAAGACATATTTTTGAGACCCTTTATCCTTTTGGTGAGGAACTTTTGGGGCCTTTCAAGCTGCAGCAGGTGTCTGGTCAGATACATTCCAACGGGCATTGTACTCAATCATAGGTCTAATGAGTGATGAGTACAGGGGGACGATGACCTCCCTTGATCTAGATGTGAATCCCTTCATGATCAGGTGGGTGATATAGAAGGTTTTCCTAACTACTTTAGCAACATGAGTGTCAAACGAAGGCTACTGTCAACTTGGGTCCCCAGATCCCTGATGACTTTTTCTGTGCTCAGTGGATTGCCACCTATATGGTAGCTAGGGGTAACCTTGTTTTTCCCGAAGGGTATGACTATGCATTTTTGGCATTTAACTTCAGGCCATGGCTCTGGCACCAGTTATCCGTTTCTGTGAGGCCCTTCTGGAGGATATCTGTGTCAGATGTGTTTTCGACTATAGCCCCCAGTTTGCAGTCATCTGCAAACTTTGTCAGCCATAACCCTCCTGTGTTTGCTTGTACTTCAGAAAAGTAGATGCCGAACAAGAGTGGACCCAGGACTGAGCCCTGTGGGACACCACTTGTGACAGGCTTTGAGTCTGACATGGCTCCAGCAACTCTGACCCTGTGGGTTCTGTCACTTAGCCAGTTTGCAACCCATCTTGTGATGTATGGGTTTACATTCAAGCTGATGAGTTTTTCGATGATACCTGAGTGGGGTATTGTGTCGAAGGCCTTTGCCAGGTCGAGGTAGGCTGTATGGACTGCCTTTCCCTCATCAATGGCCTTGGTGACTGTCTCGAAAAAGTCAACCAAGTTTAAGAGGCAGGATCTGCCTTTGACAAAGCCAAACTGGGTTGGATCCAAAGTCTGCAAGTTCCCTATGTCTTTATTTATGAGTTCCATTATGATCCTCTCCATGGCTTTGCAGATAAGGCTTGTCAAGCTAATGGGGCGGTAATTTCCAGGGTCTGTGGAGGCACCGCCCTTATGAAGTGGGACCACAGTCGCCGTGCTCCACTCCTTGGGTACGTATCCTGAGGTGAGGCTAAGATTAAACAGCTGTCCTAACTGTGGGTTTAATTCCTCGTTGAGTTCATGAAGCACACAGCCGGGGACACCATCCGGTCCCATGGATGCTGTGTTTTTTGCCTTAGTGAGGGCAGTTATCACCTGGGCATTGGAGATGTTTGGGGGGCTACAATCCTCTGGAATAGATATCTCTCCTTTGGGGAGGGGAGAAGTTTGCACTGAACCTGTCAGCCAGTATGTTAGCAATGTGTGTAGGTTCAGTAATTTTCACATCATTTTGAACTAATTCTGAGCATATCTGGGAGTTTCCTCCTAGGTTTCTAACATAGCTAAAGAAGGCCTTATGATTGTCTTTAGAGTCCTTGGTGATTTTTCTCTCAAAATTTGCCTTGGATGATTTTATGAGAGCTCTTAGTTTTTACTTATAATGATCAAAGGTGTCTTACCTTTCAAGGATTTTGCTCTATCTTGTAGTAGCTTCTTCCTTTTGTTGTAGAGCTTGTTTATGGCTGGGGTCCACCAGACTGGACGCTTGCCTTTGGTACAGAGAGTCTTAGTTTTGTTTGGGATTGCCTGATCCATGCAGTCCTGTAGGTGCTGGTAGAAGGCATTTGTAAGTGATTCAGCGGTTTGAGTAATGTTTACCACTGGCTCAGGGTCCTTAAAGGAGACCACACTAGTTTTTAGAAGTGTGAAATCGGCTTTTGAGAAGTTTTTCACTGTGGTCTTTTTGTTTCAGGTGGGCGGGATGAGGACCTCCAGCGAGATTAGTTTATGATCTGATCTCACCAGTGAGGGGTATACTTCCGGTGTTGAACATTTTGATCCCATGTTCGTGATGATGAGATCAAGTATGTTTTCTCCTCTTGTGGGGATGGTGACTAGCTGTTCCATGGCATTTGAGTTTATGAACTCCAGGAATCTTTGGGTTAGAGTGTTCGGGCTTGAGTAGTGTTCCCAGTCTATATTAGGGTAGTTGAAGTCACCTAGTATGATGGTGTTTGGAGATACATTTATCCCCTCCAATGTTTTCAGGAAGGCCATGTGAGGTTCCTGTGTTTGAGAGGGTGGCCTGTAACATGCTACAAATTGCAGAGCAGTCTTGCCTATGGTTAATTGCACCTGGATGGTCTCCGATGCATCGTGTGTTGCCACCAACCTTGAGGTGTGGGTGTCCTTTATGAATATGGACACCCCCCCCCCGTTCTTGGTGTTGTCCGGATTTTGGGGCCGGAACGCATGATATGAGGTGAAACCTGTTAGTGCTGGGGTGCTCTCAGGAGCCTTGAACCAGGTTTCTGTCACAGCACAGACATCGATGTTCTCCATATTGAGAAGGGCCTCGAGTGCGTGCATCTTGAGAGTGAGACTTCTGGCATTGAGCAGCATTACCTTTAGTTTTTTTCCTTTTTGGTGTTCTAGGGTGGTAGGTTTAGAATTTGAGCCTTGCCTAAAAAAGGCACTATGGGGGTGGCAAGAGCCTTTGCCAATATCCGGAAGCCCAGGGGTGACAGGTGCAAGCCGTCCCTTGCGAAGCAGCGTGGCTTGTCCAGCATGTCATCCCAGGCAGACAGACATTGCATCCCCTTTGAATGACACCAGAATTTAAGCCAATTATTAAAGCTGATCATCTTATCACTGTATTGTGGCATCATTCTAGGTGAAGGTAGGATACTGCTCAAGGTCAGGGTCATACCTGCCTGGGCTACATAATCAGAGAGCTCCTCGATGTCCCTTTTCATGTAGTCCAAGGAGTTACGTCTCAGGTCGTTGACACCAGCGTGGACAATGACTGAGTCGTACTTGTACCTGCTGTTGAGAGACCTGAGTGCTTGCATTATGTGGTGGATTCTAGCGCCCGACAGGCAGCTTACTGTGACCTTCTCCTTACTCAGTCTGGTGAGCGGGACGTCAGTGTGTCTGACTATGGAATCACCAATGACAAGTGTGTTTGGCATTTTGTTTGGCCTTAAGGGCTGTGACTGTTTGACACTCTGACTGTGTGGTCTATGTGTTGCATGTGTTGGGTCATGAGGTGGTAGTTGTTTGGGTGTCTGCTTTGGTGGCCTCTGCTGTTTTGGTAAATTTTTGATCAGAGCCTCTGAGTATGTCTTTGTGTGAGTATGTGTATGATTTGAAGTTGTGATGGTACCATGTGTGACTGGGTATGTATTGTGTGTGGTTACCTTCTCTTCCTGTCTGGTCTTGCCAGTCCTATGTTGAGAGAGCTCAGCCTCCAGTTTGGCCGTATAGTTGCATCTCTCGCATGTATTTGTGTTTTGTGGGAGAAGGAGAGGATTGTCTGTGTACATGAGGCAATTGTAACATTGCCTCAATATTCCCAGGTTCACCAGTTGAGCTGGAGAGGACACTAGCAACTGATCCTCGACATACTAGAAGTAGTAGATAAAGAGACTTTCAAAGGACTCCGGGGGAAGTGGGTTTTAGGCTGGTGGGGTACTATCTATAATAAGAGTGCTTTATCAAGGTGCAAGTACTGTAGGAGTAAGTGCTAGGCTTTACAGATAGAGAATAGTCTACTTGGGAATCAAGTAGAGATGAACTTTTCAGTTATAGGATATGCTGGTTAGATCAGCAGTACAGCTCGAGGAAGGTAGTTCTAAGGGACAATTTGAAGAGTGGAATTTAGATGGCCCGAATAGTTTAACCTTGTTTAACCACCGCTGCTCTTGTGTGCAACAGTGGCAACTCCGTGCTAACGCGCGTTTAGCGTGTTTTATAGCAGGTGGCTGAAGGGAGCTAGGAATTGGCCCAAAACGACCAATGGACTACTAGTTTCTGGCTGAAACTTCACCAAATCGGACAAAAAGGCCGCTCAGTGCTTCCCACTCCCACTGGTAAGCAAAGAAACTTCCCTCCTTCCTAATAAGGCAATGGATCAGTAACAGGAACTAAAAACAAAGCCCAGGGATCAGCAACTCTGAAACTGGACTACTCTAGTTCAGTAAGGTGGGAAAACAAGAGATTTTTTCTGTAATAAGAGTATTAATGCCATGTACAATACATGCACCTATGTGCTGTCATTACAATAGCAAGGGGTGTGAGTGTCATGTGTGGGGCCCAGACATATATGAGGCCTGTACAGCAGTGTTATCAGTGTTAATGCGTTACATACAGAGGTAGTAGCCCAGGGTATTTGCTGTCACACTGGCATGTAGTGTATAATGGTGGTACTACTATTGACAGTGCTTACTCAGGCAAGAGTAGAGTGCTAACTGTAGTACTGACAACATGCACACCTGCAGGCATAGATGGAATCTGTGACCTCCCTTTTGTATCCCTGGTGTGTGAGCTGTATCACAGTATATAACCCCTACTGGGTAATGATCCAACATGTGGAATGCAACTGTAGACTACCGTCTGTACAACACATTTTAGTGAGGGCTTCTGATATGTAGTTATGGCATACATTTTGTCAAACATCTATCTGTCAACACATTCATCCTTCTGCATAGCTACTTGCCAAGCTGATGACTGTCAGTCCATGCACAGATGTGCAGATGGCAGGTATCCAGCTGGGATATCTGCAGGCAACCTAAGCTTGATTGACACTGACATGTCTGCCCAGCTGTGTAAGAACTGACACATATAGAAGATAACACCCTGTAAGAACCACATGCCATGGGTACCTCCACTACACTACCACAGTCAACATAACATGCTTGGGTACAGGTCTCCATGACAGACACTAACCATGTTGAATACATGTCAACTTGATCACCTCAGTGGCCAAGTGCAGGAGGCACCTGGAGGATTGGCTGATGCATGTCACTCTCACCCTATGTGGCACCACAATAGTCTCTGTTGATAGATTGCCTGCTGCCACATGGCAGTTGGCAGTATACCACTGTACACATGACCCCTACACAACCCATCTCTCCTTGGACAATAGCTAGTTACACAGCTATGACCACCTGCAGCGATGCATCCCAGTACTGACACATGTGTACATGTGCATGACTGAGTATAGCAGTGTCTGTGTGTTAGCACACCTGTACTTGGGAATTCCATGGTGGCCTTCACATCCACCACAACATCCATTACCATAGTCAATTGTGGCTGCTGCTGCTGTATGGGACATTGCATGTACTCTGTTAAGCTCCTCTCCATACCGGCTGCACAAGCCTTGCAATACCAGCACAACAGTGTTGTACAAATGAGTTGATAGGCATGGGATACCCATTGTGTTCTGGTAAGTGTGTGTATGTGTGCATGTCTGTATATCTGTATGGTACAGCATTCCAAGGCCACATACTCCTATTACAATACCCATTGCCACATAATAGTACAGATAGTGTTGTTGCTGTCATAGGTAAGGCATGACAATGCAACACCCTACTATGCGTGTGGTATATGCATTAGATGCATATCCCTGTAGTACCACTGTTGGGGTATACAATGGGTTGTATCGCAGTTGTGGCCAATGTGTGATGGTGGGTATGTCAGAGTGTCATTATGGGTTTCAAAGAGTACAACATCCACTGGGGGATGTGGGTGTTGTGTACACTGTCATTACACCAAGGTACACCCGGTATATGTTCCATGTATCACATTATGGTTACCACTGTCACCATCAAACATACAGGTAACTGATACCACAATCCAGGCCAGTTATGCATGTGCTGTATGCAGCCTACCTGTAACACACTGGACACACGGTCAAGTTAGTTAGCAGCGATAGGCCCAGTTCTCTCAGACATGTGTCTGTCTGTTATGTATCTGTTAATGTGTATATGAAGATATGTCACACTATGTATCATCCATATACACCCAGTACATCCCCCATTAGCATACTGTTCATGCCTGGGGATGTTCTATATGTAACATGTAACCTGGAACACACCTCACCCTAAACACTGTGTGGTGTGTGCAATGAAAGCCACACACTTCAGTATCACTACATACCTAGGTAGGATTTAGTCCCAGTGTTGCCAAGTAAGAGTGTGCATGTATGTGGATGGGTCTGCATCATGTTGCAGAGTATACATGTTCCAGTGGCATCACCTGTCCATGTTGCACAGGCAATAACTGTTATACAAACCTGTGACATGTTCAACTCTACCCCAGATATGTCACAGCCATGGTGTCACCACAGTGCCATACCCTGTTGTGGAATATGACTGCAGACCATCCTTGTGCTGACACATGTACACCTACAACAAAAATGGATAACATTATAGAGACCACAATCAACCGGTGTTACTAACAGCTATAATGCATCATTGCTGGATGGCTACACTACCTGACATATATGCATTACACTTTACTCCTTGCAACATATTACACTGCAGTACTGTGGTACACTGTAGTACAGTCACCATGTGCATCAGAACCATATTAGCCTGTTTCTGCATCGATGGTATGGATGACAAGGATGTGGCACAGGTATCACCATATGCACAGGGTGTGTTGTTGGTTTGCCAAAGGCCGAGGGTGGGCCATACATTTTATTGCATGTGTGTGGGTGAGGGACGTAATGAGGTGAACTGGGCATGGTGATGTGGTGTGTGTAGGTATGGGGTTACCCTAGATGTGTTTGTATAGTGTGTGGGTATGCATGCACACAGTTCTGCCATGTGGCTGCCCTACACAGGTGTTTATGGACAGCTGCAGACCATAGCTGGCAGGGTGTGCAGGTCACTGCCTCTGGCCATGGACATGTGGACTGTGCCTGCCAGGGGTTCCATGGGTGCATCCAGGTATAGGCCTCGATATGCAACTCTCACATGACAATAACAAATGTCCTCTGGAACCAGGTCCCTCCTGAGACTGGCCAGAACAATGGTGTGGACGGTGCCCCCCACAGTGCCGGGGCTGGTACTCCCACTACGAGAGCCCCTTGGTGTCCTAGCACAGCCACATTGATAGCCAGCTGTTGGCTTTGCTAGCCTCTGTCCACGTGGCCATCGCTGCACTCCCACCACATGTTCAAGCACGGACAGACCACTGTCAATGAGGACCCACATCTCACCAGACCATCTATCCATGAGCTCATTTAATGCATGGATGGCACCAGACAGTTCATGGGAGTTGTCACTTTCAGATATGAAAGCAGCCCTCTGCAGCCTCAGCCCCTGTCTGGTATAACATTCCATATGTGCCTGCACCGCCATGACAGCCTGAAACATGTGCCTGCTGGTACCAGCTGTGTCATGTCTGCTAGGGGCATGATGACCAGTGGTCCTACCATGGGCACCCTGGAACATCTGCCTATGTGGTGCCCTGTCAGACATCCGGTTATGCCTGCTGCGACCAGACACAGTAGGCATGGTTATCACACTTTCCTGTGCACTGCCACCAAACACCAGCTGTCCCTTCGCTATGGCCACTGGTGATGGGGTATGTATAGGCACTGAAACTGTGTGCGGGGTTGGGGTGGCTAAAAGGGGGATGTCAAATGATGGTGCTATTTTGGCCCCTGACAAACCCACATGTGCCTCAACAGTACTATCATCACATTCAGTGTCTGTATGGACACAAGCATCAGGTTGTATGCAGGAGGGACCCTGACCCACCTTACCACCTGTGGGGGAAAACAATAAACGCACTTTCAAGACTTGTACAGCATTTTATAACAGTACACACACACACACACACACACACACACACACACACACACACACACACAAAAAACACCTTAATATCTACCTGTCTGTGACTTTACAGATCGTCCCACATATATTCCCATGTATTCCCCATCCTGCATCGCACTTGGCAACATACATTCATTGATACCACTCATTAATGTATCAGTCTTCTAAATGCCTAAACAAGTGATCACAACACAAGACCTGTTACTCCATTACCTGCCTGACCTGAGTGGAGTGGTTTTACATGGCCTCACTGCTGCCATTTAGTGTTCACCCTTTGTATGTCCGGACAGCATGATCATGGCCCCTATATGTGAGGGGCTACTATGTTCACTCCATACTATCATGCACTGGAGTGTCATGTTTATGTATTGCTCAGTACATGCCAGATATGCTGCTCAATCAGCCTATCATGTGACAACTGTAATATAGGGATACACTCCCTGGTGTTGACTAGTAATTCCCTAATGCAGCTATAGTGCTGCATATGTGGGTTGTTAGTCACCTCTCTGCTGAATGCGATATTAAGGGTATACCTGGTGTCTACCTTCCCTCTCAATGCCTGTTCCATGCTACAGACCTTATTATACTATCAGCTGTCCTGTGATTACATACATGACAAGTATTCCTGGTGTGTCACATGGCAGTCCATGTCCATGTACTGCACAATCCCAAAGGGAGGTACTGCTGTATGAACAACCCCACAATCACACATGTGCGTACATGGCCACCAACACAAACAGACACACATGCACACACGCAGCCAACATGCATCAACCTCCCTCCACTTCACCAGAGTGATCCTACAGACAAACTAACTACCCACCAGGATGCACTCACACCCATACAGGTGAGGTTGTACAATGGTAGTTCACACAGTCCTCCTATTACCCATCTGTCAACATGCATAAGATATGATACACAACAGCATGCAGTGCAGCTATAGTTAATTCATGCTAGCAACAGTATACATGTGTGTGATGCATGTGCTGTGTCACTAAGTGATGCTCCTTCCTCTGGATTCCACTGCACACATGTACACAGTATTGCAGTGCATCTGTTCTGCACCCTGCAATGTACTGTTCATCAACCCTCACAGGTATACAGCCCATTGCTGAATGTGTAGTACTGTGTAAGTTATGTCAACTTTAATGCTCACAGCCCCTATGTTTTTCAGCAACACATACCTGGGATGATATGTGGACAGATGTCATTTGTGAATGCCTAATGTCTGATTTACAGCTCTCAAAATCAGCGGACCATGTTTGACCAATCTGATACTATTACACTGACAACCACCAGACCATATGGTGATTATGGGGGTGTACACACCCTTATTGATATGACGCACCCATCCTTGATCTGCCATGGGACCACATCACCGCATATATTAACAGTACATGAGCCTGATATGTGACATATGTCCTGTACATTCACATGTGTCTACAGAATGTGTTAGGTGTGCGGATGCTGACCATGATGCATACACTCTGTGTGTGCATATGTGTGCACACCCTTATCATGATGGTTTGTTTCACCTATTGTTATGTGTACTACAGCAGGCATTACTCCTGGCAGGGGTATACTAGCTTGGCCCCTTCTGCATTTGCCAGTGTATGCTCAGTCTGCCTTATACATGTCACCCTAATCTGCATGGTTGTAAGGTCTACTCATGAGCACATCCCTTGGTGTTCAACCACTGCCATCACTATTGCTGTGTGGGTAGGGTCACATCTGCCACAGTTTCTGAACCTGACTATGTGCAGATACAGCCATTCTTAGCATCTTTAGGATCCCTGCTGCAGTGCACTGGTGTGTCATGTTGACAACCCCCCCCCACCTTCAGCCTTTTTGCAGATGCTTGACAAGTAAGGCTTAACATGTGTGTCAGTTTGCAGTGTCCCATACACTGAACACCACATGTTATAGCCTAGTCCCAGCTGATAATGTGGACCACAGTAATACGTTATGCCATAGTGTAACTCTGCAACATTTGCCTTTGTCCTACAGGTATATACACTGGTGTTGCACTGTATATGGGTGTTGTTTCAAACATGTCCCTACTGTAGGCCATGTCTCCCACCATTATGTTACTCCCTGTGGACACATTCTGCAATGAAAGGATGTTAGTTATCTTGCAGGTGTCTGACATACCCTTCCAATACCCCATCATGGTCACCAGTGTGATGCAGTGCATTTAACACCAGCAATACCTGCACATGTACAGCATGCATTCTGGGTAGGTGTGCTATATATGTGCATGGAATATACCATATCCATTACATGCCCGGTGTATTGGCAAGCATCTACATAAACCATACTCACCAACTACAGGCTGCTGCCTTGGTAGTATACTGGAGGGACCTACATAAGAGGGTGAGTGATGCAAAGTCAGTGGCCACACCTGTGGCATTGCTAAAGGGTGGGTGCAACATTACAATACATCAACAGGGCATGTCCACAATACTACCACATATGCACATCTGTTTATCACTACTATGCAGCAACAAACTATATCTATGACATGTCAGATGTGCATGATCTACCTGTACAGATGCGGATGTATATGTAACAGTGGTCTACTGATGTGCCCTGTGGCCTTTCCTGCAAGATCCTCGGCTGGTGTGTGGGTAGCACCCACCTCCACAAAGGTGTCTGGCAGTTGGTGGCTATGTAGATGGGAGGGTACCACGAGGCTGGCTAGGAGCTCCTCCACATGTGTCGGGTGAATGGATGGCATGCCCCCCCATTGCGAGGTGATCTCCTCGGACTGCAGCAGCACGCCGACGGGCATTGCGAAGTAGGTCAGAACATTGATGCCAGACCTGCTCATAATTGCAGTTGTGCAGTCCAACATCATTGACCCTGTGGACTAGGTCATTCCAAAGGGTGGTCAGCTCCTGCTGATCATGGGCAGCCTGGCCAAACAAGACAGGGTAGTGCTGTATTAGGTGGTTTACCACAATGTCATTCTCGGCACCTGAGTAGGCCGGAAGCCTTCCATGTGACATTTTGCCTGAAAGACATAAGGATGGACACAGTTGTGAGCAAGTCACGCAGCAAGGTTACCACAGTTCGCAATACACATCACTGTCACCCCCCCACCATATCAGTGACAACAAACTGTACACACAACTCAATAGGTATGGCTACAGCTTACCTACCAGTGGGGCAGATATTGTATTGTACCACACTTTTTGCAATGTGTATGTAGCCATGTTCCCTGTGTGGACACTATTGTTGCTGGCCTATTACAGACTATTCACCTGCATGACATTGTGTGGGCCACTATGGTTCCATATATGTCTGTGGTATGCTTGCTATGTGGTTGCTGCACATTTATTTATTTAGTTATTTATTTCCAGAGAAGTCCACTGGGCCAAAATGACCCATTTTCAGTGGAGGCCCGGGGAGAAAAGCTCCAAGATACATTATGCAGTTTAGATACAAAGATACAAAAGTATAAAAGATACATTGTATAGAACAGTTACAAATAAGTACATTCAATATCACGCATAGTCAACAAAATTAATTGTGGGTGATCTTAAGGGTTATAAAGTTTCATTTGAGCAAACACTGTTATGTATTAGGTGTGGAAACATTTTACATACATACATTTAAGTAAATGTGGATATGCTTTACATGCACACATTTAAAGTAAGACGCTATTTACGATATTTACAAAGTTGAGTCATGTAATAAGTAGCTATAAGAGTTGCAAAGTGCTTAGATACACTCATAGGAAAATAGATATGGGAGTTATAGAGAGCTTAGGAACCTGAAAGAGAACCCCCTGGGGGATATACTTAGAATGATTAGGTGAGATGAAGGCAGGTACATTTCCACTTAGTGGACAGGTGTTTGAAAAGCTGGGTTTTGACGTTTTCTGAGCTTGGCTATGGCTGTTAGAGTGGAAGGAACGGAATTCCATTTCTTACCTAGTGCGAAAGAGAGGAGATGTTGGCCAGCAGGTCATTTAGGTTTGTGGATAGTAATTAAGTTTTGATGTTCAGATCTGAGAGTTCTGTTGGGGGTGTAAGGGGGAAGGATATTTGTTAGAGCTGGACATTTTGTTGGGTGAAATACAAGTCTGCATGCAGTGGTGAGTTGGAGGTAGTCTAGGTAGTTTGGGAGTTCAAGCCAGTTCAGGGATAGTAGGGTAAGGCAATGATGTGTGGAAGTTTTGGATTTGGTGGCAAAGTTAGAGATTTTATTGTAGCAGTTTTCTAGTTTGTTGGTGATAAAGGAGGGCAGGTTGGTTAGGAGAGGGGCTCCATATAATAAGGAAGGCAGTAGGTAAATAGTGGGCAGAGTATTAAAATACAACCATCCAGTCTAGAGAAAAATGAATTTAATGCATTCTAGCACCTCGGCATAAACTGCCTTCAGTGAAATAAAAAACAGATACAAGACATTCTATTTTATACACCTTACTAATACAATTAAATACTTAATTATTCAATTAAATTAAGACATTCCAATTTCAAGCAATATTTAAACCATCTGGATTTAAAGTGCTAAACTTTAAAATAAGTAAAGCTTCCTTACATAGAAGTTTACTTTTAACATCATAATACATAGGAAAAAGTAAAAGGGCTTTTAAGTCCCATTTGCAGGAGCTTGTTAGGGGTATAAAAAAACTGTAGATATGAAAGTCCAGTTGCACAACACTTTTTAAAATATCATAATGGAAGTCCTGAAGGTTTACAGGACACTATTTTAGAGCATGTAGAAAAAAATAATTATTATGATGTTAAAAGTAAACTTCTATATAAGGAAGCTTTACTTATTTTAAAGTTTGGCACTTTAAATCCAGATGGTTGATATTTTGGTGCATAAAATAGAATGTTTTGTATGTGTTTTTTATTCCACTGAAGGCAGTTTATGCTAAGGTGCTAGAACACATTAAATTCATTTTTCTCTGGACTGGATGGTTGTATTTTACTACTTTGTGCTTCAAATGTGTGTGGTTTAATATCTGTTTTGGGGCTTTGCTGGTTCCTGGTCTCCTGTGTGTCCATGTCTAGTGATTCATTGCTTGAACTGCCAAGGATATTCAGGCAGGAACAAGGAGAGTCTTCACATCGGAGTATCACGCAATATACTGTTCATGTGAATGAACAAATTGACAATAGAACTCTAGCATCGCAAGAAATGGAAGGTTTAAAACCCTGGGAAAAACTGCTAGAGATGGAAATTAAAAGAAGGAATGGTAACCCTTTTTCCTCCATTGGTCAATGTATGAGTACTACAGTGTCTGCATAAATGCAACAGCAATATGATAAACTTGATAGACTTTTGCATAGAGAACTGGCAGTTCATTTGAACATTCTCAGTTTAAAACGGTATCTAGAATTGGAGCTTACACCCTGAGGCTTAAGGGCTTTTAAAAGCCCAACGACTCTGTTTTATGCTGCAGATGAAGAAGATGTCAAGTTTCAAAAAAGGTGGGTGTCAGCTGCAAATAAATGTTCTACAGAATGGATCACAATTTTGGTGGAAAGGGACATGTTAAAGCAGCGAAGGCTGAAAGATGAGATGTCCACCATTTGTGAATCACTGACTATTAACACTGCTGATAATAAACTTGAACTATTTTTAAATGACATCACTACAACACTAGTGGATTCTGAACAACAAATTTTGGCTATTAAGAGGAAGAAACTTATGAGGGACTTGGGAGATTATAAGAAAGGGTCTGCCTTCCTATGGAAGATGAATCATAAGTCACGTCAGAAGGACGTACAATTTAAAGTCCCTGATGGTGCGGAGAAATCAGAAGGGAGTGTTGATGTCTATTCAGATTATAGAGATGAATCAACTTACTGGGATAGTGACAATGTAGATTATCCTAGTTTGCTGGCTGCGTAGGAACCACAGTACATGACAAAAACTTTTCGTGACAACAAAGGAAGTTTTAATAACAGAAAATGGGGGAGGGGTTCCTCAGATGGTTATGTGCAACAGTAAAGAAATAACACATATCTGCAACAGCAGCAGCAATCCAGGTAAAAAAAATTTAAAAGAACTTGACTTTGGGGGAAATGTAAATAATGAATATGTTGTTAACTTATCGGGATATTCTTTGAATGACCATGAAATTGCTGTATTAAATTTGGGTCTGAAATTTGTCCCCACTGTCATACCATGATAATATGTTATACAGAAGGACATATTTTGCTTGGTAAGAAAGTTACATCTAAAAAATGTTTTTTATAAGAATTTAGATAGTGATAATGATGATCAGTGTATATTGGATAGTTCGACAGATACAGATATGAGTTTCCATTCCTGTTATTCAGAACTAGACGAATTATGTGAGTTTAATGCCTATTGTAAGCTAGACACAGATAAGGTGCCATATAAATCACAATGTATGCTTCCATTTAGACATGAGGGTGTTCAACAATTTTCTATGATGGTTAAATATGCCATAGATAATTTATTTGTTGATTTTGAAAAGCATAAACATCAAGTAAAATATAATCTTACTAAGAATGAATGGGATGCTCTGTGTCAACTAAGCAATAAGACGGACATTATCTTTAAACCGGCCGATAAGGGTAACAAGCTACTTATACTTCATTATGAACACTATTTGAAAAAGTGCTATGAACATCTCAATGATACAAATGTATACAAGATAGTTAATATTGAATGTTCTCAGCAAGCACTTTTGAATTATAATGAACTATTAATGAAGGGTAACAGATTAGGATATTTTTCAAAAGTTGATATTGAAAAGAAGTTAGATACAACAGGCTGTGAGATGGCAACTTTCTATTGCTTACCCAAGCTACATAAAACCTTTAGTAATCCTCCTGAGAGACCTCTAGTTTCAGCACATCAATATTTTTTGAATAAAATAGGCATTTTTCTACATCATTATTTGTTAAAAGTGGTTAAGAAGCAAATATCATATATACAGGACACATTTGATTTTTTAAATAAGATTAAAAATGTTCAGTGGGAAGAAAGCATGTTCTGGTTAGTGATTGATGCTAAAAGCCTATATACTAGCATTAAACATGAATTTGGCTTAGAAACATTGAAATATGCATTAAACAATAGCCCGGTATCTACATATATTGTGGAACTATTGGATTTTTGTCTAAAACATATATTTTTTTATTTCAGTGGTAGGTTATATCACCAGTTACAAGGTACAGCCATGGGTGTTCCATATGCACCCATGTATGCTAATATTATGATTGGCTTACTGGAACATGAGTATCTGTATAGGAAGAATTTTTCAGCAAATATGTCATTCACTACTATAGATACATAGATGATCTTATTTTTCTATGGAAAGGGGATAGAAATCAAATAGACATATTTATGGAGAAACTGAATAATAATAGATTTGGATTGATATTTGAAATTTCAGCCTGTGGACAACGGTTGGCTTTTTTAGATTTAAATCTTAAAGGTATTGATGGTGGAATAATTTCCACCTGTATACACAGGAAATTTGAAAATATAAACACTTTTCTCCACGGTTCTAGATTCCATCCCCAACATTTGCTAAAGACATAGCCTTATGGGGAATTTATGAGAATCAAACGTTTACGTAATACTGATAAGGATTTGCAAACAGAGTATAATAGGACCCTGACAATGTTTATTAGTAGAGGTTATGAGGAACAACCTGTGAGGGAAGCACTTGAAAGGGTGAAACTGACAAGTAAGATAAATAGGAATAGAAGTGCTAGTATAAGAATTAGACAACCCCATAAGAAACAACAGCAAATGTATGTGGTTTTGACATGACTTGTTGAGTGACAAGGTAGTTTAAATTATTAAGCAGTATTGGGGATATCTTTTAAAGTTTAAAGAATTTAGTGAGCTATGTACTAAACCTACATTTTCCTTTAAAAAGGGACGCAGTATAAAATATAGGCTATTACATAGTAAATTTCAAATTCCAAATGCTTGCATACCTTATGGTGTACATGCTTTGGGTACCATTCCTTGTGGAAAATACATCTCTTGCCAATATGTTACATTGAATTTTCAGTATATTAATGGAAGAAAGTTTAGAGTTTTATCAAATTTTTGTTGTACTACTGAATGTGTTATATATGCACTAAAGTGCCCATGTAACAAGTTTATATATGAGAAAGTAAAAGGGCTTTTAAGTCCCGTTTGCAGGAGCATGTTAGGGATATAAAAACTGTAGATATGAAAGTCCAGTTGCACAACACTTTTTAAAATATCATAATGGAAGTCCTGAAGGATTATGCCGAGGTGCTAGAACTCATTAAATTTGTTTTTCTCTGGACTGGATGGTTGTATTTTACTACTTTGTGCTTCAAACTTTTGTGGTTTAATAATAGTGGCCAGAGTATGCCTAGTAGAGTTGGAGAGAAAGCGATTGTTCCTGTACAGCATACCTAGCTTTTGGTGGGTTTTCTTAATATTTTGTTGAATATGGATATCAAGTTTGAGCTGTTCGTCGATAGTAATGCCAAGTAGTTTAGTGGAAGGAACCACTTTTATAGGTGAGATGGTTTGACTAAGGACTTTGAAAGCATTTTTGTTGTAGGAGAATGTCTTTGTGGGAGGGAATAGTACAATTTTTGATTTATTTGCATTGAGAGAGAGGTGATTTTGGCACATCCAGTTTTCAGTTGTTGGAAAAGCAGTTTGGGTTTTAGTCAGCAATTCAGAGAGGGTTGAGGCAGAGCAGACTAAGGTTGAATCATCTGCGTATAGAATGATTTTGGCATCAGGACTAGCAATGTGGAAGTTATTGATGAAGATGTTAAAAAGCATAGGCCCAAGGATGGATCCCTGTGGTACGGCAGTTGGGGTAGGTAAGAAGAGGTGGAGTTCTTCCATTTGACTGCCCGAGATATGTCTGATACGTAACTGGAGAACCAGGATAAAGTGTTTGGTGAGAGATGGAGGTTTGAGAGATGATAGAGAAGGTGTTTGTGGGAAACAGAATCAGATGCTTTAGACAGATTGAGCAAAACAGTAGAAACCAAGTGTCCTGAGTCTAGGGCTTGGTTGACAGTTGCTAGAAAAGAGAAGAGAGCAGTTATAGTGCTATGGCCTGGGTGGAAGCCATGTTGGGTAGGTATAAGAAGATTGTTTTGGGTCAGGAAAGGCATAAGTTGGTGGTGGATGCACTTTTCTAGGATTTTGGAGATTGGTGAGAGCAGAGCAATAGAGTGGAAGTTTGAGATGCTGATGTTTTTGCCTCCTTTATGAAGAGTAAGAATATAAGTTGAGCGCCAGAGTTTGGGGATGTATGATTCCTTTATAGATCTGTTAATAATGATGCTGATTGGGAGAGCTATACCCTCAGCAGCACATTTTAGGAAGGAGGAGGGAATATTGTCAGGAGCATTAGAGCAAGGTTTAAGTTTGGACAGAAGTCTTTTTATAAAGTTAGTAGAGACAGGTTTGAGCTCAAACATAAGGGGAGGGTTATTAGGGGAGTTAGATGGGGAAGAGTGACGGGCTGGTGGGTTAGTGTTGGGAAAAGTCTTGGTCAGGTCAGAAATAGTTTCTATGAAAAATTAGTTAAATTCAGAGCCTAGTTCAAGGTCAGATTTACTTGGGTCAGGACAGGGATTATTCTTGGAGCCTGGATTGAGGAGTGAGTTTACTGATTTCCAGAATTGCTTGGGGGTTTTATTGTTATTGGACTGGAGCTTGATATAGTAGAATTTTTTGTCTTTGATAATTAGCTGTTTTGCTAGGTTATGGAGCTGTTTGTATTGGAGCACGGTATTGGGCAGTTAATTTTTGGTAAAGCTTCCATAGTTTGTCCCTTTGGTGCATAATTTGTTTTGTATCTTTAGATAGCCAAGGAACTGTATTAGTTTTTATCCTTTTGTTTTTTAGAGGGGCTAGGGAGCTTAGAGTGTCTAGGAAGACAGAGTTGAAATAGTCTATAGCATTGTCAAGAGGAAGGGTGTTTAGAATTTGCCAGTTCATTTGTTTGAGAATGCTTGAGAAAGTTGTGGGGTTGAAGCTACTGAAGTTGTGAGTGAGAATGTATTGATGCTGGTGTGGGGAAGCGCTAGTTGAGTGATGAATGAAAGCTAGGAAGTGGTCGCTAATGGTGTCAGGAATTGTGCCAGATTTGGTTATTTTATTTAGATTGGAGACTAGAATCCAACCTATAGTGGATCCAGGGAGATTTATTTTGTTAGGTCAGGTGATGCAGAAGATTATTTGAGTAAAGTTATAGAGGTTAATGGATAGGGAGGGAGAGGGGCTATTGACTTTATTCCAGTAAATATTTACATCTCCTAGAATGTAAGTTCTGTAGTTAATTTCAGTAGAAGCCCATAGGACTATATCTTTGATGGTAGAGATGTTGTTACCAGGTGAGATATATAGGGCAATGAAGAAGATACTCTCGTGTTTATTCATTTTTAGTAGTCCAGCAGTCAGTTCACTGATCTTGAATTGCGGAACTGGAATTTGGAGGGGAATTAAGGTAAGTAGGTTAGAGTAGACTAAGGCCGTCCGTTACCTTTTTTATTTAGCCAGTCATTTCTGATAGCATGAAATCCTGGGGGCAGGTTCTCAGAGTTGGAGATATAGGGTTTGAGCCAAGTTTCAGAAATGTCTAAGATGTCTGGTTGGTTATGGCTTAGCCAAGCTTGAAACTGGTGAACTTTCTTGTTGAAACTCTGGGAGATAATAGTAAAGATTTTTAGGGTGTTGTGGGGGAGGAAGGGGATAAGAGGTAGGTGTTGCTAATAAAGGGACTAGGACCAGGTTTAGGATGGATATCTCCAGCTAGAACTAGGTTGTTAAAGGAAATATCCTTTAGCCATTTGGGTTTGTAAGGTATGAGTTTAGGTAGATCTATGATTAGTTTAGGTGTCAGTATCTTAACTGTGGTGGACAAGATTTTAGGGTGGAATAGATGCAGAGGGTTGGGCTGAATAAGTGAAGAGGAGATAGAATGGTAATGAGAGTAAGATTGAGGGTGTGGGTGGGTTTGTATGGTAGTTATTTTGTAGGTAATATTGGACAAGCATTGGAGGAATATGAGCTGCCATAGTGTAGGGGAATTAGGAACACAACGAGGAAGCAGGGGGTGTGGAGGGTTTGGTGACTTAAGGAAAGCATATCTGAGCAAAGGGAAAATGATATGTGCAGATTTGGAGAAGAGAGATGGCTATGTGGAAGAGAGGGTTTAGAAAGGCAAAAAATGCAGGACAAAGCACTTCAAAACTAAGGAATCTTCAGCTATTCAGCCCTTTAATAAAAAAACAAAACTCAGTGCCACACTGAGGAAATTAACTAAAGCATTATTTACCAATAAGGAGTCATTATCTGTTAGTTTACCCACCAGGGATGACTTAGAGAATGAACATTCAGCTTTGAGTGAATTTGGTTCACTTTCATTTAATCATGGTTATCTCAGTGAGGATACTGATGATTTTAATGTTGCACCACCGGATTCTTCTGAAGGTTTGGAGTTTATGAAAGTACCAGTAAAGAGAGGGAAGGGGGATTCAAATGGAATATTGAATAAATCCTGTAATTAACCTATTACTATAGGTTACAATGTGGAGTCCTCTGGGCCCCATTTACTTAATGATATAGGGGAGTTAGGATTCTGTGATGTGTTGGACACTATCCAGTATACCTATGTACCTGATAGTTTAGACCTAACAGTAGATGCTTCTTTGTCTCAATCTTTGCAACACAATGGACTTGATTGTTTTGATTCTGTTAATTTAGTAACTAGTAATTTGTTAGGAGATGAAAATGAAGGTACAGAGTACATTATTTCAGAGGAACCCCAAACATTGTTTATTCAAGACCAGAATATTGGTATAGAGACCTCTGTGGAAGATATTTTAGAAGACAAAGAACAATGAGTGCCCCTTTATTATTAAAAAACCAAAGAGATTTTTCTATTTATAATTTTACACCTTATGAGATTGACCCTTGTGTTGTGGAACTCTTAGCAAAGGGTCTTTCCTTTGTGCCTTCTAGACCTATGAATATTGTCCACACAATTTTAGATTTAAAACAATTTATTAGGAAATTGAACTTGGACGTGTTGTTTAAGGGGGAGCAATCTGTGACATTGGAATATTATATTTCCAGTAACTTTAACCCGATTATCCACCTATTAGTTTCCACATTTGAGAAAATCTGTGAAATAGATCTTAGGAGACTTCATGTAGAGAGATGTAATCAAGTGCCAAATGTGAATAGGGATTTTGGGCAACCTTCTTAGACTTTTGCCATTTACCTATAAGAACATTTAAATCCGATAAGGGGGGAAGACTCTTTTTAATGGAACAGGGCTGGTACACTCAGAAGATGAGCCATATGCTGAATACTGGCACGTACATTAGAGTAAGTCTCAATGAATTTAACACAGCTTGCAGGAAAATTAGAGAACATTTAAACAACCTATTTATTGAACAATTTATAGATTTACATTTGTTAAACTATTTATCCATGCCAGTCCCAAGGACACCGGTGTTCGGATTATCGAAAATACATAAATCCTTGACGGACCCACCTATGAGACCATTGGTTGATGCCCACCACAGTATTACATATCCTTTGGCAAAGGTAGTAGACAACATCTTGAAGAAATATTTATTAGATGAAAAACAGATTTGTAAAGATTCGTGGGCTTGTCTAAGTAAATTAAATTCATTGGTGTTAGATGGTGTCTACAAGTTCCTAACTATAGTCGTCAGGGATTTATATACATCCATTCCCCATGAAAAAGGGATACATCATGTTTTACATTTCTTAAGCTTGAAATATGCTCCAGATAGAGACATTAGGTTAGTGAATATATTACTCGATATTGTCTTATCAAACAATTATTTTTTGTTTGAGGACTAATTATTTTTACAAAAAATAGGGGTGGTGATGGGGTCCCCATGTGGGGCCAATTTTGCAAACTCAGTGATGGCTCTTTGGGAAAGAAATTATATTTTTTCACAAACTGAGTTAACAAGCCAAATTATTTTGTACATGCGATTCCTTGATGACATCCTAATCTTGTATAAGGGGTGTGTGGATGAAGCTAAAAAGTGTGTGGACTACTTGAATCAAACCACTACCTTTTTGAGTTTCACATACACATTTAACACAGAAAGTATAGCGTACTTGGCTATAGAAGTGTTTAAAGATCATTCTCAAAGGGGGTTAGGTGCCAGGATCCATAGGAAAGCTACATTTTCAAATATTTACACTTCAACAGTTCCCATCCTTTCCATCAGAAGAAATCGGTAATTAAAGGACAACTAGTCCGAGTGGCAAGGATGGTAACTGTTGACAGTGAATGTAAAGTAGAATGTAGTAAGATAGCTGATATGTTCCTTACCCAAGGTTATCCAAGATAACTTATCGCAGAAATGATAGAAGAAGTGCTACTTTTAAAAGATCTAGTGGATTCTATTCACCTTTACTTCGAAGTTCATTGTCTCCATGTAAAGGGATGAACACATTCAAAAAGGCTAACAGGTCACCAGTGTCATTTATATTAACATTTTGTCCTGAATGTGGCCACATAATTTCAATTATACAGAAAAACTGGAACCTTTTTAGCAGTAATTTAGAACTACACACTGTGTTAGGTCCTTCCCCTTCCTTTATACTTAAGAGAGGTCTGAACTTGAAAACTTTCTTAGAAATGGACCAACATAAAGTTATCAAGAATCCTGGGATGAGCAAATGCGAATCCTGCAATTTTTGTAAACACATGAATATAGGTTATTCATTCAACATAAGAAACAAAAATTATAAGACTTTAGCAGGTAAATACAACTGTAACACTAGTTATGTAGTTTATCTCACCCAGTGTAATTTATGCTCTGCATTTTATGTTGTAAAAAGGGATCGTAGACTGAGAGAGTGAGTCTATGAGCACCTTTATTGTATCAAGAAAAGCAAGGTCGAAAATGCACTAGCTGCCCACATTAAAATGAAGCCTACCCATAGTTTTAATTTCAGAGTGATAGGTCATGTAACAGGAGATAAAAGGGGAGATCCGAGATCTTTACTTTTGGAAAAAAGAGAATTAATGTGGCAGATTGACTTAGATGCTTGCCATTATCCGGGTATAAATGATGGGTGCTCCATTCAATGTTTATTGAAACTGAAAAGTCTTATTAGATAATTTATAATTCACATCTTTATGAGTATCTGTTCTGAGCAATTTGTCAGAATTATGTGCCCTAAGTTGTGTCATTTATAGTCATGGTCTTCTTACAACTAATGACTTCATGTTAGTACAATACACATTCTTGACACCTTATGTATAGGTGTACCATCCCTATAAGGTAGTAAGGTTTACAGCATTGAAAGGACTGAAAAACGTAAGCTTTGAATTCTAAGTGCATTAAACATTGTGGGGCAGAGTATTTAACAACAATGTTTAATTTCTGATTCATTATTATTTTTAAAGTATTTAGTATGATGTTCTACTTTTGTAGTTGTTTCTATTTTCTATTTTAAATTTTACAGTTATTTATGATTACAGATGTGCCTGTTGCTTTTAGTACTAGCAAGAACTAAATGAGTTTTATTTTAGTGTTTCAAGTTACAATTCATGTACATGATTAATTGCCTTTGTGTTGTATTGGTTAATTGTTTAATTAAGGGGTGGAGGGAGGAGTGTTCTTGTGAGGATATAACCTAACTGTTTTTGTGCCTGCAGCTTTCTGTCTGAAGAAGTTTGGTCATTGACCAGATGGAAAGCGTTTTACTTCATTTCCTCAGTGTGGCGCTGTGTTTAGTTTTTCTATTGAAGGGCTGAATAGCTAAAGATTCCTGAGTTTTGAGGTGCTTTGTCCTGCAATTTATGTTTTTCTACAGTTTGTGCTGAGGGTTTAGAAAGGGATAAAGGCTTTCTAGAAGTATAAGAAAGACGAGGGGACTTTGCTAGGGAGGTAGACAGAGTGATGAGTTAAGTGGGAAGGCTGTAAGTAGTAAGAGTAATGAGCTTAAGTGAGAAGGCGGTAAGCAGGACGAGTGAAGAGGGAAGAGCTCCTAGTGGGTAATTAGGCTAGGAGGGTGGGGAAAGTGAGGAATAAAGCTAGGTGTGCTATGGGCGGTTGGGATATGGGAGCAGGGTAGGGTAGGGAAGTGGAGTGAGCCCACAGGGCGAACCGAGTGGGAAGAAACACCCTGGATGCTTAACAGGCTGGGAACAATGAGTCAGAGTCAGGTTGGTAACTTGCAGGTCAGCTAGACCATGAGGTTTATGGAAAAAACAATCAGTCAAACCTCTTGGTCTTTGTCAGCTGCAGTATATGGTTTCAGAGACTAAATTACAGGGCTATGGGACTGAAAATACAGTGTTCAGGGTGTACTTGTTAGGTTTAGCAATAATATTACAAAATGCTAGGGTCAGCTACGTTAATTAAATAACATAGCGCTAGATTAGTATGGGGGACAGACTAAGGGTGCCTTTAGACCCAGGTCAGCAGACTAAAGTATATAGGATTACAATACAGTTTAAGATATTAACCTTAGCCAAATGTAGATTGGACTCCAGGTGAATTGCTTTTGGGTGCAGTTGCAGGAAAGCTTCCTTCAGGTAGGAGCGTCTTTATTTAGTTTATTAGAGGGGTCTACCAAATAGTAAAACAAGGCTGCCGACTGGGTCTGGGAGCACTGGGCGTTTTCATACATACATCTGACATTCTGTGTTATTGGGGATATCTATGCATCCTGTTGGACATGTTCCGGGATTGTGTAGACTATTACTACCCACATATGTTCTATAACAGTGACACAATAGCATGTATATGTACTATTGGCCAGCAGAACCACCTCTCTAAACTCAACTGCCCATGTTAGCAGGCCACATCACATGTGTGATCCACCCTGGGGCCTCCTCATGTACAGGTTTGGCAATACCTACAGGTGGAACCAACTCAGGAGATGTTGTCCCCACCTGGGGTTGCACACAGACATGATCTTGTCCCCCAAGGTCAAGTCCAGGGTATGTTACACAGCGGGCTCCACAGACACTTGTGGGATGTGCTACATCACCTTGAGGCACCCAGTACACATTCACAGGGTCCTCATGCTCCTCCTGCTCAGCCTCCAGGCCAGGCATTTTTGGGACATTGACTGCTGTTGTGAGTAGCAGTGGGTGGGAGGCTTGTTCCCATTGTGTCCATATTGGGACCCATGGGGCTTACACATCACAGACCACACACACCAGCCAGGGTGTTTACCCACCACATATGTCACATACCACCCTTGTAGTCTGTCCTTTATATCTACCAACCCTGACCACCTCCACAACCGTACCTGCCATACTTCCCCATATTCCCATTCCATACTTCACAGACAAGGGCAATGTGGTCCCAACAAGGGGTTTACTTGTGACATACCCATCCATGTTGCACACACTGACAGCTGTAGATATCTGTGTGTATTGCTATTGTGCTGTTCCCTCACACATAGCATGCAGCACTGTGGTGGTAATATAGGGGACATGTATTTACATACAAACATGCCTGTGTGTGTGTTTGTATATATGTAGACATGTGCATATGGGTATTTATTGATATATGTGTAGATATATATGATGTATATATGTATTTATATATATGTCTACACATGGGTATCTGTATATTTGTAGACATACATGTGTGTGTGTGTGTGTATATATATATATATATATATATATATATATATATATATATATATATATATATGTGTGTGTGTGTGTGTGTGTGTGTGTGTGTGTGCGCGTATGTGTGTGTGTGTGTGTGTGTACATATGCATACCTATATATGATATACAATGTCACAACACCTTCCTGCAAAGCTGCACTGTTCTGCCTTGCTACAACACAGACAGGTGCGTCATATAGACACAGCCTGGCATTAGGGGGGTATATGTAGGGCCAGATCGCAGGTAACCCTATTACACACCTATGGCATTCCTGCATGCTACAGTACAGGTTAACATGAGTATCCTGCAAGAGGTGGGCTGTGGAATCCACGTGTCCATCATTATGGCATTACGCCCACCACCAGCTATTGGCCCCAGTAATATACATGATTCCCATTACACGATACACACTATGATGGCTTACATCTTATCAGTCAGTGCTGCTTTGCACAGTTGATGGGTATGGCCCACTACCCACAGGAACAGACTCTATTCTCCTTAACAGTTGTTCAGTTGAACATCATTACAACTACAACACCTGATGGCACATATAAATCATTCCACATCATCTATCCCATTATTACTATACAGTCATTTACATGCATATATACTTCACATACCTGTTGTGGGAATGATGTATCTTCTGGATATTTTGCTGGATGTTCTTTTTTTTGTTGTTGTTGTGTTTGCTTTTGCCTTTCATATACTCTCTCTCTCTGTCTATCTCGGTCTCTCTCCAGTAAATGGATTGAGCTGCTTTGAATAGATTGCAGCATGGTTTTTGTAGGTGATGCACATGATCAGGTGATTGCCTCTCCATCAATCAGTATCCTCCACTTGCTACCTGCATGCAGCATGCCGTGTAGTACTTCCAATTACGACTTCATGGCAACCAACTACTATAAATCCCTACATCATGTGGGTGTGGTCCCTTTACCTTTCCTGTATGGTGGACATCCTTCCTGTGTGTGGGCAGCAGTGTTACAGACAGCAGGTAGCTATACCTCTTACAGAAGAACCTGCACACTCAGGCCAGCTACATACTTGTAGGAGGTTCCAGAACTACAGACAGAGTGTGAGTAGTGTTGTTGTATGCATTGTATAGCACCAGTGTTACAGGGTTTGTGTGTACATACTTGTTTAACTTGGAATGCAGTTTGTCTGCATTGCTCTCAACTGTGGGCCTATCCACTTGATGGCCAGAGATATGCATATTATGTTTTGTCTGTCCACCACACAGGTCTTGTGTCAGATATATCACTGGCAGTGTGTGTGTTGAGTGCTATCAGTACATGGCTACATGCATCCCTTTCTGTTTCTAACTTTATATTCCTAACTAAGGGTATGTTGCAGACTATCCTATAACACCAGCGACTTCCTTAGTGTATGACAGCAGTATTTCACATATGGGTCTGTGTTCCAGCCTCTGTTCTCAACCTACATACCAGACTTTGTACATACGACATGCTGTCAGGGGTGTTATTTAGTGGGCTGTGAGTATGTCATGCTGCCATCAGTTGACTGCTGTTGTGGCCCCCACACATATTGTGGGGTTGGGTCCAAATATGTGTGGGCTTTATCTACACAATACATGTGTGCCATTATGCACTCCAGGGGCCAGTGTATGTAACAGTGGTATATGGCCCTGTATTATTCAGTCTATGGGGAAAGGGAGCACCATAACTAACCTAGGCTGTTACAACATGTGGGGGTATCAGAAGTAAGCTGCCTTAAGGTATCTGGATGTACCTTACCATACAATTCACCTTGAGTAAATGCAGGTCTACTGCTTTCTGCCATACAGACTGTTCTGTTTGTCAGTGTGATTGTGATGGTGTCAGTTATGAATTGTTATGTAACAGATACATCCCATTGTGTCAACTGAGGTCTTTACCCCCTAGGGATTGTGTACAGACTGTAGATAGTGGCTGCTGGACTATATATCTGCATTACTTACTGTTGATTGATTTGTATCCTGTGGCCCAATCTGTCTTTACTATTGTACTACTTGAAGGCCTCAACCTGGACAGCAACATATGTAAACCTTTCCAGACTACTGTATTAATATAACTGTTTCATAAAACAAATATTTTAAAATAAAAAAGTCCACAAAAAACTAGGAGCATTAAACAGAAATAAACAATTTCTCACCAAAGCAGCAAAGATTTCAATAGCAAATTCCCACCTTATCTCCACCCTACTTTATGCCTCTCCAGTATATACCAACCTAAGGCAATGTGATCTAAACAAGCTAGAGACCTGCTACAACAAAATCACAAAATTCGCCACAGGGGCATCCTACCGTAGTCACCACTGTCTCTCACTTGCTGAACTGGGCTGGCTTGAACTCCCTCACCTCCTTCACTGGTATCAACTCTCACTCACCCACAAACTAGTAAACCATCCACTAAATGTCCCATCCCTCCAGAATCTACTCCAACCCTATCGCACCACCAGACCACTAAGATCCAGCAACAAAAATCACTTGCAGATCACTAAAGCCAATAACTCTGCTGGTGAAGCACTATTCTCTTGCACCATAGCCAAATTATGGAACTCACTCCCACCCACAATTACCTCCGTATCATCATGCACCAACTTCAAAACTTTATTAAAAGTGCACCTAAAAACATGCTGGCTATGCCCTTGCAACTCCCACTCTAATATCATCCACCCCATCCAACTACTACCTTTCTTTCACCTCCACTAACTACCTTGATGATAGCAAGCTCAGATGCTCATAAGCCTAGTACTTATTATACAGCAGGAACTTCTCATTGTTACATTTGTTAATGCCTGTTATGTACTTCACAGATAAAGATTCTAGTTGTCTACTGATGTACTATGTTCTTCATCTGTAAATATGTTGTAAGTAATTTCTATGTTAAATTGTTAATCACTATATAATCCAATGTAACTACTGTCTGTTTATTTTACTGTGGAGCTTTTCTCCCCGGGCCTCCGCTGAAAATGGACCCACGTCCAGTCGGACACTCCCGGTCAACAAATTTAAATAAATAAATAAATAAATAAATAAATAAAATAGTTGCATTACTCTGTTTATATGTATGTCAGAGTATAAATAGTTATATTACATGGCATATACAACTGTAATAGTACACAAATAAAGCTTTCCCATGTATGCAAACCTGTGTGTGGTGTTATATCCTTTGACCTCTCTGTGGGTATATGTTGCAAGCAACCATTGTCATTTATATGGGTGGCTCATACAGTGTCCAGTTGGTAAGGTGGCAACTGTAGGCATAGTGGCTGTTCCGTATTGTGTGCACCTTCCACATAAGTATCTTCCTATACATATTTCTGTGTGTGTATGTGTAGTTACATATATACCTATATATATATATATATATATATATATATATATATATATATATATATATATATATATGTGTGTGTGTGTGTGTCTGTATATATGTATCTTAGGAATGTTGATTGCTTTCACATTATACATTCCCTATGACAGCCAGATTGTACTGCATGATATGTTACTGATACCAGTCTGACATCATACGGGTGGGATGGAGTACTAACATCTTGTGCCCATGTTGTGTCAGGTCCTGGTTATGGGATCTGCAACAGTTGGTATTTTATTGCAGGGCAGACGCGTTTGGCTGTGGGGGGGTATCTATATGTACAAGGCATATGTTGTTTGGGTCCCCTCACCCCCATTAATGGTGCATGTGGACATATCTGTTTTTCTTATGTTCTATTTTATATCTATAGACGTATGTCTGTATATACCTATATAGATATATATTTATGCTTACATATATATATATATATATATATATATATATATATATATATATATATAGACATATAGATGTAGACATATATATCTATAGATGTATGCATATGTATGTATATATTTATATATATATATATATATATATATATATATATATATATATATATATATATATATATATATACATATATATGTATGTGTGTATATATTTATAAATATATATATATATATATACTTTAGGTATAAATATATATATACACACACATACATTTACATGTTTAAATACATTTCCTGTACTGTTGAATGACTGGGCTGGATGATATGTTTGTGAAAACATCAGGGTTATTTATATCTGATATGGCTTCATGGTAAACCACTTTGGTTATGGTGTGCAGGGTCCTGGGTTCGAGACTTGGAAAGGCTGTTTATTTTGTTGCTGGGCAGAACAAGGGCTGTTGGATTCAGAGTGATTAAGGCACTTTTATGCAGTTGTAAGCAGGTTTGTGCGGGTTTGCTTGGAGGTAAGCACTGCTAACTTCCAGTTACAGTTTCTTATACTGATTTAGCTTCTCAATTGCTTAACCTGTGTAGGCATTGCTTACCCCAGAGCAAACAGGCTCTTACCCGCTTACTGCTGCTTAAACGTGCTTACTCCCATTTACCCCCGTGCTAATTTCTTTAAAAGAAAAGAAAAAAGGGTTAATAGGAAAGTGGTGAAAAAGGGTCACAAAGACGGAAAGACAGTAGGGAAAATAGCTAGGGATGTGCAGCAGTGTGTAGGGAAGGTCCATGGCTACCCATTTCTTCTACAGCAAAAGCTGTGCATATACACTGAATTTGGAGGTAGGTTTGGATACTCAAACCCCTGAGAAAGGGGTGAGGACAACAATAATATATTGTGATGCCAATTAGACCAGATTACATGTGTCCAGTGGACATGTGTATGAAATGGACAACTATGTATGGGGTGATATGTTTTTTTGGGAACAGATTGCCCTTTTTTTTAGGTGAAAGTGGGATGTTAGGGAGGGATAGTAGATATATTTGGGGAGGTAGGTTGGGTAGGTTAACAGACAAGACAAACAAGACACATACAGGGGCGATATATGACATATGTGGGGGGTAAACACCTTGATGGGGAGGGGTGTTGGGAAATCGGAAACCCACAAGCCCCCTAGTGGAAACATTTGGCCTGAGGTCCCCAACCTGGGCCAGTCACCACTGCACCTTCACAGCCCCGAAGGTGGCTGTGCTGGGGGCTGAGTCGGAGAGGCAGGCCGACCCTCTAGTCGCAACATGCGGCTCTCGAGCTGGCATAGCAAATCTTCAACCTCCCAGCAGAGCTCCCTGCACCAGGACCTGGTGACACGGTTCCACCCAAATGTGGTGCAGGATCAATAGACGAGGTGATCCCGGGTTGGACCCCAGATGTGCTCATGCCCGGTGCCACAGCCAGTTGAGGTGGGACAGGTAGGCCACTGGGACTGGCTTTCCTAAACGTACTATGGTGTTTATGGTTTATCAACATATGTGGGTTAGTAATAGTCAACACATTCCAGGATTAGGTATAACAGCATGCATAGATATTCCCATTAACCCAGTCACCAGATATGGAACAGTTGCATAGCAAACGGAAAACATGCATATATGGGACCACAGTGGTAATAACAACAGCATGCAGGTGCACTGATGGCACCATGCCACCAATGCTGGAGTATTTCAACATAGCACATGCATAGAAACAGATTTAAATAATTATCAAACAATAGGACATATGTCTCAACATTACAGTGGAGTCATCACAAAGCAGTTGAGGTGGATATTTAGTGTATTGTTGGAGATATGGTGGGGGGAGAGAAAGATGTCAATTAACAACTAGTATATTCCTGTAGTTTGCATCACTTTCCCAGCCAATGCTGTTATCTGTACCTTACAAGCATTGCTACACTACCCTATTGCCTTAGTTTGGACAGTGATATGCCTGTCAACAACTATATACATGGACTGGTTTTACCTGCAGTATACACCTCTTACCTGGTATACCTCTGGAGCAATTGTTTGTTAACACTAACTGTTTCTACACATACCCCAGATTCCAGGTTGATGTTATGCACATACCTGTCCATCTCTTTTTGCACAGACTCTGGCCATGTCTTGAAAACATGCAGGTGAACCGTGGCATATGTTGACTATTGCCCTCTTCAACCTTTAGTGACTTACAACACTCTTATACAGGATTTCCTAGACAGTTATATTATGTAGCACAGTGTGGGTGACAGTGGTCAGTGATACCTTATTATTCAGAACAACTGTAACACTCACAATGCCATACAATACCAAAGTAAACAGTACCAGTACAGGGTATCAAGCTTTTATTTCTCGGCACAGTGTTCACATCTGACGTACCTATGGGAGCAATGATTGTTAGCACTACCTGAATGTTGCTACACAAAGTACAAGATTTCACATTAGTATTATGCACAGACATCTCACTCTATTACTGTACACACTCTGGTCACAGCTTGACAACATGGGGGTTTAGATGGGACATACGTGGCTTATTACTCTCATAACATTTTGGGAGTTGCTAGTGTGACAGGTTTGTTCTTATAGATGTGTGTCAATCAGTTTTGCGCCAGTATACAACTCTGCACAGCTCCTCGTGGTGTTCTGAAGATTGATGCAGGCAACAGAGAGACCCAAGAGAGACTTTTCCAGATTTAAGTATTTTTTTCTCTGTTTTTTTTGCTCCGACTGCCTTTTCCCACCTAAAAAGTGAATTTCTAACTGATCTGTGCTTTAAAAAGTGCAATGATACAAATCTAGTGTTTAGACCGGCAGACAAGGGAGGGGGGATAGTAGCTATGGATGTAATTTTTTATCAAGAACTAATGTCTAATATGTTGAAAGATGACAATGCTTATAAGATGATAGAGAAGTCAGATGTTACATCAATAGTACAGTATGTACATGATACTCTTTACGACCTGTTAATGACAAGATCTATAGAAAAATCCCTCTATGATTTTCTTTTGATAGATTTACCCCTGATACCTATCATTAAAGGTCTGCCCAAGTTACACAAGGACAAATATCCACCTCCGTTATGTCCTATTGTATCAGGTGACCATTGGGTCACACAAAATGCCTCTCTATATATACAAACTAAATTAGGAACACTGGTGAAGGAAGTACCTACCATATTACAGGACTCCTATAAACTACTGGATGAACTAAAACTAGATGTAGTGAAAAACAAAATCACAGAAGATACTTTATTTGTTACGTTAGATATAGAGAGTCTCTTCACAAGTATTCCAAACGACTATGGCCTAGATGCAGTTAGAGCACACTTGACAGAAATAAATATGGATAATAATGAGATCATGAATATCTGCTGTTTGCTAGACTTGGTTTTAAACAACAACATCTTTTTATACAATCACACGGTATATGCACAAACATGGGGGGGGTGGCCATGGGCACCCCCTGTGCTAATGCATATGCCAACCTTGTTGTATATAGATGGGAAAAAGAAAACATTTTTAATGACCCCAGGTTCAGCAATGTGGTGCTATACAGGCGATTTGTAGATGACGTCCTTCTATTATGGAATGGTGACGTTGATACCTTGAATGACTTTATTGCCTTCATGAATACTACCACATCTTTCTTTAGATTCACATTTGAATACTCCAATCTAAGCATCAATTTTCTAGACATTACCATCATGAAAAGAACTAATAATGATTTGACCACTACAGTCTATAGAAAATCCTGTTGGAGGAACGGGATTCTTCATTATGATAGCCTACATCCACGCCACATTTTTCAAAACATTGTTAAGAATCAGATGAATAGGATACTAAGAATATGTAGTGACGAATCAGATGCACTACAACTAATCGATTCCCAGAAAAAGTGGTTTATAGATAGAGGATATCCTATAAAATTAATAAATGATATAACTGAATCCTTACTTGAGAGTCCAACAACTCGAAGAAAATTAATTAAACCATATAATAAAAAGAATAAGATGATGACTCACAATGTTGAATATGATATTAAATATACTAGTGATGTGCAACATTTAACCAAAATCGTGAAAGGGAACTGGAACATTTTATTAACAGACCCAACACTTTTGGAATTGCTTGGAGAGAAACCTGTGTTCAGATATAACAACTGCATGAACCTGAAAAGGTTGCTATGCAAAGAGAAATTAGTTGCAGCATCTGTTGATGTTAGGGCCCAGATAAAGGCAGGCACCTTTGCCTGTGGTAAATGTTCACTTTGTAGATATGTAAATAGGTCAGGGAATTTTAATATTTTAGGAGTTGAATTTAATTTTAAACCCACTTTTTATGCAGATTGTAATACCCGAAATGTGGTTTACCTAGCTACTTGCAATCAATGTAACGGCTACTACGTGGGTATGACATCACGAAGACTTAGAGACCGAATATATAATCATGTGTATGATATACGAAAAAATTGTCCCACCAATGCATTGGCCGTACATTGTAACACTCATTCTCAACACAATTTTGTGTTTCAGGTTTTGCAAGTAGTAAATTCTAATAGAAGAGAAGGTAACCAGATGAATACTTTGGAAACATTTGAACTCAGATGGATTCTGAGATTAAAAGCACATATACCTCCCGGCTTGAACACTATGATCAACATTCGGCCTGTCCTATTGGGCCCTACATGAGCCATCACTCATTAGTTTACTACCATATTGCAATACCTTGTGAGCAGGTACCTCGTCTTGCTCTATGCCAGGTTTATGTTTAGCCCTTCATTGGATATTTTTATGTCATTTTTCACTCATCATTTGTTTTCATCTTCGTTTAGTCACATGCTTCATTTTGGATTCTGTTAGATTTCTGATGAATATGTCCCATGGTATCTTGTAGTCTTAATAATTGATGTCTATATTAATATCCATCACTAGATGTTTCCACTAAGATCTTCTTAAATATATAATACTGGAAATTAACTTATGATAGAGATATAAGAAATGGCGACTGATTAGAGGACGATGTTCTAGCTAGACACAGAGATATATAATTTCTGTGTTTTTATACACATATAAATAACATTCATTTTTGGAACTCTAGCTTTGGCCTTTATAAAATGAAATTAAGTTGATTTTTCTTTAACGTTTATTTTGCTTTTTATAATATCTTATGTTTTTATCTTGTTATAATATTATATTTTGTTTCCGTAATTTTGGTATTGACATATGGAAACTAAATCAGGAAGTGTGTGCTTGCGTCTTGAATTTGAAATATATTATACAGTGGCTGGATAGCAAAATAAGGATTCTTCCACATGGATCTAAGTGTTTTTTAAAATCCAGTGGTCGCAGTTTGAATATACTAGTTATAGATATAATATATATCCTTGGATTATAATATTCATGTTATTTATCTACATCATCACATTTATTATTTTATTAATTCTGTGAAGTTATAGGTGCTACTTTAGGTGTTTGCATTGAATTTCTAGTTCATGCATGCTTTATATATATAGTTCATCAGATAATGTTGTTAAAAAACATATATTATTTTAAAAATTAATTACATATATATACAAAAATAAATAAAAATAGATAAAAATAGTTAAAATAGGGCTGCTTATATGTTTATAAAATGATGTATTAATGATAGGTAACTTTTTGTATCTTAGTGCACTTTTCCTCAGTTTTTAGCTTCGGCTTTTAGTAGTAGAATTATAATCAATTAATCATTGCAACATGGTTTTGTTTTTGTTTTAATGTAAAAGTTTTTTAGTGGAAGTTTATCCCTCTGAATTTTATTATATATTGCGCTTTTGAAGCTACTGTGTCACACGGCTTTCTAGTCGAATTGACTGATATAACAAACAACAGGAATATGCGTTTCCCCATGTTGCTATTACTTACCAATTGTGATGTGTGATGACCAGCTACTAATAAGGGCTTCTTCCCATATATGGGCAGAACTTCCTTGAGAACTAACGTAGGAACCTGATTGTATGAATCACAGATATAATATACATCTCAATTTAATTTACATATGCGATATAATATACGCATTATGAAGGTTGTAGATTTTTAAAATATGTCATTATATGATATGTATAGGCTTCCGTTTTAGTAAGCACTAGCATTTCACTGTTATTTTGATCAATTATCTTAATTGGTTCTGTTTTAATTACAAATTGATTGAATAATCGATAATGTTTTTTTACTATATAAATGGCTGAAATTTTTAGTAAAATTGTAACCTGATGAAGCGCATTTTATTGCGTGAAAGCGCTTGTTCTCATTAATAAAAGGATTTAATACTTCTTCCTCGTGGTGGTTTCGAGTAAATTTTATTCTCAGTTCTTAGTGTGACAGGTTTGTTCTTATAGATGTGTGTCAATCAGTTTTGCGCCAGTATACAACTCTGCACAGCTCCTCGTGGTGTTCTGAAGATTGATGCAGGCAACAGAGAGACCCAAGAGAGACTTTTCCAGATTTAAGTATTTTTTTCTCTGTTTTTTTTGCTCCGACTGCCTTTTCCCACCTAAAAAGTGAATTTCTAACTGATCTGTGCTTTAAAAAGTTTAAATTGCATTTGCCTTCTGCTTTTTACAGTTTTTGCACTTGTTTTATATCAATTTAAGTCATTTTTGTATTGTATAACTGTTGCAGGCTACACATTAAAGTGCACTCACCTGTTTATAGCATTTGCAGTGTTTTCTGTGTGTTTTTGTGCTGTTTCCTGAAAAAAAAAAAAAAAATTCTCTTTTCCCACCTTTGCTGAAATAGATTAGTCCAGATTTCAGGTTTTGATGAATTCCGGACTTGGTATAGTTTCCTGTGTTGCCCATATCCTTACTTGGATAGGGGGAAGGTTCTCTGTTCACCAGTGAGAGTGGGGAGCTTTGAGCAGCCTATCTGTCCCTGGAGAAGTGGTCGCAGCCCTGAAACTAGTAGCTTATTGGCCGTTTTGGGTCAATTCCTATCAATTTCAGTTTCCCTGCTTTAAAACCCGCATTTGCGCAGTTTTGGACGATTTTGCACATAGCGCAGCATCGGGCAGCGTCGCTTAAATGGGTTTAGACTATTCCCGGCTCCACAAAGTCTGCTCTTCACTTTTTCCCTTACAACTGTTCTAAATCTGAAAGTAAGCACTCTATTTTCATTCTAAAGCCCTGCAGTTGCTCGTATAAGTAATCTTATAAGTAAGCACTAATAAACTAAAGCACTACACCCTCTTATACTCCCTTTAAGTAATTGGCTCCCTATTGGTCCATTTTGATCAGTCTAAAAGTAGTTCCTTATACTATTCTGGCATGTCCAAAAGTCAGTTTCGGGTTTACTCTCCAGTCCAGCTGGTGAATCTGGGAATCCTGAGGCAATGTTACAACTGCCTTATGTACACAGACCACCCTCTCCTCCTCCCAACAAGCTCAAATATATGTGAGAGATGCAACTATATAGCCAAACTGGAGGCTGAGCTCTCTCAACCCAGTACTGGCGCAGGCAGTCAGGAGGAGAAGATAGCCACACACACCACAAATCCAGTCTCACATAGACCTATCGCAACAGCAAACCAAACACATAAACAAAAAAAAAACATACTCGGAGGCAGAGACCGCCAAAGCAGACATCCAAGCAACCGCTACCCCACAACAATACCCACGTATCACATAGTTCACAAAGTCAGTGTGCCACACAGTCACAGCCCTTAAGGCTAAACAACACACCTAATACACTTGTAATAGATGACTCTATTCTCAGACACACTGATGCCCCACTCACCAGGCTGAACAAGGAGAAGGTCACTGTAAGCTGCCTGTTGGGTGCCAGGATCCGCCACATAACACAAGCACTCAGGTCACTCCAAAGCAAGTACAAATATGATTCCATCATTGTCCATGCTGGTGTGAATGACGTGAGACATACCTCCCTGGACTACATGAAAAGAGACATAGAGGAGCTCTCTGATCATGTAGCCCAGGCCGGTATGACCCTGACCTTGAGTAGCATCTTACCCTCACCAAGAATGATGCCACAGTATAAAAACAAAATGATCAATTTTAACAATTGGCTAAAGTATTGGTGTCATTAAAAGGGGATCCAGTGTCTGTCAGCCTGGGATGACATGCTCGACAAGCCACATTGCTTCACTAGGGACGGCTTGCACCTGTCACCCCTGGGATTTCAAATATTGGCTAAGGCTCTTGCCACCCCCATAATGCCTTTTTTAGGCAAGGCTCAAAAGACAAACCCACCTCCATAGACAACACAAGCAAAAAGAAACTAAGGGTAATGCTGCTCAACGCCAGAAGTCTAAACCTCAAGATGCATGCACTTGAGGCTCTCCTCAGTATGGAGAATATCGATATCTGTGCAGTAACAGAAACCTGGTTCAAGGCTCCTGAGAGTATCCCAGAACTACCAGGTTATACCTCATACCATGCTTTTCGGCCCCAAAACTCGGACTGAACCACAAAAGGAGGGGGATTATCCATATTCATCAAAGATACCCACAGCTCCAAGTTAGTGGCACTGCACGAAGCATCGGAAACCATTCATGTGCAACTAACAGTAGGCAAAACTGCCTTTCAGTTTGTAGCCTGCTACAGACCACCCTCCCAAACTCAGGAACCCCACTCAGCTTTCCTGAGAGCACTGGAGAATATGAAGGTCTCTACAAACATCATCATATTGGGTGACTTCAACTACCCAAACATAGACTGGGAGCACTACTCAAGCCCCAACACCCTCGCCCACTGCTTCCTAGAATTTATAAACTCAAATGCTATGGAACAACTGGTCACCACTCCCACAAGAGGGGAAAACATATTGGACCTGATCATCACCAACATGGAGACTCTATGTTCCATACCAGATGTATACCCCTCATTGGTAAGATCTGACCATAAATTAATCTCACTGGACATCCATATCCCGTCCCCACCCCCAGCCACGGAAACCATGGTGAAGAACTTCTCAAAAGCAAACTTCACACTTCTCAAAACTGAGGTGGAATCCTTCAAAGCCCCCGGGCCAGTGGAAAATACGGCCCAAACCGTAGAATCCTTTACAAATGCATTCTATGGACACCTACAAGAATGCATGGATCGTGCTATCCCAAATAAAACCAAGACTCACTTCTCCAAAGGCAGGAGACCTGTCTGGTGCACAGCAGCCATAAATAAGCTATACAACAGAAGGAGGAAGCTACTACATGATAGACCAAAATCCCAAAAAGGGAAGGCATCTCTGATCAGTACTAGCAAGAAACTACGATCCCTCATAAAATCATCTAAGGCCAGCTTTGAAAGAAAAATTGCACAAGACGCTAAAGATAATCACAAGGCCTTCTTTAGGTATGTCAGGAACCTGGGTGACAACTCCAAGATATGCTCTGAGTTAGTGCAAAATGACAAAAAATACACTGAACCCACAGACATTGCCAACATCCTGGCAGACAGGTTCAGTGCAAACTCCCCCCTCCCCCCCAAAAGAGCAAATGTCTATCCCAACAGAGTGTAGCCTTCCTGACATCACAGATGCATAGGTGAGAGCTGCCATCTCCAAAGCAAAAAACACAGCATCAGTGGGATCGGACGGTGTCCCGGGCTGCGTCTTACATGAGCTCCAAGAAGAACTGAACCCTCACATAAAGTCACTGTTCAATCTCAGCCTTACTACAGGATATGTACCCAAGGAATGGCGTACAGCAACAGTGGTCCCACTCCACAAAGGTGGTGCCATAACGGACCCCAGAAACTATCGCCCTATAAGCCTGACTAGCCTGGTCTGCAAAGCTATGGAGCGTATCATCATTGAACTCATAAACAAAGACATTGGAAACCTCCAGACACTGGATCCTACCCAATTTGGCTTTGTTAAGGGCAGATCTTGCCTCTTGAACCTGGTCGACTTCTTTGAAACAGTCACCAAGGCCATAGATGGAGGAAAGGTAGTCCACACAGCCTACCTGGACCTTGCAAAAGCCTTTGACACAATACCCCACTTGGGCATCATAAATAAGATCACCCCCTTATCACCCACCCCAAATATCAACCCCTATGTCACAAGATGGGTTGTGGTCAGAATTGCAGGTGCCATGTCAGACTCTAAACCAGTTACAAGTGGCTTCCCACAAGGCTCAGTCCTGGGACCTCTCTTGTTTGGTATATATTTCTCTGAGGTACAGGCTAACACTGGAGGACTATGGCTGACCAAGTTTGCAGATGACTGCAAACTGGGTACCATAATTGACTCACCGACTGCCACAAGCATCCTCCAAAAGGGTCTCACAGAAATGGATAACTGGTGCCAGAGCCATGGCCTAAAGCTAAACGCCAAAAAGTGCATAGTCATCCCCTTTGGGAAAAACAAGGTTCCCACAAATTACCACATAGGTGGTAATCCATTAAGTACAGATGCCCTACGCAGTTAGGCTAAAGAAACTTCAGCTCTACTCAGTTGCTTACCGCCTACTCAGAGGCGATCTGTGCCTGACGTATAAAGCCATGTCCAAACCAAAATTAATGGACATGCTCCACCTCAGGAAATCCAAATCCTTCAGAGCTACACACTCCAGGGACTCAGCACAGAATTAAATAGGACATGCTGGAGGGACAGATTCATATCCCAGAGGCTCCCCTCACTCTGGAACAAAATCCCAATCCATGTTAGGCAGAGCCCCTCAATGACCCTCTTCAAGAGAAATTTTGACGAGTGGATGAGATATCGTAGGTTTACCCCTGGGATCTCATCTGTGTCCCTACTAGACAGAGGCACAGTAAACTAACCTTAAAAGGGCTATCTACTGTGATCTACTATACAGAGGCACAGTCAACTAATCTAAAAGGGTGGCGAAAGCCAAACACACTCTGGCTAGGCTTATAAATGCCCTAGGGCAGATAGCCTAGTATCAACCTATGAACCTATGAACCTATGAAGTTGTATTTCCTGTTTGCTGCCTAAACATCTGGGATCATCCCACTGATTTCCCAGGGAACAGGATGACAGGCAGCAGATATGGGCCAATATATGCTGGACATTCTGGACTTATCTGTACAGTTGTGGGGTATGATTCTGTATGCAGCCTACTTCCACTCTCAGGAGTCAGACCATGGCTGTGTCTGCTAAAACTAAAACACTGTCCATCTCAGTTGTGTGTGCTATATAGATATTGCTGTATATCTCTTTTCTGATTTCTGTCTTATAATTCTCCTGTGGTTTTACATTCTGACCTTGTATTACAACACTCTTATACAAGATTTCCTAGACAGGTATATTATGTAGCACAGTGTGGGTGACAGTAATGAGTAATACCTTATTATTCAGAGCAACTGAAACACTCACAATGCCATACAATACCAAAGTAAACAGTACCAATACAGGGTATCATTCTTTTATTTCTGGGCATAGTGTTTGTCAAAGGAAAAAACTTTAAAGACCAATACACGTAAGGTTCAGGTTAAGGCACTTTAATTCTTGCAGCAAGGAGACAAAAACATGCATGCAAAAATACAGAGTTTGTCTAACTAAAATCAGGAAGTGAAGCCATTCTTATACTATTCCTACAAGACATTGCCTACTGAAGCTGACATAGTTAATCACAAGTTTACAATATTGTTTTTCGCAGCAGATGTTGCTCATGATTTTCTGCTGATACGACATAACACTTCTAGATTCATGAGAAAACTTTGGAAAAATAACATGGCTTGGAGACCGGCAGCTATTTGCAATTATTTCTACAGTGCTGTGTTACATTTCAAGGTACTCTACTCATTCGAGCACAAAGCAATCACAGATTATAGTTCATATTCTTCAAGCAGTCTTTGTTCCACTTTATCTATCCTTCCTGCAGCTGGTTATGTTCTCATAACACAGACAGGGCTAATTGTCTAAGTTTAATAGCATTATAGAAAGCAGTATTGCTCTATTCATTATTTTCCTAATCAAGCAGAAAACCATCTGCTTCTCAGTACATTTCCTAAGACATAAACAAGATTTTAGCTGCACTGACAAAAATACAAGGTCAGAAAGCATTTGCCATTAACATGGATTTGTTCGTATCTGATGGATCTGAATGTTGCCACACAAAGTATTAGATTCCACATTACTATTATACAAGGGTCTATATTAGAACATCGACTTTTTAAAACGTCAAATGTTCTAATATCGACCCCTATTTAGTGAACGATGACAATATCAAACATGCAGAACAGCAAATTTTTTCCTAGGGAAAAAATTTGCTGTTCTGACACACATACACACAACACAAACACTCCATATAAACAGCAATCCACACACACACACACACACACACACACACACACACACACACACACACACACACACACACACACACACCTAAAATCCTTCATCTAACCCCACACTAAGCTGTACACACACACCACTAGCTATCCACTTACCTTAACCCAAACCCTAACCCTAAGGTCCATCACTATCACACAGTCACCTCACCCGCTCCCTAACCCTAACTCAACTACCCCACCCTAACCCTCACATCCACACAATCGCACATTTACCTGACCCTTGCCCTAATCTTAACTCACCTACCCCACGCCCTAACCCTCACGTCCACACAATCGCACACTTATCTGATCCCGATCCGTAATTTTCCACCCCAATGCTGAAAATAGCGAAGCCACAGGAATGGCCGACCGAATTCCTTCCCTAGGAAGAAATTCAGTGTTCCACAACTTTGCTATTTTCAGCATTCGCTGAATAGGGGTTGATATTAGAACATTCGAAGTTGTGAAACTTCGATGTTCTAATATAGACCCATTATGCACATACGTCTCACTCTGTTACTGTACACACTCTGGTCACAGCTTGAGAACATAGGTGTGTAGATGGGACATACTTGGCTTATTACTCTCATAGCAGTTTGGGGAGTTGCTAGAGTGACAGGTTTGTTCTTATAGATGTGTGACAATCAGTTGTATTTCTTGTTTGCTGCCTATATGTCTGGGATCATCCCACTGATTTCCCATGAGGACAGAGTGACAGATATGGGCCAATTTACTGGACATATCTGTACAGTTGTGGGGTATGATTCTGTATGCAGACTACTACCACTCCCAGGATTTGAATCATGGCTATGTGCACTAAAAATACAACAGTTCACATCTCAGTTGCATGTGCTATTCAGATTTTGTTGTCTGTCTTTTCACTGTTTTCTGTCTATGTCTCTCTCAGTTGTACTAAATGACCTCTGGGATTACACCAGTCATATACAGACATTCCTACACATTGTATTTATGTTACACAGTGAGGGTAACAGTGCTTAATAACAGCAGTACTACTAAGTGATTGCAATCTACATTACCATATGATACCAGATTAAACACATGCAGTCTAGCAGTTAGACCTTTATTGTCAGGCTATTATGCTTTTATTTACATACAACCTATATGAGACTCTTCCTGCCATATTCTCTGGTGTATGCAGTACTTGCCTTAAACAATACAGGTTTTATACTGGCAATTAACTTACTAATACTTTTAGATTTATTTCTTATGACAGTACATGCAAGAGTATTACTAACTTGCCTCATGTCACAACCTCTCCAAGCGACATCCATGGGCCTCCTGGTATGTTTCCTGCTCACTTGTCACTGTGAAGGGCATAAGAGGAATATTTAGCCATACCTATCCATAATGTACATGAGCTGGCAATTATTAAACAGGTAGTGGAGTGATACTTACACATAGCTGGGACCTGCTTTGCCATCCTAACCTCTTGGATCTACTGATCCCCTTTCCACTGCTTCAGGTCAGCATAGTGATGCCTGACCTGCTCACCTGTTTGTGGTATGCCAGTGGCACTGGTGAGGCCATGGGCGAGACGGTTCCAGGCTTACACTTTATATTGGTAACCCTGGTACTGGCCCTGCAGCAGTCTATGTTCATGGTCTTTAACAAGGAGTCCTGCCATGACATTGGACTCCGGGATGCCCCAGCACTGCACCCGAAAGTGCACTCCTTCTCCCAGTCCTGACATGGTGCCTGCAAGGGGAAGCTACAACCAGTTATGAGATGTATTCCCACCTGTTGTGTTTAAGTAGGGCCAGTTTCCCACATGTTGCCATGATTGGACAGTTTTGAAAAGGCTAAGCTCTGGGAAAACCTGCTTACCTAAGGTTGGCATTGTTTAAAGGGGTATACCACTTGACAAATTGAGTTAGCTGGTCTACAAATTGCTTACACCTACTACACCTGCCCTGTGTAATGCTTAGCATTGCTTAATATTTACTTTGCATTATATTTGCTTTTTGGCATTGATTTATTATTCATTACATGTTATATATATATGTCTGGTATCCATGAATCATGTGTGCATACACTGTATGGGGTCCTTGTGTTTAACAGTGGACTTCAAACCCCTATTACACTTACACCTCACATCTGCACTTACTTCAGTACTCCAGTTCACATATTTGTGTTATGCAGTAGGTTATAGAACATATGACTGTATACTAATTCCTTTAACATATTCAGTTTGATTTTACTATAGTGAGGATTTGTTTGGTGATACCTCAACCTTATGTACTGCTGTGATGGCTTGGTGGTTAACAACTGTGACTACAGTGTATAGGGTCCTGGGTTCAAGACTTGCAAGCCTGTTCATTTTGTTGCTGGGCAGGACAGCAGCTGTTGGATACAGAGTGATTAAGGCACTTTTAAGCACTTGTAAGTGGGTTTGCATGGGTTTGAGCGAGGGTAAGCACTGCAAAACCTTCGGTTAAATATGCTTACAGAGAGTTAGCTTCCATATTGCTTAACCTGTGTGCGCACTACTTACCCCCACACAAATAGGCTTAAACCCACTTACTGGTGCTTACATATGCTTACTCCCGCTTACTACTGCTTAATACTGCTTACATTTGCTTACTAGTGCTTACTTTCACTTACCAGTGCAGTAATTTAGACAGTAATGTCTAATGTTTCTTTGGAAGGTGGGGGATTTTGAAGCTGTATGGAGTTATCATTCATTACACATTTTACCTTCCATTTGCATCCCTGATTCCTGTATACATATACTGTATGGGGCACATGTGATTATCTCTGGACTTTGCAACATTATGACACTGACACCTCACATCTGCATTTAATGCAGTACCCCAGTTCACAAACATATGTTATTTAGTAGGTTATGCAACTAAAAATATTGGTCATAATGTGATTTGACATGGAAAATGGAATGTGCTGTAGTGGGACTCGAACTGGAAATTACTGCTTGTAAAGTGAATGCTCTGCCCACTACACTATTGCTATATTGCTTCATTTGCATATGTTTTGCTTTTTTTCCTCTTCTGCAATTTAAGCTGCATTAACCATGGCAAAGCAATGGGCATGCCCATGCACCTACTGTTAAATTTAATCTGCTTCATTAAAAAAGTATCTTTATATTTTTTGTGTTAACTATTGCTTTTGTACACATGGGGGGATGTTGGTGGGGGTATGCATACACCTATGAGCGGTCTCACTCATTCTTTTAGGGCTTTCTGCTGTTCTTCATTGCAGGGGCGTGTATATTCTGAAAGCTCTGCTCTCAGACACTCCCCCTGCACTCTTACACACGCCATGTAAGATTAGGAGCTCAGGCAGCATACCCTCATTAATATGCATGGTGCGCTGCCGTCCTGCTCCTAAATGGCTGCTTCTATGCAGGACTAACACACTCCTGCACAGAAGAATAGTTAATCCGGGGGAATGTCTTTTATTGCTGTGGATTCCTGACCAGGTGCAAGATCAAAGAACTGTTAAACTCTGAGTTTCTGTTAACCTAGGTAATTACACCAGAGAAGTGTCAAGAATTATGTAATCTAAAATAAGCCAGCAATGATGTATTATCAATTTAAGATGTTCTCAGAGAGAGGGAATTAGAGCATTTTGGATTTTGTCTGAACCTGAACACATCAACTCACCAGTACTCTGCCTTTGCTCTGTATGTATGCAAGTTATTTAGAACATTGTTTCTCTTAGAAATAGATAGAAAATAGTAAGATAAGACTAGCTGTTTTCTATATGTATGTCAGACTATTCTGCAGTATTATATTAAGCATTTTACTGTGATGTCTGAACTCTTAACTAGCACTGTGTTGAATTTAGAAGACCTGTTTTGTGTTTTTATTATTTATTATTAACTATTTTAAACCTTTCAATGGTGGCTGTTTTGTGTAGGAATAGTTTAAGCTCTAGAGTACATTGCATGTATATAGTGATACTGCCCAAGCCACTCATAGGTACGTTCGTAGATAGGAATTAGGCTATTGGCCCTAGGGCCTATATAAGCCTAGCCAAAAAATGTACCCTGGCTTTCGCCACCCAAGAAAATTATTTTCCTGTGCCCTTGTCGAGCAGAGCCACAGAAGTGATCCCTGGGGTGAATTTCCCATTTCCCATCCAACCATCAATATTTTTCTTGAAGAGTGCTAATGAGGAGCTCTGATTGACATAGATAGGTAGTCTGTTCCAGAGTATGGGAAGTCTCTGGGACAGGAATCTATCCCTCCAGCATGTTCTGTTTATTGTGGTGACAAGGTGTAGGTCCCTAGAGCATGTAGCTCGGAGGGATTGGGATTTCTTTAAGTGGAGTATGTCCAACAGCTCTGGGTTTGACATAGCTTTGTATGTTAGGCAGAGATCACCCCTGAGTAGGCGATATGCAATGGAGTAAAGCTGTAGTTTTTTTGAGATGGTCTGTGTAGAGCATCTGTTTGAGGCCAGTAATCCTCTTTGTGAGGTATTTCTGTGGTCTTTCCAGTTGTTGTAGATGTCTTGTGAGGTACATACCAAAAGGGGCATTGTACTCTATAATGGGTCTAATGAGTGATGAGTAGAGGGGAACAATGACCTCTCTTTTTCTGGATGAGAATCCTTTTGTGATGAGATGAGCCACATAGAAGGATTTCCTGACCACTGTGGTGATGTGATTATCAAAGGAAAGACTACTATCCACCTGTGTCCCAAGGTCTCTTATCACATTTTTGGCATTAAGTAGACTACCAGCTATGTGGTAGTTCATGGGTACAGAGTTTTACCAAAGGGGATGACAATACACTTTTTGGCATTGAGCTTCAGGCCATGGCTTTGACACCAGGTATTTGTCTCAGTGAGGCCCTTTTGTAGTTTGTCCACATCGTTAGGAGTTTCGATTATGGCTTCTAGTTTTCAGTCATCTGCAAACTTTGTTAGCCAAAGACCGTCTGTGTTAGCCTGCACTTCAGAAAAGTAGATACCAAACAGGAGAGGACCCAGGACTGAACCCTGTGGTACACCACTTGTCACTGGTCTGAAGTCGGATTTGGAATCTGCTACTTTCACAGTGTGGGTTCTGTCCATGAGCCAGTTGGAAACCCATCTTGTGACATAGGGATTTATACCTAGTTTAGTGAGCGTATCTATAATTCCAGAGTGGGGGATGGTGTTGAAAGCCTTGGCAAGATCTAGATAAGCTGTGTGAACCATTTTACCGTCATCTATGGCTTTGGTGACTGCTTCAAAGAAGTCAATCAGGTTTAGGAGACATGATCTGCCTTTTACAAATCCAAACTGGGTAGGGTCCAGAGTTTGGAGATTACCAATGTCCACTAGGCCTTGCTGTTCATCATTTACTAATTGGATAATAAAAATATTGCCCAGTAAAATTGGACACCATTTGGTAAGGGCCTTATTAGTAGCTGATATTAGTGGTTGGTGACAGTGACTTCTACCTTATAGCCTGGGCACAGAAGGGCACATAGCTGGAGAACCTGTGCCAGCCTTCCCCAGGATTGTCTGTATGTTTGTATATAACTCATATCTCAAAATGTGTGTGTGTCAGCTACTTGGGCAGGAACACGAAGCACTGGTTGGACAGAGAGGGTGCTGGAGATTTTAGCTTGACCACTAGGCTGAGGCCTGTACCCTATAGCTGTGCCAGTAGGGAGTCCGATTGGGGATCTGAAGAAAAAGGAAGAAACCAGCCTGGACTGACTGTGATCTTTGTGTGCTCTTAAGGGAAATTGTATTTTACTGTGGGTATACTTGTTATCCTTCCCAATGTGCACGCCCCTCACTAGCACTAGTGGTGAGGATTGAGGCTCCTTGATTACTGGGCCAGGGCATGGCTATCACATATTAATTGATTGGCAGTATTGGGATATCCACACCACCATATTAATTGTTTGGCACATATTAATTGGTAGGCATGGTGTGGATAATGAATTCCTGTAACTTGTGTACAGTGATCACTGAGGGTGTTTTTGTACTCTAAATCAGCCATGCAGTGAATATTCAGTGTTCAGATCGCAATTGTTTTATTTCTTTTGTTAGCTTAGTTAGCCAAGGAGAGCAGGCAAGCATGTCAGCAGAGGAGTATGGCAAGCTGACAAGGAGTCAGTTGGCTGAGATGTGCTAGGCTAAGGGACTGGTGCATGGAAACCTGACTAAGGCAGACGTGATTGCAGCTTTGGTCACAGCTGCATCAAAATACAGCAGTCAGGAGGATTATCAGACTGGCTGTGGAGATGTACAACATTCAGAGAATGGACAGCCCAATTTATCTGCAGAGGACTTAAAACTCCATCTGGAGCTAAAGAGACTTGGATTGGAGGCCAGGTGTTTGAAAACAGAAGCAGCAGAGACACTGAGACGTCTACAGGCTGAGGAGAATAAGAAACTGACATGCCTGGAAGCTGAGGAGAAGGAGAGGCAGAGGCAGCATGAAAAGGAGATGCTGACTCTTTGCTAGAGTGATGGAGGTAATGGGGAAGGGAGTAACCAGACCCCAGAAGCACAAAGGGTCAGTAAATTTCTTCAGCAGTTATAGAGGGGGATGATTTTGATAGTTTTATTTATATGTTTGAGAGGGTATGTAAACAGTATGATGTTGACCAAAGGCTCTGGGTACAGTTCCTGATCCCCTTACTCCATGGTAAAGCTGTAAATATACTTTCCAAATTATCTGACATTGATTGTTTTAACAATAACACTGTAAAGAATTGTTTGTTAGAATTTTTTAAGCTAACACTTGAAACTTATAGGAAAACGTTTTGTGAGCATAGACACAAGGCAGATAAAAGTCTGTGTGACTATGTTGCTGAACTGAGCACTTATTTTCATAGGTGGGTGAGTGGATGTCAGGTCACCACTTTGGAAAGACTTGCAGACCTTTTGGTGAGGGAACAACCCATTAGCTCTTTGCCTGAGGACATGAGGATCTGGTTAGCTGATAGACAATGTGCTACTTCAGATGAACTGGGGAAGAAGGGAGACCTATACCTAGCAAGCAGGGCATCCCTGCACAGAAAAGGGACCCGAGTACTGCTCATGGGTCTAAAGGAAACCATGGTGGGCATCCCAGACTGCCCCTACAGAATCTGCCAGTAGCAGGGGAAGCCACTAGTCCAGGTACATGTCCAGGACCTAGGGTTAAATGTTTTGAATCCAACCAGTGGGGCCATGTGGCATACAGCTGCCCACAGAGGCAAGGTGGGGAACATAAGGTGAGGGAGCCAGTAAGTGAGAAGGACAAAATGCCAACAGTAGGTTGTCTTTAGACAACAGGGGTACCAAACTACCATCCTGTAGATGTCCTGATAGGGAAGGATTTTGATGAGGCAGTACCATGTATTAATGCAGTTACACACAGTTAGGCTTGGAGACAAGCATGTGGGTTTGGTAGCCTGGGGGAGACCCAGTCATACTGCATACTTGCAGCCAGTACTAGTGAGGTGGTTGTTTCAGGGAGGGAGCTACCCTGTAGCAGTGACCCTAAAGGTGAGCCACAGCTGCTTGTGGGTACTGATGTGCCCTTGGCCAGAGTGACTGCAAAGGTAGAGGTGAGTAGTAGTTACCCAGGCTGACAGTGAGGCACCACTATCAGAGGATACCAGACTTCCTGTGGAAGGGGAGCTGAGAAGGGTTATAAAAAGAGAGTTGAGACAGGATCAGCTCTCAGACCCTACATTACAAGGCCTGAGGCTGGTAGCTAGTGAGGCACCTGATTCTCAAAGGAAGGGGGAATCTGTATACTGGGATAAAGGGTTACTGTATAGACAGTGGACCCCTGAGGGAGGACTAGAAGGTGATAGGATATAGCAGTTGATAGTGCCTAGAGCCTACCATCTGGCACTTCTAGCCATAGCACATGATATTCCCTTTGCAGGTCATATTGGCATAAAACATACAAAGAAACGTATTATGCAGAACTTCTATTGGCCTGGAATTTCCACAGATGTAACAGGGTACTGCAGGATCTGTGAGCAGTGCCAAAAGGTAGGCAAGGCAGTAGACAAGATGAAAGCTCCATTGATGCTTTTGCTTGTGACTGAGGAGCAATTTCAGAGGATAGTTATGGATATTTTGGGGCCTCTGAGTACCCAAGTTTCACAGGAAAAGGTATATCCTAGTGGTAGTAGAGTATGCTACAAGATACCCTGAGGCAGTGGCTTTGTCTTCCATTGAGGCAGAAAAGATGACAAATGTTTTGTTAGAGATTTTCAGCAGGGTAGGTTTCCCAGAAGAAATACTGACTGACAGAGGTGACAATTTTATGTCAGACCTACACACTGGCTTGTCTGTAGAAGTACTGTGGGGTGAAGCACCTGATGACCATGCACTACCATCCCCAGACTAATGGTCTTGTTGAGAGGTTAAACTCTACACTCAAGACCATACTATGGGCATTTTAAGACCAGTTTAAGAGGGAGTGGGACAAATATTTTCCCCATCTGTTGTTTTCTTACAGAGAGGTTCCCCAGGAATCCACAGATTTTTCACACTTTGAGTTGCTCTATGAGCATAGGGTGAGGGGGCCTCTAGACTTAATTGATGATAAGTGGGAATGTGAGTGTGAATCTCACAAGGAGTCTGTTGTGGCATATGTCCTAAACCTCAAGACAAGGCTCTGGGAACTCATGGGCTTGTCCCAGGAGAACCTAGCAGAAGCCCAACAACAGGAAAAGGTCTGGTATGACAAGAATGCTCGAGCTAGAGAGTATGTTATAAAGCAGCAGGTAATGGCTCTCATTCCTGTCAGACACAACCAGCTGCAAGCAGCTTGGCAGTGACCCTATAAGGTGATAAGAAAGGTAAGTGATGTTAACTAAATAGTGGAATTGCTAGGCAGGAGGCAGGAGCACAAATTGTACCATGCTAACATAATGAAACCTTACCATGATATGGAGGACCTTGTTCATAGGTAGGAACATAGGTAGGTACTGGGCTATCTGCCCGAAGGCATATATTAGCCCAGCCATGTTGTGCGGTATTCACTGCCCCTTTGGTTAGTTCCCTAGGCCCTTGATCTAGCAGCTAGTACCCTTGGCCCCTATCTAGTAGAGCTGTTGGTATGATCCCTGGTGTGAAGTTTCTGTTACCCATCCACTCGTCAAGGTTCCTCTTGAAGAGTGATAGTGAGGGGCTCTGTTGAATGTGGATTGGGACTTTGTTCCATAGCAAGCAAAGTCTTTGCGAAGGGCATCTATCCCTCCAGCATGTTTTATTCATTGTTGTGCTGAGGTTTATATCCCTAGAGCATGTAGCTCAAGTAGATTTGGTTTTGCTTAGATGGAGCATATTCAACAGTTCTGGGTTGGACATGGCTCTGTATGTTAGACAGAGATCACCTCTGAGAAGGCGGTATGCAACAGAGAAAAGCCTTAGGTTTTTCAATTGTGCTGCATAGGGCAACTGTTTGAGGCCAGTGATCCTCTTAGTGAGGTACCTCTGTGGTCTCTCCAGCTGCTGGAGATGGCTAGCCAGGTACATTACAATTGGTGTATTGTACTCAATAATGGGTCTGATGAGGGAAGAGTAGAGGGGCACCACTACATCCTTAGATCTTGATGCAAACCCTTTTGTGATCAGATGGGTCACATAGAAGGATTTTCTAATCACCTTGGCAACATGGTTATCAAAGGAAAGCTGACTATCTACTTGGGTCCCTAGATCCTTTATTACTTCTTCAGATTTCAGAGGGTTACCTCCTATGTGGTAGTTTGCGGGTACTCTGTTTTTTCCAAAGGAGATTACTACACATTTTTTAGCATTTAGCTTGAGACCATGGCTTTGACACCATGCATCAGTCTCATTAAGGCCCTTCTGGAGGATATCCATGTTGGTTTGGCAGGTTCTGGCATGTTCTTAGCACAATGGATGGCACCATGCATTGTGCTAAGTATTTTCAGTGGATTGCAGGAGGAGTCTGAGGGAGATCTGGTGACTGATCTCCTCAGTGAGGCTCAGAATGACACCTCAGTGGAAAGGTTTGCAATGTCCCAACAGCTATCTCCTATCCAGGCTCGAGAACTGCGAACAGTGTTACAGGTGCTTGAGGACATGCATACTGGGAAACCAGGGTACACCCATCTGGTGCAGCACCAGGTGGATACAGGACTCTAAAGGCTTATTAGGCAGGCTCCTTATAGGGTGCTTGAGAGAGTCAAACAGGCTCTGAAGGAGGAAATACAGGAAATGTTGGAACTAGGGGTAATTCAAGAGTCCAACAGTCCCTGGGCCTCCCCAATGGTGCTGGTGCCAAAGAAGGATGGCAGCACCAGGCTTTGTGTGGACTACAGTACATTAAATAGTCACACAGATTCAGATGCTTACCTCATGCCTTGGACAGATGAAGCCTTAGAGCAGCTGGGTCGGGCTAAGTATTTTACCACCGTTGATCTTACCAAGGGTTATTGGCATGTGCCCTTGACTCCCAGTGCTAAAGAGATGTAACCCTTTGTGACTCCTTTTGACTTGTATGAGTTCACAAAGATGCCCTTTGGGATGAAAAATGCCCCAGCAACTTTCCAGAGGCTGGTAGAGCATATCCTAGCAGGAGCAGGAGGGTTTGCCCTTGCTTACCTAAATGATATTGCCATCTACAGCCATTCCTGGCAAGAGTATCTTCAGCATGTCAGGGAGGTGCTGGGCAGACTACAGAAGGCAGGGTTGACCAAATGTTAGGTGGGTATAGCAGAGGTCTCCTACCTGGGACATAGAGTGGGGAGTGGTACGATCAGGCCAGAACCTGCCAAAGTGAAAGACATTCAGGCATGGCCTGCACCTGTTACCAAAAAGCAGGTGAGGGCATTCTTATGGACCGCAGAGTAGTACAGAAAGTTCGTCCCCAGTTATAGTACCATAGCTGCTCCCCTCACAGAGCTGACAAGGAAAAACAGGCCAGATAAGGTAATGTGGACCACAGCATGTGAGCAGGCATTCCAGAAGCTTAAAAAAGCTTTGCAAGGACCCCTTGTGTTAGCCAGTCCAGATTACAGCAAATAATTTGTTGTGCAGGTGGATGCTTCGAACCATGAGGTGGGGACTGTACTTAGCCAGATTTCTTCAGAGGGAGAAGAGCACCCAGTGGTTTATCTCAGTTGTAGGCTCCAACCCCAGGAGGAAGGCTATGCAGCTGTAGAAAAGTAATGTCTAGCCATAGTGTGGGCACTGAAAAAAACTTCAGCCTTATCTGTATGGAAGGAAATTCACTGTAGTTACAGATCACGATCCTCTAACATGGTTACATTGAGACAGCCAGTAAAATGCTAAGTTGCTAAGATGGAGTCTAGGGTTGCATGCATATGATATGTCAGTGCAGCACCACAGTGAGATTAGCAATGCCAACACAGATGGGCTCTCAAGACAGGAAATGGGGTAAAGTATACTCAGATAGACCTAAGCCTCTCAAGCTCTGTTTCTCAAGGGTCATGTGAAAAATTAGCTTGAGTTCTCAGGGAGGGAAGAAATGTGAAAAACTGAAAGGCTGCCAACCCAGCCAGATAGAATATTGTGAACAATTCTGTGTGATTTGTAAATATTAATATAATCCACAGGCTGGTTTTACAAATATAAAAGAGAACTATATGTTATGATTAAACTATATGTTGTACTGAGCTTCAAAAATGTAACCACGGCACTCTGCTAGAAGAAAGCTGATAAGTCAAGCATTGTATCACTGTTTGATCTCAAACTCGGATACATAATGTCTGGACCAGCAAATTCTTTCTGTTGTTTTGAAACCTGAGTTAACTGCTAGATTTTACATGTATAATGTCTTTTATTGCAGTGGCTTTCTGGCCAGGTGCAAGATCAAAAAAGTGTTAAACTCTGAGTTTCTGTTAGCCTCAGAAATTACACCAGAGAAGTGTCAAGAATTATGTTATCTAAAATGAGTAAGAAGTGATGTATTATCAATTTAAGACTTTCTCAGAGAGAGGGAATTAGAGAATTTTGGATTTTGTCTGAACCTGAACACATCAACTCGCCAGTACTTTGCCTTTGCTCTGTATGTATGTAAGTTATTTAGAACATTGTTTACCTTAGAAATAGATAGAAAATAGTAAGATAAGACTAGCTGTTTTCTATATGTATGTCAGACTATTCTACAGTAATATATTAAGCATTTTACTGTGATGTCTGATCTCTTGACTAGCACTGTGTTGAATTGAGAAGATTTGTCTTTTGTTTTTATTGAATATTTTTAAGCCTTTCAACTGTGGCTGTTTTGTGTAGGGATAATTTAAGCTCTAGAGTACATTGCATGTACATAGTGATACTGTCCAAGTCGCTCCAGTAAGCTTTGCTGTTTGTCATACTTACTAATTGGATAATAATAATAATAATAGTGCACAGTAAAATTGGACATCCTTAGGTAAGGGCCTTATTAGTAGCTGATATTAGTGGTTTGTGACAGTGATTTTTACACTGAGGGAGGCATAGCTGGACAACCTGTGCCAGCCTTCCCTAGGAGTGTTTGTGTGTTTGTATATAACTCGTATATCAAAGTGTGTGTGTCTCAGCTACTTGGGCAGGGACATGAAGGACTGGTTGGACAGAGAGGGTGCTGGAGGTTTTAGCTTGACCACTAGGCTGAGACCTGTACCCTATAGCTATACCAGAGTCTTATTGGGGATCTGGAGAGAAAGGGAGAAACCAGACCTGCACTGACTGTGATCTCTGTGTGCTATTAAGGGAAATTGTACTTTACTGTGTGTACTTGTTATCCTTCCCAATGTGGATGCCCCTCGCTGATGCTAGTGCTGAGGACTGAGGCTCCCTGGTTAATGGGCCAGGGCACGGGCATTACAACACCAATAACCTATGAGCTGTGTGTGACAGGTCTCACTTGTAATAAGGAGAGAGCTAGTGAGGACAAGATGATAACAGGAACTACTACTGTGCAGTGAAAAATAGTAGAAGCAGTGTGTTTTTTTTATCTTACAAAGGAAATTGGTCTTACTATTGCAAGTTAGTCAATAAATGAAGTATTATTTCCCTACAAGTCTTGACTACAGTCCAACATAGCATATAAAATAGTTGTATTCAAATGACAGTGCCTATAAAGTCTAAGTTGCAAAACTGCAGTTTGTATACTAACTTCACAACTAGTTAATTTTCTGTGCCTGAAGCTGAAGTTCTAAATCTACCTTTGCCATACACAGACATTATTTATACAGTTATCATTTATGTTAATACTACTAGTTCACTTTTGCATGCCTCAAATAATATAGCTATCCACAGGAGTTTGCTTTATTCAGCAACATTAAACAGCTCAATTTCAGAAACAATTCCAGCATTCTCCGTCTTCTTTTTCTTTTGGCTGTTCCCATTAGGGGTTGCCACAGCGGATCATGTGTTTCTATTTCTTCCTGTTCTCTACATCTTGCTCTGTCACACTAACCACCTGCCCCTATATTTACCCATATCCAAACTACTACCTTAAACAAACTTCAACAAATATACCATAAGATAGCTAGATTTATAACAAACTCACCATATAATGCACACCACTGCCTATCCCTTAACTCCCTACACTGGCTCGAATTTCCCCACTTATTGCAGCTATCTCAACTTCAAATGCTACACTCTTTTCTCTACAAACCTTCATTCTGCCCTACCCTCTCTTCTTTCATCTCAATCTATTCTCCTCCCCATACTCTTCGTACCTCTAACCAACTACTGCTACAAACCCACAAACCCAACAAAACTATCGGCAAATACCTCTACATATCCTCCATTGCCTAAACCTGGAACAAATTTCCCAGGGACATTTGTTCCATTTATCACCCATCCCACTTTAAAGAAAAACTCAAGGCTCATCTACTAAAATCTAAAATCTGTCCTTGCCAAGCCCCAACTTGATAATTTTCCCCTTAACCTGTTTTTGACCAAATCAAGCCTTTATTTTCTCCCCACATCTCTGATATCTGCACTGACAAAACAAACCATTAATGTAATTATGTAAATATGTAAATATGAAACTACACTGCCTCCCTGTAATATAATACAGGTATACTGCCTTTAATTTTCTACTTTGATTTGTCTAACATATATATCGTGAAACCAATTTGTTCATATTCAACACTGTATAACTTTTGTCTCTTTTTTAAGTATTATCATCTATTTGTGTAAACTATGCTTGTAAAACACCTACTTAGTGATTGTATAACCTCTATTGTAAACTGCTGCATTTCTTTGAGCTTTTCTCCTCGGGTCTCCGCTGAAAATGGGACCCAAGCCCAGTTGGACTAACCCGGTTAACAAATGTCAATAAATAAATAAATAAATAAATACAATAAATAAATGTCCTCTCTCTCACCACATCCATAAACCTTATCTTAGGCCTTCCTCTTTTACCCTTACCTGGCAGCTTCATCCTTAGCATCCTTTTCCCAATATACTCAGCATCTCTCCTCAGCACATGTCTAAACCAATGCAATCTCACCTCTCTGGCTTTGTCTCCAAACCGTCCAACCTGGGCTGACCCTCTAATATGCTTATTCCTAATCCTGTCTACCCTCATCACACCCAGTGCAAATCTTAACATCTTTAACTCTGCCACGTCAAGCTCTGACTCCTGCCTTTTTGTCAATGCCACTGTCTCCAACCCATAAGGGATAGCAGGCTGCATTAAGAGTGGACCCAGCAATATGTAACATTCAAAATAATGTCTGACATTACTGACACTTTAAAGTGATCTGTGCACAGAGTTCTGCAGGGTGTGTGGGGTGGATACATAGAAGGAAGACAAAGATTTCAGTGAGACAGCTGCTAACATGAAGAGGTAGGAGAATGTCCTCCTGCAGGGATTGTAATAGTGTCATACACCAGGTACAACAGCAAGGACTATAGCCTTTACTTAAGGACTACACTACCAAAGATGTGACAGTTTCTGGTCAAAGGTTTCAAGTATTTAGACACGCTGTTTCCATGCAGGGAACCTCCAAATCATGGAGTGAGTATGTACTAACTTCAAATTAGTGTTAGGCATGGACACTATTGCTAAAGTGTTCTTATGTAAGGAATAAGGGCAGGTAGAATATTCACACCACTTCAGTGACAAACAGTTTGAGTTGCTCTGAGTTCTCAGAATAGCATTAGCTCCCAAGAAATGGGTGGGTCACTTTTGTTTTATCGAGTACATTTCATACTTGAAAGGCCAGCTAGTAAAGTGAATAATGATAGCAAAAATCAAGAAATTTACTAAAGTTAAGTATGATTCATTGTGAGATGGACAGCAATCAGACCTTATTTTTGCAAATCAGCAAAGCAGAATGCAGAATTTTGTGAATTCATCTTAATTTCTGCTAGAATGTAGTTAATGCATAAATTTATTTTAACCTGAATTTGACAGCTGTGTAATAACTGAGTTAATTTTCATTAATGTATCAACTGCTTTTTATGTATATTTTAAACAGGAAAATGTAGAAAAGACAAACATATTTTCATTCATACCTATAGTTTAGGCAAGGTGTACAGACTGGAAGTCAATGTATGAACTCTGATCTTCTAGCTAAAATATTTAACATAGCTGCAAAAACTCTCTTGCTCTCTTGCTCTCTCTCTCTCTCTCTCTCTCTCTTCATCTCTCTCAGTTGCTGTCATTAAGAAGAAATGCAATATTTTAGCTGTGTGTTTGTCCATGAAGGTTAGTACAGCTACAATAGTCAGCACATTCTCTGTATGTGATTCAGTATTTCATAGACTGATAAAAGCAGAGATTTTACAGAAGATATGCGGAATACAATATTCAATAAGCAAATTTCTAATTAGCATATTTAAACTAGTCTATTCCAATTCTACTTAGAATAGAGCCCAGTATTTGACTCCAGGGATGATGTAATCTTGTTAGGATTTTTAAAGTTTACAGAGGAAATAGCTCAGATCAAAGCTTCCTTTGTTATTGGTGAACAGCAAAAGCATCCCTTTGCGACCGTCATTATGTTGTATCTCAGTATTTTGCTAAAAAAGTAGATTTGTAATATCCTTTGAAAGAAATGTTGGGTTTTGTGGTTTTATTAATTTACAGTGTTTATAAGTAATAATAATAATAATAATAACAACAACAATAATAATAATAATAATTATTATTATTATTATTATTAATATTATCATCATTATAGCTTTATCATCCTGTATATTACATTCAATTTTTCAGAAGAACTCATTAAAAGAGATACCTCAAAATGGCAGGGCAGTATAGAGTGTACTGTGATAAGTATGGTCAAACCTCGAGTTTAATTTTTGGACTTAAACAAATGGCAAAAAATGAAGATAGAATACCAGGATGGGGGGGGGGGGGTAATTCAAGTAACATTTCAACCAGTGCGGATCATTGGTTGCTGTTGACAAGATTATTAAATAATTCCTTCATCAGTATGTCCTGAATTTGGTAACTATGTTGACCCTAACCAGGTAATTAATGCTCTGACAAATTAAAACTGGATTATTAAAACAAAAATAATCAAATTCACAGTATTACAGGCAGAGTCATCATTTTATGCTGCAAGGTATATAATTTTGTCATTATATATTAAAGAGGTGGAAAGTACCTGGCATGCAAATCTACATAACATAAACTCTATGTTATCAAGCAACAATGTCAGTGAAAACATCTGTTGTATAATATAGATGAAGCTGTAAATATCAATGAATCATACCATCCACCAAATAACTTATCCTGCACAAGTGACTCATGAGTCTGATCACCAAGTAAATGCTCTTTCTACTAGAGTAAATAGTACAGTTTTAATATTGCATTGATTAAAGTGTAGTGGTCATGTTTAAGTGTACTTATAACTTACAAACCTTTGGAGATGGCTATGAGCTCATTAACATATGTAATACCAAACTGCATTTTATTTTGCTGGTGAGAAGGGCCCTCTGAATATTTTTGTCAGAAATGAAAATCCCTACCATGACATTATGAAAGACCGAATCCACAAAGCCTCATCACCTTAATTAATGTATAGACTACTGTATTTGCATGTTAAATACATCAGCTGTCCATCTTCCTAGATAGATACGTTGTCAACTAGTCCTTGGAAATTAAACAGCTCACACTGAAAATTAGCATATGATGATGCAATAGTGAAACCACAATACTAATAGGAAACAGCTCCCCTAAAGAAGTAAGTTTGATATGAACACCAAAAATGCTTTGCATTTATACAATACACTCTGTACCTATTATGCCATTAAGTGTTGTTTAAGAGAAAAACAGGAATAAGTGAAACTGAAAAAAATCAAATAGCACACTAGAATCATATTTTTTTCTTGCGAAATCACTTACAACTTTATTATTAGAAGTACAAAAGAAAAATAAAACAATTGTAAAACAGGAATTCTTCCAGATACGACCAGAACACATTAAATGAATAATTACTAACATATTGGATCACACGAATTTACTAGACATTACTTATGGTGCTTTCAGCAGTTGTTTCCTTCCTTCATTCACTATCTTTGATAACGCACATGTAAGGGACCCACTCTTGTGTTATAGCATGAAGATTACTGAGGCCTTTTTTACAGAGTCACTAAACACTCTGTTGTCCTCAGGTTACTGCACTTAGCCCCTTATTTCTTCTGTGGTAAGATGGCAAACTGATCTCTTTTAGTCTTTACTGGAATCAAATGGTAAAATACTGCTTGGAGGTGCATATGTTCTGAAACAGAAATAATTTGTCAGAAGGGTACGACTTCAGTCAGGTACGTCCCTTACAAAACTCTTCATTAACACAAAAAGTGGGGGAACAGTTGATCATTTGCCATGCTTCTGGAGATGCAAGTTGTGCTACTGTGAAATCTTCACATATTTTGGTAAAGGTTCAGTCAATTAATCAAGTTAATCACTTTTTTCTATTACTCCTTAGCTAATATTTTTTTCATCAATGCGTCTCATTCACAATCACCTGATACATTAAATTTCTTCTTTAAGCTAGCATTAGTTAGGCACCTTTATTTTAAACACATACATGTGGTAGATTGTTTAAATCTGCTATAAAAGCAACAAATCTGAAAGTTTCCTCAAAAAAAATGAATGATCATTCACATAAAAAAAATAAATAAATATATATATATATATATATACTATAGATATATATGTATGTGTGTGTGTGTGTGTGTGTGTGTGTGCGCGTGCATATTGGGATACCTTACACTGCCTAAAATATATACCAGATTATATTTAGGTTCACAGGTTCATGGGTGTTTACTAAGCTAATGACCACAAGGTCCTTTTTAAGCCTAGCAATGCATCACAAATGTGCAAGATATAACATGGTGCATTGCTACATTTAGAACAATATGAAAAACAAAAATGCTATAATATGTAAAATATTTGCAGAAAAGGCTATGCTGCATTTAATCATAGAGTTCTCCCTACTAGTCTCTGGTGAGAGCTTGATGTTATAGTTGACAAAGGTGATTTATGAGAGGTAAGAAGAGGGACATAACCTCATGATGTGCTGCATTTTAGAGACATGCCTTCCTGAAGTCGTATAATTTTCTCTACCTTCCATTACTTTTTCTCCATTACACTCAGAGGCTGTTAATGTCAGAAAATGGTAATTCAGTAATTAAATATTTTTACAATGCCCCAAACTATCTGCACATCAATGGAATTGTAAATGTTGCTACAGTGCTGTAAAGTGCTTATGCATCAATGCTGGAAAGACCATGCAGGTCATAGATAAGAGGCTTGTTTCAACAAACGTGATTATCTGTACCAAGCAGATGGCCCCCAGGTGGCTTTAGTAGCTGAGGGTCTACTACTGCTGTGCTTGTTGTGCGTAATTACAAAAAGTCAGGGGACAAAGTTAGAATGAAATTTACAGCTGCTGACATTGTGATACTAAGCAGCTAGCCTGGATCACATAAACCAAATGCCACAAATTGCATTTTTTAATAACATCAGCTCAGGAGAGTTATAATTCTACAACAGTAAAATACTATTAATTAAAGAGCTGCATTTTTAGCCGGTGGTCAGAACAGCAGCTCTTCTATATTGTAACTGAATGGGGCTGTAAAAAGTACGAAGGAAACTTGTATCTATATAGTTTGTGAACATAAGTCACATGACATTTCTAAAACCAGTGTGACACAAGGCTGTGTTAAGTGGGCTGTGAGTTTGCATCACTTGTAAAGTCAGAGAAGGACAGGGATGGTAAATAGACATATATATCATTTTTTATAATAGTCACAAAGAGCAGATTGACAAAGGTAATTATAATAACTTAGGGGGAAACTGTATTCAAGTTACTTTGAAGAATGATTTACATCAGTGCGTTTATTCATCTCTATGTTAAAATGTCATCTTGTGCTTACAGAGACACTTTAAGTTTTAGCACCAATCTATACTTACAAATTACACTGCCAAGTCATGCCTAAAAATTAACTCCTGTTACTAAGGTTTTCACTTACTAATATGAATGCAGATTCCAATTATGTTCTAATTCCCAAGACAATCTTTTGAGAAAGACTTGAGAAGTTCTATGGAAAACAGCAGTTTGCCAGCATTATATCTAAATAACAGAACAAAGTTATTTGTTTTTCAAAAATGTTTATCAAGTTTATGTATGGCACTGCTTCATAGCATGAGACAGAAATACACATATATGAGTCAGGCTGGGCTGCAGGAGGAATATACTTGTTTTACATCTTTTTAGCAAGGGATTTGAGCTTCGTGTAGTGGCAGTAATTAACATTTTGTGAACAGGTATTAATTGCAACAGCACTAGTATGCTAGGAAGAAAAGAAAATAATGTGCTGTGTCATGCTTGTCATGTCTTTGGTTCAGATTTTGGTACCTGTCACTCTTAAATACACATTTTAAGATGGACGACTACTTTCTGTGTCTGTATGTATGGGTTTCTAATTCACTAATTAATGCAAGACTTGTTGCATGCAACAATCATATTCTCACCCGCAGCCAGTCAGGATATAACACTGACGTACTATAATTTCATTATTCTTACCCTTCTCATGGGAGCGTATCTAAGCATGAGACAGACTTGGGATTTAATATCCCTGTAAGAAATGCCACTATAGATTTCAGATGGATTTTGAAAGGACTTGAACATGGATAACAGGTGACAACATGCAATTATATTGCGTGTCAAATACCAAAATCAAGGACTTCACCAGATGCCATACAACAATGGAGATTGCCAGGGCTCTACACCTGATTTCAAAAAGAAAATTCAGCCTGCTTTACCAAAAAAAAAAATTCAACACTGTACACTAGAAAAGGTTGCAAATATATAACCATTAACCAAGAGAGTAACCCATTTATATCAATATGTTGTTTGATGAAGCAGAATTTTAACCTCTGTGTAAAACTAGGTCCTACAAGCAATTCACACTTGGAAGATGGACGGTCTGCCATTGCAAGCTCTGCTTACAGGTAAAGCTGTATGGCAATGCAGGTGTATTTGGGTGTTATGTGATCCATCCCCAAACTTCAATGGGAGGGGAACTCACACAGAGCCTTAAGTGAAGAATTGAGTTAACTCCCTGTTGGGTACTGGTGCCACATGCCCATTTCTTGCCATGAATTGGAAGAATGCAGGCCTAATGGCTGTACTAAATTCAGTGGCAGCTCCTGTCATTGGACTGTAGGACTGCAGCCCCCCAGCTGTAGACAGAAAAAAGAAAAAAAAAGCACATTTTTAAAAAATAAAATATTTGCATTTGTGTAAATTATAGCACTGTTTGTTGTCTGTAATCCTGGCTAGCTGCTCACTGAAGTCCCAGAACTCGAACTGTGCATGGTTGGTGAGTTCTGGGTTTAAGAAAAAAAATAGTTTCTGAAATTTAGTCCAGATTAAGGAGTTAAGGCATCTGTGTGATTCCCAGAAGTCTATGATGTTTGTAACCGCACAGAAATGAAAGGAGATCGGACTGCCAAGTCCGCAGTCATGTACATGATGTACCTGGATGGCTGGATGACTAGTGGCTACTGATTAGTTCTTGCTCTCTTCCCATGGAAAAAGAGAGCAAGAAACAGTCAGTAGCAAGTTTCTACTGATAATCATTCATCATATTCATGCATCACAAAAAACTGGCTTGCAATAAATATCTTATGCCTATGGATTAACATATGCAGCAGTTTTAGATCTAAAAAATACAATTGTCATTTTAGCAGCACTTTGGTTTATTTAGACAGTCACGGAGGGAGTTCATAACTTCGATCGGGGATAATCAGACAGTACTGAGGTGCAGAGAGCTGACTGAGAGACTGACATAATAACACATGCAGAAGGGCTACTGTAAGTAACTTTTGTAAGAAACGCAATAAAGGGATTTGAGTTATGCAGCACTGAGGTGCAGGCAGGCTGTGGAAAACATCTAATTGTACTGCATAAATTGTGGTTGTGCTTTTTGTGTTTGTTGCAGCAATGTGATGTCTGTTCTCACATTTCCTTCTTAAAACCGTCTTCCTCTGTCAACTGTAAATATTAAAGAAGAAGAGAGATGTCAGTATGTGTTCATTATTTATGTTAGGGGGTATGTCGACTCACTTCCTCTGCCTACCTTTCTTAGTGATATATTTTTTTTAGTTTTAGGCTGGGCATCTTTGTAAATGGATACTTCCATTTAGCTCTATATACCGTATTCAATAATTGTAACAGTTCACACCAATCTTTTACTAGTGAATACAATATTTCACTTTACTGTACATAGACAGTATTTTAGCAATAAAAAGAAGCAAATGTGTAGGAAGGCATATTCACTGTACTCAGCTGAGTAAATTTTTTTCATCTCCCTGAAATGTTATGACTTACAGGGGCAGTAAGATACTCAAACTGCATATTAAATGCCTAAACATTTGTTATGTATGTGTGACCTGCTTAGAGACAAATTTAGTTATCTAAATTTTTTTTTTAAACACTTGAATGGATAGTGCATGAAAATAATGCATTCATTCAATAAATGTGCAGATGCAACATTTGGGAGAGTGTTTGTATTTATTTTTAATGTGAGGTGGGTTGGGGACAACATTGTGACAGTATTCAATGAAAGTTTCTGACTGCACCTACTTATTGAATTTACCAGTAAATATAAATGTATACTGTAATCAATGGTCATATATTTGTTTTTTGATTTGCGTAAAAAAATGCTTTTTGCTTGGCTGTTTTGAATATGTGCTTAACTGACACCCAATATTTGAATTATTGCATTTGTATGCAGGTCTATGGTTGTTGTGGGTCACTCTCTAGGATGCAGAGTTGAAGGCATACATCTTAATTTACTTGCTGTATGATTGAAGGCAAAGTCAGAGTTAATGGAGGGCAAAGACCCATGATTATTAACATTTTTTAATACAGCTTTAATTAACTTGAAAAGTTAATAGAACAACAGCTTTTGCATCGACGCACATTTTCTAAACAATAAAAAGTTAAAAACTGCAAAATTCTGGATAGATGAGTTGAGAAAAGCTAACTCCTTAACACATTCGAGGTTGGAAGGGGAAACTATTATGGATAGAGAAGGAGAAATAGGACACTTACCACTCCAGATTTAATGAATGGTGGTGGACACTGCATTGATGGATACAGCTTTGTAATTCATCAAATAACTTGTAATGAGATTGTTGAATATTGATTTTCACCTGCCATCTGTGTTTTGATCTATAGTTTATCTTTTATAGTGCAGCTATAGTAGTTAAGTATTTGGCTAGTACACAAAGACACTCATCAGGAGCTAACTGAAGCAAAACTAGACGTGCTGATATAAAACTGAAAAAAAAATATGTTTTGATACCTCAACAGCTATTGAGTGGGTGTTGGTTATACCTCATAGATATAAAAGCACTGGTTATACCATAAGATAATTTTGGCATATATATATATATATATATATATATATATATATATATATATATATATATTTATTACATAAATAGAATGAATTTTGCTGTCTATTTAAATAACAGATATTCGAACTGCATGAAGCACACATTTGTAAGCCTAGACTGCTCCATTTGTGAACTAAGGTCTAACCCACTTCTCTGTCTACACATTTTAAAATGTTAGCCCTATTTTTTTCATTTATTTATTTAGTTGCTTGGACTTATTACATGGACTGCCCCTTTATTAATTATTAATAGTTCATAACATTAACTGCTACTTCTGATAGTAATATTACATATTATCTTAGATTTTTTTTATAGCCTGTACTTCTAAAATCTCTCCGAGAGTCATGCACTGAAATGCTACAAAAGCAAATGGGTCCCAGTTTTAGCTCTGCTTCCATTGAGAAAAGAACATAGACAAGACTAGATCTCGCCAAGGCATTCAATGCCATCCCTCACTCTGGAATTATAGATAAACTCACTAAACTAGGTATAAATCCCTATGTCACAAGATGGGTTGCCAACTGGCTCACTGACAGAACCCACACTGTGAAAGTAGCAGACTCCAAATCAGACTTCAGACCAGTGACAAGTAGAATACCACAGGGTGAACCCACAGGGTCCTCTCCTGCTTGGTATCTACTTCTCTGAAGTACAGGCTAACACAGAAGGTCTTTGGCTAACTAAATTCGCAGATGACTGCAAACTAGGAGCCATAATCAAAACTCCTAACAATGTGGACATCCTAAAAAAGGGCCTCACTGAGACAGATGCCTGGTGTCAAAGCCATGGTCTCAAGCTCAATGCCCAAAAGTGCATTGTCATCCCCTTTGGTAAAAACTCTGTACCCATGAACTACCACATAGGTGGTAGTCTACTTAACAGCAAAAGTGTGATAAGAGACCTTGGGACACAGGTGGACAGTAGTCTATTCTTTGATAATCACATCATCACAGTGGTCAGGAAATCCTTCTACGTGGCACACCTCATTAGAAAAGGTTTCTCATCCAGAAAGAAAGAAGTCATTGTTCCCCTCTACTTATCGCTCATTAGACACATTATAGAGTACAATGCCCCTTTTGGTATGTACTTCACAAGACATCTGCAACAACTGGAAAGGCCACAGAAATACCTCACAAAGAGGATTACTGGCCTCAAACAGATGCCCTACGCAGACCGACTCAAAAAAACTCCAGCTTTACTCCATCGCGTATCGCCTACTCAGAGGTGATCTCTGCCTAACATACAAAGCTATGTCAAACCCAGAGCTGTTGGACATGCTCCACTTAAAGAAATCTCAATCCCTCCGAGATACACGTTCTAGGGACCTAAACCTTGTCACCACAATAAACAGAACATGCTGGAGGGATAGATTCCTGTCCCATAGACTTCTCATACTCTGGAACAGACTACCTATCTATGTCAAACAGAGCTCCTCATTAGCACTCTTCAAGAAGAATCTTGATGATTGGATGGGTAATAAGAAATTCACCCCGGGGATTACCTCTGTGGTTCTGCTTGACAGGGGCACAGGAAAATAATTTTCTTGGGTGACGAAAACCAGGGTACCTTTTTGGCTAGGCTTGTATAGGCCCTAGGGCCAATAACCTAGTACCTACCTATGAACCTACCTATGAACCTATGAGTATATGATGAAAAGATGGGATATGTTTTAAATTCATGCCTATCTCTGCAGTTGTGCAAGGATGCAGTTTTTATGTATAAGATACTGAGATATGAGGGATAAATCTGCCACAGAGAGGTGTCATTTTATTTTATATTACTTGATCTTTGATCCTTTTTGCATATTTTAAACTGAGCTCATTATTTTAAACCTTGTAAACTGAAAACAGATTCTCTGGGTAGGCAGTTGGGATGGGGCAATGCTTATGTGCAAATGTAATGACTGCAGTTCCAGCTTGCATTGCAAGACTAATGTACATTAGAGTGAAGTAAGATCAGCCATAAGCTTTGAACTGAGTGTTGTTTATGTGAAAAAAAAAAGAAATACTTACCTTAATGGTAGCATTGCCTTTTTTTGTTATTTTTGTTTTTAACCTCACAAGATCAAATCAGGTACTATGGGTGGGGGTAGGCACTGGGAATTGGGGCTGGGTGTAAATTAAACAAATGACCCTGCTGTTTGCTGTTATAATTATATCTTTGCAAAACTAATGCGTTATTGTCTGTATTTTAAGATGAATGTGAAATCATTTGTGAGTTAATGAGTATTTCTGTAACATAGCTTCACCCCTTTCTGGTTGGCCACACCCTTTCTATTTGACCACTCCCATTCAGCTGTGTCCTGCAGCCCCCCTTTGATTTGAAGTCACTAGCCGCCACTGACTAAATTTCATGCCTGTTTTCTCCAGTCTGCCTTCTGGGTGAAACTCTTGTGCAGGATGACATGCTGAGTACTTGTGCAAGTTTATGCTAAGCATAAATAACAAGATTCATTACGATAAATGTCTTAGAATCTCATGACCATCTCCTAGCATAGAGGTATTTAAAGCTATTCAGTACAATTATATTTCAAGATATTGAACTGGGTGTGCCTTGCCTTCTTGAAGAATGTCCACTCTGGAGGCAGGGATGGCAAGCCATTTTATAGCACTGATAGCAAGAAGGAAAAAACACTTTGCTCTGCTACTCTGAATCTATCAGAATCTTGTCCATCTTTGACCAAAGGGTTGCATATTGAAAGTCTGCTAATTACATAACATATAATTGCAGTGGCACAGAAAAACACTTAACGTAAGTGACATAGTTCCATATATCAGGCTGACTAACTTCAAATAGAATGTTTATGTTATAACTAGTTCTTCTCATTGGCCTGCATTTCTTGTGCTGTGACATTTTTTTGCTGTTGTTTTTCCAGCCTCAGTACCCAATGTATACGCTGGGTCTATCAGCTACTCTCATCCCCCCCACCTTACTCTGTTTTCGCTGGGTCTGGTTATGGATCCTGAGGGTGTCCTGGATACGTATCCCATCAGTGCTTCCATCCAGAGGATTTTTTGGATGACCTACCCACTCCTTTTCCTCACCTCCCATACTTGTTGGTTATGTCTAAGGAAAACTACCCTTTTTGGCTACTCCTTCCCTTAGGGAGTATATGAAGGAGTACACTCCCACCTTCGATAGGCACTCCCATTCCTTTCCTGTTGCTCCATCAGTCACTTGAGTTGCTAACTGAACCCAAGATGGCTGGTCTGTAGTCAGAGCTTCATCCCTTTATGCCACTGGAACAGTTTTCTGTTCTATGGTTTTAATCTGTGCTAAGTCTATTGCTATTCCTGCACTGAGTGAACTCTGTCCATTTCCACTTAGCTTTAACAGCAGCACTCCTTGCATATTCATGAAGGCATGCTACTGCTAAGGCTAAACGGACACAAAAACTGCAAGGGGCATGTTTAAGTAGTGCACACACATCAAACATGGCCCCTGCACTCAGAAAGTCCTGTATGGCACTTTTTTTAAATGCATTTCAGTGTCCACGGACACTGAAATCAAGTAAATTAGTAAAACAGTGATTGTGGACACTGAACTAGATAGGAGAGCAAGAAATTAATGCAGGGGGTGAGTGACAGTTTCTGTCACACACCACCTGCATTGTCAAAGTGCCCTATGGCAAGTGCTTTCAATGTCCTCAGACACTGAAAGCAGGAAGTTCGGATAGGAAGCAATGTAGGGTGTGTGTGACAGCTGCTGTCACACACCCCCTGCATTGTCAAAGTGACATATGGCACTTTGCAAGTGCTTTCAGTGTCCATGGACACTGAAAGCATCTATCCTATTAGGAAGCAATGGTACTGTCACACACCTCATGCATTGCAAAAGGGCCATACGGCCATACCCCTCAACTGTACAGGTTTTCACAGAATGCCCTCCTAGAGCAAGAAATCTGCACAAAGCCATAAATAATGGGGGGACAAAGGGGACCACATTTTAAATATTGCTCTTACAAACATGGAAAGTTGATAGAATAACAGGTTTTGCATTAATGCGGATTTCCTGAAGGGTATGAAGTCTGAAACCCAAATGCCTGTCAGTATGTTCTGACTTAAACACTGAGTGATTTCCAATGATTGGCTAGAAAACCAGTCACACTTTCGAAGTTTGCAAGATTAATATTTAAAATCTTTCCCTACGTGTCCTCTTATGATTTCCCATACTGTGACTGGCAATGAGTACAGATACATGCAAATAAAGTGGGTTTATTAATTTTTTTTTTTTACCATTTTAAGGTATGTTTAAGCATAGCTGAGCGGATGTGTGTGTCATGTTCCTCTTCTCAGCATTGCTTAAACATCCCATAGGAGATAAATGAAAATATACAGCTGAAATCCTAATGCTGAGATAGCATAGTGATTGGAGCCCTGGCTTTGCATACAGGTATTCTTGGTTCAAGTAACAAGACAGGCACTTTATTTTTTGCATGGGAAAGCAGTGTTAAAATTATTTTTATTTTAAATGATGTAGTAATTGATATTTGTCAACCAGGTTAGTGTAGCTGGTCTAAAATGTAAGTATGAGTGCATATAACATTTGAAATCACCCATGTATACACAAATGTCCCACAAAGTATAGTCACACCCCATGGTGATGCAGTAAAAGCACATAGAGGGACTTCATATAAAGTAAATCAAATACACTTACTAATATGTCAGTAATTAATAATTAAGTAATTATTCTGATATTTTTTAACTGAAAAGTGAGCAATGGTTAACAGTAGTCAGCTCTGCTTAGCCAGTTTAAGCATTGCTTAGACGTAAATACTAAACAGCTTTCATCTCAGCTAAGTTCAACTCAGTTTAGCAGATTTGTGCACTGCTTAGGTGAGCTTAGAATTTTCAAAATGATTGAGTGATGGCAAAGGGTGGGAATATAGCCTTATTTAAATAGAGCAGGTGAAAATACAGCCAGAATCTGTTGTAACTTGCTCTGAGTAGGAACTATGTCAGGTGTTCATAAGGGCTAGTGCTTTTGGGTGCAGCACTGGGGGATTGTGGTGCCCAGAGTCATGGCTGGGCTTCTAGTAGCAAATCATGATGACAGACTGCTGCAGGGCCAGTACCAGGGCTCACAGCATAAAGCAGAGGCCTGGGACCATCTGGCATGCCATCTCTCCAGTGCTACTTGCATCCCTCGAACTTGTGAGCAGGTACGGCATCACTATGCGAACCTAAAGTGGAGGAAGGTGGCGCTCTTGGTCCAATAGATCCAAGATGGTCAGGACAAACATGCTCCAGCAGTTTGTAAGTATCCCAGATATAGCTGTATCGAATTCTAACCTGAGCATGTGATAGACAGGTATGCATAATGTTTGTTTTCTCCCCCCACAGCTGCAGTGGAGAGGGCTAGCAATGGTGAGGCCCATGCAGACAGACTGACAAGGCTGCACTGTCAGGTTGGTGAGTACAGATCTACCTTGCATTACATATTGAAATAAATAAGGAGTAAATTGTTTACTTTGTTCTATGTCAAATGATTAAAGAAACGTTTGACAGACTAATAGTCATCTATAGCATATGCAGTGTTCACTGTGTTATATAAGCACAATAAAAACCTAAACCACCAACGGTTGTGTTTATTCTGGTATGTTCTTGTAGAAATAGAATGTGCACAGGTTCTGCACAGAAAATATGGCTTTGACAGCATGAATTAACAGAGGTCGTTCTGAGAATCAGCTAGTATGCAAAACAGTGGATTGTGGAGCTGTAAATCAAGATATACATGAAATATGATGTGTTATGCACTAAGATCCGAACCCTGAATACTAATTTCAAATGTATTATAGTGTGTCTCCTGCTGCAGTGCCTTGTGTTAATGTTTATTTTCCAGATCATATCATTTCAAAGGGTTACTACACAGCGCACTAACTGTCATGCATGAATCTCAGGATTACAAGGTCAGTCTAACCCACAGAGTATTAGGCAGAAAACAGTCAAGCAAAAAACAACAGCTCTCCAGTATCTCTGTGTGATGAGAAACAGCCTTGTAGTTCATTTTAGCACACTCAGGCACAGTCCGAATCCAGGGAGTGGTACTGAGATATTTGCATATATATATATATATATATATATATATATATATATATATATATATATATATATATATATATACACTCAAGAAATCTGCAATATTTGTAGAAACAGTCAGATAGTGGTAACAGATATTTTCTCCACAGGTCTTACAGGTAAAGAAATACTTGTAGTAGCTGTTTGAAGGGTAGCTTCCTGCCCTCACCAAGAATGATACCTCAGTATAAAGAAAAAAATGATCAATTTCAACAATTGACTAAGCTTCTAGTGTCATTTAAAGGGGATCCAGTGTCTGTCAGCCTGGGATGACATGCTCGACAAGCTGCTTTGCTTCACAAGATACGGCTTGCACCTGTCACCCCCTGGCTATCGAATACTGACCAAGGCTTTTGCTGCCCTCATAGTTCCTTTTTTAGGCAAGGCTCAAAATTCAAACCCACCCCCATAAACAGCACAAGTAAAAAAATGAGGGTTATGGTACTCAACACCAGGAGTATAAATCTCAAAATGCATGCACTCAAAGCACTCCTAAGTATGGGGAATGTCAACATCTGTGCAGTAACTGAAACCTGGTTCAAGGCTCCAGAGAGCACTCCAGCACTACTGGGCTACAACTCATACCACACATTTCGGCCACAGACTTGGACCGAAACACAAAATGTGGGGGTGTATCCATATTCATCAAGGATACGCACACCTCCAAGTTAGTGGCGCAGCATGATACCTCTGAGATCATCCATGTGCAACTAACATCGGGAAAATCTGCAATGCAAATTGTGGTCTGCTACAGATCCCCCTCCATAACCCAGGACCACCACTCCGCCTTTCTGGAGACACTGGAAAACATGAAGGTCCTACCGAACATGAAGATATTGGGCAATTTCAATTACCCTACCATCAACTGGGAAAACTACTTGAGTACAAACTCCCAGGCTCAGCGCTTCCTGGAATTTATCAACTCAAATACCCTGGATCAGCTGGTAAACTCCCCTACCAGAGGCCACAACATATTGGGCCTGGTCATTACCAACATGGGAGACAGGTGTTCCGTACCGGAGGTCAACCCGTCACTGGTTAGATCAGACCATAAACTAATCACCCTGAATGTCCACACCCCACCACCACTCCCAGCCAAGGAAACCACAATGAAAAACTTTTCTAAAGCAAACTTCACCTTACTTAAGGCAGAGGTGGTAAGTTTCACAGCCCGCAAGCTAAAGGATAACACTGCCCAAAATGCAGAATCCTTTACAACTGCACTCTATGAGCACCTTCAAGGATGCATTGATGGTGCCATCCCTAGCAAAACTAAGACTCACTCCCCTAAGAGAAGGAAACCAGTCTGGTGTACCCCTGCCATAAACAGGTTATACAACAGAAGGAGAAAACTAGTTCAGAAAAAAAGCAAATCCCTATAAGGAAAGACATCCCTGATCAGTATCAGTAAGAAACCAAGGTCCCTCATAAAATCATCCAAGGTTAACTTTGAAAGAAAAATAGCCAAGGATTTGAAAGAGAACCACAAAGCCTTCTTTAGCTATGTCAAGAATCTAAGTAGCAACTCGCAGATATGTTCTAAGCTAGTGCAAAATAGCACAAAATATACTGAACCTACTAATATTGCCAACATTCTGGCAGATAGATACAGTGCAAACGTCACCTCCCTCTCACCTTCAAAAGGGCCCACAACAATACCGGAAAAGCATAGTGTCCAGAAATCAGAGAAGCACAGGTGAAAACAGCCCTTTCAAAAGCCAAAAACACAGCATCAATGGGGCCAGATGGTGTCCCAGGCTGCGTCTTGCACGAACTACAGAACGAACTAACCCCCCACATAAACACACTTTTCAACCTCAGCCTCTCCACAGGCTATGTGCCCATAGAATGGTGCACAGCAACAGTTATTCTGCTCCACAAAGGAGGGGTCACAACTGACCCTGGTAACTATCGCCCCATAAGCCTAACTAGCCTGGTCTGCAAGGTTATGGAGCGTATCATCATGGAAATCATTAACAAAGACATTGGGAACCTCCAAACACTTGAAACAACCCAGTTCGGCTTTGTTAAGGGCAGATCATGCCTACTAAACCTGGTTGACTTCTTTGAGACAGTCACCAAGGCCATAGATGAGGGAAAGATTGTTCACACAGCCTACCTTGATCTCGCCAAGACGTTCGACACCATTCCTTACTTGGGTATTATAGAAAAACTCACCAGCCTGAACATAAACCCCTACATCACAAGATGGGTTGCCAACTGGTTTACAGACAGAACTCACACGGTAAGAATAGTGGGCTCCAGGTCTGACTCTAAACCAGTCACAAGTGGTTTCCTGCAGGGCTCAGTTCTGGGACCCCTACTGTTTGGCATATATTTCTCAGAAGTACAAGCAAACACAGGAGGACTATGGCTAACCAAGTTCACTGATGACTGCAAACTGGGAGCCATAATTGACTCTGCTGCTGACATGGACATCCTTAACAAAGGCCTTATTGAGACAGACACCTGGTGTCAAAGTCATGGCCTCAAGCTAAATGCCAAAAAATGCAGTCATCCCGTTTGGGAAAAACAAAACACCCACGAATTACCACATATGTGGCAGCCCCCTTAATACAGAAGAGGTAATAAGAGATCTGGTGACCCAGGTAGATAGTAATATCTCCTTTAACAATCATATTGCCAAAGTAGTTAGGAAATCCTTCTATGTGGCCCATCTAATTACTAAGGGTTTGCATCTAGAAATAAAGAGGTTATAGTGCCCCTCTACTCATCACTCATCAGACCCATCATAGAGTACAATGCCCCATTTGGGATGTACCTCACAAGACACTTCCAACAGCTGGAAAGACCACAAAAGCACCTCACCAAGAGGATTACTGACCTCAAACATATGTCCTATTCAGCCCGACTGAAATAACTCCGGCTGTACTCAGTGGCATATCGCTTACTCAGAGGTGATCTCTGCCTGACTTACAAAGCCATGTCCAACTCAGAATTGATGGACATGCTCCACCTAAAGAAATCCAAGTCACTGCGAGCCACATGCTCTAGTGAGCTAAACCTTGCCACAACAATAAATAGAACATGCTGGAGGGATAGATTCCTGTCACAGAGAACTCCCCATGCTTTGGAACGAAATTCCTACTACATTAGGCAGAGCCCCTCACTAATACTCTTCAAGAGAAGCCTTGACGAGTGGATGGGTAACATAAAATACACCCCTGGGATCACTTAATTGGCTCTGCTTGACAGAGGCTCAGTTAATTAATCAATGGGGTGGTGAAAGCCGACAGACTTTGGCTAGGCTTATAAATGCCCTCAGGTAGATAGCCTAGTACCTACCTATGAACCTATGAACCTATGCAGTAGTAGAGCACTGTGTCATATAATTACAATAAAAACCTAAACCACCAACTGTTGTGTTTATTCTGGTATGTTGTTTTAGAAATAGAATTTGTACAGGTTCTGCACAGAACATATCGCTTTGACAGCATGAATTAACAGAGGTTGTTCTGAGAATCAGCTAGTATGCAGAACAGTAGATTGTGAAGCCATAAATCAAGATATACATGAAATATGACATTTGTTATGCAGTAAGATCTGAACCCTGAATATTAATGTCAAATGTATTATAGTGTGTCCCCTGCTGCAGTTCCTTGTGTTAATGTTTGCTTTCCAGATCATATAATTTAAAAGGATTACTACACAGTACACTAACTATCTGTCATGCATGATGTGATGGCTGTGCACTGACCCAGTAATCAAGGATCCTCAGTCCTCACCACTAACACCAGTGATGGGCGTGCACATTAGGAGGATAACAAGTACACACACAGTAAAGTACAATTTCCCTTAAGAGCACACAAGGATCACAGTCAGTCTGGGACTGGTTTCTCCCTTTCTCTCCAAATCCCCAATAAGACTCCCCACTGGCACAGCTATAGAGTTGAATCCTTAGCCAGGGTTCAAAGCCAAGTCCTTCCAGCACTCCCTCTGTCCAACCAGTGGTTCTTCTCTCTGCCCAAGTAGCTGACACACACTCACACACACACACACACACACACACACACACACACACACACACACACACACACACACACACACACACTTTGAGATTTTATTTATTTACAAACAGATACTCCTGGAGAAGGCTGACACAAGCTCATGAGGTATGCCCCTTCTGCCCAGGCTATAAGGTAGTAATTCACTGCCATCAGAACTCCTACTTATCAGCTGCTATAAGGTCCTTCCCAAAGGGTGACCAGAACTTTTAAGGCTATTGGAGTGGCTTAGTTCAGTATCACTAAATACATGCAAGTACTCTAGAGCTTAAATTATCTCTACACAAAACAGCCACAGTTGAAAGGTTTAAAAATATTTAACAATAAATAATAAAAACACAAGACAAATCTTTTCAATTCAACACAGTGCTATTCAAGAATTCATACACAGGCAATTTCAAACAATACTGTAGGATAGTCTGACATAAATATACAAAACAGCTAAACTAATCTTATTATTTTCTCTCTATTTCTAAGAGAAACAATGTTCTAAATAACTTACATACATATAAAACAAAGGCAGAGTTCAGGTGATGTTGTCATTTCTGAAGACAAATGCAAAATGCTCTCTGTTTCTCTCTGAGATCTCTTAAAGTGATAATACATCATTGCTGACTCACTTTAGATTACACAATTTTTGACACTTCTCTGGTTTCCAGGCTACCAAAAACTCTAAATTTATATTTCTTAATAAGTTTTCACCTGGTCAGGGAGCCACAGCAATAAAGACATTGTACATGTAAAATCTAGCAATTTGCTATTGTCCTAAAACAATAGAAATAATGCCTTCTTCTAGATATCCTGTTTTTGAGCTTTGAGATCAAACAGTCATAAAATGCTTTACTTTATCAGCATTCTTCCAGCAGGGTGCACTGTGGTTACATTTTTGAAGTTCAGAACATATAACAGTTTATCTTACATTTAGTTTTCTTACATTTGTAAATCAGTTTGTGGATTATATTAATATGTACAATGACATAACATTATCTACAAAATTCTATCTAGCTGGGCTGACAGCCTTTTAGTTTTTCACATATGAATCTCAGAGTTACAAGGTGAGACTAACACACATAATATTAGGCAGAAAACATTCAAAGAAGAGGCAACCATTTCCTAGTAGTTTAGTGTGATGAGAAATAGCCTTGTAGTTCATTTTAGCACACCCAGACATGGTTCAAATCCAGGGAGTGGTACTGAGATATGTGCATATATGCACTCAAGAAATCTGGAATATTTGTAGTAAAAGTCAAATAGTGGTAACAGATATTTTCTCCACATGTCTTACAGGTAATGAAATGTTTGTAGTAGCTGTTTGAAGGGTATAACAATACACCATGTACAACTTGATCAACCCCATGCCTGCAAATGACAACAGGATAGGTACATACACCATGCCCACTTCCTGATATATGTCTCTTGAGTAGCTAGTGGTCACTCCTGCCAGTCAGCTTGGACACAGATTAGAATCTAGGTAAACTATGCTAGTAGAAGACTCACAGAACATCATTGCAGGGTACCCCTTCTTTATCAAGTATGCATCACTGACATGTACAAGACCCCTCCAGTAAAGAGGCCACAGTTCACCCAATCTGCCCCATACCATTACATGTTGACGGTCTAGCAGGTATGTATGTGCCACAGAAGCTATGAGCCATAGGTATATGTAAAGTGAGGGCAGACCTGTAGAATATTGAGCAGTACTGTTGTGAAAATTAGAAGCTGATACAGTTGTTAATGGACTTTTTATTCTCTCTCCCCACCCATCATCTGCATCAATAATTATTATTCATATGCTATGTGTATGTTTTTCTCAAAACCTATTGTTGAGACGTATTTTATTATTGTTCATGTATTTCATTGGTTGCATAGAAACATACTTTGTTCAAATATCATTAATGGGGGCCTGTTGCTTGCATACTGTTAAAATGCTTATTGTTGTTCCATTTACGCATGTGTTCTGTTTGCTATGCAACTGTTTCAAATCTGTTGGTTTTGGGTTAATGGGAACACCAACACATGCTGCTATAACTAATTTTGAAATGTGTTGCTCATGACTAACCAATACATCTGGAAAAATTACAGCAACATATCATGTTTGGGAAAGCAGATCCTGGCAGATTCACCTGCCCCACCCCATCTGGCTGTGGCACTTGGCCCCAGCATGTCTGGGACCCAACTCAGAACATCCTCCTTTACTGGTCCTGCACACCTTCAGGTGGAACCACCTCAGGGGACTGGGCCCATTCCCCCCTTGGGCGAGGAGGGTGGAGAGGAGCCCATCACCCTCAGAATGTATGGAGCCCAGGGTCATCCGCTCCAAGTTGGGTGGGAAGCTTCACCTGATGGAGGGCCATCTTGTGCACCTGGAGGGGCAGGCTAACCCTCTTGTCCAGCCCACAGCACAGCCACCTTCGGGGCCGTGAAGGTGAAGTGGTGACTGTCCATGGGTAGGGACCTCAGTCCCACTTTATCCATTTGGGTGCTCATGGGCCTCTGATTCCCAACCACCCTCCCCGTCAAAGGTGCTTACCCCCCTCATGTGTCATATGCCACCCCTGTCTGTTGTCTTGTGTGACTTGTCTGTCAGCAAATGCTACCTACACTACCCAACCTACCTCTCCAAACATACCTACAACCCTTCCTCAACATCCCACTCCCACGTAAAAAAAAGGGCATCTGTCCCACAAAAAAAAATGTTCCATACATAGCTCTACATTTTGCCCCAGTGTACAGTGAAATTAATCAATTTACCCACAAATTATTCTAGAAATGTCTGTCACCAACACACCTCCATGTGGGGTGGGAATCTAAATTCCAAATTCTGCACATTATTCACAGCTGTTGCTTCAAACGAAATGTAGAGTTATGGTCCTTTCCTACATCTGTCCTGCACATCCCTAGCTTGTTTTCTTAATGTTTTTCCCCCTGCTCACCCCCATTTCACCACTTTCCTATCACACTTTTTTTCTTTTCTTTAATGAAAATTAGCGTGGTGTATACGAGAGTAAGCAATGCTAAGCAAAGCTAAGAGGACTTAACCTTCTGTTAGCATCGCTTAGCTTCACGCAAAACTACGCAAACCCACTTACAACTGCTTAAAATGCTTTAATCACTTTGTCTCCATCAGCCATTGTTCTGCCCAGCAACAAAATAATTAGCACTTCGAAGCTTCAAACCCAGGGTGTTGTGTGCTACCACCACAGCAATATATCACTACACCATCTGAACTGTGAAAACTTGTAATGCTTTTTCAAACATATCATGCATTATGGTCATATAACATGAGTGAAAAAAAGTCATTACTACCAAGTCTTGAACCAAGGACTCAGTGTACTACAATCACAGCAATGTACCTCTACACAATCTTACATCTAGGGGGTTATAATGTTTTTACAAACATATCATGCACCTCAGTCATTTAACGTAAGGGAAAAATCTATATCCATTAGATATATATATATACACACACACACGCACATATACATTATATATATTATGGTGCTTGTGCTTTACTGGAGTGTTTGTGTATGGTGCTTGTGCTTTACTGGAGTGTTTGTGTATGGTGCTTGTGCTTTACTGGAGTGTGTGTGTGTGTGTGTGTGTGAAAATGCCCCAGGTGGTGTGGTAGGGAATGCCTCAGGCTTGAACCCTGTACCCTGTATGCAGGTGTTAAAGACTTGAGTTCCCTACCCACCACCATTTGTAAAAAAAATTCAGATTTTTACCTCATATTCGATCTGATCTGTTCCTCATAATATCTGTGGTTTGTAAATGTTGCAATGCTTGATATTTGATGGTGTAGTAGTAGCATTGTTGCCTCACAGCTGCAGGTTCTTGGGTTTGATTCTTGGCTGGGGTTCCTTCTTTGTGGGGTCTGTATCTTCTCCCTGTGTTTGTGTGGGTTTGCTTTTGTGCCCTCCCATGTTACAAAGACATGTCTGCATTATTTCTTCCTGGGCCTCTGCTGAAAATTGTTTATTTGTTCCAAGTCAGACTGTCCTGATTAAAAATGTTAAATAAAATTGATAGGCATTTGAATTTCAGACTTAAGGGTTTCTGAATGTTTAATTCCTTGCGTATTTGATGGTGCAGTGGTAGTATTGTTGCCTCACAGCTATAGGTTTTCTGGTTTGATTCTTGGTTGGGGTGGCTTCTGTGTGAGTCTGCATCTCCTCCATGTGTTTGTGTGGATTTGCTCTGGTGCCCTGCCATTTTACAAAGACGTGTCTGCAGTTTTAATCCCTGCTGAAAATTGGTTTTGTTCTGTCCGCAGTAAAATTGACAGGCATTTGAATTTCAGACTTCAGGTTTCTGAATGTTTAATTCCTTGCATAATTGATGGTGCGGTGGTAGTATTGTTGCCTCACAGCTATAGGTTTTCTGGTTTGATTCTTGGTTGGGGTGGCTTCTGTTTGGAGTCTGCATCTCCTACCTGTGTTTGTGTGGATTTGCTCTGGTGCCCTGCCATTTTACAAAGATGTGTCTGCAGTTTTAATCCCTGCCTCTGCTGAAAATTGTTTTGTTCTGTCCAGTAAAATTGACAGGCATTTGAATTTCAGACTTCAGGTTTCTGAATGTTTAATTCCTTGTATAATTGATGGTGCAGTGATAGTATTGTTACCTCACAACTATAGGTTTTCTGGTTTGATTCTTGGTTGGGGTGGCTTCTGTCTGCATCTCCTCCTGTATTTGTGTGGATTTGCTCTGGTGCCCTGCCATTTTACAAAGACGTGTCTGCAGTATTAATCCCTGCATCTCTGCTGAAAATTGTTTTTGTTCTGTCCGCAGTAAAATTGACAGGCATTTGAATTTCAGACTTCAGGTTTCTGAATGTTTAATTCCTTGCAGATTTGATGGTGCAGTGGTAGTATTGTTGCCTCACAGCTATAGGTTTTCTGGTTTGATTCTTGGTTGGGGTGGCTTCTGTTTGGAGTCTGCATCTCCTGCCTGTGTTTGTGTGGATTTGCTCTGGTGCCCTGCCATTTTACAAAGATGTGTCTGCAGTTTTAATCCCTGCGTCTCTGCTGAAAATTGTTTTTGTTCTGTCCGCAGTAAAATTGACAGGCATTTGAATTTCAGACTTCAGGTTTCTGAATGTTTAATTCCTTGTATAATTGATGGTGCAGTGATAGTATTGTTACCTCACAACTATAGGTTTTCTGGTTTGATTCTTGGTTGGGGTGGCTTCTGTCTGCATCTCCTCCCTGTATTTGTGTGGATTTGCTCTGGTGCCCTGCCATTTTACAAGGACGTGTCTGCAGTATTAATCCCTGCATCTCTGCTGAAAATTGTTTTTGTTCTGTCCGCAGTAAAATTGACAGGCATTTGAATTTCAGACTTCAGGTTTCTGAATGTTTAATTCCTTGCAGATTTGATGGTGCAGTGGTAGTATTGTTGCCTCACAGCTATAGGTTTTCTGGTTTGATTCTTGGTTGGGGTGGCTTCTGTGTGGAGTCTGCATCTCCTCTCTGTGTTTGTGTGGATTTGCTCTGATGCCCTGTCATTTTACAAAGACGTGTCTGCAGTATTAATCCTCAAGCGTCTCTGCTGAAAATTGTTTTTGTTCTGTCCGCAGTAAAATTGACCGGCATTTGAATTTCAAACTTCATGTTCTTCAGAATACATAGTAGCACAACCTTTTTTCTAGCAATTTTCTAAGTTTATAAGATGAATATTTTAAATTTGTCCCTATTTTTGGGACTGTATTCCCCATTATTGGCTTCGTCCAGGTTTTTGTGCTAAGGTTGACAGCTATGGCAAGAACTGAATTCACTAAATATGGACTGTAGAATTGTGCATATTTACTGATAAAGGTGCACTGTAGAATTGTGCATATTTACTGATAATGGTGGACTGTAGAATTGTGCATATTTACTAATAATGGTGGACTGTGGAATTGTGCATATTTACTAATAATGGTGGACTGTAGAATTGTGTATATTTACTAATAATGGTGGACTGTGGAAGTCTGAGTAGACTTTTTATGATAAATGTTCTCAACTGGGCAGTTTTGCCATTATGGGTGCATATGTTTTGTTTCATTGCTTACTGGAAAAATGTTCAAAACAAATTTAAAACACCCTCTAACAAGTGTACTGTATTGTACAAGGAATATAATTTTTAGTACAATGAGGAAGGTGTATCAAAGAGCACATGTATGTTTCATATGCAAGGCGCCTATGATTCGAAAACAGCCCAAAATTAATCTTTATCTGCCACTGGCAAAATGTATTTTCTTTGAATGTGGGTTTCAATGCTGTTTCAATGAATGTGAGTTTCAAGGGCAGAGAAGTTTTAATGCTAAGTTTTCATTGTGAGACTGCATTGCTTTGTTTAACAGATGACTTAATGTTTGTGCTGTAAAATACAAAATAAAACTTTCAAATGAAGTCCAATCATTGAAGTAAAGCAGTATGCACATTAGTGTTTATGGTAAATGGAGTGAAATAGCCAAGTAATGGTTAATTGGAATGGCTGCAGAGGCTCCAGTTCAACCATTATTTTGTCAGGGGCAGCAAACTCAGACAGGCCCAGCTGAACTATACCTCCCAACTGTCCAGATTTTCAAAGAATGAATAGATTTTGCTTCTTATTTTTGGTTTGTTGTTCATAAAATTTGTAGTTTTAATTCCTAAATGATTTGCCAGAAGTCACTAAATAATAAGTTTCAGACTTCATAACCTTCATAAAAATGCATGTTAAAGTAAGAGCCGTTCTATCAACTGTCTCAATTTATACAAGAGCAATTTTTAGTACTGTTTATATGTGCCCCAATATATTTGGCCTTGTTCAGATTTACTGCATTAACAGGTTGAGAGGTACATGCAAATAAATTGCTTTATAGAATTAGGCATAGCCAACCTCTCAACTGTCCCCAATTTTGGCTCAAAATGTTGCTCTTCCCCTAATAATCCCTCCGCAAAATAGCAATTTTGGAAGAAAACATGGAGGGTTTACAATTAAGAAATAACTGTAATAATCAAAGTTATAGATTACTTGAAATGCATGTAGATTCTTTTATTTTGTCAGCTGCTCAAGGTAGCAGTACTAATATTAAAGTGTCCCTTCTTTGACAGGTAGAAGCTGTATTGTGTGTCTATTTTATATTTTTGCATCACATTTTGGTCCATTTTTCATAAAATTGTGTTTTTGGCAAATTAGTGACAAATCACTAAAGACTGAAGTTAGAAAATGACAGACATTTGAGTTTCAGATTTTATACCCTTCAGAAAATTCATACTAATGCAAGACCTATTCTATTATCTTTCTAAGTTTATTAGAGCAATATTTAAAAATTGTCCTTATTGTTGTGCCTTTGTCCCACTTCTGTGTATGGCTTTGTCCAGATTTCTTGCTCTTGAAGTTGAGAGGTATGACAAATGTGTCAGGCCATCACAGTCAGCCAGAGAGATTTCAAACTGTGACATGCTTGTTGCACCCCACTCCCCATGTAGTGACTCTGGATGTGTCCAAGCAAGGCAAGGAGTAGTTGTATCTACCTTGATGGGGAGGACGCACTGCATAAGTACTACAGTGGCTTTTCATCTGTCCTTGATTTTGCAGAATGGTCTGGTTTCTGTCATATTTTGTACTGTTGATTTATGCTTATTACTCAAAGTGCCTGTTGCTCTGTGTTTAAGTAGCAATGCTTTAATGACCATAAGGTAAGCTTGTCTGACATCGTAAGATGCAAGTAAGCTTTAATAAGCATACTGTTAAAGAATTGCCAACATTGAAAGCCTTTCTGTTGTTGCCATGCAGAGAATACTTGACTAGATAATGTATAAGCCTTGGGTATTAAAGGACAGGATTCCATTATTTTAAAAGCTCATTACACTTGTTGGAGACTTCCAGTCATCTCTACAGGCTTTACCCGTAAACTAAACAGAATGCCAATCATGTGTGGTCCATAACCTGTACAGTAATCCTTTAAGCAATGTATCTTGAGCTTGTTTCTTGTTTGCTTTTCATTTTTACTTTTATCATGTTTTCCCCATGAAACAAGTTGTCAGGCAGCAGGTCTTTTTGGATAAGAAACATTTTTACAAGTGGGGCATCACATAGATTTCTACTTTCAGCATGTTGCTTGGTACTTTAATAAAGCTGAATATATTATAATTAGAACTGCAGTGCAAGGAGAAGTGGTTTGAGTTGAGTGCTTCTGGTTTTCTTATACTTGATTTTGACTGGCATTCCAGTAATGTATTTAAAAAGTAATTTATTTTTTCATGCCTCACAACCTTTTGTTTCCATCTAGATATTAAGTAAGCTGTCATGCAGCCAATGCATTGAAATATTTTTATTCTTCTACACTTATTTTTGTCTTGATTGGACTTTCATAATGATGGTTTGCCACCCAGGGCAGCGTATTTAATTAAAGTTAGTTTTTTTGTGGTTTTGTGCATAGCTCCTCCCCTTTATGGTTGACCACACCCCTTCCCTTTGACCCCGCCCATTCAGTGTCTCCTGCAGCCCCCCTGTGATTTGAAGTCACCAGCCGCCACTGTGTATAAAACCAACCTCTTACTGCAAGACATCTGCAAAAAGCCTGACAAAGTAGGGGGATAAAGAGCAAACAATAGTGACACTTTTTGCTTTGAAATATGGCTGTTATACGCATAGAAGTCTGCTATATTTCTTGATAGATTCCAGGTCAGAAAGAGAAATAATTGTCATCATTTACTGATGTCAATGCTCATATCATCACAGTGATTTGTCAGAAACCCACAACTGGTATGGGGAACAGACCAAACATATGAGTCACGCATCTGGACAGTGTCTACACATCTGGACAGTGGACAGGTATGGCTGCAGTCATGTAATAGAAGAGAAAAAACACTGACAGCTGCCAACCATTTTACCCCCAGCACCTTCTGAACCTTAGTAAGACCACCACAACACTACCCCAAATCGGCTCTGTGGAATTACCCATGTATCTCCAAATATATCATGCACTACAGGGATGGAACTGTAGGGAAAAGTAGACATTGGTGAGAAATTGTCCACACACAACCATTTGCACCACACTCACAGCAACATACCAGTACCCTAAATGAACGTTATAGTAGAACGACTATTTGGACAAACATATCCTGATTGCCAGTCACACACTACACCAACATATACTGGCCCAACTCACAGTCTACTGGGAATCCTGAGATGTTGTAGGACATTTCTCACTCTGCCTCTACAAACATGTACACCTGATAGACCACCAGCAACTGTAGCAGAATGCACAATTAGAAAAGGATCTATGACACTCACATCTGCTACTCTCCCTACTCAGCCCAACAAACATTTACAGACAACACTGCTACACAATCTTGGAGACTGTTAATGGCCAGACATACATATTTCTAACCTATACAGATTTTCACAGAATGTCCAGGGTGTGGGACCATATTTATGGCCACTGCCGCATACCACTTCCAGGAGTCTACTAAGTCACTGGGATGATATCAGGAGTCCAGTCACTAAATAATGATCTACCATACCTCTGAACCTCTTACTGCAAGACATCTGGACAAAGCATGACATACTTGGGGGACAGGGGGACGAAAAGGGGAACATCTCACATAATGATGTCAAAAACTGAAACAGTTGCTGGTCTTACAGGGTTTGTTTTAACATAACATCCCTGAAGGATATGATGTCTGAAACACTAATGGATGTCAACATTTACTGACTACAATCTTCACATTATCTTACTCATTTCTCAAAACAGAAGTTGTCTGAGGAATAGACCAAACATAACAGGCAAACCTCTGGGCAGTCTGTGGACATCTTGACAGTTGAGAGGTATGTCAGAGACATATCATTGTCCGACATCAAGTCACACAGAAAATGCATGTCCAGACAAACTCTGTTAATCTACCAATCCTCTATGTGTGTAACAGCAATACTTACTTACAATCTGTACCCAATTCTGGAACTTTGTCCCCCATGTTGTTGGGCTGTCTCCACATGTCTTGTCCTGAGAGATATTTCCACCTACTGTCTTTGAAGCTGTAGCCCCCACACCACCATAATATCCTCCACACAAGCAAAGAAAAGGGGCAAAGCCCACATATAGCACTGTGCTACTATGGCATTGGCTAATTGAAAGACAACACAGCTGCTCTGGATGCAAGTAGTAAGTGGAAGACACTGACTGGTGTACAGGCCATCATCTGCTCATGAGCATTACATATAAAAGGCAAACTGCTGCCTATGGAACACAGGTTTAACCCATCTAAACAAAGACAGACTACGACTACACAAACCTAACCATTTTCATTATTCTGAGGAAACTCTTTATCACTATAACAGGAATGTCAATCACATAAGCTTGTAATGAAATGCAAATGGGGGAATGCAATTATATGAAATAGAAAGTTAAACACTATGTTGCAACAAGACCTGCTGGACTCACATGCTGCTGTCTGGCACCTATTGCCATTCCTGCTTGGCCTGTCTGCAGTGACATGTATCACATCTCTGCCCCCTGAGTCACCCTAGTGAAGGTCAGCTCATGTATGACTACTACTGGAATGTCTGTTGTCCAATACTGAGTGTAACACTGATAGGCCATCTACCTGGGATGTTGTAAATAGTCATATGTCACCTGTGAATTCTGCTATGATATGTATTGCTTGTTTTACAAATGCAAGAGGCTTATATAAGGCATGTGCATAGTACACAACAGACCCAGAAGTGTGTGTTGAACTGTATGTTATATACTTTGCTCATACCTGACAACTGCCCAGAGTTTTGCAGACTCACCACGTCTGCCTCATATTTGTAATGAATGCCTCATACAATTGTGTATTGCCTGGCACATCACTGGAACCAATTAAAGAATGAATTCATAACATAATAGCATACATTTGATTGTCAGATATCATATCTTGCTGAGTAGACCTGTGAATGCAACACTGTCTTTGCTGGCAACTAAGTGTGTTTCAGCTAGATTCATAAAGTGACAGTATTTTCCAGCCTTTTCCCACCAGTGATGTGTGCCTTTGTGCAGATGTCTTGTTCTATCAGGAGCTAGGTGTCTTAGCATGAAACTCATGACAATGCAAGTGTATCTTGTCCTGTAGGATGCCAACATTTGTGCAGTCACTGACACCTGCTTTGCAGCTGTGGAGAGCACACTAACCTTGCCTGGTTATTCATCCCATTATACGGTTAGACCCCATATGGGGGGCTGCAAAGCCACAGGAGATGGACTGTTAAACATTATCATACACACACTCCTCCAGGCTGGCCAAACAGTATGACACGTTGGAAACATCCCAAGTGCATTTAACAGTTGTCAAAACACCTACTCAAATCATAGCTAGCTACAAGCCTCCAACCATGACTATGGACACCCACCACACCTATTGGGACTTGCTGGAATCTGTCAGGAATCAATCGTCTACCCTGCTCCTGGGTGACTTCAACTACCCAACCATAGTGTGCATGACCTATGCCACGTGAACATGACTGCACTGACATTCCTCGGCTTTGTCAATGGCAATGCAGTGGATCAGCCGGTCAACACTCCTATGACAGGTGGAAATATCCTGTACTTGGTCCTAACCAACATGAGTAGCCACTATAGCACTTCTACAGTGTCAAACTCCTTGGTAAGATCTGACCATAAAGCCATCACTGTTCAGGTCACCATCTCCCCTGCACACCCCCCCCCCTTGTCAGGGTCAAACAAAATTAACTTTACACAAATAACTATAAATCTCCTCAGAGCAGGTAGAAGTAGCTTTACAGCCAATGTCCCATCAGTTGGAACTGTCAGTAGTGTCCAAGCCCACACAATACTATGTGAGCACATACATAGCTGTATGGACTCAGCACTACCTGAAAGGACAACATCATCTCCCTCAAGGTTTGGCAAAACATCTGTGGTGGACAGCAGCAATGCACAAATGCTATAATAGGTGGAAATAATTGCTGACCAGGATACAAGAAGGAACAAGTGCCTTATTGGAAGCAATGTCACCTTGGTCTACACAAGCAAATAGTGTCACAGGTGAATTACCTTAAGGCTATCTTTGAGTGCAAATTGGACACACCCACCAAGGCCAATCACTAGGCATTCCACATAAATGTCTGCAATGCCAGAGGCAGCACACAAATCTACTCTGTAGTTGTGGTCAATAACATCACATACACATACGGATTAGATATAGGGGTTCTATATCATAAGATCAACATTTGAAAATGACACCTCACCTTTCGTCGACATGAAAATGTCAAACTCCAAGTTTGTCGACCAGCCAAATCACCAATTTCTTTCCAAGGTGAAGAAATCGGAAGGCCAGAAAGCAACACCACATAAAAACAAACATATCCCATACCGCCCACCATAGGGGGCTGTGCCACCCACACCGCCCAACTAAATATTCTAACTCTGAGACCGCACTACAGTCAGGAAAAGGGCAGGTGTGACAAAATGGCAGCACATTTCTTTCCCTTGGAAAGAAATTGGTGATTTGGCCATTCAGCAAACTTAGTGTTCAACATTTCCGTGTCAACAAAAGGTGAGTCGACATTTTCAAATGTCAGTCTTATGATATAGACCTGATATAGGCAACCTGCTGCAGACAGTTAAACTGTAAACATCATCCCCCTGTTGCCCTATCAGAACACATGTGCATGCACAGCACCTGTCCCCCTTCCCTCGTCACCAGGAAGCAGGTCCGTAATGCCATCTCAAAGGCAACACACAGAAATCTCCATAGGCCTGATACCATCCCTGGCTGCATCCTATATGAACTCAGGCATGAGATCCCAGATCCATTATGCACTGCAGTCAACCAAAGCCTGAGCACTGGTGTCATCCCATCTGCACAGGGGACAGCCACTGTCATCCCTGTATACAAAAGCAGAGCAATCCAACTACCCAGCCAATCATATGCACAGAAGCCTAACTAGCCTGGTCTGCAAAGACATGGAAAGCAATATCAAGGACAATATGAACAGGGACATCGTCAACCTCAAAATGCCTGACCCACACAGTGTGGTATTGTCAAAGGGAGATCAGGCCTGTTTAACCTGGTCAGCTTTTCTGAAGTGGTCAACAAACACAAGGATGAGGGGAATATGGTGAACAATGCCTACATTCACCTAGCCCAATTCTCTCACAATAATCCCCAGGCAGCCAGGATACATACGCCTACACAGCTAAGCATCAACCTGTATGTTACCAGATGGGTAGCTGAATGATAGTACCCACTCAGTCAAAGTAGTGGCACCTACCTCTTGTAGTAGAGTCTTCCAAAGCAGTTTACCCCAGTGATCAGTCTGGGGGCCTCTACAGTTTGAGATATACATATCTCAGGTACAGGACCAAAGCAGTGTCTGTTGCTGACCAGGTTTACAGATGCTTGCAAGCTAGCCACTGTCTTACATTCCCCTATTGACGTGAGCATCCCCCAAGAGGCTCTCACTCAATTAATGACTGGTGCAAGAAGCATTGCTGCAAACTGAATGCCAGGTGATGCATCATTCTCCCTGCTGAGGCAGATGTCATCCATACTAATAATGACAGTAATCTGAGCATGCAATCAGGTGTTAGGTGACTTGTGCACCAAGTTTGGTAGAAAACTGACAGTTTCCACCATTTTGGTATCATTGTACAGAAGGCTGTCTACATAGCCCATCTCACAAATATGGGTATGTCATCCAGGAACCAGGAGGCCACAACATCCCTGTACTCCACCCTTATCAGATGCATTACCAAGTACAATGGCTCCTTTGGCATGTACCTTGCCAAGAAAATGCAGCAGTTGCAGAGACTGGTAGGCTGAAAGCCCTGTCCCTGTACTCAGCCTCATACAAACTGATCATAGGTGACCTGTGTCTGGCTTACAAGGCCATTTCCAAACCAGCCTTGATGACTTTTCTGCATATCTGTAAGACAAACCCCACTCATGCATCATGCACACAAGGCCCTTACCTGGTCTGTGACATGTATAGTACTTGTTGGCGGGAGAGTGTAGAGTCCTACACAATACACTGTCAGTAAAATACACTCCCTCCCCATGTCTAGCAGAGTATGTGTATAGCCATCTTGAAGAAGAAGTTGGACAAATGGATATGAAACAGATGAGAAACAGGTGCTAATGGGAAACAGGTGCTGGTTTTGAAGGGACATGGGCAAAAGTCTGGGCCAGGCTTATGAGGCCATCAGGGCCAATAGCCTGGTATCATCTTATGAGGCTATGCACCTAGTACTTTATATGTTTCCTGTATGTATGGCAAACTGTCCTGCAATGTTGTCTGAAATGAATCCCTGTGAGTTTGAACTGTGTAGGTACTGCAGTGATAGTGTATAGTTCTGTTCCTTCATCAGTTATCATCACATATTGTTACACCTTGTCATTGTGTGTGGTCTGTAAAGCAGTAAGTCAGCTCTTACAGTACGTACATATGCACCTGGTGACACTGTATAGCTCACTCCAATAGCCTTTTTCTTGGCCACAATTACCATTCTGCTACTAGGCCCATCACACAGTAGGATTTGTCACCCTTTGTTCTGGGCCTTACAGTAGTGGTGAAAGAGATATATTGTAGCAGGCAGAACTACCATAAGCTCTGACCTGAAGGGCCCATAGGTGTCACAGCTGTGCCAGACTGTACCAGGAGTGTGTGTGTGTGTGTGTGTGTGTGTGTGTGTGTGTGTGTGTGTGTGTGTGTGTGTGTGTGTGTGTGTATCAGAAAAATAATACTGCAGGGTATTGTTGTGTTTTTTGGCTTTTCCCAGGTAGGGGTCACCACAACGGAACTCCGGTCCGCTCATGATTGGCAGTTGATTTTTACATGCCGAGTTGCCAGCCCTGACGCACAACCTTCACCGAAGGTACACCCATTCACGCATGTCTCCATGCAGAAGACGCTCTAGCTGAGAATCGAACCCGACAGCATCTTACTGTGAGACGACAACGCTACAGCAGCACCACCACTGCGGGTAACATATATTGTCTTTCCCCTCACAGGTGAACACGAGTTGGTGTCCCTCCCCCTCACAACCTAATGTCAGTGTCTTAGCAGACTCCCATGATGATGGTGATCATAGACAGGCACAGGTGGGGTTATTGGTGCCTGAATCTGTGCCATTGTTTGGTATCCCACTTTCACCCACCATGTCCCCACCCACAGTCAGTATGCCCACACATACCCAGTCCCCAGCAGCCATGGATAATGGACAGGTTAAAGGTGGTGGCATGGAACAGGCTAGTGTGTTGAGTATGGTGAGTGTGAGTGTAGACACCAGACATAGCCAGAGAGCAGGTGAGGTCACACACAGGCAGATGGACAGGGATGCTCAACAGAGGACTACTGACCATCAAACCGTTGTCGCAAGTGCCACAGCAGGTGTCAACAGATGCATGTTATGGTCCATCATGGAAGCACAGGTGCATACTGACTGCAACACCAGATAAATGCTCAGGGTCATGAATGCAGTGATCCCTGCAATGTGTGATGACGTCTATGGCATTTGTGATGCCATATATCATCTTGCGGATGTCATGGATAGACAGTGGGGTAAAACATTGTCACGGCTTAACCATGCAATGTCTGTGCTTGAGTATGTGGTGGGAGTAGGGCATCGGCCAGGTGGACATAGGTCAGCAACATGATCAGCTGTGAGCCCACATGGCTGTGCACATTCACAGTCCCATAGTGGCAGTATCAACAGCACTACCAAAGGGAGGGTACTGTCCACACCACACCAGAGCAGGCCATAGGCACATTGTCCTGGTCAATCCCATCAGGGACGCAGATCCGGCAGACAGCAGTCACTATCGGGGAGTAGTACTGGATCTCTCCATGGACCTGGGGGGTGCCAGTGATTATCCTGGCAGAACCAGTTCATGCTTCCGTGCTGGGAGACTGTGAACCGTACATTCTACCAGGTATGGTCCATGTCTGTCCAGCATAGCCCTGTGTCAGGCAACCACATGGCCTGATGTTGTGCTGACAAACACTCACACATCCCTATTACAGGCCGGTCACCACCAGACATGCACAACTCCTCTGCATGGCCAAGTTGAACACCACCCCTCCAAACATGCACACACACACACACACACACACACACACACACACACACACACACACACACACACACACACACACACACATACACACACACATACACACACACACACAATGTCAGCCATATGGCCTAGCTTAGGCCTCTGGAAATCCAACACCACACACTGTGCATGTGATGATACTTGTGCCATAACCCTGTTATTCATACCATTGATGCATGGACATGCTCATATAGGTCTGATGTACAGGGTGACTATAGTACAGTGTAGCAATGTCATGCTGTTTAAGGCACTGTCTGCTGGCAGTAGTTATAGGTACACATCAAGGTTTATGTACCTTGTTAGTCATGATGCACTATTGCTGTTAGTACTGATGACTGACTTTTGCATCACATACTATATTCTGGTTGTGTTCCAGATGTCTGTGTGTCTGCAGGCTATGGGCCTGCTAACAGTAGCAAAGATGAATAAGGTGGAGTGGAAACACAGTGACCTTTTCATAGCCAAGGTACAGCTGTATATGTACATGTTTTCCAGGTGTGTTTACATGCAACAGTGTGTGAGGGGAAATTGTGGTAGACAGTGTGACCTTTACCAAAACACAAAAATCCACTGTATGGAGCTGTATTCCCTCTGAAAGAATTTCAGAACCAGTTGATAAAAATGACAGTCTTTATTACCAAAGTACATTCCAAGTATAAGTGCTTTCTTCTGCCAACATGCAGACTTTATCAAATACATAGTCCAGTTCATTAAGCACCTTTATATACCCTTTGTAATTAGGCAAATAATTATTTTTTAAAGTGAAATTACACTAATATACAATTCAAATAACATGCTTGCAAAATTTAAAGAATGTGATATTGTCTCATAAGACTTCTGCTCTGACAAGTAAAATAGGCTTTATAGACGCTAATTCATTAATCCCAGGTAATTCACATGCATTTAAATGCAATTGCCATCACAGTTCACATTCCTCAATTTTATTGTGCCAATTACCCCCTCTGGCGTTTTTCTCTACTATTTCTAAAATCCCAAATCTATATGCAGTAAATGAGGGGCAAATTAATGCGTGTTTATACAAAGCGTTATTAACATTGGCAGTTCTTATAGCATACAAGTGTTCATATATCCTTCTTCTAAGAACCCTCTCAGTTTTCCCGATGGAAAATCCATTACATCCTTCACATATGCCAATGTACACCAACCCTTTGCTTCCACTATTACCTTCTGCAAATCTAATCTCTTTCAATGGTTCACCTGTCCTTACTACCTGATCTTTCAGTATGTAAACACATTGTGTACACATCCCACATGGTCTCGTACTTTTTCCGACACCTTTTTTAAGGGGTGTTCCAGGAGGTATTTGATGTTGTTACCCATCTTATGGGTAAATGTTGGATGAGACCCTAACTTTTCCAAAAGTTTATTATTAATACCCAGAATTGTCCAGTTTTTCTCTAAAATCTTCCTAACCTTTAAACCAAATGGACCAAATTGTGTCACCATAGAGTGTCTGAAGTTCATTGGAATTGTACTGTCTTGAAGAACGTTATCATGTCTGTTCCCAGTGTGCGTCAAGAAGTGGCTATCCGAAGTACCCAGTAGGGGGATAAACTTAGTACCCCATCCTTCAAGTATCTCCAAACCCAATTCATGTGTTAGTGATTCTGGGTACCCCTGTGCCTTGAACATCTCAACAAGGTTTCCCAATTCCACTTTGAAATTATTCAAAGTGGAACACATTCTTGCTCCCCTTATCATCTGCCCTCTAACAAGGTTTCTTTTAATATGATACGGATGCTGACTGTTGAACCTCAGGGAACAGTTTGAATAAGTAGGTTTACGGAATACCTTGGAAACAAATCTGTTGAGCTGGAGATCTCTATTAATGGTTACATCTAGATAATCAATAACCACATTATCAAAAACATGAGTAAATTTGAAATAAGGACATATACCGTTCATATGATCCACAAACTGATTCACATATTGTCCATCTCTTTTCCAAGCAATAAAAATATTGTCCAAATATTGGACATAAATAACCCATTGTTTAGAGAATTCAGAAGTGAGAACAGATCTGTGTTCCCACATTACCATCACTAAATTTGCATAAATGGGAGCACAACTAGCCCCATAGCAACTCCTTGCACTTGTTTGTGATATTCATTCTCAAAAGATATAAATTTATTCATCAGTATTTATTCCATCAATTCTGTCACAAAATTGATCATAGTGTTACTCAAGTTAGAATGTTGTATTAATGCTTCATTAAACAATTCTAGGCCAACGTCATGAGGATTTGAACCAAAAAGGTCCACCACATCCAGTGTGGAAAAACCTTTTGTCAGTTCAAAGTGTTCCTCCTTGATTCTAGTCAAAAAATCCCAGGAATCTACAATCACCTGGTTGAAAAAAGGAAGAATTTTCTTTACCAAATGGTCCACAAATACCCACATAGCATAGGTCGAGCTGTTATGTCCGGCTACTATTAATCTGTATGGTGGGTGATGGACATCTTTGTGGACCTTGGGGATTCCAAAATCTGTTGGAATAGTAGGGTATTCATTCTGCAAGAAGTTGTACAATTCTTCATTAATCAGCCCTTGATATAAATTGTCCTCTAAGAATAACTGTAACTTCCTCAGTGTGACTTTGTATATCCTTGACCCACCCACCTAGCTTTCATACATGTTACCTGGTGTTCTGCAGTACCACAGGCTCACACTTACAGAGGTGGTTACTTGAGTACTGGCACTAGGTCCCTCACAAGTTTAGCTATTACTTTAACTGCAACAAATTCAGCTATCAGCACCTGTTGCCCCTGCCATTTCTGTCACATTGGGGTATGTATTCCTGACATAGGTCAGCCTGTGATAGTCTAACCTGACAATTACCAGCATGTGTGTCTACTATCTCATATGCATGTCTGGCCTTTCATGCTGATAGTGCACATAGAGTTATAGTCCTGTACATGGAGCAGCCGATATAGGGCTGAGCACAGCAACTACCTGCACAGTCTTACAAATAGTGATAGATACATAACACAGATAGCACGGTGGTACTGTAGTGTGGCATTATCTGCCTCTACTACTGAAGTGGGTGACAATTGCAGGAGCTGTTAGAATTGCCAATGGTGGGTTCAGAGGCCATTAACATGTTAGAGCCATCTGACACACACACACACACACACACACACACACACACACACACACACACACACACACACACACACACACACACACACACATACACACACACACATGCGCGCACGTGCATGCACACATGCACACTGCTGCATGGGGGCAGGCATTGAAAAAACATGCACATGGAGGTGACACATATCAGAGTAGATGACATACCCATCTATTAATGTACAATACACAGTGATATGACCATTGCATGCACCACAGTAGCTTGGTGTTAGAAACTGTGTAACTGTGCTTGTACGGTTGATGACATCTGTATGGGCTGACACTGGGTTAGCAATGGGGGAGTTCACATGGTGGAAGAGGCATACAAAATGGTATAGCCATCACATGCACACACCAAAGACAGCCACAGGGGCTGTGCATACAGAAACATGTACACAGTTGCTAATCGACATATTAGTACCTTACTTATCCACCTGTATGTACTATAGTGCTGAGTACACATGACATGCTCCACATAGATTATATGCCTGGGACCTAACATGCAACCTCTTATAACAAGTGATCTTGCAAATGCCTTCATGAGTGGTGAGATAACCCATCAGGTATAGCGATTGGTCTCATCTACTGCTCCTACAAACCTACACAAGTGATAGAGTGACAGACTTTATATCATATATACGTTTTTAGCAGTTAGACTTTATATCAGCATGATGTGTAAGTCAGGTATGATGTCTGATGCTGGCATTTGTGTTACTACAGTGACTGACATATTTGGCAATGATATCACAGGAATGCCCATTGCTAGGAGACCCAGAGAACATATGGGTTTCAATCGTGTATATTCCATGTACATCTATATAGATGACTTGTATGGGATGTAAAGTGTTATATGGTGCATGCGAGGAAGATGCTATTAACAGGGTCTTTAAAGTGATGTAATGTGAAGGGGGTCAACAGGCCTTAAAATGGTATAACCTACACACACAACAGCCACTGGGGATATGCTTCACACACACTACTAGAGTTGTCAGTATTGAGATCAGAACCCCTACCTATCTAATTATTTCTACTATATTATTGCACTGTTATTGTACATGCCACAGAGCATAGAAGGGTTACAAGTGTATACTGGTACATTTAGGGTGAATGACATCAGCAAGCTTTGTAAAGTAGGGCAATGGGATGATGGGATGTGTACTGCGTTGTACATGCCTCAAAATGGTATAAACCACACACCCAGAGGATATGATTCTCACCCATACACTTGTACACAACAGAGATGATGTGATTTTCACACACACACACACACACACACACACACACACACACACACACACACACACACACACACACACACACACACACACACACACACACACACAGTATAACAGTTGTCAACATTGAGTTTAGAACCCCTACCTATCTAGTTATGTGTAGTTCTGTGTACTACAGTGTTACAGTTATCAGATGCACCATGGCAGTTATAAGATTTAACAGTGTAGCAAGGTATGTCTAAGGTGAGCTACATCAAGAGCCCTTGTAAAGTATGTCAGTGGGAAATGTACTGGGTATGAAGGGTGTCAAAATACATTAGCTTACAAGCATACACACTTACAAACACCTTTACACACACACATTTGCCACAACTGAGCATATAACCCCTGCCCGTCTAGTTATCTGTATTATACTTTTAGTTAGTACGCACACCATGGAGCTTATCAGGGTGAATGCTATCCAAAGGTACTTCTAAGGGCAATGTCATCAGCAGGACTGCTAAAGTAGGGCAATGGGAAGTGTTGTGGGTGGAAAAGTCCTCAAAGTACTTCAGCCTAGAAACATACACACTTACAAACTCTTGCACAAACACTTCTACACACACACATACACACACTCACACACACACATACACACACACACACACACACACACACACACACACACACACACACACACACATGCACACACATTTGCCAGACCTTCGAATAGAACCCCTGCATATCTAATTATTTGTAGTATACTGTTACATAGTTATTGCATGCACCACTGAGCTTATATAGCTGATAGTTGTCCAAAGGTACTTCTGAAGGGAATGTACTATGCTGTTACATAGTTATTGCTAAAGTAGGGCACTAGGAAGTGTAGTGGTTGTGAATGGCCTAAAACTGTTTTAGCTAAGAAGAAAACACACACACACACACACACACACACACACACACACACACACACACACACACACACACACACACACACACACACACACACACAGTAGAACCCCTACCTATCTAGTTATTTGTATTACAGTGTTATACAGTTACTGTATGTGCTACAGAATAGTGTTATACAGTTATTGCACACACATATAGGGCTGACAAGTGCCCAAAGATACTTCTAAGGTGAATGACAGCAGCAGGACTGCTAACATAAAGAACTGGGATGTGTACTGGGTGGGACAGTCTCAAAATACTTCAGCCTACAAACATGCACACTTACACAAACACATTTGTCAAAACTGGCTATCTAATTATTTGTACTAGAGTATTACACAGTTATCGCACATGCTACAGACCTTAGAGGGCAACAAGTGCACATGGGTACTTCTAAGGGGAATGATATCAGCAGGACTGCTAAAGTAGGGCAGTGGGAAGTGTTGTGAATGGGGAAGTCCTCAAAATATGCAAGCCTACAAACACACACACACACACACACACACACACACACACACACACACACACACACACATTTGCCAGAACTGGGAAAAGTGCCCCTGCCTATCTAGTTATTTGTAGTACAGTGTTATACAGTTATCACATGCACTATAGAGCTTATTGAGCTAACAAGTGCCCAAAGGTACTTCTAAGGGGAATGACATCAGCAGGACTGCTAAAGTAGGGCACTGGGGAGTGCTGTGGGTGGGAACGTCCTCAAAATACTTCATCCTATAAACATACACATGTACACGCACATTTGCCAGAACTAGGAATAGAACTCCTGCCTATCTATTTTTTTTTACTATACTGTAACATAGTTATTGCATGCTCCATGGAGTGTAAAGGGCTGGGGCTGTGCCAACGGTACTTCTAAGGGGAAAGACATCAACAAGGCTGCTAAAGTGAGGTACTGAGAAGTGTACTGGGTGGGAATGGCTAAAACTCTTTCACCAACAAACGCACACACACACACACACACACACACACACACACACACACACACACAGGCAGGTGATGTGATATTATAACCCCCACCACAGTACTATTATGCAATGGAGCTGACCTTCATGCTGGCATGTGTGACTGGTTATGGCCAGTATGCCACTGTCTGCAGCAGGACATCATTCTATGCTATTCAGTTCAGAGTATCCATGTGTATGGCTTAGTCTCTGTGTGTCTCCCTGTGTCTCTCTCTCTCTCTCTCTCTATGACTGTCTGTCTCTCTCTTCCCCATGTCTATGTGTGTGTATGCTCAACATATTGTTATCTGTTGCCCATATATATGTCTGTGTATCACATGCAACAGATTCAGATATATCACATATGGGCCACCTACAGCTAGCTGAGGGTAATACTGTCTGATGGGTGTGTGTAGGCACAGTTAAGGTGTACATAGCTGTCTGTATACAAAGACATATATGCACAATACAATTATATAGTCTGATGTGGGTTCCGACATGGCCTCTGAGTCTCTAAGTGTAGGATCATGCCCAGTATGACCTTCTATAGTGAGAGTGGGACTCCATTTCAGAGATATTTGTACTCTAGTCTGTGGTTTTGTGCGCTACAGACATACTGGGTGTGTTTTAATAGACGTTTTCTGACATATCTGAAGTCTGACACTGCAATGCATTGTGTCATTACTTAGTGACAGACATCCTCAGATCAGCACAGTGCTTTACCAAAGGAATACATGATGTATGATGCACAGACCAATATTATGAGTCAGACTATATACATTCTTGCCCAACAAGGTCAGTTGAGAGGTGTGGCTACAGCCAGTTGACTGATGAAGCTGTGTAAACAGTCCAGCAACTTGATGCTATACAGGCTTTGGATCTCCTGCTTGTGTGGTGTTCTTCTTACCTGAAAAGTTATATCCTGGTGTGGCCATATCTCTCAACTGTACATTTTTTGGCAGATTGTCCAGGTGTTTGTCTAGAAGTTTTGTCCAGTCTATATAAACCTGTGTTTTTATGGCAAGTTAGTTGCATATAATTAAAGAATGATATTACAAAATTATGAAAGACATTAGTGTTTTAGACTTCATAATCTTCAGACAATTCTTGATAATGCAAAACCCTTATTCTGCCAACTTTCTTAGTATGTAAGGGCAATATTTACAACACATGCCTATCATTGTGCCTTTGTCCCACTTTTATTTATGACCTTGTTCAAATGTCTTGCTGTCAGAGGTTGGGAGGTATGGGTGTGAGTACAGAGTGCATTCTACTATGCAGAAATGTCCATTATATGTGTAGTATATTGCACATAGCACTGTGACTTACAGGTATGTCAGTGGCAGAGTAGTACAGAATAATTTGGTGAACCACTGACAGACAGATGTGTTTAGGTTGTCAGGTTGCTATGATGTTAGTTGGGTATTGGGCCTGAAGCCCTTATAACCCACACACATGAGAGTGTAGTCCATGTTACATGTCAGCACACAGAGCTTCTGTCCAGCAGGGACACAGGTGAGATCACAGAACTGTATTTTGTGTTTCCTTTGCCCTTATACACGGAGAACATCACTTTGGGTATTGAGCCACTTGACTTGCTGTGAGTGTATTCCACAGATGGAGGAGTATGTGGTACACATACCTGTCACACCAACAAGCCGTTCTGATATCACAGCCCAGGTTGATGCTGTGCCTACAGGTTGACGGAGTGGGCCTTGAGTTCCAGATGTGCGACAGACCAATTAAGGCAGGGTCTGGATTGCTTTGTATGCCAGATGGGGGTCACATCAGTGGAGTCTGTAGGGAATGGTGTAGAGTGACAGTGCTGTTAGCCTATCTGTGTAGAGTAGATGTTTGGGGTTTGTGGTAAGGCCTTAGTGTTTGCAAGACCCTGGTGTGAGGAGTCTACATGGTCTGTGGTGTGTAGGTTTCTGGAGTCCTCATGTGATTTTGCCTATGAGGTATCCATTGTTTGGGTTTTGTTTTGTTCTGGACCTCCCCTTACATGGGTGTGTGTTGTGCATTTGCAGGTGATGTTTACTGACTCCTTACACTGCATGGCATCTATGTTACTGAACAATCTGTTCCAGTGTGCACATTCTCCATTTGTTTGGCCAGTGGTTCCCCTTATGTGTGTCTATTTGTCCTTCTGTAGGACAGTTACAGGCTTTGGCCACAGTGGCTGCTATGTATGTGTAATTCTGATGTGGGTGGGGTACATGCCATTACATCACACACAGGGTTGTGGACTTCACAACTCTGAGTGTACCTATTTAGCAGGTTGTCTGTCATTGCACTACTCCATGTGCTGTGGTCCTTAGATGGTTTGTTGGTTTGTGTTGCTATATGTTATTATTAGGCTACATATGGGCCTAGCTGTCATACCATCACAGACTGACATATGGACAGGCCCAAATATGACAGTCAGACCAAGGCCCACACATGTGTTGATAATGTTCTGCCAAACATAGACAGCTGAGAGACCGGTTTGGTAATTGCTTGTTTGCTCTTATGGGTATGATACCTGCTTCCCCACTGCCCGCTATTGCTGTTTTGACATGACCCTATCTTGTTTTTCAAATAGTTGGCAGGCAAATGCAATGTTAGGACAAGCAGAGCAGATATACAAGGCATACTTGTGCTCCTTCTGTGACAACCTGTGTCATTCCAGGGTTATGGCTGTTGGCCAGTACCATGTTGTGAGTGCTGACACAGAAAATTGTCAGCCTTTTATACACTGGCAGTACACAGACCTTCAGGTTCCTGCTGTCCTACTGGCCACCATACCTCTCAACTTCTGAGAGCCAGACATCTGGACAAAGCCATAAGTAATTGGGGGACAGAGGCTTAAATATAGGGACCATTTTTAAGTTTAGGACTTACATACCTAGAAAGGTGATTCAATAACAGGTTCTGCATTAGCATGCATGTTTCTATAGGGTTTGAAGTCTGACACTGCAATCTATCATTATTTTCTGACCTGCCAATGAATTGCCAGACGACCACTATTTCATGTTATACAGACCACAATTATGATGCAAACCTCTGAACATTCTTCAATAGATCTGTGCAGTTGAGAGGTATGGTAGGATCTCTGCAGATTACTCCAAGTTGTGTACTGTCCATATATGTGGCCCCCTGTCCATGACATGTACAGCTTTCCTGCATTAACAGATATTGGCATCCGGATAGTGTGTACAACTCCTACCATAGGTGTAGCTGACATGCAGAATAGTTGGCACTGCAGTTCCTGGAACATGACCCTGTCAAAGACAGCACTGTACCTAGGCCACTATTACATAACAGCCAGGAGTAGGTACTGGCCACATCCTGACAGCATTACCTACACATATACATAGCTCATTGACCCCTGAATATTGTGGACATGCAACAAGTTATCATGTTGATTGGGGCAGCCCTGGCAATTTGTGCTCTGCTGCTATTTCCCAGCAAACATACATGTCACTGCATTTCTATGGGAATATGGGTGTGTGGGGGGCACACCTGTCAAATGTACACATTTGCACAGACCTTGCTGATATTTGCTTTGCATCTTGGTTCCATTACCAAAGTATTATGCCCTGTCTTGTAGACTAGAGGCATATCACTAAAGGCCACAAGTTAAATTATAATGGCATACATATGAGTTTCAGACTTCTTACATTTCAGAACCTTAATGCAACTGCAATACCTGCTGTGCTATCACTCTGTATGTCTGTAGGGGGGTATTTCATCATTGTCACTATTTGTGGGCCTTTGCCACACATTTCTTTATGGTTTTCTATAGCTGACTTGCTGGATGAGGCTGAAGGGTGGGTATGGAACCCCCACACTGACATACATGCCTGTGACCTATGACCCCCCACAGATAGTTGCCTCCCCCCCCCCAAATATACTGCAGTGGGATATATCACCTTGGGTACAACTGCATAGTGTGGGGAATTCAGTACTGGGCAAACATGTCTTGGTGTCCCACATAGCTGTCAGTTATCTGCTGCTCTCTAAGTAGGCCACTCCATTCCCTTGCATACATTCAGCGATACAATAGATATGTTACCAGAACATACTAATCCATTCATTTATTGTTAAGAAGACTGACTTATCTTGTGCCTGTGGCAGTTGTGAGGACAGTGGACGAGGGCTGCCTATGTTGGATGCATGCAGTACACTGCCTATACATGGTAAGGTACAGGTAGTGTGATGTGTGTGGCATCCATTTTACTGTTTATGCAAGTTGGCGAGAGGTGTCAGTCCATGGGTACCTACAGTGTCAGTGTGTGTGCTTTGCTTTGCCACTTTGCCAAGGCCAGGGCATATAGGCATGCCTCCATCTGCCTACAGGAGCTGGCTCATGGGGTTCCTCCTCTGAGTCTCTCTGTGCCTGTGGGGCCTTGGCAATAGTGGGGGACTGTGTGGCCCTTCCCTGTGCTGTTCCTGCTTAAGCTGTTTCCGCAGGATCATATTGTTTAGCATGGCACATACTATGAACATGTGCACATGTGGCTGGAGAGTACTGCAGGGATCCACCAGATATGTCAAGGTAGCAGAACCATAACTTGAGCATCCCAAACACATGCTCTATAATGATCCTGGTTTGTGTGTGTGCCTCATTATGCCATTCCTGAGTGGGTGTGTGCATTTCTGATGGGTGTCATCATCAAAGGCTGCTTTGCATAGCCAGCATCCCCCACCAGCTGGTCATATGGGATGTCCCCCTGGAAAATCCCTGGTACAGCTGTGAGGAATGCCAGATGTGTGAGTCATGATAGCTTCCAGGGCTGCCAGCACACACATTAATGATAATGCTCTGGGTATTGCACACAACCTGACAGTTGATGGAGTGAAATCCCTTGCAGTTTAGGTTAACCCTACCCTGTTCACCGAGTGGTGCTTTAATGTAGATGTGCGTGTAGTCTATGCCACTCAGTACCTCCAGGTATTTTGCTACACAGTGGAAGATGCTCATATTGCTGGTCCTCTCCTCACAGCTGCTGGGGAAGTAAATGTGCTCAACAGAATGTGGTAGTATGGCATCCAGGAACTGGTGGAATACCCTGGATGCAGATGCCTGTGAGACCCCCATGATGTCCCCAGCAGGTCTTTGGAAAGTACCTGTAGCTAGAATTCTTAAGGCTACACATTACTTTGTATCCACTGGGATGGGTTCCCTTCTGTTGGCTCTGGTCTGAGGTGAGGCCTGCACAGCTTGATGAGTTGCTGAAGTATATCCCTGTCCACCCTGCAGAACTCTACTGTCTCCAGATCATGTAGCCTCTGGTAGGTTACCTTGGGTCTGAACACTCTTCTCCTCCTCCTCAGTCTGGTGCTGTTGTCAGCATTATTCTCTCTTCACTGCCCTTAGCCTCTAGCACATACTGATGTATCAAAGCTACAGCAGCCCCTAACATTTTGTCAGTTAAGATTCCCGTGGGTGTGTACACCAATGACTGAAAGGTGTTTGCACAGTTTATGCTGTTGTGCTGCAGTTGCTGCCTGTATGATTGGCTGACTATGATATATTTTACTTGCCAGCTATGTTATTTGTACTTGATTGTTTTTATTCTGCTATTTCCCGATTGTTTAAAAATGTTCCCTTCCCATATCTGCCCCTATTGAGCCCCATCCCTCTGCCCAAATGTAAACAGTTCTGCTATTTCCATTTTTTTAAGACCCGGTGGGCACTGCACAACCCTGTTTAGCTAAAGTAAACACTTTTAAGCAGAAATGGCCCTCCCCTGGATGCTAACACAGTCTTCATTTCAAGGAATTAGTAAATACAGCCTCAGACACACACCCTTGCTTTGCTGTGCTTAGCTAAGCTCAAATGGAAGCCGTGGAGCTCCAATGTACTTTCATCAAGCATGATGCACACCCTTTTCATGTTAGCTGCTTTTCCTGCTTACACCACTGCCTTATAGCTCCTACACGGTTAGGTGCAGCCAGACAATGGTCTCCCATTTTGAGATTCAGTAAATTTTGCTCATTTGCATACCCCACTGCCTTAGTTCCTTGATACACCACTACACAAGAGCCTTAGCAACCAGTGTTACCTGTTATTGCTTTGATTCTGCATGCTACACACTATAATGGCAAAATTCAGATTTCACTTAAAATTGTCTTTTCACATTTTTTTATTTTTGGCATGATCTCATTTGCGTGCCATTGCGCTACGCTTAAATGGTGGAAATTGGCCAAAAAAATAAACTTTGATTTTTATAATTTTTTCAACTCTTTTCCATGGCAATTGACATATCTTTGGCCATTGGCATGCCTAATGATTATAATACATGCTGTACTTTCTGCTGTCATGCCCCTGTTTTGATTTTTGCAGAAATGTATACAGTCAGTAACTGAATGCATATCTGCAATGGACACTTTTCTGGCACGGATGCCTGCCCACTTTCTGAATTACTAATTCAACTCCTTTTATGGTTTTCACCAGCAAATGAGGTAATTAGCATTATTCAGCGGTGTCCATGCCAGAATAGTGCTAGCAGGCTCATGCACACCCCTTGCATTGTTTGCTGAATCACTCAGTGGCCATGTTCTGTGCAGACGTTGCTGCACTATTCTGGCACAGAAAAATCCCTTTATTGAATCCCGGGGAAGGTGTATATGCTAGTATCAATAACACTGGTACAAAAAGAACTTTCTTTACTCCATCAAAATTTGTACTGCTGTTATAGTGTGGGATCTAAAAGATTTAAATACTCACTGAATTCCATTACTGACACTTCCAAACTTTTTTTTTTCTTTCTTTTTTGGTTGGGGGAGATTTCAGTCATGTTCTATAGCTATATATGTCTCTAAAATATGCAGAATTTTAATACTAGCAAAATAGTAATAACATGAATTACCAGGTTACATCTTATTGACATATACCTTACAAACAGACAAAAATGGCATTGAAATTAATATTCACTCACATTGACTATATTTATACAACCAGTAAATTGAAAATGTATTAAAAGACCTTGAAATTATTTCCATTGCAGTATCAGAGCTTGATGATTTGATATGCAATCTACAGCTTGCATAAATTCAATATCTCAACTTTAGAAATACCTCTCATATTTACATAAATGAAACATTTTATCCCTTGCTTATTGCAACAAATAAAATTATAATCATGCACTCCTATTGGACATGTTTAATTGTGTTTTAAACAGCATGCTTAAACTCTGGACTTCTTAAATAATGCCGAAGAGAGATGATGCAGCCTCATTGCCTGATATTGGTTCATATGTAAATTCAGACAGATGACTCAGTGCACCCTGACTATGTTAAACTTTTCAATGTTTATTCAGCACCTTACTCAAAATCATATTCAGCATTAATGTGGCTACATTAAAATTACATTCATATCATATGTGCCCTGTATCAGGAAGAATGCTGTTCACACATACTGAGATGCACGCTCCAAAGTTTTATTTGCCCAGGATAACACATGGGACCCTTACAGTCCCTCAGTCTCTAGCTGCTTAAAATGTAAGAAATTGCAGCCAAAGGTTTGAACAGCTGTTTCACCATCCTCAGAAAAGATGCTCAAACTCATACATGAGTTCAGGTACATAAGTGTTGCAACAGTCAAAGGTAATGATGCTCTGTTTCTCAAACTGGTAAGTGGAAAATGGAAGCTGGGAAGGGGGTTTTAGGTTTAGGTAGTGGCCAGGATTTAGCACTATGTTAAGATTAGGGAGGGGTGATGGATGTTAGGAATATGGAGTGATAATTGGCACACAGTTAGGGTTAAAGAGGGGAGGGGGATTTTAGGTTTATGCAGTCACCATGAGTTAGCACTAGGTTAGGTTAAGGGAGGGGAATGTTAGGTTTATGGCAATATCTGGAGTTGGCACAATATTAGGGTTAGGGAGTGAAGGGGATTTTTGACTTAGGGAGCAATTGGGATGTGGCTCAGAGTTAGGGTTAGGGAGGATGATTTTAGGTTTAGGGGGTTGTTTTTATGGTCAGGGTCAAAGTTCTAGGAGAGCTAGCTTAGTGATATTGCATGGGAACTGGGATGGTGAGAGTTAGAGCACTTGCCAATTAGAACAACTGGCAGTGATGGGGATTGTCTCAAGCAAATTTGTCTTGAACACATGTAGTAGACCTATAAACATCATACATCTGGTATTGCTGTGGTATTGCTGAGGATAGGGGTGCTAGAAGGCTTGAGACTTCTGTGTTATCACTGAAGGTTTAAAATGTAGATTACATCTTATGGGTTAAATTTTTTCCAGATATCTGGTTAATCCCATGAAAATATAATAATTAGAGTAAGGTTCAAGGAAAGCAGCTGAAAATTTCAAGGAAAAGCTATGTGTTGTTCTCCAAAAATAAGGAGAGGCTCTTTGGATTTGTGGGGAGTTGGGCATGATTCATTTAAAGTGATGAATGACAAGTTTTATTATCCTCTAGAAATCCATGTAGCAGCAGCATTTATAACTTTAATAATGCTGGTATAGCAAATTTTCTGTGAGACTTCACAAACTAAGGAAAAAGATGGAGTCAGAAGATGTTTTCCTTCAGGCCCACTCGTCTTCAGTGTCCCTGCAAGGCCAAGTATTAAATAAGCACAAGACCTACAAGAGGTTAATGTGGATGAACAGGAGAACAGCTGCCATGAGATCAGCTTACAATTTATTGGATGACTGGAGCTAGTGGAAGGAAAGGAACCAGTTAAATACCCGTAGAAAGATGTTTCCATTCTTTTTAGCAAAGCTGTTAATTTTGACCTGGAGTACAAACTTGCTTTAATCACCATCAAAGCATGGAAAGCTAGCCATTTAATATGCAGATTGCTAAACTTTAAATTCAAGGACATTTATGGCAGTGAGTAGACAGAAGTGGAATTAGATAAAACTGAGGTAACATCAGTTTCAAACAGTATATGATTATATGCCTTTCTTGAGGAAAATTATTCTGTCATCTTCAAGGGAATTTAAAAATCTAGGGTAGCAGGAATTCTGTAAATTTATACTGCAGCTACTATTTCTGACTCCATATATGATTTGTCAAACATTAATGCTAAAGAGCTATTAATTATAATCTAGTGTGAAGTGGTCAGGAGAAAATCAGTCAGACTGGGTGTAACAAATTTATTCATCACATTCCTTTAACTATATCAAAGGACAGATTGAATTTGCCTGTACTGGAGAGAAGCATTTCTTCTTCTTCTTCTTCTCCCAAGAAATGATATTTCATGGCTATGTACTGGACTAGACTGTTACTAGTCTAGTCCAGGTACAGATTTGCTGTATCCATGACCCTTTGTAAGCTTCTGAGCCCCCCAAGCCTTTCTATGTTGGAGGGAAGCCTTCTAGCTTATCATTGGGAGTGCTAAGCATCAGGTAGCTATCTACCACAAGAGGAGTGGTCCCTGGCCCAGAAATTGTAGCTATTGGCTGTTTTAACAGTTTTTTTTCCATCTCTTTCAACTTTCTGGTTTGAAAGCCGTACTTGTGCCTGTTTCCCGCCTTTCCTATAACTAGCTAGTCCAGTTACAGAGTTGCTGTATCCAGGATTGTTAGTAAGCTTCTGAGCCCCCAAGCCTTTCTGTGTTCGAGGAAAGCCTTCTAGCATATCAGTGGGAGTGGTAAGCACTAGGTAGCCTATCCTCCATGGGAAGAGTTAGTTTTGGCCCAGAAATTGTAGTTTATTTGGCCGTTTGGGCAGTTTTCCATCGCTTTCAACTTGCTGGCTTAAAAGCCTACGTTTGTACTTGTTCCCCTCCTTTCCTGTAACTAGTCTAGTCCAGGTACAGATTTGCTGTATTCCAGGACTGTTTGTAGGCTTCTGAGCCCCAAAAGACTTTCTCTGTTGGAGGGAAGCCTTCCAGCTTATCAGTGGGAGTGGTAAGCATTAGGTAGCCTATCTACCACAACAGGAGTGGTTCCTGGCCCAGAAATTGTAGCTATTGGCCGTTTGGGCAGTTTTTTCCATCTCTTTCAATGTTCTGGTTTAAAAGCCACACTTGCGCTTGTTTCCCACCTTTCCTGTAACTAGCCTAGTCCAAATATAGAGTTGCTATATCCAGGACTGTTGGTATGCTTCTGAGCCCTGCAAGCCTTTCTGTGTAGGAGGAAAGCCTTCTAGCTTATCAGTGGGAGTGGTAAGCACTAGATAACCTGTCTACCATGAGAGGAGAGGTTCTTGACCCAGAAATTGTAGTTTATTGACCATTTGGACAGTTTGTCCATCTCTTTCAACTTTCTGGTTTAAAAGACCACATCTGTGCTTGTTTCCCATCTTTCCTGTAACTAACCTACTGGTAGCACTAGAAAGCCTTAAACTGATACAGGCCTTCTAGCTTAGAAGAGAGACTTTGGAGTGATTAAGTATCAGTTTTCTGTACTTTCTTGCTGTACTTAACTGTTTTCTGCCTAAACGCAGATTTTCCAGTGTTTATTGTGATTTAAAAGCTGTTTTTTTTCACATATTGTACTTAATTTGACTGCCTGCACTTTTAAAAAATTGCTTTTGTTTAAATAATTTGTTTAACTGTTGTATGCTACACACTAAAGTGTGATAGCCTTTTCTGATCTTTTGTAGTCGTTTAAAGCTGTTTTAAGTGTATTTTTTACTATTTTTGCCTTATCTTTTCAAAACAAAAAACAAAAAAAAGCCTTGTTTCCTGCCTTTCTAAGCTAGTATAGACCAGTTTTCAGGCTAGTGCTGAATTCAGGGCTGTGATACTAGTTTCTGAGTTGCCCATACCTTACTTGGATAGAAGGAAGTTTCTCTGTTCACCTGTGAGAGAGGGGAGATTTGAGCAACCTATCTGTCCCTGGAGGAGTGGTTCCAGCCTAGAAGTTGGTAGTTTATTGGCCATTTTGGACTAATTTCTCTCATTTTCATTTCCCTACTATAAAAACCATGTTTGCATGGTTTTGCACACTGGGCAGTGCCGGTTAGCTATGGTTAAATTATTCCCAGTTCCACTAAGTCTCCTCTTCAATTTTTCCCTTGAAACTAGTCTAACTCTCAACCTAAGCACTCAAAAAGCAACGTACAGCCCAGCACTTGCTCAGACCTAATAGCAAGCACTAATATACCCTGACACTGATTGCCCAGCAGGGCAAGGCTCTATATTCACCCTTCACCAACCAAGTGAATAAGCAGCTCACCCTACTATTCAGGCATGACCAAAGGGCAAGTTCAGGTGTACTCTCCAGTCCAGCTGGTGAATCTGGGTATCCTGGGGCAATGTTACAGCTGTCTCATGTACACAGACAACCCTCTCCTCCTACCGCAAAACAATAACATATGCGAGAGATGCAATTATACAGCCAAACTGGAAGCTAAGCTGTCTCCACCCAAAACTGGAACAGACAGTCAAGAGGAGAAGGTTAACACTTGCACCACAACTCCAGCCACACAAAGACCTACTAAAACAGCCCTGGCAAAAAATACATATAAATAAACTAAATCATACTTGGAGGCTCTAAATAAAAACCTGCAAAAGCATCAGAGACCTCCAAAGCAGACACCCAAACAACCTGCACTTCCTGTCACAAACCAGACAACACATAAAACACAAAATCAGTGTGCCGCACAATCACATCCCTTAAAATGAAATAACATACCTAACACACTAGTAATAGGTGACTCTATAATCAGGCACACTGACATCCCACTCACTAGGCTGGACAAGCAGAAGGTTACTGTTAGCTGCCTGTCGGGAGTCAGAATCTGCCACATAACACAAGCACTCAGATCACTCCAGAACAAGTATAAATATGACTCTGTCATTGTTCATGTTGGTGTAAATGACCTGAGACTTACCCCCCTGGACTACATGAAAAGAGACATGGAAGAGCTCTCTGATCATGTAGCCCAGGTTGGTATGACCCTAACCCTGAGTAGCATCCTGCCCTCACCAAGAATGATACCTCAGTATAAAGAAAAAATGATCAATTTCAACAATTGGCTAAGCTTCTGGTGTCATTCAAAGGGAATCCAGTGTCTGTCAGCCTGGGACGACATGCCCGACAAGCCGCATTGCTTCACAAGAGATGGCTTGCACCTGTCAGGCTTTCAATTACTGGCCGAGGCTCTTTTTGCTCCCATAGTGCCTTTTTTAGGAAAGGCTCAAAAGTCAAACCCACCTCCGTAAACAGCGCAATTAACAAAAAACTAAGGGTTATGCTACTCAACACCAGGAGTTTAAATCTCTAAATGCATGCACTCAAAGCACTCCTCAGTATGGAGAACATCGACATCAGTGCAGTAACTGAAACCTCGTTCAAGGCTCCAGAGAGCACCTCAGCACTACCGGGCTACAACTCATACCACATGTTTCGGCCACAGAACATGGACTGAAACACAAAAGGAGGGGGTGCATCCATATTCATCAAGGATACCTACACCTCCAGGTTAGTGGTGCAGCATGATGCCTCTGAGATCATCCATGTGCAACTACCATCGGGCAAATCTGCAATGCAAATTGTGGCCTACTACAGATCACCCTCCGTGACCCAGGACCACCAATCCACCTTTCTGGAGACACTGGAAAACATGAAGGCCCTATTAAACACCCGGATATTGGGCAATTTAAATTACCCTACCATTCACTGAGAAAACTACTCGAGTGCAAATTCCCAGGCCCAGCGCTTCCTGGAATTCATCAACTCAAACACCTTGGATCAGCTGGTAAACTCCCCTCCCAGAGGTGAAAACATATTGGACATGGTCATCACCAACATGGGCGACAGGTGTTCCAAACCGGAGGTCAACCCATCACTGGTTAGATCAGACCATAAACTAATCACTCTGGATCTCCACACCCCACCATCACCCCTACTAAGGAAACCACAGTAAAAAACTTTTCTAAAGCAAATGTCACCTTACTTAAGATGAGGTGATAAGTTTCACAGCCCCCACGCTAAAGGATAATGCTGCCCAAGATGCAGAAACCTTTACAAATGCACTCTATGAGCACCTACAAGGAAGCATGAATCATGCCATCCCTAGCAAAACCAAGACTCACTCCTCTAAGAGAAGGAAACCAGTTTAGTGGACCCCTGCAATAAACAGGCTATACAATAGAAGGAGGAAACTAATTCAGAAAAAAAGCAAATCCCAAGAAGGAAAGATATCCCTGATCAGTATTAGTAAGAAACTGAGGTTCCTCATGAAATCATCTAAGGCTAACTTCAAAAGAAAAATAGCCAAGGATTCAAAAGATAACCACAAAGCCTTCTTTAGCTATGTCAAGAATCTAAGTGGCAACTCGCAGATATGCTCTGAGCTAGTGCAAAATAGTACAGAATATACTGAACCTACTAATATTGCCAACATCCTGGCAGATAGATTCAGTGCAAACTTCACCTCCCTCTCAACTTCAAAAGGGCCCACAACAATACTGGAAAAGTGTAGTGTCCCAGAAATCTCAGAAGCACAGGTGAAAACAGCCCTTTCAAAAGCCAAAAACACAGCATCAATGGGGCCAGATGTTGTCCCAGGCTGTGTCTTGTACGAACTACAGAATGAACTAACACCCCACATAAACACACTGTTCAACCTCAGCCTCTCCACAGGCTATGTGCCCATAGAATCGCGCACAGCAACGGTTATTCCACTCCACAAAGGAGGGGCCACAACTGACCCTGGTAACTATCTCCCCATAAGCCTGACTAGCCTGGTCTGCAAGGCTTTGGAGTGCATCATCATGGAAATCATTAACAAAGACATTGGGAACCTCCAAACACTTGACCTGACCCAGTTCGGCTTTGTTAAGGGCAGATCATGCCTACTAAACCTGGTTGACTTCTTTGAGACAGTCACCAAGGCCATAGACAAGGGAAAGATTGTTCACACAGCCTACCTTGATCTCGCCAAGATGTTTGACACCATTACTCACTTGGGTATTATAGAAAAACTCACCAGCCTGAACATAAACCCCTACATCACAAGATGGTTGCCAACTGGTTTACAGACAGTACTCACACAGTAAGAATAGCAGGCTCTAGGTTCGACTCTAAACCAGTCACAAGTGGTGTCCCGCAAGTCTCGGTCCTGGGACCCCTACTGTTTAGCATATACTTCTCAGAAGTACAGGCAAACACAGGAGGACTATGGCTAACCAAGTTCGCTGATGACTGAAAACTGAGAGCCATAATTGACTCTCCAGCTGACACGGACATCCTCCAAAAGGGCCTTACTGAGACAGACACCTGGTGTTAAAGTCATGGCCTGAAGCTAAATGCCAAAAAATGTATAGTCATCCGGTTTTGGAAAAACAAAACACCCACAAATTACCACATAGGTGGCAGCCCCCTTAATACAGAAGAGGCAATAAGAGATCTGGGGACCCAGGTAGATAGTAATCTCTCTGTTGACAATCATATTGCCAAAGTAGTTTGGAAATCCTTCTATGTGGCCCATCTAATTACTAAATGTTTCACAGCCAGAATCAAAGAGGTTATAGTGCCCCTCTACTTGTCACTCATTAGACCCATCATAGAGTACAATGCCCCATTTGGGATATACCTCACAAGACAATTCCAACAGCTGGAAAGACTACAAAAGTACCTCACCAAGAGGATTACTGGTCTCAAACATATGTCCTATTCAGCCTGACTGAAAAAACTCCGGCTGTACTCAATGGCATATCGCTTACTCAGAGGTGATCTCTGCCTGACTTACAAAACCATGTCCAACTCAGAATTGATGGACATGCTTTACCTAAAGAAATCCAAGTCACTGCGAGCCACAAACTCTAGTGAGCTAAACCTCGCCACAACAATAAATAGAACATGCTGGAGGGATAGATTCCTGTCACAGAGACTCCCCATGCTTTGGAACAAAATTCCAAATTACATCAGGCAGAGCCCCTCACTAACACTCTTTAAGAGAAACCTCGATGAGTGCATAGGTAACAGAAAGTACACCCCTGGGATCACTTCATTGGCTCTGCTTGACAGAGGATCAGTTAATTAATCAATGGGGCGGCGAAAGCCGACACACTCTGGGTAGGCTTATAAATGCCCTCGGGCAGATAGCCTAGTACCTACCTATGAACCTATGAAGCTAATGGTGTGGCTTTATTAATATAGAAGGGATTAGTGATAAAAACACATTCCACAAAGAAATAAATAGTGAATTCTAACATCTGCTACACAGTACCTAACAGAAAATTAATATACGGAGACCCTTTCTTTATCCCTCAGTTTCAAAACAGATCACAGGTTTTGTAAGACATGAAGCATCATGGGACATCTGTGGGCATCTGATGCGGAGAGATGAATGATGGAAGGGTCAGTGCAGCTGGCAGTATAACAAGCAAAAGGAGCAACATTTATTAAATAATCACCTGTTAAGACTGTCTCCCCCAAAGCATGACAGTTTCTTTGCTATCTCCCAAACAGGGGTATACATTAACCCTGTTCTGCAATAAAGTAACAAGAGTCTGGGCTCATTAAAATCATGTTTTAGCTGAAGTAAGTTTGTTTCCTTTAACTTCAGCATTTTTAAGAATAGACCTTCTAAAATTATATTACATCTTTGTTATTTAATAGTGTGAGTGTGTGTGTGTGTGTGTGTGTGTGTGTGTGTGTGTGTGTGTGTGTGTGTGTGTGTGTGTGTGTATGTGTGAATGTGTGTGCGTGTGTGCATGTGTGTGCGTGTGTGTGTGTAGTAACACACTGTTACACTGAGATGCATAACGTTTATTATTCTGTATGTGTTTTTAAAATGGAGTTTTCTAGCCAGAAATCCAGATTTGAACTGTTACTGTTTCTATAGGGTCATATTCTCAATGTGCTAGAGTATGAATAGATTAATAGAAGTGGATGTCTAGTGTCGTGTGTAAGGGGTGGAGTGTGCAGTTCCCAGCCTTTGCAGGCAGGATACTTGCAGCTTCCCATACAATTGCTTTTGTGTCATTTTTGTTGTCTTGAAGATGTGTTTGGGTGTTGGGGGGGGCAGGATAACAACCCTATATAAACAGAGTTTAAGATGGCTGTTAATAAAAGAAACTGATAATCCAGGGGATAGCAGGCTTATACATTCCTATAAAACTCAGTAGGAGAAATCAGCATTTAAAGCATTTATAAAACTAATAATGATGGCAGCTCTTTCTTTTTTAAAATGAAAATGTCATTTATTTGGGATGTGATGTGACTTGGCCACTCTGGTTTGTGAAATTTCTAAAATGAGCACTGTGAGGGGAAGGAGACTATACAAATCGGATATTTTCTATTAATGCAAAACAGGCTACAAGTGCTAATTCAGGGCACAAATGTGGTTAAAGGGCTCATGCAAATATAAGCATTTTGTTAAAATGTACTAATTTATTATTAGCAATATTCTAATACTAAAAATATTCTAATACTAAACTTAACAACTCATGAACAGTAGGTTGCATCTGAAGGAGCAATTTCCTAAAAGCTGACATGATTTGTTAGGCATGCAGAACAAAACAGTGTGGGATATACAAGCATGAAGTTATTAAGCAATGTTTCCAAAAAGTTATGAAGCTATGATATATTTTGATATTTACATTGATTATACAGAAAGAGAATATGATGGTGACATATTGCGACAGCATACAGAAGCAAAACATGTTTTGATACAAACTAACATTAAAGCATGGATGGTTAAGTAAAAATACAGTGACATACTTGTTTGGTAAAGCAACTATGAATAGTAACTATATTGCCATATCTGCAATAATAATGTGTGACTTAACCTAGAAGAAAACAAATGCTGACATCTTTTCTTCATCATTAAGGCACCCACAGTTACCACTCATACTTGTCATCTAACATGCTTAGTTCTGTGGAATAATATTGCTGTTTTAAAACTTTGTGAAAATATGCATACATTGCATTGTTTGCAATATCTGTATATATGATACCCAATCTTGACAAATGTCACTGGGAAACTTTTAACATGAGAACTGCTAATTTACCAGTATGCTGGATCTACCTTGCAGGCTTTAAGGAATATATTTTTTTACCATAATGCTAATAATATTTGACAAACAAAATGATGATTTGGGCCATATTCAATAAAGCCTACATTAAGTGTACACTAAGTGTACACAATATGTATTGAAGAACATTCTTATTACATTTTTTGTGCTTTGTAGTCACTCAGAAAGATTACACTTGGTGCTGCAACAGCGGATAAATATCTTGACTTACTTGGAATCAAATCTAAGGGAGAAATAATATATGCAGGTGATTTTAACTGTATTCTTTCCAGAAGTGACACTACTAAATGTGATACGTTTAAGATATCTGCACCTGCTAAAAGATTGAACAACTTCATCTATAATTCAAATATAAGAGATATTTATGAAAAAATAGAACCCAAATCCCTAAAAATACACACATTACTCATACAGATTCGGTACACAAACTACCATCGATAAGGTATTGGTTACAAATTATTTATTCTCAAAAATTCAGGAAGTTTTCATTAGCTCCTGTCCAATGTCTGACCTCAACACCATTCTCTTTAAAATCCACATGAAATCTAGTCATCTAGTATATTGGCAAAGAATACCAGCATACATTGTTAAGATAACTGGGTTTAAGGAATGGTTACTGAAAGAAATTAAAATGTTTCTAGACATGAATGACAATGATAGTACTTCTAAAGTTATTGTCTGGGATACCCTGAAATCTTAAATTTTTGGTAAAATCAAAACCCAGTACCTAAGCAAACGAAAGGAATGGGATAATACACTATCGAGAATACAATCAAAAATCAATGAACGAAAAAGAAATCTAAATAATAAAGACAAATGCAGAACTGAAACAATTAAACTTTGATCACATGGACATTTTTAATCACAAAGTGGCAATAAATTTAGAAAGAATCAAATTACAGTCTTACTCTGTTAACCCAAAAAACATGTATATATTAGCTGTGAAATCAAAAAACTTAACCAATGTTAAACATATAAGGGAAATTGTTGATGAAACCAAAAATAAAACTAAAATCGTAACAGATTTAGAAGATATTCTTGAGAATGTTTGAAAACATCACAAAATAATAAATAGCACAAATCCAAATATTAACAACAATGTCCCAAAAGATAGAACATAGGCAACAAACTATCAATAGAGCAGAATACCAAACTTCTCCAATCAATAACATTAAGTGAACTAAAACAGAGGATTCAAAGCCTTAAGAACAATAAAGCCCAAGGATTAGATGGATTAATAAGAGAAATTTATAAAGTACTCACAGACGGTACATTAAAGATGCTTTTACAAGCTTTTGAGGAATTCAGAAGAAGACAAGATCATTCCCTTCATGGAAATATGTCATGATTTCCCCTATCCTAAAACAGGGCAAAGACCCAAAAATAGTAACTTTGTATCATTCCATTTCACATTTAAATGTGGGCTGTAAATGTTTTACATCAGTATTAGCTAACAGATTAAATCAACCGATGCCTAACATAATAGATGATGATCAAACAGGCTTCATCCTAAATAGAAGAGTACAAGACAATGTTATCAGGCTCCTTTCCTTAGAAGATCATGCTAATAGGAAAAAAAAGAACTATCACTTATTAGCCTAGACTTAAACAAGGCTTTTGACTCTATAAATTGATTCTATTTATTTAAAGTATTAGAAGTATATAACTTCTCCCCTGACTTTATCTATATAATTAACAGATTGTATGTTAACTCAATATCATGCATCAAAATTGGCACTTTTTTATCAGGTCAGCAAAACATCCTAAAAGGCACTAAACAAGGCTGCCCACTCTCCCCCTTATTATTTGCCCTGTCAGTAGAACCTCTAGCTAACTTCATAAGAGCAAATTCTAATATAAGGGGATTTTCTGTTAGTCAAGCTACATTTTTAAAATACAACTTTTTGCGGATTATGTCTTGCTAGCAATTGGAAATGTATATTCCTATATAGATCATATAACAACATCCCTGCAAGTTTCTGAAGAGGTTTCAGGCCTAAGCTTTAATCACACCAAAATGGAAACATTATTAATAAATAAAAAAGTAAACACTTTACTAAGAAAACACAACAATTTTAGCTGGGCAGACAACACCATTAAGTACTTAGGAATATACATAAAGTCAAACTGGACTAATACTTTAAAAACAAATTACAAATACCTATTATACACAGTTAAGGAATTTTTAATTAGATGGAATAAAATGTATTTCACGATAGAAGAAAGACTGTCATTAATAAAAAGATCATATTACCCAAAATGTTGTTCTATTTCCAAACTTTAATTGCCTCCCCATCCAAAAAGTTAATGAAGCAACTAAATTCTATGTTAATAAATTTCCTATGGTTTCCTCAAAAGCCAAGAATCAGTCATGCTTGGCACTACAGGAGCTGGAAAGATGGGGAAATAGCATTTATGCGGAATCGACCATACTTAATGTGATGAGCCAATGGTTAAACTCCAAATATAGTTCTAATTGAAAAAATCTCCATATAAGTATCTTATTATCTGACATAGACACAAATATTGACAATAATATGTTCTCAGAAAATAAAAACAAATCTTCCTTGTTGTCAAAGAACCTTTCAACAATAATAAATAATTAATAAATTTGTGTGCCTACCTAGCAGTGGTTCAGGGTGCTTTGTTTCTGCTTAACCTTTCAACAATACCAATAAGAATAACAACATTCTCTTTTCACTAATTATATATTAGATAATTTTAAAAAGATAATACACAAAAATCATATGACAAAAAGTTTAATATTTTTAATGTTTCCCATAGCATACACAAAGACATGTCTGGACCCTTTCAACGTATCTAAAATAAAAGTAATGGAAGAAAATGGCTTAGTTTTCTGGCACCAGTTTCTCTGCAATAATAATATCCATGAACCATGTTCTCTTATGGCCAAGTACAACATAAAGCACAATAACTGGCTGAACATACAAATATTTAGAAAATACATAGTTAATGAATTCAAAATATGTCATATCACCAGCACAACACCTTTACCTAGAATACTTTCTCTTCTTTGTGAAATAAACACTTTGCATGTTAATAATATTCTATCATTGTCAAGTATATATAAATCTTTAAGAACCAATATGCAAATCCCAGAGGACTCCTTATGGAATTTCACAGACAGAATAAACAAATCCATTTTTTCAGATAGCGATAAAGAATTAGTACTTCAATCAATTAGTAGCACAACAGCATCATCCTCTTCTTGAAAAATATTCACTTGGAAATACATCCATAGGAGCTTTATTACCCCACATAAGATGGACTTGATATCAAAAAAATAATCTTAATAAATGTTGGAGATGTGAGGAAATACTTTGTGCAGACTGGGTACACGTGTTTCTTATATGTAAAATAATAACCCCATTCTGAATAGAGTTCAGAAATTTCATAAAAGCATTGTGGTCTGACAAGTGTGAAGTATCTGACTCGTTATTACTGTTCAATGCATCGATATCAACACATAGCCCCAAAGTACAGGTGCACCTTCTTTGGTCCTTGCTTGTAATTGCAAGAAAAATCATTGCATCAAATTGAAAGTGTAAAAAAAAATCCTATCATTTACAGATTTTTTACTATTAGCTAAACTTGTATGTAACAGGGAGTTGCAAACTATTTCAGAAAAGAACTACTAAGATAACACATAAGAAATTAGCTTAGTTGAAGCTTGAAAAGCTACTTGATAAAATGTAATCACAACAATGGCATTATATCTGTTTGGACATTGTAAATAGTTATTGTTCCATGTTATGATATTTTCAAGACATATATTGTGGATATTTATATATCATATTTCTTGTATTATTTTACTTCATGAAAATCAATAAAAAATGTTTTTTTTTTTTTTAAAAAAGAAAGATTACACTACTTGTACATGTAGTCTATACTTTGTGGTAACTTTTATGAACCCCTGTCAAAATTTAAAGCTGCAGGAATATCAGTAGGAAAACTAAAATTAGGAGGAAGAAAGTGTTAGTTATATCTGCATTGTCTGTTCACTCAGAATGGTGTACATTTAGTGTACACTTAGTTTAGGCATTATTGAATCCCTTTCTTCTTTAATTTGCTGTAAAATTTCAGTTTAATGAAATACACTCCTGATGACTAAAACCATTGTGTAGCCTGTGGTCTAATGAACAGCTTTTGTGTTTTGCATTTTCTTTCTGCATCTCACATCCTTTCTGAGATATTGCAAATCATATGAGGAGTGCTTTTGAAAGAGGTTTTAGAATAATCCCTTTCTGAAACCAAGTGGTTTCCTGGCTTGAAAGATCACTGTAAGCAAAGGGATTAATTAGTCTCCTACTTTGCAGGGCCATACCTCTCAGCTGTCCAGAATTTTGCAGAACATCCCTGATTTTGGCTTATACTTTGCCCTGTCTGTCTCTTAACATTTTTGATTTTTTTAGGTACAGCATTGAGAGTTATAGTCAGTAATGCCAGACATTAGAGTTTCACATGTTTATTGTTCAGGAAATGCCTATTGACGCAAAGCCTGTCTTTCTGTTAACTTTTTAAGTGAATTACAATAATGTAAAAAAATTGTCTCTGGGTTTGGTCGTTGGCTCCATTATCTTTGCCTTCATCCAGGATAGAATTCGAACATTTACTAAAGAGCGAATGAGTTAAGCTGGTTAAAAAAGTAGGTAAGAAGGAAAACCTATGACTGGGTTAATGGAGGTGATACTGCATGTGAAGTGGTAGGAAAAACCAAATGAAAAAAACGCCAGCACCAGTGATGAGCTGAGAGAACTGTAAGAGCTTTATTAAGCTGAATTACTAGACTGGTTTCAGCACATAGCTTTCATCAGTAGATTAACACAGAGTAAAAGAAAAGCCCAACATTAAATACCTCTGCCCATGAGGTAGTATGACATCATTTCCTGTCTAGAAAAATATAAATGATAAATATATACTTATATAAATTTATAAATTCAAAGAGCATGTAGAAAGCTTGACAGGTGCATGTTGCAAGATAGACAATCCAAACTGTACTACAATTACCAAAGCAACGGATATTGTATAAATGTCCTGTGTTCTTGCTAGTGAATGTTTTAGTTTTAAATATGTAACTGCAAAAACTACAGTGTCCACAAGGGTAGGATCCAACTAATTTTTCACCCGTAAGGGTCCTCTGATATGGAGTATCATCCCTTGATGTTATTTTCTTATAATGAGAGAAATGAGATCCCAGTGTCTTGCCCTTTCTATATGGAAATGAACACCTATCCCCCAAGTGGTCCTCTAATAGAGTATGCGACTTCAGTATATTCCAATGTTTATCTACAATGTCCAAAAGATGCATAGTATTTCTACCATATGTAGTGACAAATGTCAAGGTCTCCCGATTAGTCTGCCTATGGTGTTTTCTGTATTCCAATAATGTATCCCTGGTCTGATTTTTACTCCATTGCATGGCTGAACTTAATACAATATCCGTTGCTTTGGTAATTGTAGTACAGATTGGATTGTCTATCTTGCAACATGCACCTGTCAAGCTTTCTACATTGGTCAGACATCTAGACTGTTCAGAATTAGAATATCTGAACATCTGGGTGATATTAGGAATGCTAGGGTTACCAATGCCCTATATAGATATACATTGAATCATCCCACTGCTAAATTTTCATTTACTATTATAGACAACATTATAGGCAATCAGGCCTTTAAAACTGGATGGCATGGAATTCTTAATAACAAAGAAAGGAAATGAATAGTGAAACTTGGGGGTTTGTTTTCTCCTGGACTCAATGACAAACTATAAATATTCTCTCTATTATATTATATGTATGTGCCAGATTTATTGTTGTTTGATAAATTTATTTCATACACATGCTCTTTGAATTTATAAATTTATATAAGTATATATTTATCATTTATATTTTTCTAGACAGGAAATGATGTCATACTACCTCATGGGCAGAGGTATTTAATGTTGGGCTTTTCTTTTACTCTGTGTTAATCTACTGATGAAAGCCATGTGCTGAAACCGGTCTAGTATTTCAGCTTAATAAAGCTCTTACAGTTCTCTCAGCTCATCACTGGTGCTGGTGTTTTTTTCATTTGGTCTGACTAGCTTGGTTGCCTTGCACCAGCCGTACTTGCTAGCTTCCTCTTTGTTAAAGTGGTAGGAAAGCCTTTAATTATATATAATTGAATGTAGAAATGGAGATTGATACATGTTAGGGGTATATAAAGCAGTAAGTGAACATATAAGGGAATTGAACTAAGGCAGAAAGACGGAAGAATCACAATCTGCTGAGTAAAAACAGTAAATTTAATGGTGTACTTCAAAACCTTTAAGTCAATGAAGAAGGGAAGTGCAGATGCAGTTATTTTAGAAGAAAAAGAGAGTTGTAAGGTATGAATTGTAATAAACAGGCAGACCTATATGTGTGTATATATATATATATATATATATATATATATATATATATATATATATATGTGGGTCTACTTTGAAACATCTAAAACCCATAACATCTAATTTCTTAACATTGAGACCAGAACATCTAAAACCCATAACATCACATTTCATAACATCTAACACTATAAATCACAAGAAAATAGCATCCACGTATAATGACACCAAACTACCAAACACACTTTTTACTATGTTTCTGAAGGGGGGCAAGCCCAAGCCCTCCACACCCCCTGTAAATTAAATATACCAACTCCAAGATCGCACTACAGTAGAAAAAAGTTAATTTCCTACCCCACTGTATCAAGCCCCCCTGCAGAAACATAGTAAAAAGTGTGTTTGGTAGTTTGGTGTCATTATATGTCATTATATGTGGACGGGATGCTATTTTCATGTCATTTGTACCGTTAGATGTTATGAAATTCAATGGTATGGGTTTTAGATGTTTTGGGTTTTAGATGTTCTGGTCTTAATGTTATGAAATTAGATGTTATGGGTTTTAGATGTTTTGATATATATATATATATATATATATATATAGATATGTATATGTATATATATATATATATATATATATATAGAGAGAGAGAGAGAGAGTATATGTATATCTAGATATATATATATATATATATATATATATATATATATATATATATATATATATATATATATATATATATATATATATATATAGCAATATAGATAGAAGGAATTGTCATTAAAATGAAACCATTCATGTAAAATATTAAATTTACCTTTTGTTGATTCACTACTTCACAAATAAGTAAACTAATCTTAAAGGGAGTTTCCTTTTTTGATAGTTAAAAAAAAAACAAGAACAAAACAGACTTGCAGACATAATCTGTCTGTAAGTGGTATATTTAGGAGAAAGGGTCTTTAATACCCTAATGTGTAGGGTTGGGGTTATTGGGGTTATGGGACTGGGCAGCAGCAGGGATAGAGTTCTGGCAAATTTGGCCCCTGCACCACCTTACTCATGTACTTTGTGCTACTCCTACACCTATGCCTATCCACTAAACACACTTTTTCAACAGTACCTTTAAACAACACATACACATACAAACACACACACACACACACACACACACACACACACACACACACACACACACACACACACACACACATGACACAGATGACCACACACCCCGTTGCAACTCAGCTATCCCCTTACCTAGCTATTACTATATAGGTTCATAGGTTCATATGTGTTTACTAGACCAACCACCACAAGGGCCTTTTTAAGTCTAGCCATGCATCCCAAATCTCTAACAAGTTCTGATACCCTTGACAAGTATAAGCATGGGCCTGGGAGATGAACCATTTACATGTTACCTGTGTCCATTAGCGACATAGGTGCCAAACCAGGGATGAATTTCTGGTTTCCTATCCAATTGTCCAAGTTGCACTTGAATTGGATTAGGGAGGAACTCTGCTTCACATGGATGGGGAGCCTGTTCTATAGATGGGATAATCTCTGGGAAGCATATATATCTCTCCAGCAGGTCCTATTTATATCACAAGCAAGGTTTAGTCTTTAGAATAGGTAATTCTGGTGCTGTTTATTTTGTGAATATGCAGGAGGTCTATCAGAGTGGGGTATGACAATGCCATGTATGCCAGGCATAGATCTCCCCTCAAAAGTTTGTAGGAGACAGAATACATGGATAGAACCTTGAGGCAGTCTGCATGGGACATATTACTTATGCCCTGTATTTCTTTAGTGAGGATCCTCTGTGGATGTTCCAATTATTGGATATGGCTGGTTAGGTACATACCAATGGGGGTATTGTACTCAATGATAGGTCTGATGAATGCCGAATACAGTGGAACAATGACTTCCTTAGACTTAGATGCCATACCTTTGTTTATAAGTTGGACAACAAAGAACAATTTCCTCTGCACTGTAGACACATGATGATCAAAGGTTAGATTACTATCTATGTGTGTCCCTAAGTTCCTGACTACTGGGTCAACTCTAAGGGGTGTGTTGTCAATATGATAGTTACCAGAGATGGATAACTTCCCAAAGTATACTATTATGGATTTCTTGGCATTTAATTTTAGTCCATGGCTCTGACACCAGCTGTTTGTGTCAGCCCCTCCTGGAGAACATTTATGTCAATGTGAGATTCAATGACAGCTCCTAGTTTGCAATCATCTGCAAATGTAGTCCGCCAGAGACCACTGACATTGACTTGACTTTTGAGAAGTAAATGCTAAAAAGGAGCGGTCCAAAGACTGATCCCTGAGTGACTACAGTTGTGATTGGCCTCTTTGTAGAGGTGGACACCAAAAATCTAACTTCCTGGCTTCTTTCTGTGAGCCAGTTGGATATGCACCAGGTGACATACGGGTTTGTACCTAACCTCTTGACTTTATCAACAATCCCTGAGTGGGGTATCATGTCAAATGCCTTGGCCATGTCAAGGTAGGTAGTGTGAACAATGTTGCCGTCATCCATTACTTTGGTGACCTTCTCAAAGAAGTCCACCAGGTTGAATAGACATTATCTGCCCTTGATGAAACAAAACTGGGTTGGGTCCAGTGTCTGGAGGTTTACTATATCTCTACTGATCATCTCCATTATAATTCTTTCCAGGGCTTTACTAGTGAGACTTATGGGTCTGTAGTATTCAGGGTGTGTAGATGGCTCACCATTGTGCAGAGGGTTGACTATTGCCTTTCTCCATTCTTGCAGCACATATCCTGTTTGGAGGCTACAGTTAAATAGTAATTCCAAAGGCCATGATAGGTCATGTTTCATGCTATTTAGAAGGCATCATGGGATATTGTCTGGGCCCATTGATGCAGTGCTCTTGGTCTTAGAAAGAGCATTAAGGACCTGTTGCCTAGTGATAGTAGGGGGAGTTATATTTGGGGATATGTTCTGAGGGAAGGTTGAGGGGGAGAGAGGAGTAAAGTTGGAGCTGAATTTATTAGCCAGGAGGTTTGCTATATCTTCTGGTTCAGTATAGGTGGCTCCATTTACAATGAGCTCTGCACACAATTGTGTATTGCCTTTGAGATTGCAGACATAGCTAAATAATGCTTTGTGGTTGTCCTTGGCCTGGAAAGGCAAATGTACCTCAGATTTGGCTTTGGTAGATTTTATCTGTCCTCTAAGTCTATTTATGGTTTCACTTTATAATCTCGAATTACTGAAATCCTGAATTTCAATAACCCAAGACTATAAAGTCTCACAATACCGAAATCCGCAACCCCGAATCACACAATCACAAAATGCATACACCATACACCACATAACACACACACCATTCCACCCACAGCACACAAGCCACACAATCCTACTCTACATATAAGCAGGGGGGCAAGCCCCCTGCACTCTCCCCTACTTATATATACCAACTCCGAGGTCGCACATAACATAAAAAAAAAACTCACACCACACCATCCTCCACTCACTCGCACACAAATACACATCACACATACACAAACACCAACAAATCCAACACACATTTACACCTCTCTACCCTTACCCACACTTACAACGTACAAAAACACACACAAACACTCACTCACCTGCAATCTCAGGCACCATAACACTACACGCGATGTACCAGAAATGCATAAGCGTGGATTTGAGATATTCAAATTTGCTCTTATGCACTTTCGGCATTCTGGTTTTTGGCTTCATGGTCTCGGGTTACTGAAATTCAAGATTTCAGTAATTCGAGATTATGAAGTGTAAATATATATATATATAATATGAATGGTTGAAATATAAAACATACACCACAACATGTTGAACATTAATTATATTATACACAAAACACATTGACAGTCAGTACATTGAAAATGGATGCAAATTTCTTTTTCCAATGCACTACCCATAACCTGACCACATTCAACTCAAATTTGTCTGACTACCGGTAGTGTTATGGGAAGGGAAGGGTGTTTTTAAACTTCAGATACATAACTGTAATATGCATCTGAACTTAAAAAAAGCCCTTCCCATAACACTATCACTACATAAGACAGCTCAGACACTCACACACAAACACACAAATACATACAGACACACACACTAAAGCTAACCACCTATAACCCCAAACACTCACAATTGCATGGGCACACTAAATCTTTTGCCTTACCTATTACTCTAATCCACACTCATTTTCACAAACACACACACACTCACACACACAGCTAGCATACAACATGCTTACCTTTTTTAGCAAAGCCATTATTTTACAAAATGTCTGTTCAATAAACCAAGCATTTCAACAAACAACCCTACGCTGTCAGCTGCTAACCAGAAAAATATGTTGATCAAACACATGGCCAGGCATTCTGTAATACTTTATTGTATTTATTTATCTATACACAGCCAGGTGTAATTATGCAGAGACCCCACTTTTCCAGGTATAGCCTACCATAAAGGAATCATTCCTACTTTTAAAACACATGGTCTACAGCTGTCCTTCAATGCACATATACACCTTTTTGCCATATATAATAGGCTGAATGAGTATAGTGGCCATGCAGCACTGCTTCCTAACCTCTGTCATATCATAGTTTTGTCATCATATAATGCAACTTGTTTCAGATTCAGTTGCCAAGTATTCCGATAGTGCTTGGTCATAGCCCTCACATATACATACATTTAATTTGAAGACTTACAACACATTATAATTTGGTTAAGTCTACTGTAGCAGTAGGAAACTTTATAAGAGCTTTCGTTGAGAATAATGCCACAACTTCTTCAGACAAAAAATCATTACAAATCACTTCCTTTAAATACAAAGTCAATCGCATGATTTATGTCAGCTGGCTTCCACATTACATCAAAAGCATTCCATTTATGGGTATGTTATAGTAAATCAAATAAAACCACTAACCATTCTAAATAAAATCTATTATTATTAAGAGAACTACCACTCACTAAAAAATTAAACTACACCACTAAATTACTTCTAAAACATAATCACATATGAATAGTAATGCAAACCTTTTAACTTATATATTGGGAGGCATATAAATTCACCTCAATAAGCTCCTTAACTTTAAAACACAGGCTATTGAACAGTTGTCATTCAACTTATAGTTTTAGGTTTGCACTATTATTCATATGTGATTATGTTTTAGAAGTAATTTAGTAATGTGTAGTTTAATTTTTAGTGAGTGGTAATTTTTTTAATAATAGATTTTATTTAGAATGGTTAGTGATTTTATTTGATTTATTTTAACATACCCATTAATGGAATGTGACATAAATCATGTGATTGACTTTGTATTTAAAGGAAGTGATTTGTAATGATTTTTTGTCTGAAGAAGTTGTGGCATTAGCCTCAATGAAAGCGCTTACAATTAAAGTTTCTTACTGCTACAATAGACTTAGCCTTTCTTTTTGTATTTCTAGAGTTTATGTTAGTTTCTTATCCAGTTTTTACATTAGAATTTGGGCTGGTAGCAATCTTTCCCCATACCTGTCTGTTATATACTTTACTATTCAATCAGTCAAATATATTTAAGGAAAAAGGGGTCTCTGACTCTTGTTTGTTTGTTTGTTCATTTGTTGTTGTTTGTTTTGTTAAGTTAGTTAGCTAGTTAATTAGTTTAGTTGCATTTGATAATCTGGCAAATGCAGTAATCAACAGACTATTTTCAAGCCATTATAATTTCTTTATGTATTTATCACCACTGCATTGGAGAAAACTTGCAACCCTTAAGATAGAATTCAAGGAGAAAGGAAATATATATCCTATACACTATTGTAACATCTAAACTCAAAACTAGAAATGTGGATTTTTGTTACATCTTCATCAGCACCATACTTTAGCATGTAATATCAAATGCATTCATTATGCAAAGTGCACCACCTACAGATAAATTAGCAAGACATTATACAGTCTTGAAGTCTAGTGTGATTACCTCAATGTACTGAAGTGAATGTATACTAAGCCCCACACTATAGGAAAATGACCACTTCAAGATGATGGACATTTATAACAAAATATTCAGACTGCACCACTCTGCAGACAAATAAGCATGCATACTTTAATACTCAAAAGACTATAGCAATTTAGTTTCATCTGCAGCAGTGACCCACACTTCAGCCCTCACTCTCTAAAACTGTCTGGAATAAGGGCATCAGAGCTAGCCAGCACTCACCCCAGCTTGACCCCTTCAAGAAAGTTCATGAACTGCTTGCAGCTTTCCTTCAGATTTCAAGAATCAAAATGTAATGAAACAACAGTCCACTGCTTACATCAGCATTAAATGATGACTTTTGATCTAGACTTCATAGTCAACCATCTTTGAAAAGAACCATGTCAGGCAAGTATGAGCAGAGTTTCTGTGCATCACATAAAGTAGTTAAATCTGATATACCCTTAGCTGTACAATTCAGAGTCAAGCACCAGCACAAAACTGTTTATAAGTTTTGAAGCAACTACAGAAAACAGTATCTTTTAAGACTGTACCAGTACATGAGTTAATTTATCTATCTTTTGTCATTGCCTTGGCTTGTTTAACCAGTTCCATGTCAGGCAGATGATCTCCTCCCTTTCTGTAGCATTTATGGTGGAGATATCACCAATGAATTTATTTTCCTTTCGTTCTTCTCATGTTTCCTGACCCCCACCCCCAAGACTTTCATCCCAATGAAACCTGTCTGAACTCTAATTCTGACTTTCACATGGATTTTTGAGGTGTATATTACCAAGTCGACTGGACAAAACAGCAGATGCCCTAATGCCGGCACATAGTACATGAAATTTCAATATCTCAAACGGCCAGAACAGCACTTTTTTTTTTCCCAGGGAAAAAAAATCACTGGGCCAGCAATAAAAAAATAAATAAAACGACAGACAAAATAAATTGGGGGGCCCCTGATGCAGGGAGCTATGCCCCCTGACCCTCCTTCTCAAATATACCAACTTCAAGATCACACTGTAGTGGAGGAAATGTCAAATTCCCGACAACTGCCCAGCAATTATTTTCCCCTAGGAAAAAAAATTGCTGTTCTGTCTGTTCCATATTTAGGCATTTTGTGTAATATTTGTCGACATAAGGACAGTCGCAATTCTGCCCTGTCGACATGCTAATATAGACTCGATTTCTGGCTAACCAGTCTGACCAGTTCTTTGTATTTTTAGTTCCTTGCTGCGAGATCTGGATCATAAACTACTGATACGACATACCAAGCATTCCTACATCTGCATTTTCATCAGCTGTTTCAAAGTTAAATGATTTCTGTGAAATCTGCAGTTTAAGAGAACTTTCTATTTCATACTGCCAAGACAGCAAACCACCTCCCCACCCCCACCCACCACTTTCATCTTCCATGTTGGCTACTACTGTTAATCAGGGCAGCAAGAGATTCAGACCTCCATGTTGGGCTCCAGCCCCCCCCCCCCCCCCCAACAAATAACTTTGAATCAGCCACTCAAGGGTGTCAGCAGTATGATAAAAATGATGATATCAATTGCTCTCCAAAGTGGGACTAGTTATACATGCTGTCAGTAGCCACACATTGACGCCAACTACTTTCATCAAACAAAAGTATGCATAAAGTTACCATGAAAACACAAAAAAGGCTTTCAGTTCATAATGTGAAAAACAAAACCTCTATTTTATAGGGAAAAAAACAGACTCTGTTGTGATGGGTTAGACTTCTACACATCCTACTTTTATAGCCTGACCTAAGGAATATCATTGCCACTGAAGAAAAGGTAAGAAAACAGTTGTCCTTTTTATTTTCCAAAGTTCCACTTCACTGCATTCCCCTTTCTATGGACTGGATTTTGAAGAATATTTTTCCTGAAGAATTTAGATTGTAAGAATAATAGGTCTACTGAAAAAAAACTGCAGTTTGTTAGGGAAGAAGCAAATATAATGAGGTGCACTGAAAAGATTCCCTATATTATTATCCTGTTTTACAAAGGAGGGATTTGATTTAACTTATTACAGCCGAGTGTGCCTGCAGGCATTTCTACAGTTAAGTCCTACTGATGCCTCTAGGCATCAAATATTGCTTGTTCATATCTGCTTTAATAATTCCAAAACCATGCTACATGCAAGGTATCAGATTTCATCTTAAAGCATACAATTGTGCTATTTGACCTCTGTCTAGTGCAGCTAAAGAGATATTGAATTCTATTTGTATACTATTTATTTGTATTGTAATAATTTTCATAGTTCTCTAAATATTTCAACATTCAGAAATCACAGACAGAGCTGCATAGCCTCACAGCTGTATGATGAAAATCCTGCTGGTAGTATGTGTCTTGCTTGAATAGTTCTTGAGATATCATAAGCTGTTTATACAACATTACAAAATTATTATACACTGCCTTTATTTTGGCTTATAAAATCTAGACTGAAGGTTTGAACTGAATGAATGCCACCATTTTAAAGGTTAATTTATCCTGAATAGTTTGCCATTTACAGTTTTCTAGTAACACTTACAGTTCCAGAGATATGAATATTTGTTTGAAGTGTAAGATGAGATTTTTTAAAGGCTCAAGACACACCCACTAGGAGTTAAAGTTACACACTCAGAAGAGGTATAGAGGAGGGAATGAGGATCATAACTCAAAGCAATAATTATGGTGTGGCAGAGCATCTTGACATTGATTGTTGTTGTGTTTTTCAGAACAAAACAAATGTGCTGGTGAAAAACATAACCCGTAACACTGATGAAGAATTCAGCAAAACTCGCATATCTCCACCCATTTTAAACAAATAGGATAGAAGCAATGATACTGTATATATAATGTTATATTTTTCTGAAAGTCTTCATATTGTAAATACTGTTAAATATTGTATTTTTTATGGAGGTTTTCTACCCGGGCCTCCACAGAAAATGGGGTCTTTATGGCCGAGTGGACCATCCCGGTAAACAAATGGCAATAAATAAGTAAATAACTGTTGTGAAGGATACCAGCCCAGCTAGCTGGAATCTTCCAAATAATTATATGTCATTTGTGAATAATAATATGGTTTGTATGCTTGTTGTCCTACTAATATAAGAAAACTACATGTTATGTGCTAAGCTTCAAAAATGTAACCACAGTGTACCCTTCTGGAAAAGAACAGAAATTTATATGAACTATATTATTTATTTATTTTTTATTTTACATTTGTTAACTCGGAAATTCCGTCTGGACCAGGTCCATTTTCAGCAGAGGCCTGGGGAGAAAAGCTCTGGCATCAAGTTATACAAATACAGTACATCCAGCATAATACACAAAACAGGTTACATCATGTATGCTGAGCATAGTAATATAACAAGAAATTAATAAAACACTCTAGGTAAAAGAAGATATAGAACATAGGTAAAAGACAATGTCAGTTTCAGTACATCTAGCATAATACACAAAACAGGTTTTATCATGTATGCTGAGCATAGTAATATAACAAGAAATTAATAAAACACTCCAGGCAAAAGAAGTTATAGAACATAAGTAAAAAGACAATGTCAGTTATGTATTGGTAAGAGAAGAAAATATATATGCCTATGCAAATGTATATTTTGATAGTAAGAAGCTGGAACATACAGAGTTAACTTTCAAAACTCTAAGAAAATAAGTTGAAATTGCTTATGGCTGTGCTATAAAGTTAGTTAATGCCAGGCAACAGAATGTCTGCAGCTAGAAATTGTTTCTATTGTCTAGAAACAGAAATAATTACAGGTTACCAAGGTAAAAAGTGTGTAACTGTTTCACGACTTCTAGTTCCAGGCCAGCGTCTATGAGATAAGTATTTTTGACACAGAGGTGCTAAATTGTAAGTCTCTGTTAGCCTGGCAACTGAAGGCAGAGGTCAAAGAATGATGTAATCAGACATGACCTACCTGAAATGTTTGATAGTAATTTAAGAACTATCTGAGAGAGAGTGTCTGTGCATTTTGTATTTATCTTTGATCCTTGAAACATTAGCTCATCAGCACTTCTCATCTGTATTTGCCAGGCTCTGTAATTAAGTAAGTCATTTAGGGCATAGTATCTCTTAGATAAAGATAATAATACAACAAAATTTGTTTAAATGTTTTCTGTATTTATTTGAGACTGCCCTGCAATGTTGTTTTAAAGTATTTCCTGTGATTCTGAACTCTGTTCTCACTCTGTTGAGTTATTGAGTATTGTCAGTGGTGGCTGGTGACTTCAAATCAAAGGGGGGCTGAAGGAGACAGCTGAATGGGTGGGGTCAATGGGAAGGGTGCAGCCAACTAGAAAGGGGAGGAGCTATGCTCAAAACCACAAAAACTAACTAAATAAACTACCCTGGGTGCCAAACCATCATTATGAGAATCCAATCAAGACAAAATGAAATGTAGAAGAATAAAAATATTTCAATGCATTGTCTGCAGGACAGCATACTTAATATCTAGATGGAAGCAAAAAGGTTGTGAGGTATGAAAAAATAAATTACTTTTTCAATACATTAATGGAATGCCAGTTTAAATCAAGTATAAGAAAAACAAGCAGCACTCAACTCAAACCACTTCTTGCACTGCAGTTCTAATTATAATTTATATTCAGCTTTATTAAAGTACCAAGTAACATGCTGAAAGTAGAAATCTCTGATGCCCCCACTTGTAAAAATGTTTCTTATCCAAAAAAAGACCTGCTGCCTGACAACTATCTACTTGTTTCATGGGGAAAACATGATCAAAGTAAAAAATGAAAAGCAAACAAGAAATAAGCTCAAGATACATTGCTTAAAAGGATTACTGTATATGTTATGGACCACATGGTTGGCATTCTGTTTAGTTTACGGGTAAAGCCTGCAGAGATGACTGGAAGTCTCCAAGTGTAATGAGATTCTTAAAATAATGTAATCATGTCCTTTATTACAAATACTGTCATATGCATTTCAATACCCAAGGCTTATACATTATCTAGTTAAGTATTCTCTACATGGCAACAACAGAAAGGCTTTCAATGTTGGCAATTCTTTTACAGTATGCTTATTAAAGCTTACTTGCATCATACGATCTCCGCCAAGCTTATCTGATGGTCATTAAAGTATTGCTACTTAAACACAGAGCAACAGGCACTTTGAATAATAAGCATAAATCAACAGTACAGAACGTATGACAGAAACCAGACCATTCTGCAAAAATCAAGGACAGATGAAAAGCCACTCTAGTACTTGTGTCTACTTTGGATGGGGGGGGGGTACTCTGCACATTTACACTGCATAACTACTCCTTGCCTTGCTTCGACACATCCAGAGATACTACATGGGGGAGTAGGGTGCAACAAGTATGTCACAATTTGAAATGTCCCTGGCTGACTGTGATGGCCCTGACACATTTGTCATACCTCTCAACCTCAGGGCATAAATCTGGACAAAGCCATACAAAGAAGTAGGACAAAGGCCCAAAAATAAGGACAATTTTGAAATATTGCTCATATAAACTTAGAAAGATAATAGAATAGGTCTTGTATTAGTATGAATTTTCTGAATGATATGAAATTTGAAACTCAAATGTCTGTCATTATTTTCTAACTTCAGTCTTTAATGATTTGTCACTAATTTGCCAAAAAAAACCCCACAATTTTATGAAAAATGGACCAAAAATGTGATGTAAACATATAAAATAGCCACACAATACAGCTGGGAACCTGTCAAAGAAGGGACACTTTAATATTAGTACTGCTAACTTGAGCAGCTGACAAAATAAAAGAATCTACATGCATTTCTGAAATAAAAGTAATCTATAACTCTGATTATTACACTTATTTCTTAATTGTAAACCCTCCATGTTTTCTTCCAAAATTGCTATTTTGCGGAGGGATTATTAGGGGGAAGAGCAACATTTTGAGCCAAAATCAGGGGCAGTTGTGAGGTTTGGCTATGCCTAATTCTATAAAGCAATTTATTTGCATGTACTTCTCAACCTGTTAATGCAATAAATCTGGACAAGGCCAAATATATTGGGGGAACATATAAACAGTACTAGAAATTGCTCTTGTATAAACTGAGACAGTTGATAGAACAACAAGTCTTACTTTAGCATGCATTTTTCTGAAGGTTATGAAGTCTGAATCTCAGTGTGTCATCATTTAGTGACTTAATTCCTAAATGATTTGCCTGAAAACCACAAATTTTATGAGGAACAAACCAAAAATAAGAAGCAAAAATCTATTAATTCTTTGAAAATCTGGACAGTTGGGAGGTATAGTTCAGCTGCGGCTGTCTCTAAGTTTGCTGCCCTTACATCTCACAAAATCATGGTCGAATGGAGCCTCCCCCTGCAGCCATTCCAATGATCCATTACTTGGCTATTTCACTCCATTTACCATAATGTGCATACTGATTTACTTCTATGATGATTTGGACTTCATTTGAAAGTTTTATTTTGAATTTTACAGCACAAACACTAAGACATCTGCTAAACAAACTTAGCATTAAAACTTTTCTGCCCTTGAAACTCACATTCATTGAAACAGCATTGAAACCCACATTCAAAGAAAATACATTTTACCAGTGGCAGATAAAGATTAATTCTGGGCTGTTTTCAAATCATACGCCCCTTGCATATGAAACATAAATGTGCTCTTTGATACACCTTCCTCTTGTTTTGAACATTTTTCCATTAAACAATGAAATAAAAAACACGCACCAATAATGACAAAACTGCCCAATTCAGAACATCTTTCCAGTAAACAATGAAGCAAAATGCATGCACCCATAATGACAAAACTACCCAGTTCAGAACATTTCCATCATAAAAGTCTACTCAAACTTCTACAGTCCACCATTATCAGTAAATATGCACAATTCTACAGTCCACCATTATCAGTAAATATGCACAATTCTACAGTCCACCATTATCAGTAAATATGCACAATCTCTGAAGTAAAAAAGTCATCTAAATAATTCCACATTAAATAAATCTGTAACTAATGAAGAGGTTGCTGCTAGCAAACACCTTTATATTTCATGGTTTCATCGAAAAATAAAGTGTCTGATGCCCCTGAGGAATACATTGCCTACATTACATTAAAAATGATAAGCTAGTAATATTGCAACAGGAAATGGATGGCAAACTGATAACAGGCTCATAGTTAGTATCTTAACGTTTTCAGTACGGCAGCATTCACCCCTTGTGGGAGTAGAACCAACAACCTTCTGCATCAAAAACAAGTACACAACCTGCTGTGCTACTAACAATGCAAGCTGACGTAGCATGAGCAGCACTAAACTTATCTTGCCCTGCAGCTCTCAGCTCCTTGTAAAATCTACTCAATACTCAACTGCATCTCAGCTTCGCAGCACAGGAAATCTGGAAAAAGCCAAATTTATTGGGGGAGGGTCAAAAGGCCAAAAACCAGGGACACATTAAACATTGCTTGTATAACCTTGGAAAGTTCATAGAATAAAATGCTGTGTTACCACCATACATTTTACTGCCAAGGTTCCTGTGCAAAACAGTCAGAGCAACATACCACTATGCCAAATCAGCTGCTTTGTGAAAGAGAGGAAGACTGAAACTTAAATGGCTATCATTTAATGAATTCAGTTCTCACCACAGCTGTCAACTTCTTAGCAAAAAACACCTGGACAAACCCAGTAATGAGGGAATACAGCCCTCAAACATATTCAGTGAATTCAGTTCTTGCCATAGCTGTCAACCTTAGCACAAAAAAACCTGGACAAAGCCAATAATGGGGTAATACAGTCCCAAAAATAAGGACAAATTTCAAATATTCATCTTATAAACTTAAAAAATTGCTAGAATAAAAGTTTGTGTTATTATGTATTTTCTGAAGAATATGAAGTCTGAAATTCAAATGCCTGTCAATTTTACTTCTGACGGAACAAAAACAATTTTCAGCAGAGGCCCAGGGAGAAATACTGCAGACACTTGTCTTTGTAAAATGGCAGGACACCAGAGCAAATCCACACAAACACAGGACTGAGATGCAGACTCCACACAGAAGGCACCCCAGCCAAGAATCAAACCAGAAAACCTATAGCTGTGAAGCAACAATGCTACCACTGCACCATCAAATATGTAAGGGCTTACACATTCAGAAACCTGAAGTCTGAAATTCAAATGCCTGTCAGTTTTATTTAACATTTGTTAATCAGGACAGTCTGACTTGGAACAAAAAAAACTATTTTCAGCAGAGGCCCAGGAAGAAATAATGTAGGCATATCTTTGTAACATGGGAGGACACAAAAGTAAACCCACACAAACACAGAGAGAAGATGCAGACCCCACATAGAAGGCACCCCAGCCAAGAATCAAACCTGAAAACCTGCAGCTGTGAGGCAACAATGTTACCACTGCACCATCAAATATCAAGCATTGCAACATTTAGAAACCATAGATATTATAAGGAACAGATCAGATCAAATATGAGGCAAAAATCTGCAATTTATTTTTACAAATGGTGGTGGGTAGGGAATTCAGGTCCTTAACCCTTGCATACAAGGTACAAGATTCAAACTTGAGTCTCTCCACCCACCACCATTTGTTCTCTCTAGCCACATGTATATAGTAACTGGGGCATTACGCATGCACACACACACACACACACACACACACACACACACACACACACACACGCACACACACACACACACACACACACACACACACACACACACACACACACACACACACACCCTTTGTTCAGCAGTATCAAACTTCAGCCAGTGATATAAAGCCTTCACCTACCAGCCCAAACTCCAGCGACCGAATGAACACCTACCCAGTTTCATGAAGTAATCCAGTGAATGAAGCAAGCCCACAATCCGAACACCTACCTGAAGCCTTTGTCCAGCAGTAATCCATGAAGCCTGTGCACTGAAAGTCCTGTGAGAGCAGCTCAGTCCTCCTCATTGGTTCTGACTGTGGCTGAAGCAGTCTGGAGCTCCTCTGTTCTGTGCGGTCGTCACCACACATATTCCTGGTATCTCACAGCAATGATTGCTGGGTACCTCTTTGTCCATATCCAGACTGCTGATAAAGGCAGTCTGAGTTGTCTGTGCATGCGCAGAGGATCGGGACTCATGATTTTTTTTTCTTCTGTTTTTGTTTTTTTGTTTTACAGATTTTTTTTTTTTTTCTAGGTGGGAGGGTTGCATTCCGGCAGTCCAATAGGATGAGCCGCCCCTGAGTATTGTCTTGCACTTTTATTATTTATTATTAAATATATTTAAACCTTTTAATTATGTCTGGTTTGTTTTAGAGATATTTAAGCTCTTAGCGTACTTGCATATGTATTTGGTGACACTGTACAAGCCACCCCTAAATAGCATTGGCCTTGGTCACACTTACCATTTGGATAATAGTAACATTACAAAGCAGAATTGGCCACCCTTTGGGAAGGGTCTTATATTAGCTGATAAAGAGTGGTTCGTGGCAGCTGGTACTACCTTATAGTCTGGGCAGAAGGTGCATAGCTAGTGAACCTATGCCAGCCTTCTCCAGGAGTGTCTGTGTGTTTGAATATTAATCAAATCTCAAAGTGTGCAAGTATGTCAGCTACTTGGGCAGGGACACAAAGCACTTATTGGACAGAGAGGGTACTGGAGGTTTTGGCTTGACCACTTGGCTGAGATCTTAACCCTATAGACGTGCCAGTGGGGAGTCTTATTGGGGATATGGAGAGAGAAGGAGAAACCAGCCCCAGACTGACTGTGATCTCTGTGTGTTCTTAAGGGAAATTGTACTTTACTCTGTGTGTACTTGTCATCCTCCCAATGTGCACATCTCCCACTGACGTTAGTGGTGAGGATTGAGGCTCCTTGATTACTGGGCCAGTACAGGGGCATCACATATTAATTGTTTGGCAGTAGTGGGATAGCCACGTCACATATTAATTGGCTTGTAGTAGTATGGATAGTGAATTCCTGTAGCTTGTGTACAGTGATCACTGAAGGTGTTTCTCTACTCTAACTCAGCCACACAGTGAACATTCAGAGTTCATATCACAATTGTTTTGTTGTTTTGTTAGCTTATTTAGTCAGGGAGAGCAGACAAGCATGTCAGCAGATGAGCATGGCAAGCTAACAAGGAGCCAGTTGGCTGAGATGTGCCAGGCTAAAGGACTAGTGCATGTCAACCTGACTAAAGCAGACATGATTGCAGCTTAAGTTACAGCTACATCAGAGAATAGCAACCAGGAGCACAATCAGACTGGACGTGGGGATATACTACTCTCTGAAAATGGACAGGTCAATCTTTCTACAGCCGACTTAAAAATCCATATGGACTTTAAGAGACTTGAGCTAGAGGCCAAGTGTTTGGAAATAGAGGCAGCAGAGAGACTGAAGCATCTAGAGACTGAGGAATATGAGAAACTGCTATGCCTGGAAGCTGAGGAGGAAGAGAGGCAGAGGCAACATAAAAAGGAGAGGCTGACTCTTCACCAGAGTCATGGAGGTAATGGGGAAGGGAGTAACCATACCTCAGAAGCGACAAAGGTCAGTAAATTTCTTCCACAATTTATGAAGGGGGATAATTTTGATAGTTTCATTCATATGTTCGAGAGGGTATATAGACAGTATGATGTTGACCAAGGGCCCTGGGAGCAGATCCTGACCCCCTTACTCCATGGCAAAGCTGTAACTGCTCTTTCCAAAGTGTCTGATGATTACTGCTTAAATTATAATGCTATAATTAATTGTTTGCTAGAATTTTTTCAGTTAACACCTGAAGCTTATAGCAAAATGTTTCGTGAGCATAGACGTAAGGCAGATGAAATGGTGTATGAATATATTGCTGAACTAAGCACTTATTTTTATATGTGGGTAAGTGGATGTCACTGTTGATGGGCTGGCAGACTTTTTTGTGAGGGAACAAGTCCTTAGCACTTTGCCTGGGGACATGAGGATCTGGTTAGCTGATAGATAATGCTCTACTGCAGATAACTTTAGGAAGAAGGGAGACATACCTAGCAAGCAGTGCATCACTGCACAGGGAAGGGACACCCAGTGTTGCTCATGGGTCTAAGGCAATCCATGGTGGACAGACCATACTGCCTCAAAAGAGTCTGTCAGTAATAGAGGGAGCCACTAATCCAGGTGCACATGCAGGACATAGGCTTGAATGTTTTAAATGTAGCCAGTGGGGAACAAAAGGTGGGAGAGCCAGTAAGTGGGAATGACAAAATGCCAACAATAGGTTCTCTTGAAACAACAAGGATACTAAACTGCCATCCTGCAGCTGTCCTGATAGGGACTGATTTTGGTGATGCTGTACCATGTGTTCATGCAGTTACAAGGAGTCAGGCTTGGAGACAAGCATGTGGGCCTGGTAGACTAGGAAAGACCCAGACAGACTGCACACTTGTAGCCAGGACTGGTGAGGTGGTTACTTCAGGGAGGAAGCTACCCTGTAGCAGTGAGACTGAAGGTGAGCCACAGCTGCTTGTGGGTACTGATGTTCCCTTGGACAGAGTGACTGGAAGGGCAGAGGTGAGTAGTAGTACCCAGGATGACAGTGAGACACCGCTGACAGAGGATGCCAGACTTCCTGTGGAAAGGGAGTTGGGAAGCGTTACAAAGAGAGCGTTGAGACAGGCTCAGCTCTAAGACCCTACATTACAAGGCCTGAGAGAGGTAGTTAGTGAGGTACCTGATTTTCAAGGGAAAGGGGAATCTGTATACTGGGACAAATGGTTACTGTATAGATAGTGGACCCTTGAGGCAGGGCTAGAGGGTGAGAGAATAATGAAGTTGATAGTGCCCAGAGCCTGCCATCTAGCACTTCTAGCCAGAGCCCATGATATTCCCTTTCAAGTCATATGGGCATAAAATGTACAAAGAGACATAATATGCATAATTCCCATTGGCTTGGGATTTCCAGAGATGTAATAGGGTACTACAGGACCTGAGACCAGTGGCAAAAGGTGGGCAAGGGAGGAGACAAGGTGAAAGCTTTTTTGATGCCTTTGCTGTGATTGAGGAGCCATTTCAGAAAGTGGCTATGGATATTGTAGGGCCTCTGAGCACTCAAAGTTCCACAGGAAAAAAAAATATCCTAGTGGTAGTAGATTATGCTACCAGATACCCTGAGGCAGTGGCTCTGTCCTCCTTTGAGGCAGAAAAGGTGTCAAATGCTTTGTTAGAGATTTTCAACAGGGTAGATTTCCCAAAAGAAATACTGACTGACAGAGGTGCCAATTTCATGTCAGACCTGTTGGCTTGTCTGTAGAAGTATTGTGGGGTGAAGCACCTAAAGACCACCCCCTACCATCGGCAAACTAATGGTCTTGCTGAAAGGTACAACTCTACACTCAAGACCATGCTATGAGCATTTGCAGACCACTTTAAGAGGGACTGGGACAAATACTTGTTCCATCTGTTGTTTGCTTACAGAGAGGCTCCCCAGGAATCCACAGGTTTTTCACCCTTTAAGTTGCTGCATGGGCATAGGGTGAGGGGCTCTCTAGCTTTAATTCGAGATGAGTGGGAGGGTGAGTGTGAACCTCACAATGAGTCTGTTGTGGCATATGTCCTAAACTCTAAGGCAAGGCTCAGGGAACTCATGGGCTTGGCCCAGGAGAACCTGGCAGAAGCCCAACAGGAAAAAAAGGTCTGGTATGACAGGAATGCTTGAGATAGAGAGTATGACATTTGGCAATAGGTAATGGTTCTCACTCCTGTCAGACACAACAAGCAGTAGGCAGCCTGGGAGGGACACTACATGATGGTAAGGAAGGTCAGTGATGTTAACTACATGGTGGAACTGCTAGGCAGGAGACAGGGGCACAAACTGTACTGTGTTAACATGATGAAACCATACCATGATAGGGAGTCCCTTGTGCTGAGCATTTGCAGTGGATTGCTGGATGAGTCTGAGGGGGATCTGGTGACTGATCTCCTCAGTGAGGCTCACATTGACACCTCAGTGGAGGTAGCAATGTCCCAGCAATTATCCCATACCCAGGTTCAAAAAATCCGAGCAGTGTTACAGGAGTTTGGCGACGTTCACTGGGAAACCAGTGTGCACCCACCCGGTGCAACACCATGTGGATACAGGACCCCAAAGGCCTATTAAGCAGGCCCTTTATAGGGTGGCTGACAGAGTCAAACAGACTCTGAAGGAGGAGATACAGTTAGCATTGGAGCTAGGGGTAATTTAGATGTCCAGCAGTCCCTGGTGCTGGTACTAAAGAAGGATGGCAGCATCAAGTTCTGTGTGGACTACAGGCAATTAAATAGTCACACAAAGTCAGATGCTTACCCTATGCCTGGGACAGATGAAGCCCTAAAGCAGCTGGGTGGGGCTAGGTATCTTACCACCACTGATCTAACCAAGGGTTACTGGCAGGTAACCTTGACTCCCAGTGCTAGAGAGAAAGGTCAGCCTCTGTGACTCCTTTTGCCTTGTATTAATTTACAAAGATGTCATTTGGGATGAAAAATGCCCTAGTGACTTTCCAGAGGGTGATAGACCATATCCAGTAGGAGCAGGAGATTTTGCCTTTGCTTACCTAGATGATATTGCCATCTACAGTCATTTCTGGCAAGAGCACCTTCAGTATGTCAGAGAGGTGCTGAACAGACTACAGAGGGCAGGGTTGACCATTAAGCTCAGCAAATGTCTGGTGGGTATGGCAGAGCTCTCCTACCTGGGACATAGACTGGGGAGTGGTAGGATCAGGCCAGAACCTGACAAAGAGGAGGCCATTCTGGCATGGCCTGCCCCTGTTACCAAAAAGCAGGTGAGGGCATTGTTAGGGACAGCAGGGTACTACAGAAAGTTTGTCCCAATTATAGTACCATAGCTGCTCCCCTCAGAGACCTGGCAAGGAAAAACAGACAAGATAAGGTAGTGTGGATCCTAGCATGTGAGCAGGCATTCCAGAAGCTTAAAGAATCTTTGGAAGGACCCCCTGTGTTAGCCAGTCTAGATTTACAGCAAAATATTAGTTGTGCAGATGGATGCTTTGAACCATGGGGTGGGGGCTTGACATAGCCAGATTTCTTCAGAGAGAGAAGAGCACCCAGTTGTTTATCTCAGTCATGAGCTCCAACCCAGGGAGGAATGCTATGCAGCTGTAGAAAAGGAATGTCTAGCCATAATTGTGGGTACTTCAGAAACTTCAGCCTTATCTCTATGGAAGGAAACTCACTGTAGTTACAGACCACGATCCCTTAACATCGCTACATTGAGCCAGACAGCAAAATGCCAAGTTACTACAGTGGAGCCTAGAATTCCAAGCATATGATGTGATGGTGCAGCACCACAATGGGGTTAGCAATGCCAACACAGATGGACTCTCAAGACAGGGAATGGGGTAAGGTATTCCTAGATAGGTTTAACCCCCTCAAGCAACGTTTCTCAAAGATCACTTAAAAAACTAGCTTGAGTTCTCATGGGGTGGAGAATTGTGAAGGCTGCCAGCCCAGCTAACTGGAATTTTGTAAATAATCCGATATCATTTGTGAATAGTAATATGATTTGTATCCTTGTCCTACAAATGTAAGAAAACGGTATGTATGTGCTGAGCTTCAAGAATGTAATCACAGTGTACCCTACTGGAAAAGAACAGAAATGTATATGAACTATATGCCTATGCAAATGTATGTTTTGATAGTAAGAAGCTGGAACATAGAGTTAACTTGCAAAACTCTAAGAAAATACGTTGAAATTGTTTATGACTGTGCTATAAAGTTAGTTAATGCCAGGAGACAGAATGTCTGCAGCTAGAAATTCTTTCTATTGTTTGGAAACAGAAATAATTACAGGTTTCAAAGGTAAAAGGATGTAACTGTTTTACGACTTCCAGTTACATGCAAGCTTCTAAGAGATAATGATTTTTTTGCACTGAGGTGCTAAATTTTGTCTCTGTTAGCCTAGGAACTGAAGGCATGGGTCAAAGAATGATATAATCTGAGATAACACAGCAGAAATGTTTGATAGTAATTTAAGAACTATTTAGAGTGTGAGTATGTGCATTTTGTATTTGTCTTTGAGCCTAAAAACATTTTCTCATCAGCACTTCTCATCTGTATTTGCCTGGCTCTGTAAGTAAGTAATTTAGGGCATAGTATCTCTTATATAAAGATAGGAATATAGCAAGATTAGTATAAATGTTTTCTCTATTTATTTGAGACTTTTCACTGTGTTGAGTTATTGAGTACTGTCTTGTGCTTTTATTATTTATTGTTAAATATATTTAAACCTTGTAATTGTCTTTGGTTTGTTTTAGAGATATTTAAACTCGTAGAGTACTTACATATGTATTTGTTGACACTGCACAGGTCTCTCTTAAATAGCCTTGGCCTTGGTCACACTTACCATTTGGATTATAGTAACACTACACAGTAGAATTGGTCACACTTTGGGAAGGGCCTTATAGTAACTGATAAAGAGTGGTTGGTGGCAGCTGGTACTACCTTATAGTCTGGGCAGAAGGGGGCATAGCTAGTGAACCTGTGCCAGCCTTCCCCAGGAGTGTCTGTGTGTTTCTGTATTCAAAGTGCGTGTGTGTGTGTGTGTGTGTGTGTGTGTGTGTGTGTGTGTGTGTGTGTGTGTGTGTGTGTGTGTGTGTGTGTGACAGTTACTTGGGCAGAGACATGAAGCACTGGTTGGACAGAGAGGGTACTGGAGGTTTTGGCTTGTCTACTCAGCTGAGATCTTAACAGGGTGGGAGGATAGCATGATGGTTAAGGTGTTTACTTTAATAACACAAGGTGCAGAGTTTGATTCTTACATGGGGTAACTCACTAGGCTTCAAATGGTCCCAAAGAGCAGCTAGCCTAGTAGCAATCTATTAACCTATGAACCTATAGCTGTGCCAGTGCAGTGTCTTACTGGAGATTTGAAGAGAGAAAGGAATAAACCAGCCCCAGACTGACTGTGATCTCTGTGTGCTCTTAAGGGAAATTGTACTTTACTGCGTGTGTACTTGTCATCCTCCCAATGTCCCAATGTGCATGTCCCTCCCTTGTGTTAGTGGTGAAAACTGAGGCTCCTTGATTACTGGGCCAGTGCAGGGGTGTCACAACTATTACCAGTTAACTCAGTATTTCATAACAACTAAACTGCTCTCATTGATCTGATTCTTTTAATTATATGTGCTTAATCAAGTTTTATATCCATTCACTAACATATATCCTAGGGATAACATGGGTGGAAATGCTTTCCATGTTTGTTTTTGATGAATTTTGACTGCAAAGTTATTATTCTACTTTATGGTATGGTTTGTTTCTGCACATACATTCTGTCTGGAATGATTACTGGTGGTTCTTTGTGACTATTGATAGCCTCCATAGAAGGTTAGCACATTATGCTGTACACATTAGTGTAGACAGTGGTCATGAGCAATGTATAGGTGATTCAAAGACAACAGATAACTTCAAACAAACAAAGTAAGTGACAAGACCATTAAATACAAACTTACTCAGCTCCCAGGAATCTGAAAACTTTAATAGACCATACGCTATAAAATAGCAGCAATAAAATCCAGGAAAAAACGGTTACTTAGCGCTTTCACCCGTATCAATGCTCGGCCATCATCAGAGTAAACCAGCTCTTCCAAAGCAGTTGTATTTGTAACTTCCACTTATGCACACACCCCTTCTATGTAAACCAGTCACTGTTAAAAAACAATTAACAACTCAAATACAAAAATCAAAAAGTCAATCGTAAATATAAAAAATAAAAGATATATTCAAAGTAACTTATATGTTAATCCTAGTTACAATAACTGTTCCTATAAACATATGCACATCTAAATACAGAATGATCTGTATTTTAAAATACTAGACAAAGATATGTGGTCATTAATACCTGGTGGTTTAGATGCATCTAGCCTAAGTTGCCACATGCATTCCCTCACCTCCAGTAAGGTCTTAACGTCACCCCCTCTGTCATTAGATGGAATTCTATCTATTACAAAAAATAAGAATTTTTTAAAATTAGGACAACTCAAACTGTGTGTGTATAGGGCATTATTTGTTCTTTTGTTTCTGATGTCTCTTACATGTTCCAGGATTCTGAGCCATAACTTTCTTATAGTTTTACCCACATAAAAAGTGGGGCAGCTCAAACATGTGGCAATATTCACCACCATCCTGGTGTTACAGTTGCAGTAACCTGGGCATCTAATTGTTCTGTAGTAGTTTTGAACAACTATGTAGGGACCATTGTTAATAGACTTACAAGTGCTACATAGACCGCATTTGTTCATTTCAGAACTTTTGTACTTCTCGGTATTAAACTCCATTTCTATAATTTCTTTAGGATTCCTACCCCTGCTATAGGTAAACATTGGAGTGTTCCCAACAATGTTAATAGTGTCCTTATCAAAAACACTTTGCCATATGTCTGTAATAATTTTCATAATTTGTCCTGACACCTCATTATAGGGTAAAACCATGACTCATTTTCTTTGATGTGTATTTGTGTTCAAAGCCAAAGTGCTTCGTTCACAAGTCTCCTTGCTCAACCCTCCTTTAAGGATAGGTTTAAAAACAGTAAGTCTTTTCACCTCAATCTCATTTCTTGTTCTATACAAAACTTGTTGGGGATATCCTCTCTCAATGAACATATCAATTAGTCCTGTTAATTCAATTTTTAACCGTTCGTCATCACTAATGAGTCTAGACAATCTAACCATTTGTCCTTTAACTATGTTCTTTTTCTGAAAATATGGGTGACAACTTTGAAAATGCAAAAAAATGTTAGAGTATGTCTTTTTACGATATATAATGGAGTTTATGTTAAATTCGTGTACCCCTTTATATAACAAAATATCTAAACAGTTACAAGTTTCGCCATGTATCTTGTGTGTAAATTTAAGAAACAGCGTGGTGTTATCAAGGAAATCAACAAATTTTTGGATCTCCTCCTTACTCCCTTTCCAAAAAAATCAAAATGTCGTCAAGGTAACGCAAATACAACATTATCTGATGCATGTACTCTGACAAAAACACCTCTACCGTCTCCCATTCTGCCAGTACTAAATTGGCATAAACCCATGGCTACTCCCATGACCTGTCTAAAATGTTCTCCCTCAAACCTAATAAAATTGTTAGACAGAATCAATTCCATAAGTTCAACAATCAAGCCTCGCTTAACTGTGTGGAAACCACTATACTTCTCCAGTTATTGAACATTTCAAGACCTTGTACCTGAGGAATAATCAAAAATAAATTAATGACATCAATTGTAACCATTATATAAGGTTAATCTATTTGAGTGTTCCTAATCACATCCAAACAGTGCCAAGAATCCCTCAGGATGTGTGGTAAACATTTAATAATGTTTTTACAATGAAAGTCAACAAAATAAGCCATTGCATCTGTTTTTGATCCCTTAGCTGACACAATAGGGTGGAAGGGTGGATCATTTTGATTTTTGTGAATTTTTGGTATCCCAAAAATGGAGGGAGTCACTGGTGAATCAACCATCAAGTAGTGATATTCATTATTATCAGTGATTCCCTCCATTAACCACTCATATAGGCACCAATCAATTTTAGTGTAAGCCATATACATTTTGTTTTTCGAAACTCTGATACATGTGGTAGTATCATTCAAAAGGTTGTACATTTTGTTGGAGTAATCCATACTGGACATAATCACTATCCCTCCCCCTTTGTCAGGTTTTATAACCCTATAATTGTTAGTGGATGTTAACTCGTGAAGACAAAATCTCTCTCCAGATGTCAAGTTGTAAATTGGGCCCCTTAAGCATCCTTCTAAGTTGTGTTTCACACATCTTCTCAAAGGTGTGAATACAGGGATGTGTGGGGGAAATAAAGGTACTTGGCCTTTTTAGCTCGATAATATTGTCTGTCCTTGGGCTAGAATTCTTGTAAACAAACATTTCTAAATTAAGCTGTCTGGTATACATTTTAAAATTAACCAAAATATTAGCTATTTCAATTCTGAACATAGGAACAAATGTAAACCCCTTCTTGAATAGGGACAAATAGTTCTCTATTAGTTCCAAGTTCGTAAAGTTGTAAATACAAACATTGTCAGCTCTGGTGAGATTACATATAAACCCAGTGTTAATGCATTCAACAAAACTCAATGAACTCTTCTGAGTATTATCGTCTATACGTGTGATTTCGATGTTCCATTAGTTCCTACTTCTAAACATATGTTAAACAAATGAGACTGTGATGCTAGTGTCAGAACGTTATCCAATTATGCAGACAGGAATTCAAAACACAACCCATCCTGGGCTGTATTGTCACATGTAAAGTCACAAAGTACCATTTGTGTCCCAGGCTGATTGTGTAAAAATGCTTCACAATCTATAGTGGTCTGCTGTTTCCCTGGGACCACCTCCATTTGTTGTAAAACCTCTGCTCTCTCCCCATCCCTTGCTGTTGCATGTGTAGACCCTGATTGCACTCGCGTATTTGTTCTGAGCACCTTACTGGATGGGGTTCTAAAAAAATGTTCCCATGATAAATGTCAGTGTCCGTCACCAAATCATCTTTGAAACATTCACCAAACTGTTCGTTAGCACTGTGAGTGTCCTGTCAGAAATTGTCCACAGTATTGTTGTTGTTTCCAAAGTCAGTTCTAACGTAGGTGTATTTAAACTCCCTGAAATGAGTATACACCTGGATGTTAATGTAGTCTCTACTGTCCCTATTAAGTTTAGCTGTCTTGATCTCAGGACCTTTTTTCACAAAATTGTCTGTGTCAGATAAAACCTTGTCATATTTATACCTGTTAAATTCAAACAGCAAATGTTTGGTGATACTGCTGTTTAAGTGCCCCAGCTCCTCTTTTAACAAGTCTAATCTATGAATGTTATTACGAATAATAATGTGCATTAATTCCATACCTGTCCAGTCAAAGAAAGCCAACAGTTCTTGAAATCCTTCTGTTCCTGCTTCACATCCCATTGGTAGTTTGAACATCCTTAGGCCCTTCGGCACCTGTTTTAGTTCAATAGATCTCTCGAGGAAGGTGTTGTCCATTTGCAGGGCTTTCAGTTTCTTAAGCTTACTTTCAAATATGGCAAGCTGTGCTTTTAAAGTGCCTGAATCTGATTGTTTTCTTGGTTCAAGCTTCCAGTCAGTGACTGGAGGGACAAGTTGAGATAACTTGGCTGTACAGTGGTCAAAATATTGTGGTATATGCAACACATCCCAATAAGTGAACAATATAATGGCATGTAATGATGAACCCCATACAAATGAAAGAACTCAGAATGAAGGACCAGTTCAAAAACACAAATATGGTGGTGCATTGTTAATATCGACGTTCATACTACACTTGAAGAATGCTATGTTAGGAACAACAGCAGCAGTAGCATAATAGCAAGTTTTGGGAGCTGCTGTTGGAAACAGAGTCTTCAGAGATTAGTATCACAGCTATCCACCCCACAAGATGAGATATAAACAGCACATACCCTACCATCCACATACCATACCATACCCGTATCCTGCCTATACCATACCATGCCATACCATTCCATACTATATCATACATATCATACCCATGCCTTACCATACCATACCATACCGTACCATACCATCCACATACCATACCATACCTGTATCCTGCCTATACCATACCATGCCATACCATACCATACTATATCATACATATCATACCCATGCCTTACCATACCATACCATATCATACCATACCATACCATACCGTACCATGCCGTAGCATATCATATCCATATCCTGCCCCTACTATACTATACCATACCATGCTCATACCATACTATATCATACATACCAGACCCATACTTTACCATACAAAGCCATACCGTACCATTGCATATCATACCCATATCATGCCCATGCCATACTTTTATTATTGCAATTTTATTTATTTATGCATTATTACATTATCACTCACAGTAGCATTAATTAATTTTTCATTAACTATTTATTATTCATTGAAGTTATATATACTATATTTAAATACACTATATTTAAATATATAGTATAATTAATTAACTATATACCATTTACTATGATAGTAACGCACATCACACTTTAATATTAAATAAGTCATTTATACATTTATATGTAGATCATAAAAAGTTATATGTATAGTAGTGATATTTAATATTAGGTTTAGGTACTGCAGGATATAGCTTTATTTTTGTAATACACATCACATACATTATTCATTTTACACCTTCATTTTGGGTGTTTTGGTGGTTTTTTACTCATATAATATCTTTACAAGTCCATTCTTACATTTTTTCTATCTATATAGTTAATAAAACATTCATTTGGAATCTTAAATTAATAGGAACGAGCACACTAACAGTTTGCACGGTTCTTATCGTAAGCGGTACAATACACGTATAATTGATGATATCTACATACTGATAAAAGGACGTTTAAGAAATATATGCAATAGAAGTATTTTAAACATCAATAGTTATAGGTTTTTATGAATGAAACACTTGCTTTGTGAATGAATATTAAGCATTTTTATGAATATAAATGAAGCGTTTCTTATGAATATAAATGCAGCATTTTAACATAAATTTAGCACTTTCAAACATTTCATTATGCATTATTGAGCACACAAGAATTACTTGTGTTTTATATGATTAATTTTGATTATTTAGGAATGATTATGAAGGTTGGACTTTATGCTTGACAGTAGCTACTGTGTATATTACGGTTATCAGATGTTACCAGGTGATTTATAGGATGTAACGTTTACTTGTTACATATATTTTTTTAGGTTACTTTGTTCCTTTAAACATTTAAGTGCAAAGCTTGTACTACATCACTAAATTAGTGTATTTAACCAACAGGAAGTGATGTTTTTACTTGTTTGAAAAAGTTTGGCAACCGCCAAACGAAAGCGCTTATTTGATTTGGATGTTACTTGATTTGGATGCTTGTATTTTATGTTTATTTAATTTATTCGAAGTAAAAAGAATTTATTCTTCAGCCAGTCTGTGTTTTCCACATTTTCGTTTGTCTGGGTTTATTGGTTTCGTTGGTGCTCTTATTGTCTCACTTCCTGAACAAATATAAGGAAATAAAAGAAGATATGATATTATAACGTGGCAGTTACACAAATTAACATTGTGATGAAGGGGATTACATGACATACTTATTTATTTATTTATTTTATTTATTTATTTTACATTTTTTGACTGGGATAGTCTGACTGGATATATGTCCATGTTCAGTGGAGGCCAGGGGAAAAAGTTCCACATACTAAAAGAGACAGTACATACATCACTGAGTGATAAACTCAGGCAGACGTGTAGAAAAATATAGACAAAGAATACTGGCAGATATCAATATATACAATGTCTGAAGACTTACATCTGATTGGCAGAGACGTATCAGAAAATATGAACATAGAATACAACCAGATTTCATAATTCACAATGCTTAGACATTCAAATGCTATGAGGCATAGATACTTGGTTAAACGGCAAGTTGGGTAGTAAGACAGATATTAGTGAAGTTGTTAGTCAGGTTTAGAACAAGAGCATAGCCAATGAGATGTGAGGTATTTTTTGAGTTCTCTTTTAAATAGGGGTAATGAGGTTTCCTTGGTAATGGTAGTAGAGAGTAGATTCCAGATTTTACCGGTTGAGTTGTCAAATATAGCATCGCCTGCAGAGTTGTTGGATTTTTGGGTCAGTATCAATAGTTTATAGCTGAGTGTAATGGCCTGGGGGCACTATGAAATGTGAGAATATTTTTGAGGGCAGGGGTGTTATCAGGTTAATGGAGTATTTTATGCACTACTATAAGCTGGTTGAACTGTAGAAGGGTAGGATACTCCAGCCATCCCAGTGCTTTGAGGTTCTGGCAATGCCGGTAGTGAATCTAATTAACATGCTGAGCTGAGATGACAATTCACAAGGACAGTACATAAATTACATGATGTTTGCAAAGTCCATAATTTGTCAGTATAAAATATAGGGAAGGCTTTGAAACCACTACCTCCTTTTGCAAGGATTGAACCTATCCCATTGATGTTACCACTGACCTGTGCATTAACTTCATATGCCACAGAAGAAGGCCTAACACATGTCTGTGGAGGATCACCCTTAAAGGGAATTATGGACTTCAGTATTCTAATGGTTATGCATCCCATTTGTAGTGTGTGCGGTGACACAAATGTGAGAGCAGAGTATGACACACATAATACCCATATTTAAGGCAAGCCTGTCTGATACAGTAATTGTGCAGATAAATAAGAACAGATGCAACACCGCAGTATTATGCATTGTATTTCCCAGAGCTGTGTATTGTTGGCATGTGTCACAGAAGGTAGCTGTGTGTATTGTCACAAACAAATGAAATTAATACATGAATTAAGAAATGATCCCTGATAATGAATGCCATATTAGCATGTCAGACTGATGACAATTAATTGACTAGGCTCATGTACATACAGTTGTGATCAGTCTTATATCAATGGCCCTTGGTGAAGGAAGATTGCTCTGTATTTTTGTAAACATACCACCAAAGAACTAGTGCACACTCATGTACAACACAGTGCTCAAAGTATGTACCACAGTAGCAATCTCACCATGACACTGGCAGAATAAATGGCTACTGCCATGAAATCCAAAGCTATGTTCACATGTGTTCATGTAACATATCAAGGGATATTACTGATATGATGTAATGGTCATCTTATGACATCAGTATGTTCACACAAAATGAATACCTATTCTAGAACTGAACATCAAGCTGTACAACTCCTCCAGCTAACAATATGGCTATTAATCACATGTACCACTGTGGAACTGTTATCAGAGCTGTTGAAATCCACCTATGTGAAGTTATTTAATCAGCTGTACTTAAGTTGACAATATTTTTTATCTTCTAAAATGGATGGTGGGTGCTTCTGTCACTCTACACATACAAAGTATAATTGTGGGGTATGCCTTTCCTGCTGAACCCTTAAGGACAGAAATGTTTACAGTCATTCAATGCTGGATTGCAACACTTGCCTAAGTATTCAGGAAATCAGTACCTTAGTGGAATCAATGAATGTGCAATGGTATAAGTGCATTGCCACTTGTCATATGTGTAGTTATGTGAAAGTATTACATCAAGTGTATGACTCAAAGAATCTGTGTCCCTGTAATGTTGCTGTATGTCAAACAAGATGGCCTGATGTTAAGTATACCCAAACACACCTATAACCCCCTGTTGTTGTCATAGTGATGGTAGAACAGCAATTGCGTGCAATGTAGATATAATCCCATACTGAAACACATGCTTTACTTATGCAACAACATACATTACATCATCTTATGTCCTCACTCCTGAGGACGTGTCACACTACAGCTGTTATGAATGGCATTCTACTCAAACTGCAGCATCAATCTTGAATACTGCCATTTCAAAGGAAATGTAGAATAAATTCTTGTAACAGGAACCAACATCAACACATGAATATAGCACATGTGGGTGATAACACTGTTAGCAACATGTACAATGAATATAAGAAGTGACGTCAGGATTTGAAGTATGTAACCAACATTACAGGCTAACGAGGGTTTGCTGAAGCACAAGTGTAACTACAGATTTATTTGGCAATTCTGACACTGCACATTTCAATGGATGACATCACCATTGTGTATTACTTTCATGCTTCTGTTATAAAGTGGTAATACAGCACAATCGCACTGTATAGATATACCGCATATATGTATTTGCAGCCTGTTGTACACAGTAAGAGGAAGAAACACACATTTGCAGATTAAAGTCATTCTTGTATTCAAACTCCTTACCTATGTATTGAAACAATCTACACAAAACTGTGTTATATGCATACACCACATGAGAAGTCTGACTGCATGTATGCCACACTGCATCTTTGAAAGGATGACATTAGCTGTGTCATGCAAAGGAGGTGTGTGTGCAAAAATGACTTCTGCAGCTATGCAGAATTCTAAATGTTGTCAATAGTAAGAAGTGTAAGACACTTATGCATCCATTTACATTTACACACACACACACACACACACACACACACACACACACACACACACACACACACACACACACACACTATTTGAACTCAGTACTTATTGGCTGCACAATATACATACGTGTGTTATATGCACATGTCACAGAAGAGGTCTGGCTTTCATTGTGTGAGAGTGCATTATTGAAATGATGACATCATCAGTGTGTTGCAGACAGTATGCACTTACAGATAGAGTTTAAAGGAGCTGTGGGCTTGATCTGATGATGTAAATGCTTCTCACAAGCAGGAGACAAATGAGCACAGCTGTTGAATTAACCCGCTAGTGATGCTATTGACCCACCATTACACATACACAAACACACACACACACGCACACACACGCACACACACACACACACACACACACACACACACACACACACACACACACACACACACACACACACACACACACACACATGTTTAATAGCATGAGATTAGAACCCCTACATATCTAGTTATACAATCTAGAGAATGCTGTACTTAATGCAATTTCCAGTGCAGAAGTCTGACTTTTATAGTGTGACAGTGCACTTTGTACAGGATGACATCAGCATTGTGTTGCAGTGAAGATGTTGGGAGAAGGGTCTGATATTGATGTGGACCCACCCTGCAGTGTAAAAAGTCTATGGCTTTATTGACACCAGCTGTAGTTAAGGTCATATTATCCAACTCCACACACACACACACACACACACACACACACACACACACACACACACACACACACACACACACACACACACACACACACACACGTTGACTGTTGTGAGATTTAAACCACCTACATATCTAGCTATGCAATCTAGAGGACACAGTACTTAATGAAAGTGTCACCAAAAAAGTCTGATGTCTATAGTGTGAGAGTGCACTTTATAAAGAATGACATCAGCATTGAGTTGCAGAGAAGATGATATTGGGAGAAGGGTCTGACACTGATGTGGACTCACCCTGCAGTGTAAAGCTTTTCCCTAGATACTAATTTGCTGATGCCAGCATTAGTTAAGGACAAATTTAATCCAAACGACACAGACACACACACACATGTTGACTGCTATGAGATTAGAATCCCCCTACCTATCCAGCTATGTAATTTAAAAGCACAGTACTTAACTTGTGCACCACCACAGAAGTCAGACTTTTACAAAGGGTAGTGTAACTAGGATTAACCCCTCATTCTATGTCAGAGAAGATACTGTAACATTGAAGGTTTTGGGCAAGTCCATACTTGTTGATATGAATGAGTAAGAGCAATGTTATGATCAATAATAAATGCATACTGCTGACTTGTGACAATTATGCTGTCATTAATGTATACTGAAGAACTGAGACTGACATGTACCTATGCTGTGTAGATGTGACACACACTTGTGAAACACAGGATGGACAATGAAGCACTCATGGGTCATTTGGTTATGATGATGGTATGTAAACCTTAATGAATTATAGTGTTATGAGCAGTGGTATGTGCTCATGCATGCGCAGCGACCATTGTCAATGCCATGCAATACTTAATGGTCCAATGCAGAAGGAGCAAATATGATGAAGTATGTGTGCCAAGGTTGTATGTGGTTGTGTACCATTTGTAAGAGATAGTGCTGCAGACCCATTTGTCCAGAATGAAGCATTCAGTTAACCACACAGTTCACTGCATTATGAGTATATTAAGCAGTTTTCATGTAATGAAGTAATATAATCCAGTCACAATACTTATTTTTGCTCAAAATCTCTTCCTAAAGGGCTATGCTGAGAAATGTATTTGCATAGAAGTGTTAGCACATGTGGCAATTATACATTCATGTGTTGATCTCGGACTGTGAAGTACCAGTGTACAGTGGTGCTCAGTGGTGCACCCTGCCAACATTTCCAGAACTAAGAATCAGAAAGAAGTTTTGTGATTCCAGTTACATTCACAAATTATCTGTTTTATCTCAACCTGTTGCAAACATATTCTTTGCATACGGTATAATACCTTCCAATGTTAGGGCAGAACTCAAATCACAAATGAAGTGTTGTGCTTGCCTTCCCCATTTGCATGATGTTAGGCTGTGAGCAAACTGTTCTCTGTTGAAGGAGAAAGTGAAACACTTTAATTTAATTTACCTTCTCTAGGGTAAACAGGCTTAGCAGTGATGTGTGGCCTTCAGCATTCTGGACAACACATAGCAGAGAAAAATCAACTTATCAGCATTAGCTTTCTATGTGGCACAATCTGTAAACTCTCTAAGCTAAATGAAAAAACAGGGTTCAACTTTGGTATGCAGATCATTTTACAAAGAGTGTCAGAATGTGATTATTATAATTTATTTTTATTATGACTTAAATAATACATAGGAATGACTATCATAAATTTGTTGCCTGGCCACATTGCCTCAATAATAGCTACTGAAATAATTTTTATACCTACTATATATGAGACATGCTTCAAGGGAAATAAGTTAATTGGGTGTACAATGTGGTGGAAGCAAAAACTAATCACATTTTGCAATAACACTTTAAATGCCATTTAGCTTCACATACTGCAGTTGCTCACTGCCAGACCTCGCACAAATTGCAAGGACTGCAACTGATAAAACAAAAGGGGTATAGACAGATACATAAGGATCACATTCACAGGGAAGACACTTATAAAATCAGGCAGTAAGAGTTTCACCTAATGCTGGGTTCAATCTCTTGTCACGATGAAAAATGATGTTTATAGACGTGATCATTATCTCAGCATCCCACCGAGGAAATCCTACTTCACAAACGTCAAAATCACACCTTTGAAGGGACAGTGATAGCCTAATCAGCCAATGGAAGATTTATGTATTATTCTTCAGCAAAGGAATGCCAGACTAAAAATGCCATAACCTGACATTTCTATCCATCAGCCTAATGCATACTCAACTGTACAAAGGAGTGAGAAGAAAGGGGTGAAGTTAGAGAAAGATATATAGGCACAAATTAAAGGTATGGGTCATTAAAGCACTTCTTTATGTTGTGTCCTCAATATTGATCTGTCATGCTCTGTATCAGTAAATGAAAACTCTGGAGATCAATATGCTGAAGAACAGGCAAAACCTGATGAAGACATGATTAGAGTAAGGTTGGTTTGTTAAATCTTTCTTATGGCCATGGATGTGTTGGCACATACTTAACTGGCTAAAAAATAAGATATTTGTCATTAAACATATCACAGAAGTACAAAAGCACAGTAAGAAATAATGTTACATCTATCTGGAATTGAATCCTTGATGCTATGGACAAAAATGATTCCTAAGACAACTGATTTATGTCAACACTCCTCAGAATATGTTCCACTTGGTTACATTCAATAGTCAAAGAACTTTTAGAGTAAATGTTGCCAATGACTTCCTTTTCTCTGTGTTATTCTGTATTTCAATAGACAGCATGTTTAAGTTACCTTTGCACGAGGATAACTGGACTAATGTGGGTGATGTCAGTACTTCTAAACTCATACTCCCATCAGCAAAATAGGTCCTTCTTTCTCCATTTCAGGTCAATGTAGTGTTGATGACAATTCTCTCCATTGTGCAGGATGCCAGTTGCACTGGAGACAGCCATGGTTAATCTGTTTCAAATCTCAGTCTTATATTGAGACAGAGTATTGTCCCCCTACTGGAACAGATGGCTGTAGAGCTTCACAAGGAGTGCTTCAAAAATCCTGGATTCATCAACACCCCACCTCTACTCTTTAAATATAGTACCATCATCTCCAGCACCAGCCATGCCTGCAGAAGTCAGGCAACAACTTGATGTCTGAACTAGTGACAAATTATAATCTCATATTTAACAGCTAATGCGCAAACGTGCACAACCGTGTCGACTGCATTTGCACAATGGAAAGCACAGAGAGGGACTGGCAAACAAAGAGGTAGGTATTCTGCCAAACAGCAATGAAAGTGTGAAACATGGCAGTGAGATTTACCATTTGTGATGCTCAACCTACACTCTTTTTCAGATGATCAGCACTGACATGTTTATAGACTTGGCTTGCTACCATTGGGGTCTGGAGGTTTAATAGGATGACTTTGAATGTTCTAGAATTACACACTGTAAAAAAGGTAGTTGATCAATGTGGGAATCAAACCTAAAGAAGAAATAATGCATACATTCCAAGGAAGGCAATCATTTGCCAGTACTGACTCCATAAATAAAAATTGTAACAATAACTCATATTCCTCTGCATTATTTATTGACCTGTCAAAAGCCTTTGACATGGTTAACCACAACCTACTGCTAGACAAAGTAAAGGCTCACTCTCTAGATCCTCAAGCCATACAATGGTTTAGATCTTATCTGGAAAATAGACAGCAAGCAGTACTTTGGTATAACATCCTGTCTTCACTACTACCAGTAAAAATAGGAGTACCCCAGGGCTCTATCTTAGGTCCCCTACTCCTCTCCTTATTTATTAACAACTTAATACTAACATACCCCAAGCCACCTGTATTCATTATGCAGATGACTCCACCTTAATCTGTACAGCCAAGAGTATAACCTCTCTCCACTCTCTCACCCAAACTGTTTTTAAGAAGGTTGAAGACTGGTTTATGCAACACTGCCTCCTCCTAAATCCCCAAAAAACAAAACTACTACTCTTTACTCCTACTCATAAATCATCTGTTCCTTCCTTCTCTATAACCTCTAACAATGGTACCAACATTACCCCAGAGACTACAACCCGCCTGCTTGGTGTAACTATTGATAATCAACTCAACTATGACATACACATTAACTCAACTATTAAGTCTGTCAACAAAAAATTGGCACCCTCTATAGAATAAAACCCTTTCTTACCCCTCCTGCAAGAAAAACAATTGCCCAGACTCACCTCATTTCCACCTTTTCTATGCCTCTGTTATATACACCAACCTATCCAAAAACAACCTCTCTAAACTCTCTACCTGTTATAATAGCATAACTAGATTCATCACAAGCTCCCCCTTTAAAACTCACCACTGCCTTAACCTCAAGCAGCTTGGCTGGCTAGAACTTCATAACCACATACTCTATTAACAACTACTTATTACTCAAAAGATCCTATACCACCCTAATAATACCCCTATCCTCACTAATCTTATTACACCTTATACGAATCTACCTACACTACTCTCTGCTAACAAACTTCTAGTCCCCTCTAATAAAGCTAACAGCAAAGCTGGGGATTCACTCTTCTCAAACACTGCAGGAAAATTCTGGAATCAGCTTCCTGCTGACTTAACTTCCCTTGCTTCTACTGCTCTTTTTAAAAAACATCTTAAAGAACATCTCAAAACTCATTGGCTCTGTCCATGCACTAACCCAGATTGACATATTTTCTCACTTCTATCCATAACCCTATACACGACTACTATAACCTCTACCTCCAAATTGACTTACTACTATTGACTCTTACTCAGGAATTTTAGAATAATATATATATTCTTTTCCCTTTTCTAAGACTTGCTTATACCTTCTACTGTGAGTTGTAGAATTGTTTAGTTTAATTTCCACTAAAAGTGTGTAGTTTTACAAATTTATTTTATAACTGTTCTCTATCAGAGTGCTAACTCTGTATTGTACTTCTCATAGTTATATGCATTGCTAAATTTCCCATTTTTTTGCTTGGAGCTTTTCTCCCCGGGCCTCTACTAAAAATGGACATATATCCAGCTAGACTAGCCCGGTCAACAAATGTAAAATAAAATAAATAAATAAAAATAAATACTATAGGATAACTCCCTTTCAGCCGTCTTCATTACAGATAAACTGCATTTAGTATGAATGGACATATACTTTAGATTGGCCTGTATGTGTGTGACTTTAAGAAGTCCTGTGGAATGCATTCCCATGAAAGAGGCAGTATTACTGTTTGTAAATGATGTCAGATGAACAGACTTTAATAAGCTGATTAATACAGGTTGGAATATGATACATATTACGTCACTATACATACTGTCCTAAACACAGAGTTGGGCTATGTGAGAAGAGAAGATGACTTTAACTTAAGTGTTCTGCCCATCATAGATAAGCACGTGCACTTCTAATTCATTATCGCAAGTATCCTGCTTAAACAATTACACGCACTTTCAACTGTTTCATAACTAAATCATTAATGAGATATGCAACTTAGAAAAATGTATTCATCAAAGCATTAATAAGACTTAGAAAAATGTATTTAGCAAAACATTAATGCGACATTTCTTGCAAAAGAAATTGTTATAATAGCCATTTGTATGTAGTGTTACATTCCTAATCAAAGTGATGTATTGAGTTGCATTCTGACACCCTTTGTAAAGCATGTGTGATCTGGATTTGAACCCTAGATCACCTTTGCTTTCTCATTAAGATCAGAGCACTTACATATTGTACCACAAAGACAATCACCTGGTGTGTAGATGTTCTGCACTAAGTACTATCCAGAGTACTAATGTCCACTCATTGCCCCTCATTGACACTAAGCCTATTTGAGATACAGAAGCCTGCCCAAATAAATTGTTTATTTTTTTTTCTTTAAGCAGGTAAGCTTGATTGTATGCTTCTCAGCAGTGATCAGGTGCACAAGGCAAGAAACAGAAAAAAAATTAAAAGCATATGAAATTCTGATAACATTTCTGCATTCCCTTCACACAGTATGGATTTGAACACCAGATCAACTGTATTATGGCTCCAAAGTCAGTCCATTTACAGATTCTGTCACAGAAATATATGTATATCAGGTGGCATAACTGTTTATGCTAATGGAGATTACAAAAATGAAATTGTTCACTCTTTCCTTCAACTGTGAGCACTGTTTACACTTTAAGCACTGCTGAAATTGCACAGGCAAAAAAAAATATATGACAATTTATATTCCACACAACAAAACACAAGCTGCAAACATTCCAAGCAACATGTGGCTTTAAGCAGGATTCAGACCCTGCATCCTCTTTTCTGTCTCTAAAATCATTTCATTTAACCAGTGTGATAACAATGGTACTTTGATGTAATCTAGAATTTCTTATCTTACTGTTGTTCAGAGTGCTGTAGCAAAGCACCTGTGCCACTCTAAAATGCACTACTGATAGCGTGCCAAATTGAATTTCTCAGTTTGTATCATAGACAGCAGACTCTCATTCACTGCTTTAAAACATTTCTAGATGAAAGTGAGCTTTGCCAGAATGCAAGCAAATGAAATTTTCAGTACTAACAAATATTGGGGAATATTAATGAAAATGCAGGCTTATGAAGTGTTCTAGATCTGTGTGTGTGTGTTGCAACCTGATCATATGTTCAGAAAATAAGCATTCACTCTGGCAGATAGTTCACTGTCTGGATTTGAACCGTCAATTTAGTGCAGTAACAACATATACTTAGTTGTGTTTCTTATATCTCTTTGCCACCAACACAGGAACTGAAAACACGTCGTACTCATTTGCTTGAACATGTCTAGAGCAATCTGATATTGACAAATACTTTACTCTAATAATAGCCCACACCATATTAATGTCAGATGGCAATGCTGCCAGCTATTTCTTCTCTTTATTTATTGAGCATCACCCCCTCCTCTCAGCTTAACTACAGAAATGCAATGGCATGTGCAATTATTTTCATCTTTGTTTCAGTGTGTAATATAGCTGATCAGAATTTAGAATATCAGTGTTGTTAAGGTTGCCCTCGTAGCTGTCAAGCTGCTTATACTTTATATTTTAAGACTACTCTGCATCATATACACACTTCAGAAAGATGGGCCTGTTCAGTATTGTTTTTTGTTGTAGTCAGAGCAATCAGTAACACTTGCATGTTATTAGAGGCTGCCATTGCTCCTCCCTACAGTTTAAGGGCATGTGCATGCAATCATGTAGCTACTTACACCCAGTTTACATGCTCTACATCAAATGGGTTTACGGTATTCAGGAATACTTATGATTTCACAACTAATTTGCATATTCACAGTGCTCAAAGGGCTAATCTATACTGTATAAAAGCAATGGTGTAGCTATGGAAGTGGAAGGATGGGGCCTGATTGGATAGAGACAAACTATTACTGCCAGTTACTTGAAGGAGATTGTTGAATTACAGCACTATTTCATAAGGTATGGTTGTCCTCTTCATAAACTGCTTACATGTTCATATTTGCTTGTATTTCAATATGCAACAACAAAAAAGAATGTTGATATTCATGCAGTTTTAAAAATTCACTGCTGTTATACTGCACGTATGTCAGTTCTTGCTGTGCTTTCCAAGTTAGCATGGTTACATCACAGTATTGTGTTATCATTTTCTATGGGAATTTCACAAATTACTGCAGACAACTGTAGTGTGTTTATTGTCAATTTCATGGTTTTGTGCATGTGTAGCTAACAGATGTGTTAGGCTTCTCAGATCCCCCATGGCAACATTCACAACAGTGAATAGATCAATGGAAATTGGGTAATTGAACTTTGAATTTTTGCTTAGTTGTTGATAATCTTGAATCCAGCAGGGATTACTGCTGTCATCATTATATAAATGTTAACAGAATGGATGTAATGGTAATGCATTAATATTTCTTTTTTTTTTTTTGTTGTTGGCTATGGGTCTACCTTAGCTTGTGTGTAGCCCAAAATTAGCATTGAATGTTTGGTTGTTTTGTGCTGAGGATGGGTGCACTGACTTTCTTTGAGATGAATGCTTTCTTCATGTGCTACAAATGTTTTTTTTTCTGTTTCATGTCATACATGATTATGGCAATCAGACAATTTGTTCCATGCAAGCCACCATTCAGTGATGCACAAAATGAGGTAATCATTGAAACTTTATGCTAGCAAGTATCCATCCTGCTTGACAGAGGCAGAGGTAATATGTCTGCAGAAAAAACAATAAAAATACGAAAATGGAAACAGCGCACCAAAAACCGCACTTTATTTAATCTCCAGTAAAAGCCACAGATAATCCAACAGGTATCCAACAGGTAAACGCTTTAGAACAAGACAATGCGTTTTCGTCCACTTAGTATTAAGACTTCATCAGACAATTAAATACAAATTCATTAGTCATTATATAGTAAAATTAAAAAGAAAATGACCAATAAAAACATTTGCATTCTGCCTAAACCAATAAAAACAATGGGGCTCATTAAGAAGAGAAAATCTGTGTATAGTGAATGATGTCATAAAATCCTATTGGAACTTGTTCTGAAGTTTAAAAACTTTTAAAATAGTTGATCATGCTGTACTTAAATAAATAATTTAATAATTTATTCAAATAAATAAATAAATATAGTAAAATCCTCAGTAAATCCATATGACAATGTATGTGTACTACGATAGTATTTTTTGATCAGGTATTAGATTTAATTGTAGTAAGTATGGCACCACCTACTGTTCTTTTTAAATCATTACATATTTGGCTCATATTTTGGCTGCTCTCAGTTTCAGCACAGGGGATAGGGAAATGCACTCATTTAGACCAGGCTGTTTGGTGGCTTCTAGTAGTATTTGCCACCATAGTTCTTTAAACTCAAGCCATTCTTCCCAGGGACCACCTCATTTCTTTTTTCACCTGCTCCAACACAAAAAAAGAGAATTTAGAATCTTTGCAGATTTTTGTGTGTTTGTATAGAGCGTTCGTTTCTTTTTTCTTAAGTATCTCATAAAGGTGTTCGTATATTCTTCTTTTCAATACTCTTTCGGTTTTTCTGCGTAGTAAGAGTTGCAATTGGAGCACATGGCTAGGTATACTACTCCCTGGGATTCACAATTGTAGTGTCCTGTGCTGTGTATATTCATTTCCCTAGCTTCTAAGAGTATCTCTCTTTTGTTAGAGATGTGTGGGCACTGTTTACAGCGTCCGCATTGATAAGTTCCATTAATGGTACTTCTGGTACATGTCTTCCCAAAAGTATTATTAGTGTCATTAATTTTATTGTTTTCTAATAATTTTTTGATGCTGCGTGCATTCTTGTAGACTACTTTTGGAATCCTTTCCTTTATGTTAGAAATGTCCGAAAAAGTTATAAATTTGTCCCACTCAATTTGGAATATTCTTTTTACCTTAGAATTAAACAAGTTGAATTCTAAAACTAGTGCTGATTGGTAATCAGATTCTACTTCTTTGTTGTTCTTATTGATATTAGAATGGTTCCCAGTAGTGTCAGCATTTGTAGTAGAATTCATAATATTAATCACACAACCCTTTATAGGCTTAAATTTTGTTGGTCTATTTTGTTCCACCTCTTTTCTTATGTCTTTGATAAAATCAGGTGGGTATCCTCTTGCGCTGAACATACCTTCCAAGGTGTTGCATTCGAATACGAAGTCTTCATCCCTGCTGGTCATGCGACACCCTCTCACAAATTGTCCCTTGACAATGTTCTTTTTACAGTGTGGGGATGTCTGCAGAAAAAGCATATGGCAGCAGGTTGTCACTGACATAAATGCAGTGGCCATGCCAGAAACTGTGATCAGGTGAGGCACTGTACCACTGATATGATTACAGCAGCACACAGGAAGGAAGCTGCAGTAGCATGAGAACAGATGAACACTTAGTGGGGGTCCTGCTATGTAATCAACTCTCACTAAAAATGAGCATATCCTGCCCACTGTAAGAGATACAGACAACTCAGTAGAGGCTTCACACAGAAACCTTGATGTTGGTGCTGATGTGGACAACAGGCCAAGTGTGTCCTGGGAAGAAATTCCAGACATACTATCTATCTATTTATATATATATATATATATATATATATATATATATATATATATATTTGTATATATATATATATATATATATATATATATATATATATATATATATATAAGGCATTTAATGTCATTCTTGACATCTTTCGTTTTACTACTTCTACATCTGTAAACATCAAGATGTGTGCTTTAGAAGAGAGGAGAGTCCAACCGGGATTGTGTTGGTGGGGAATGGTCAGTCTGATTGATTTGGAGATATTTCTTAAGGGGAAGCTAGGCAGGCCATTATTCTCTTGTCCTTGTGTCATTTACATTGTGATGCTTATTAGCCTTCTTCCTACCAGTTTTCCAGGGACATCAGAATTACCATATGAAAGACCACCTGCAGGTGGTAAGCACAAACTTTCTTTGATTCGTAATAACCATTATTAGGTGTAAGCCTGAGGAGAGAGTAAAAAGTATTATATTCCTTTAACATCTGAAATCATTTAACATGAGTATGTAGAAGAATGTTTGGATCATTTCCACTCATTATTACTCTACTTCTTGTGTTTATGGATTATTATCACTGATTATCCTGAATGTGGCAGTGTAGATCTCATACCACCTGAGGTTCAGTCTGTATCTATGGTTGCGGCTCACACATCCACTGGCCTTATTTCAGACACAGTCATTATGCCTACACATACCCATTCCACTGAAGCCTCAGATATAGGACAGATTGAGGGTGACATAATTTATTGGGGTAGTGTGGTTACTCCAGGTACAGAGCTGGTTTAGTCTGTTGTAGCCATTGTAAGGGCATGGCACCACACAGGAGGGTTGCTACCAGACATGTATAGGGCCATAATGGAGGCACAGGCATGTCCAACCATGGCATTGGACGAGATTGTGTGAGTCCTAAATGTGGTGCATTCTGACATGCATGATTGCCTTAACTGTGTGGGTAACTCATTGGATAGGATTAGTGACACTATGGAATGAGCAGTGTGTGGGATGAAACATTAGCTGGTGGAGAGCCAGAATCCTCATGTGCATAAATCTGCCACATCATCTGGTGTTAGCTGATGTGGCCGTGCCAGATCCTGCTCCTTTAGTGGCACTACTTCTGCTGCTCCATCAGTGATTGGGGGTTCCACACCCAGATGTGGTAGGCTATGTGTCATGGTCCTGGACATAGTCATCCAGCAAGCATTGCTCATGTTCAGGTAGCACCCCAGTTCAAAACTGGGACAATGGAAATGGCAGACAACTCTTGGCAGAAGCAGTTCACATGGTTGGGAGTGATGACGCTACCATGCATGGCTCACACCTGTCTGACAGAGTAGGACATAGTGCTAGCACAGAGATTGATTGTGTTCATGCAGACACACACACATTTCACAAAAAACTGCCCATATTGACCTACACACATGCAAGCTAAGAAAACCCTAGTGTTAATTGGATACATCTCCTATTAGTGGCCCTGAGATACTTCCTACTTTACTGAATGCTTTGTGTTTCTACCTCACACACACTCACTACTTTGGTATCACTCTTGGCCTACTGCCCCACCCACTATAAAAATGATGATGACTGCCATGCCCCTTTGCTTATTTGGATTTGACTTAGGTTGCATGTATGACTGATGCACAGTGTGGATAGCTAAGAGTCTTTCTCAATATATTGAATATATGCATATTTATTACATAACAGGATTTTGGACATTTTTTAAATACCCATTTTGGAAGTTTTTTTTTTTTAGTTGCTATTGCAAGTCATCCATTCAGACTAGTGATATTGCATTCCTACTTATTGATCTGCTTGAGAAATTGTTGATATAATTATCCTGTTGGCTGTTTTGTGTACAGTGGCTAAGTGACTGGCTTGATGCTGGTTATTGTGTGCAGTGTATAGCTTTATACTGCAGATATCATTCTTGTAGGCCAAGAATGCTATTGGTGGACATGTCACACAGATTCTGATTGAGTACATTTATGAGTAACAGTATGCAGGTGTTTATCTTCTTATACATTTGTTTGTGTACTACAGGTTCCCCACTTATCTTAACATTACTGCAGTTATGAGCCATGTACTTTGCAGCTGTCCATAGGTAAGTAAAGTCTGTGGACATTAGAAGACATCACTTTTAATATTTCTATGTGCTTGAGTTGTTTTGTGTATTATTTTGCTGTCTGGTGTGTGTGTGTGCTATCATTTGCCTCTTAGCTAGAGCAAGGGAATATTGTACATACCTACATCTTCTGGCTACCTCTGCAGCTGGAGGTTCTCCATCAGAATCCTCATTTGTATGCGTTGGGGATGCTGGCCCTGCCTTTGGTCCAAGAATGTGTGCTCCTGGCCCTTACTGCCCCATGTCACAGCTATTTCCTCAAGATGATCTTGTGCAGCATGGCACAGTCTGTAAGAATTTCTGCATGGGTGCCCAGATCATAGTGCTGTGCACTCCTTGATATGTCTAGTCAGTGGAACCATGATTTCAGCAGGCCAAACACATGCTCTATGATGTTTCTAGTCTGATTTTGGGCATCATTGTCTCCTTCTTCTGTGGGTGTGTGTGCATTTCTAATGAGTGTCATGAGCCATGGTTCCAGTGAATAACCTGCATCACCCAGTAGATACTTATGGAGCATCATCCCTACCAAACTGTGTGTAAAGCTCTAAGGTCTGCCATATGTGTGAGTCATAGTAACTTCCTGGGTTGCCTGCACAGACATTGAGGATGATCCCTTGGGCATTACATACCACCTAGCAGTTGATTGTGTGCAATCCCTTCCTGTTGATGTATGTCCTTCCCTGTTCACCAGATAGGGCCTTTATTTTTATGTGAGTGCAGTCTGTGGCCCCCCAAAACTCAAGGAATTGTGCTACTGCATACAATTCCTGCATTGTTTTGCTCTCTTCTCTGCTTTGCATGGAAAATAAAAGTACTCCCTCACATGATCTAGCATATAATTAAGACACTGGCACAATATTCTGGAGGCTGGCTGAGGCCTGTGATATCCCTCGTATATCCCCTGTGGATCTCTGGAATATACCAGTAGCCAATATCCTTAATGCTACACATACCTTCATTTCCACTGGTATAGGTTGTCCTCAATTTTCCCTGGGCCTGAGGTGGGGGTGGCAGAAGTTCAGAGTTCATGTAGTGTTTCCCTGTCAACCCTGTATCACTGTACTATTTTAATATCATGTAGTCCATGATATATTAAACAGGGTTCATGGCAAAAGGCTACACTATCTCTTCATGGTTACTTTATAGCTTCCAGAATGGCTCCGTTATCTTGGATTTGTTAATTAGCATGTAATTCAGCTGATTTTGCTTTCATTAGCATACTCTGATGTTTACCTTTGTTGGCTCTACAGGATGTGTAGAACCATTTAATGAATACAAGACAGCAGTGCAGAAATTAACGGTTAATAAATCCTGTGCACTGTTTATAATGTGTATGTATATCAAATGGGTGTTTCACATGTTTGGCACATGTCTGACCTATACAGCGCTTCCCTTGATGGAAATAATCAAAAGGTCATAAGGTTGGAATATGCACACACATAGACATAGACATACCTGAAGACACCCCGGAACCTCCAATGAGCGACTCAGTCCAATATAAACACCACGATTGTCAATTCAAAAGTTTAATCCACATAACGTCAGCATTAACATTCAAGGATGCTTTACGAACAACAGAAAAAAACGTATGCAGACGATAGCACCATAGAATACATACACTCAATAGAAAAAAAGCAGCAGTTAAGCGCTTTCAACCAACAAACAACTGGTCTTCCTCAGAACTGCTAAATGAAGCGTTCTAGTTGTTTAAATCAACTTTTAGGCGCCAAAAAATTTTTTAAAAAACCATATCACTTCTTAAAGGTATATTGCACACTTATATTATACTAATTATTGTCTACTGATGGTAACTAATAATAATACAAAGGTTTATATTTCCACTTGTTTTGCATATTTTCAATAAAAAGTACAATGTACTGCCTTACTGTAAACGCTCTAATACTATCAATATACTTGATTATTAAATTATATGAGCATGTTCAGTATGTTATTAAATTATAAAAACTATAAGTAATTAAATAATTAGAAAAATCATAAACCTGAATGATAATATACAAAAGCATAAAAGCCTATTCTTAGTAACATATTCGATAACATTAATAAAAAACAATAATAAAAACAATATGTATGTATGTAAACCATACACTATACAAGTACAATATGAGAATACACTCGAAAAATACACTGTAAGATGTATAAATTCATCACTTGTGTATAAGATCAATACATATTGTATAAAAAATATGATGTTGAATAAAAATTATGATGTTGAATAAAAATTAATTGTATATTATATATAAACTGTTGTAATATAAACAATATATAAAATCATAAACAAGATGTACTGAGTGTCATAAATTCACTAAAATAAATTAATAAGGATATATATATAATAATTCAACAAGATATACTATATGAGTTGATATATTAGTATTATGAAACTTGTGTGATTTTCCTAATCAATAATACAATACTGTATGTAATATTAAATACTTAATTGAAAATCCCTATATTAGTAATAAACTTTTAATGGATATGTTGTCATTTAACCCCGGTGGATAAGTTGCGTCAGTATACAACTGCCACCATGTCTCTCTAAAGGCTATTAATCCTTTGGCGTCTCCACCCATGGGGTTACTTGGAATTTCCTCCAATATTGTAAATTTAAAAGTGTGTTCAACACCCATAGACTGAACGTGTCTGTATAGGGCATTAGTAACATCCTTCTTCCTAATGCAATATTGATGGTCATATATACGCTTTTTTAGACTACGTTCAGTCCTCCCCACGTAAAACGCGTCACAGAGTTCACATATAGCTAAGTATATGACATTTTTAGTATTACAATTTCCATTCTTGCAAATGATAATACTTCCATGTCCATTCTTTAATACAATCTTTCGGCCACTATATATATATTTGCAATAATTGCAAGCCCCACACTTTCTACTACCCTGGTCAGAACTGCGTGACTTGCTTACTCCTGGATGGTGTTCTAGTAATTTTTTCATATTCGTGCCCATCCTATATACAAAATTTGGCTTGTGACCTAATATACTGACCAGGTTTTGGTCACTACTTATTACAAACCAAAATTTTAAAATAATTATTTAGTTAGTTAATAGTTATTATGAGGCAATTGATAATGACAAAGATCAGAAAGTAGTAGTTGAAGGTAAAGTTGTTACATACCGACATTTTAATATTTAATATTTATAATTATACGGATTTATCGATTAATAAAACATATTTCAATTTGTTTGTGAAGGGTTTGAAATATATACCCAACCCCAAATTTTCATTAACAGATGTACTGATTGATTTTAAAAAATATATTAGGAAAATTAACTTAGAAGTATTTTTTAAAGATAAGAATATTAAGAATGCGAATAATATTGAAGGTGATGTAAATAATAGTCAAAAATTGTCAATTAAAAGTAAATTTACACCTTCGAATCACCCAATTATTGACACATTTGACAAGATCGTCACTAGAGAGATATATAGTGAGTACAAACAACTTAGGACACAGAAAGAGTTTACTAATTTGAGTTTGGAAGAAAAAAGACTACTCCAATCACTGAGAAATAATAATTCTATAAGGCTTATGAAACCCGACAAAGGGGGTGTCATTGCTATATATGATAATATGGACTACATACAGAAAATTTATGATATTTTACATAATACGGGAAATTATGAAACCATTTCTAGGAATGAATTACATATAGCCTACCGCAGAATTGATTCTTATATTGAAGAATACTTATTGGATGCGAGAATTACTAATGAGATATACAAATTTATTAAAGTTGAATATCCCAAGTTGGCTACTATGGTGGGAATCCCGAAAATCCATAAAAATATTAATAGTCCCCCCTTGAGACCTATAGTTTCGGGTAGTTATTCGAAAACTTTTAAGATGGGGAAGTTTATAGATACAATCTTGAAGAATATTTACACCCTCATTCCACATATGGTTAAGGACTCGTGGTGTTTCCTTTCCAAGTATCCAGTTTCCAATATAGAGAATACAAATTCTAAGTTTATTGTCACTATAGATGTGATTGACTTATTTTCTTGTATTCCTAAACACGAAGGTTTGGAAGCTTTTTCTAACAGTTTGAAGAGACATACAGACTTGGAATGGGAAACCATATGTCTATTAACAGAAATGATGTCATTGGTTTTAGAAAACAACTATATTTATTTTGAGGGTGAGTTATTCAAGCAGACTAGGGGAGTAGCTATGGGGGCGGCGTGCACCCCAATTTACGCCAACCTAGTCATGCTCAATTGGGAGGATGAAGTTTTGTTTAAACATCCGTCCTTCTCCAATGTCATCTATTACTCCAGATTTTTGGATGACTTGTATTTATTATGGCAAGGAAGTAAGGAAGATCTGCTAATTTTTTTAGAATATATTCATAATAGCAGTGATTATCTTAAATTTACGCATGCAATAGATCCTAGAGGTTTACCATATTTGGACACCTTGGTAACACATGAGGAGGGGAAAGTGACATCTAAAATCTATAGGAAGGCTACCTTCTCCAATAATTACTTGGATTATACCAGCTGTCACCCTCCTAAGGTCAAACACAATGTATTTAAAGGACAGTGTATAAGGGCCGCAAGAATGGTTTCTGAATTTTTAGATTTGAAAAACGAATTAGCATTAATTCAAAGTTTTTTTCTAGAACGGGGTTACCCAAGATGTAAGTTGACAGAGACTGTGGCATACATATTAGAACACTGGGGTACAAGATACAAACCATTATTGGGTTCCGGTGATATACAAATTCACCCAAATTTGAACAACACTGGTGTCGGACCGAGTTACCTAAGGGCATGTATTTTACCATACAATATGGGTACCGACAAAATTCAACATATTATTTTAAAATTTTGGTTTGTAATAAGTAGTGACCAAAACCTGGTCAGTATATTAGGTCACAAGCCAAATTTTGTATATAGGATGGGCAAGAATATGAAAAAATTACTAGAACACCATCCAGGAGTAAGCAAGTCACGCAGTTCTGACCAGGGTAGTAGAAAGTGTGGGGCTTGCAATTATTGCAAATATATATATAGTGGCCGAAAGATTGTATTAAAGAATGGACATGGAAGTATTATCATTTGCAAGAATGGAAATTGTAATACTAAAAATGTCATATACTTAGCTATATGTGAACTCTGTGACGCGTTTTATGTGGTGAGGACTGAACGTAGTCTAAAAAAGCGTATATATGACCATCAATATTGCATTAGGAAGAAGGATGTTACTAATGCCCTATACAGACACGTTCAGTCTATGGGTGTTGAACACACTTTTAAATTTACAATATTGGAGGAAATTCCAAGTAACCCCATGGGTGGAGACGCCAAAGGATTAATAGCCTTTAGAGAGACATGGTGGCAGTTGTATACTGACGCAACTTATCCACCGGGGTTAAATGACAACATATCCATTAAAAGTTTATTACTAATATAGGGATTTTCAATTAAGTATTTAATATTACATACAGTATTGTATTATTGATTAGGAAAATCATACAAGTTTTATAATACTAATATATCAACTCATATAGTATATCTTGTTGAATTATTATATATATATTCTTATTTATTTATTTTAGTGAATTTATGATATTCAGTACATCTTGTTTCATGATTTTATATATTGTTTATATTATAACATTTTATATACAACATACAATTAATTGTTATCTAATATCACACTTTGTATATAATATGTATTGATTTTATACACAAGCTATGAATTTATACATCTTACAGTGTATTTTTGAGTGTATTCTCATAGTGTACTTGTATAGTGTATGGTTTACATACATACATATTATTGTTTTTATTAATATTATCGAATATGTTACTAAGAATAGGCTTTTATGCTTTTGTATATTATCATTCAGGTTTATGATTTTCTGATTTTTTTAATTATTTAATTATGTACAGTTTTTAGAATTTAATATATACTGAACATGCTCATATAAATTAATAATTAAGTATATTGATAGTATTAGAGCGTTTACAGTAAGGCAGTACATAGTACTTTTTATTGAAAATATGCAAAACAAGTGGAAATATAAACCTTTGTATTATTATTAGTTACCATCAGTAGACAACAAGTAGTATAATACAAGTGTGCAATATACCTTTAAGAACTGACATGTTTTTTTAAAAATCTTTTTGGCGCCTAAAAGTTGATTTAAACAACTAGAACGCTTCATTTAGCAGTTCTGAGGAAGACCAGTTGTTTGTTGGTTGAAAGCGCTTAACTGCTGCTTTTTTTCTATTGAGTGTATGTATTCTATGGTGCTATCGTCTGTATACGTTTTTTTCTGTTGTTCGTAAAGCATCTTTGAATGTTAATGCTGACGTTATGTGGATTAAACTTTTGAATTGACAATCGTGGTGTTTATATTGGACTGAGTCGCTCATTGGAGGTTCCGGGGTGTCTTCAGGTGGATTGCACTACCAGTCGTGAGTTTATAGACATAGACATACACAGACACACACGCAGACACACACAAACAACACACTAGGTAGATAGATATTATACAAGCAGGAAGCAGGCCACAGATCTTAGTTTGTGTTGCATGTTGCAGGCAATGCTGCATAAGCCCTAGAACACTGTTTGATGACCATATCACATAACACCATGGCCTTGCAGAAAATGGGCTATAGCTCAACCCATGTAAAAATGAGAAACATACTATAACATATATTTGGAGTATTGAAAAAATACTTCTGATTTCTAGACATTGTAGGAGGAGAACTGTAATACACTCCATACATATGCAGCAAGATACTTGTGCCATGATCAACAAAATAGCATTACACAAACAAATAGATTAACAGGTAAACATCATGGCAGGGCCTTCCATAACAGTTGTATCAGTAGCAGAGGAATAGGTTTGAGATTCAGGGGAGGAAAATGCAGTAACAGTACGACAGCTCATGCAGAGGTGGGAGCAACACAGTGTAGCACTGATAAAGAAATGTCTGGTCCACAACAACTATAACTCATGATACAGGAACAATTAGTCAATGAAGTATACAGGATCACACCTATGATATCAGGAAAGTGCATGGATTGACTGCTGTTATGAACCAGACATCACCATAACCACCTAGGCTAGAGTTAGGGCTAGGCATATTCATCATCACTTGAACATGTGGAGGAGACAGAGACAGGTAATATCAACACTGTAATATACAGCAGAGTCATGTGATATGAACAAGGTAGGCATGTCCTTTGGGTGGTTATGGGAAGTTACGGATGGTATTCTATATTTCTGGGGTTGTGTTGCCACAAGTTGAACACTGGCAGTATCCATTGTGCTTTCTTGCAGTGGTTGGGCTTGATATGGTCCATCACCTTAGAAAAAGCAAACATTTCACCTGATGTTGTAAATATTCATCTGTTCTTGACTTGTGGCTGTACAGTTCTGATCCTCAGACCTAATCTGTTAAATAGCTCATGTCAGGCAAAAAAATCTCTCAAGCTACTAGTCTACTTACAATGCCCCTCTCTACATTACCTCAGATCTCATTTGCCGCTCTTACAGCAAGACACGTTAGCCAACTCTTCTCTTGTAGCTAAGTAAAACTTTATATTTTTGTCCTTTTTTCTCTTGGTTACTACTATTAATCTTTAGAATCTTTAATTTTCTGATCTACCCTTTCATGTGAGTGTGTTTGTTCCTTTCCCTTTTCCATTGGTAATTTCCACTACCTTCGTTGGTATTCTCCCCTCTCCTTTACACCATTGCTGGTAGTGCTTTTCTTTGTCGTGTGACTGTTTGTTGGCTTATCTTCTTTTTTTCTTTTTCTTTCTGCCTCTCCTGGTTTTTATTTAGGGTGATTTTAGATAAATCCAAAAGCTCCACTACTGGTTTCAATCAATGTAAGGAGTGCGGCAGGAAAATGCCAAACACAGATGGCCATGATTGTTGTGTTTATTGTTTGGGTGTACCCCACTTAAGTATTGACTATACTACCTGCTTGGGTTTCAGTAATAGAGCCATGGTAGAACATAAAAATATGTTTATTCTCAATGGGCTTCTTAAATCCCCTTTCAAAGAAGCCTTGTCCAAGTCCAACCAGTCTCCTCTGGCCTCTGGTTCCAAAACTTCCTGTTCAGTGCCTACATCTCCCTTCGCACCGACTGATAAAAAGCATAAGCATGCATCTGCAGGTTCCTCTTTGGAACCAAAATCTAAGGTTCCAAAGCTTTTGGAATAGACTGAATTGAATCTTCAGTACTGTTACCCTTATCGGTACCACCAACACCGACCACTAAGCCCACTCAAACTGTGACTCCTACTGCTTCTACTTTGCCTACAGTTCCAACACCAGCACCAATTGTCACTGCTGCCATGTCAGTGCCAATATATCCCACAGCCCATCAGCTGGTGCCGAAGACTGATAGTTCTACTCAGCGCAGGACCACTTATTCTGCCTGCTGTGATCTCTCCTTTGGACAACTCCCTAGCCCCTGTCTAGAGAGGCCTGAGTCCCCTTCTGGATTGTCTGTTTGCTCCACCAGAAGTCTCTCAGAAGTTGATATAGTATGATTGGTGGATCAGATCCTGACAGCCAAGGGTGTTTCATCATCATCTGAGGCCCCTCCCCCTTCTGATGTGGCGGGGGTTCTCTTACAACTCCTTCTTTTTCTCTTCTGTTTCAACTTCACAGGTCCAAATAACTTCAGAATCGACAACCTTTTTTGTTTTTGACACTGGGTATGGCTCTGTCGCCTTCAGTGCCTTCAGGACTGACGGGTCCACAAGACCATGTCTTCACCAATGGCCCAGAGGGTTTTGAGTTAGCTCTGATTTTTTTCTATGTGGCCAGCCTTGCCTCTTTGGGCTGCTCTGCCAGAGGACCCATCCTTGGTTCCAGTTTGTCAAGTGGGTCTTTCGGGGTAGGGTGTGACCCCAGTTCTGAGTTTGACTGTCTCAGTTCTGGCTCTCAACCCTCCTCAGGGGGTCCTGTCTTTTAAGCCCTGGGAAAAGCCTTGGCCACTGCCTCATGTCAGGTGTCTCATGTGTTACTGGAGTCTCTCCCTTTGACTCCAGGTTTATCAGTTCTATCACCAATCTCTATCCCTGGACAGCAAGCTCCAAGCTCACAAGACTTACTTACTAAAGGTATACCCTCTTCTGAGTCCTCTTCAGATGTTCCCATGGAAGAGCCACCTTGGAAGAGATTATGTAAGAGGAAACACCTTGCCTCTCTCAAAGAATCCATCAAGGAGGGCATGGATTTCGATGAGGGGAAGGGTTTCCCATGGTCATCTCTGGAAGACATCTCCTTTGGAGACATTCTTGAGAACCTAAAACAAAGGGATGATTGAAAGCCCAAAGACTCTTCCTCTGAGGAATCCTTGCATTCAGACCTTTGGTGCTTACCCATCTACCTCCTAGGCGACCCCACCCACTGATGACCTAATTAAATTGATCATTCAGTGGGCATGGAAGGCTCCTGACTCTGAAAAACCTGTCCTTTCATAGACCTGATGAAATTCTTTCTACTCCTGAGGTCCATCCACACTGGGCAAAGGGCTTAGTTGTTGATGCCATGGTGGTAGCGGCTGCCACCAAGAAAGAACTAGCCGAGAAAAGTTCTACTATACATCCCCCTAACCAAGAGTCCAGGGTGATGGGCAGATTTGGGAAGTGGATCTATACATCACTGACCTTTGTCATCAGTTCCTTGAACATTTTGACACATTTTACTAGACTTCAGAAGGATCTGGTCAAGGACCTGTCAGATACCCTGGTGGGAGCAGTGGCTAAGGTGGTCCAAGAAAAAGTGGCCTCCCAGTTAACTACCCTGGAGTCTATTTTGATCCTGTCCGTGAGGCTCACTGCACATGCAGATGAAGGGATAACCAGGTCAGCGGGTTCAGGTGTTGCTATTCGATGACATGCTTGGATGTGCCTGTGCAAGTTTGTTGTACCATTCAAGTCTTCCTTCATCAATGCTCCCTTTGATGGATCCTCATTGTTTGGGCCCAAAGTTAAGCAAACTCTTTCCAGGTGTGAAAAGGATGGAAAGACTATGTCTCCTGTGGGTGTACATTTTTCCACTCTTTAATGATCCGACTCCAGGAATCAAAGAGTGGCAAATTGTAGTTCAAAACGTCCCAGAAGATTTTCCAGGACACACATTATACAGACTCCCCTCAGGGCAGAGAGGGAAGTTACAATGGAAGACGCCATCCTAGAGGCAAGAGTGGTCTGCAGAATCAGGTTCCAGGGAGTCCTTCTCTGGTCAACTCTACCAGTGCTCCTGAAAGGGGGGTCAATTGCTTGGCTCTGGAGGCAGTTGGCGAAGATTCTCAGTTCACCCAACTGCCTGGTGACACATATCTACCAGTGCTTGGGTGCTAAAGATTATTTCCAGAGGTTCCTCAATCCCCTTCACCCTTTACCTGAGAAACTGAGCAAGACTCCCCAATGTTCCACCCAGTCAGACAGATCAAGCAGCATTAGAAATACAAAAGCTGCTAGAGAAAAGAGTCATCCAGAAAGTCCCACCAGACCAATTAGGATCCGGATTTTACTCAAGATTCTTTTTAATGCCAAATAAAACAGGGGACTGGAGGCCAATTTTCGATCTCAGCATTCTAAACAAATTTGTCCAACAGTCAAAATTCTGGTGCTCATGGTTCAGTTATACTTTTCTTCTTAGAGAAAAATGACTGGATGTGCTCTATCGACTTTCAAGATGCGTATTACCACATAAAGATGGTCAAATGTTCAAGAAAGTTTCTCTGCTTCCAGCTAGGAGCCAGTCATTACCAATTCAGAGTGCTGCCTTTTGGTCTCACCACAGCCCCCAGGGTGTTCACCAAATGCATGGTAGCCATCACAATACATATGAGGCTGCACAGATTCTGGGTGTTTCTTTACCTAGACGACTGGCTCCTCACTGCTTCCACCAGTCATCTACTTCTAAGAACAATGGATTTCATTCTGGAACTATCTCAACAGTTGGGCATCATGGTCAGTCTGGTGAAGTCTCAACTACCCCTTCTCAGGATATGGAATTCATTGGAGCTCGTCTCAACAGTCTGTCTTGTGTGGCAACCCTTCCCCTCCACAGGTTGTAGAAAATACAATCGCAGTTCACCCTATTCTCCATTCAAGCAAAATTCTGGCTCAGCAAATTTATTTATTTATTTATTTATTTATTTATTTATTTCACATTTGTTAACCGGGTTAGTCCAACTGGGTAAGAAATTACCCATTTTCAGTGGAGACCCAAGGGGAAAAGCCCTGAACAAAACATACAAATAGAGACAAGTTAACAATATAAAGAGCAAAACAAACTTATGGATACAATGGATCAGAAAAATAAATATAATCCAAAGAACAGTACATAGTTATATACAAGGTCATAAGAAGGAAAGTGCAAAAGAAGATAGGAGTAGAGGAGTAATTATGTGATCTAGAGGGAGGAGAAAAAAAGAAGAGCAGTAGGATAAAGTAAATTATAGAAAGAGGGAGGGTATCGAAAGAAGAGCAGATTGGATAAAGTAAGATAAGAAAGAGGAAAAAGGTCTTAATGTTAAGACTAGTGAAGAAATGGGAATATGGAAAGGGAGGAGTTAAGTAGGATGGTTACAGGTACATATAGGGTTGTTATGGAGGTACAAAATAAGGTCATGCTTGAGGTATGACTTCTAATATGGAGTGGAAGATTATTCCAAATAAGGGAGATGGAGTGTTTATAAAGTATTTTACCAATGTTAATATTTGGTTTATAGACTTGTAGAGTTTATCAGAGCTACGCAGGGATCGGGGAGGGATGTACCAGGAGATCAGGTTGGACAGAGATGGACAGTCAGAGTTAGAATTAAGAATTCGGAAAGCATCAACTGGCATTTGGTTAGAAGGTGTGTGAATTCAAGCCAATGTAGTTTTATGAGAGCAGAACAGTGATGGGATTTATAGGGGCTGCTGGTGACAAATCTAGCAATTTTATTATAAGTTTGGTCAAGTTTTGCCAGCAGGTTATATTGTAAATTGGAAAATAGAGGGGAGTCATAGAGGAGGGCGGGGAGGAGATAGGATTGGACCAGCAGTAGTTTAGAGTTGGAGGTCAGGAATTTGCTGTTTGTATATAACATGCCCAGTTTTTGGTGTGTTTTCTTTATAGAATGAAGTATGTGGAGGTCGAGTTTGAGCTGGTCATCAGTGATGACACCTAAGAGTTTAGTGTGTAAATCTGGTGATATGATGGTGCCATTTAGTGAGGTTACGAGAAAGGTGGATTTGTGATGGACAAGAGTTTTAGGTAAGAATAGTAAGAGCTTAGTTTTAGAGGGGTTCAGGATAAGTTGATTGTTGGAGAGCCACTTCTCAACAGATTGAAATGAACACTGGGTGATATGGTGGAGGTTATTGATAGATTCAGAAATGGAATCAGAGTTGAATCATCTGCATACTGTATGCTAGGGGAGAGATTGCTGGCAGTGTGTAGGCCATGGTAGCACTGATCATGTTAGTCCCACTGGCATGGTCTCCCATGTGACTTTTTCAAAGGCTGTATGTGAAGCAATGGTCTATTGTAACACATCCTATGAATCAGCTAGTTTTTATATCCAGCAGTTGCAAAAAAGACCTATACTAGTGGATGCAGTCCAAGGAAATTCTTCTAGGCCATTCTTTTGTCCTCCCTCAGCCCAAGGTCATAGTGACCATGGATGCTTCCCACATTGGGTGGGGAGGGCATTATCTGGGGAAGACAGTCCAAAGCACTTGGTCCCCCTCCAAGGCCAATCTGCATATCAATGTTCTGGATCTCAGGGCAGTGTGCTTCAAGGGTTGCAAGCATTTGATTTTGCCTTACCTCAAGGGATGATAGCTATTCAATCAGACATGTCCGTAGTCTGGTACATCAACAAACAGGAGGGAACTAAGACCTACCCACTGTGTTGAAAAGCCTTTTAAGTGTGGTAATGGGCAAGTTCCAACCTCTTCCTGATAACAATGCATATCCTGAGTAGTTCAAACGTGATTGCAGACAATCTGAGCAGATGCATCTTTATGCCTCACGAATGGTCTCTAACTTCAGAGTGGCAAAAAAGATCTTTCCTTACTGGGGCCAGCCTTGCAGTGACCTGTTTGCTTCATCCCTGAACAGCAAGTGCAGAAGATGATTTGCTCTAATTTTCCCTCAGAGGGAGTCCCCCAGAGATGCTCTTCTCATTGATTGGCCCTTGGGTCTCTTTTATGCCTTCCCCCATTCCTTCTGATCCCTCTTTTCCTCAAGAAAGCAGCTTGGTTGAGAAGCAAAGTAATCCTCCTTGCACCTTACTGACCTCAACAAATATGGCTTCCCTTCCTTTGGCCTCATCTACTTTGTCTTTCATAGATTCTGGACCAAGTTCTGGACCTTCTGCATTCTCAGAGACTAGTGCACCGCAATCTACAGACCCTCAAGCTGACTGCTTGGATTCTACAGTTGTGTTAGTCACCAGGCATAATGACATCCCATCACCTGTATGACACATTTTGTTGGCATCCCATAAACCATCCATCAGGAATCTCTACCATAGTAAATGGAAGAGATTTTCTGTCTGGGCTTGAGATAATGGTCTGGATCCTTTTTCAATGTCAATAGAAAGAGTTCTAAAGTTTCTAGATACCATCTTTAGTAAAGGAGCTTCTGCTTCCACAATTAAGGTTATCTTAGCAGCTATTTCAAATTTCCATAACAGTTTCGGTGATCAGCCCTTAATCTCCCACCAGCTTTGTAAGGTTATTCTTAAGGGTACCATTCATTTAAAGCCCTCATTCAAGGATCCTCTATCACAACTGGACTTGATTTTTGTATTGCAGTCTCTTACATTTCCTACATTTGAACCTGCAGCTACCTGTGACTTAAAAGTTTTTTTCTTGGAAAAGGTTGCTTTTTATAGCTGTCACCTCAGTGAGATGAGTCTCTGAATTACAGGCTCTATGTTCTAAAGCCCCTTATCCAGTTTTCCATAAAGACAGAGTGTGATTCAGAACAAACCTGTCCCTTCTTCCTAAAGTGATTTCAGAGGCCAGTATCAATCAGTCTATAGACTTGCCTGTATTCTTCTCAATTTTTTTCTATTAAAAGTGAATACTGCTTGCACCTTCTGGATGTGCACAGGCTGTTATATTTTTGTCTGGACAGAACTAAGCAATTTAGACAATCAGAACAATTATTTGTATCTTTTGCAAGCTCAACTTTGAGCAAACCTGTTTCTAAGGTTATTCTATCAAGATGGTTAAGGGATTGCATTTCCTTTATTTACACAAAAAAGACTCTAAGACCCCCTATGCCAGTAAAGAAACATTCTACCAGATCTATTGGCAACTTCAGCTGTTCATTCTAAAGCTTCCATGTCAGAAATTTGCACAGCTGGAACATGGGCTACGCCACATACTTTATTACTTATTACAAATTGGATATGGTCTCCACCATGAGAGCCTCCTTTGGTTCTATGGTTCTCAGAAAGTTTCTTCCATAGGGCCACCCAAGACCTAAGGTAGCTGGACACTCTGTCCCACAAGTCAGGAATAGATGAAGATTGACAACATCAGATAAAGAAGTTATGTCTTACCATAATGTTCCATCTGTGTTGCCGATCTTCATCTATTCTTGCATCCCACCTCACCTGTTCCCCTCTATGGAGTTCTGGTGGAGCAACATGCTGTCCTGGTTTCTTCGTTAGGATACACTTTGGATATGGCTTCTGGCTTGAGTTAGGGTATCTTCTTCTGTAAGCTTGCAAACTTGATCTGAGGTAATATAGAAAGGGACATTGTGGTTAGACTAGTAGCTCTAGAGATTCTTTTGACTGAAACGAGCTATTTAACAGTCAAATTGCTTCCCCTTGGATCAGAACTGTACACCCACAAGTCAAGAATAGATGAAGATTGACAACACAGATGGAACATTATGGTAAGACATAACTTCTTTTTTCCATCAAGTACCTAGATAAATGATGCCTGTATTCCTGTGTCTGTTACTTACTCTATCCCTGTACTAATGTGTTACCCCTCCCTGATGTGCTCTTCTGCAGTCCATGTTCATTGTTAAACCATCCTCATCACTCATTGTTCCCACTCTGTATATATGCGTGCATCCCACCTTTCTGGTATGCAGTGAGACTGTATGTGTGTTCTATATTTGTCTGTCTGCATGTGCTCCCTGCCCTTCTAGCTGTACAGTAGACAGTCAATTATCCAAATGTCAATTATCGGAAACATCAATTATCCGCACTCAGCCTTCCAAAGTTTTTGGGTAGGAAATATCATAAAAGCTGAATATGTAAACATTATACATATTCACTTGTGTGCGTTTTTTGAGCTTGTAGCCCACTCATGTGTGAAAAATATTCTTTATTGTTCACTGGAATCACTTAATGTTTGAAAAGCATGTAGACAAAACAAGATTTTTGCAGTTTTTTTAAGCCGGTTCAATGTATGTTTGATTATCCGAATTACCCTATGTCCCAATTAGTTCGGATAATCGACTCTCTACTGTGTCTCATTCACAGCCATCCCTCATTCCCTTCTACAACTACCCTTCTTTTGTAAAGAGGGGCTTTACTCCCTAAAAGAGCTTTTCCTCCTGGGCATCCACTGAAAAAGGACATGTGACATGTCGGACCTTCCTGGTAAATGAATGTAAAATAAAATAAAATAAAATAAAAAGCTGCCTCCCTTCTTACCAACTTTCATACTTTATGGTTATCCTTCTGTCTTCACATCTGCTTACTGTTCTCCCCTTTCATTCTTTCATAACTACCCATTTCCATCATCATGTGTATGCTAAACAGGGTTGTCACTGTGCTGTGTACACCATTATTAATACTTCTGGTGGCCATTACACTCAGCTACGCTGCCCTTTTTGTGGTGGCAGGGTGAAAGCTGCATTACATGTGCAAGCATGCATTGGTCCAGCTGTGCTAACTTGCCTTAACTTTGACATTGGTCATGCCAGTTATGCATGCCACAGGAGTACTACCCCTGACATACAACATAATGGCAGTGTTTGCATAGTATAGTGTTGAAGAGCCTAACATTCTCGACCCTAGCTAGCATACCAGCTCCCCAGGACACTAGTTGACCCTGGTCATCAGCATGACTATCAGATGCCCATTTCCTGTGCCACTAGGCAAACCCAAGACACAGACCAGTTTACATTATCAACAGGATCAGTCAGCTTACAGCCTACCAACAGAATGTGTGCAGGAACATGTATAAAAGTCTGATGATATTTAAACAGAAACACAGCATAAAAATTTTCATTGCAGGTTTTGCAGATTTTTTTTACTTTAGCATTTCTGTCTTTTTGTCAATACTGGCAGCATTATGTTTAAGCAGCACAGCAGACTAGTTATGAACATTGCAGCCTCATACTGGTTAGTTATTCATTTTATTTCTCCACTGAGGTGCCTTCTGTGTGGATCCTGTAGAATGTTTTTACTAAGTCTTCCTATTTCCTCATGCATTAAAAGACATAGCATAGATTAACTGTGTGTGTGTGTGTGTGTGTGTGTGTGTGTGTGTGTGTGTGTGTGTGTGTGTGTGTGTGTGTGTGTGTGTGTATGTGCATGTCCACAGCTGAGAGAGTGTGTGTGTGTGTGTGTGTGTGTGTGTGTGTGTGTGTGTGTGTGTGTGTGTGTGTGTGTGTGAATATGTATGTGCATGTCCACACCTGAGAGTGTGTGTGTGTGTGTGTCTTTGTGTGTGTACATGAGTGTCCATGTCCACACTTGTGTGTGTGTGTGTGTGTGTGTGTGTGTGTGTGTGTGTGTGTGTGTGTGTGTGTGTGGTGTATGTGCCTAGTGATGGACTATTTGCCTGCTCAGGTTTAGTTTCACTGCCCTGGGATATGGTTTAGATTACCTAAAACCCTGAGTTTGATTAAGTGGGAAACAAAAGAAGGCATGAATGAATGAAAGAATAAAACAATGAAAAATGTTTAAAAACTTGGCTCCCTAACTGAAATGTTGGGACTCACATTGCTGAGAACAGTGAAAAAAATAAAGAAAATACAGGCAAGAATATCAAACATTACCGTTACCCTTTGAACTCGATATTTGCAGTGGTAAGCCCCCATGCACCCACTGATATAGGGAGACTCCACAAACGTATATATACCAACACTGAGATTAGCAGATCACCATACATCAGAGAAGAGGAAAATTCTGAGAAATGGCAGTCTCAGACTTAACATATGTAAGCACAGATTTTGTCATTCAGCCTCCATACTTCATCATATGGCATTGCAAGCGTTAACATTTGAAATGGCTACCGGAAAAGTGTGTGTTTCAGTACAACAATATACTCCTATTAGAATACCTCATCAACTACTTTATGTCACTTTAAAGGAATGCAAACAGCAGCAGAAAACTGCATTATTTTATAAATCTTTTTTCTGCAGTACATATTAGAGTATTTCTTTTGTCATATGAAATTTAAACAAATGTCTGTTGTATCTCCTCTTACTTCTTTCTTGCATTTACTGGCTGGAACTTGAATTCAGTTAGTGAGATATTGCTAAAGAAACTATCAGTATTATTTTTGAGTCCCTGAAGATTTTTAATGTTATGTTTTTATCACATTTATTGTTAAAATTCCAAATTTTCTGCATATCTGAGAACAATAGGGAAAATCTTAAATTACTTAAATATAATTCATCATTCATTTTAGTGTCATGTAAATTGATGTAATTGTTGATGCAAAAAGAGATTGACAGTCATATTGCTGTATCTTAGCAGTGTTTGGACTAACACGATTAAAATCTTTATGAGTGAACATTTTGTTTTATTGGACATAATGATATTCATATGTGAAATGATTCATATATTGAAGATATGCAGCCTCTTTTAAAATAATCTCCTATAAGCTGCCACATATATAAAAAGACAAAGACTTGGCTCGGGAAATCTGAATTAAACAGAAAATTATGAAACTTGCAACACATATTGTAATTTCCATAAAGTTATTTCAAATGTGAGGTAATAGCCTGGAAATGAGTAATTCCAAATGAATGCATCAAATATAAACATAGTTAACAGGCACAATGCACAAAGCGTATGTGTGTGTAATTATATATGAGTTACAGTAAAGATTGTAAGAACTGAGCTTGTTTACAATGTGTTTTAAGATTATAGGAGGAGATATAACAGAACATGTTGTTTACATGTGTAGGCCTCCTCCTTCTCCCAACACAAACACTGCCACTCTACAGAGATTTAATTTATTCGCTAGTAAGCATCTTATCTCTCTGCTGATGAAAAGTGAAGCATTTTCTCTGCATACTGAAAATTCTTCAGGTATAAATATGATAAAATGAATTCATAATAATGCAGATATTTCTGGCAATAAACACCCCAGAATTCAGCAGAGGCATACTCATTTACTCCCTAGATAGCATATGACTAAGGAAGATAAGATATTTTGTACCACATTTCTGTGCATAATGGAGTGGTACGTATTTAACTTGAGGAATAAGATGAGGGCATCCATGTATGATGTAACAAAATTGTGAATATTATGCCTCACGCTTTTTGACATTGAATGAGAGGGGCACCTGTTCCACTGTACAATAAAGAGCTAACATTTATCAAGGACAATCATATTAGTCCCATCATGAAGACAGTGTGCGAGGTTTCCATTTAATGGCAGTCCACCAATATGTTTCTAGACACAGCATATTTCCTTTGTTTAGTAGCCTCCTTTTTAGCACCCTCATTTTGTACACGTCTGTAGTCAGTTAGATCAAATGAATCCAGTTTCTTTTCAAGATTGTAGCTTAATTCAAACTACATAGTTAAAAATAATGCTTTACTATATCTAGTAGCATAGTTTTATGAATACAGCTTATCTCACCTTCTTAAACTGCCTCTATTCCTAAGGTACTAACATTTGAGGATGGCTCTGTATGTTTTTATTATATTTTCTAGCTGACTGATGAAATTTGTTCATTCCTCTGGATATTCTATATATATTGATATGTTCCAGATATGATCTAACTACTGCTGTCTAGATATTTTTTCTTTTATACATTTTTGTAAGTTATCTCTTGTGCGACAGCCTTAAATTTAATTAGTGAGAACACTAAGATTCTGTGCTGTTAATGAGCTGCTTCCTGTAGTCAGACATAATATGTTTGATTCCTCCCTCCTCCATTTGCCTACTGTTTAAATCTAAGCAAGTCACTTGAGAAGGCAGTGCTCCAGAGTCAGCTCTGAAAAGTGACACGTGTCAAAAGGGTTTAATGGATAAATCAATATATAAAATACAAATGCCTAGTTAATACTGTTTTAAATGGTTATTCAGATACTAACTTAACATACAGATAAATTACTAGAATTAGAGTGGCCATTGTTGACATACTATGGGAGTGCCCAATAAGGGAGTTCCATCCTTAAGAACAGGAAGACTATACAGACACCCAAGACTCCATTATGTTTTTACACATGAGCAGGGCATCCACAAGACTTGCACAATTGTTCTCTTCTAAGGGAGAAGCTTAAGAAAGGAGTCTTCCTTACCCATATTACATATTTGATGCAGCTACATAATATCTGTGGCTTATCAATGAATAAATATGCCAGATAACTTTGATATAATCAGACTGTAAATATTAACTTGGGAAACTGCTCCTTGGTGATAACGAGTAGATGCTTGGTTTGCATGATTATTTAAGTTTAGTAAAGCTATCGCTGCCAAAAGGCTAGAGCTATTAGATTCTTATTTAAACTCAGAAGGAAAGACTCTGCTGGTGCCAGCTAGTGCAAACTGTTGGGTTTTTCTTACTTTTATTTTCCATTTATTACTCATTTGACACCATTTTACTCATTTCTGAACAGGCTTCAGCTTATTCCTATACACTTACTGTGGCATTGTTTACTCATCTGCACTGGCTGTCAGCAACAACAGATTGGTATAATGGTCATTAATACTAAAGCTAGTTCAAATAGTATTCTCAAGTAGCATTTCAAATCAGTGAAATCATTTGTGACAATAATAGCACAACAGTAATGATGAGATGCGGACTTGAATAACTCAGAAAGTAAGTAGTCTGACTTGGAAGGGAAAGAAGCAAACTGAAGGTTATAAAGTATAACCTTTCTTTGTTGAGGTGCATGGAGTTAAAAGAGTCTGAAATGTTCTATTAAGAAGGATATAGCTGCTGTCACTTGTGTGTCAGGTTTCAAGTTGGAATAGGTTGCAAGAGGGAAAGGAATGTACGGTCAGTACTGGATGCTTCAAGTGTGCCTCTAAGCTCCTAGCTAATCAGGACAGCATTTCTGGTTCTCCATTTGCAGTCTTGATTCTAATTCTCAAATTCAGCACTGGGTTTTATGGTAAAATTTTACAAATGTAATAGACAATCCAAGAGAAAGAATTTGAATTAGCAAGTAGCGTTCATTAATGTTATTAAAACTCAATTTTAAATTACACTGCTTCAGTGTTATCAAGGCAGTTCACCTAAGATAACAATTGTAGAGCTACAAACAACTTTCACTGAATTAATATTGTGGTGGGAATTCATTTATAGCTCATACCTCTCAACCTCTTAATGCAAGAGTTCTTGATAAAATCAAAAATAAGTGGGAGACAAAGGCCCAGAATCAGGCTGAGATGTTACATATTGCTCTTACAATCTTAGAACGTTGATAGACCTTTTGCATTAGTATCCTTTTCTTGAAAGATATGAGGCCTGATATGGGCACATGAAAAGTATGTACAACATACACACCTGTGCACAGACATATACACATTATATATAGGGTCTGTAGCATATAATTGAAGGTTCAACTCAGTGAACCTCTGTTCATCGAACCATAAACAGCGAATGTTCACTTAAGCAAATGTTGACATCAGCAAATGGAATTAGTTGGCCAACATCAGGAATTTTGTCCTTTTCCCCAATGTAGTATGATTTCAGAGTTGGTATACGTAGGTAGGGAGGGGTGCAGGACACAACCCCCCACCTGACTGGGTTTGATATAGTGCTGTGTGTGTGACAGCCATTATGTTGGTCAACTAATTCTATTGCCTGTATAAAATTTTTGCTGATGAGTGCATTTGCTTAAGTTAACGTTCATTGATTTTAGTTTGATGAACTGAGGTTCTCTGAGTTGAACCTTTGTTGATATGATATAGACCTTATATATATATATATATATATATATATATATATAAAATCAGTATATATATAATCAGTATATTATCAGTAGTCATAATGACTTACAGCAAATCATATATTTTGCATGCATGATTGCATGGAAAAAAATGAAACAAAAATTATCCTTTTTGCAATTAGTAACAAAAATGACATATGACCACTAATTTACAGACACACTTTGTTTATAGTGGCCCCTAGTGCACCTTACTTACCTAACCCTACCACTGACACTAGCACCAGCCTATAGATATGTCAGTTAACATCCTTTCCTGTAGTACTAGTAAAACTCTCCTTCACCCTAGCTAAAAAATGGAGTGCCCTGCCCTCTACATTGATGGCCTGTGACAACCTAAACACCCTCAGAAGACTACTTCACTCCTACCTGTTTCTTCACAGAAAATGTAACTGCACTCTTCACCCCATACCTCCCAACCTCCTCTCTTCCTACTCTCCTGGCTAACTCCTTCCCTTTCTAACCTCTCACAGAGACCTAGACTATAAATTGTAAGCAATGTCTGCACCCAGCCTCATGCTCTATTCCTCTCATCCTTTCCTAGATAATTTATCATTAATATCTTAGTTACTAAGTAAATGATACCTATTCATTCTACTATTCTACCTGCTGTGTTATTGCAAGACTACATATTGACTGCAATGTCAATTTTTTTTTTGTTATTTTAATATGTTATGCAACTTTGTAATGTGGTAATTCAATATGTTATGCAACTTGTTTTGTGGAGCTTTTCTCCCTGGGCCTCCACTGAAAACGGGCTCTCGAGCCCAGTGGACCTCCCCGGTCACCAAACTGGAATAAATAAATAATAATATAAACAGAACAGTAGAAGAAAAACCATAAACACACACACACACACACACACACACACACACACACACACACACACACACGCACACACGCACACACATGCATGAACACACACACACCTTATTAAAAATGAAAGTCTTGCTATCGGGATGCAACACCAGTTGATTGCATTGTATAACTAGCTTTCAACTCTTCATCCTCTCGATACACACTCCATTTGACTTAGTGCAACAATGAAAATGGAAATTGATGAATGCAATGCTGAAACAGTATATATATATAAAATGCTGCAAAACCATACACCTGCAAGTTTGCTGAGAATTGTGTCATGTTTTAATAGCCTGCAGTCACTACATTTGACCTTGATGCTGCAAGAGCTCTGCTGCAAGACTGTACACCTACAAGTTTTCTGTGATAGTTATCATTCTTTAATATAAGCATATTTATCATGAAGAACCTTGCCGTGTATTAACTTTAATCAGTTAAATACATCCCTGGTCTGTGAGTGAAAGTCTCTGTGAAATAGTCCATGCACTCAAAGGATGTATTACTAAGTTGGCCATTGTCACCTTTTGCTTGACAAGCAGACTGTATGGCACATCCCAGTTATTTAGCCTCAAGAAATGACAGACAACCTGTTTTACTTGCATCGCTTTCTTAATTGCTTTGTTCTGGCTATGAACTGATTGCTCTCATTTATTTGACCTGAGGGTGGGAAGCCCGCTGTGCTTCCTAATTCCCATCCAGCCCTCTTACTCTAATATAATACTTCCTGCATAGACATATCACTTGTGAATCTTATACCAAAACCCTCCCCAATGACCTTGCTACTTCTATATATACACTTCTGTTTCTTACTTCTTACTTCCTTATCTCCATTTAATTTTTAGCCCCATTCCTAACTATCTTTCTCCCTCCCATACTGCTTTCCACAATATCCATTCATAATCACAACTCTTCCTAATAGTATCTATCTGTTCCACACTGTTTCTTTTACTTTTCCCAAACAAACCCTCATTTCTTCTTGGTTGGATTATGTCATTATTCTCTCACCTTTAATACCCCCTCTATTCTTTATGTTCCAGAGAAGATACCAGGACCACCTAAGTCTTTATTGTTATAGAAAATATTTCTCTCCTTACCTATTGTCTTCCAGCTTTCAGAATTCACCATCACTGAATTTTTCACTGTCCTACAACTTCTTATTTCCTTCTCATTGCTACTTTCCCACTTCCTGACATCTAGAAATACAGATTCCTGACCTTAATTGCGCTACTCTTCACCGTATCCTCTATTCTTCTCCTCCTGCTGTGCCATCTATCATCCTACCATGACTCAGTAATATATCACAACATCTCTTCACCTCTGTCCCAACCACCTATCCATACTTCCTCTTTACACTCTCCACGCATTGCACCAAACCTATTTAATATTGTACCGCACCTTTATTCCAAATATAGATGGATTAATTGCACTTCAACTCAAACCAAAACAAAATTAAGTGCAAGAATCTCCAAAAAACAGGTATACGTAATTCCCCAATATACTAAAATCCTTCTAGGAGGAAATATACACCATAATCCTGCCCAAACCCTTCACAATGTACACAAAGATAATTCTCTCCCAACACTTCTGTAACCCAACAACAGCCATTCACCAACCCTGGTGATCTAATTTTTGCTGTAATAAATGTTAGACATATAAGAAATAAAACTGCTGAACTCCATGCCTAGATTACTCAGCATAAGCCTGACGTTCTTGCTGTAACAGAAATTTGGCTTAAACCCAGCAAAATGACTATAATATCATCTTGCTTTAATATTTCCCAACACCTACCACATTTCCCTTACAGTAAGCCATTACAAAATTCAGTTCAGCAAAGCTTATTATTGATTTCCTCAAAATAAACAGTTTTAAATAAATATGTATTGCTGTCCTTTACATCCCTCCTGTCGATGATAGAGCAATACTGGAAGATATCTTACATTGTATATCCATTACATTTCCACACGAAAAAAGACTACTATGTGATGTGAATGTCAGTTGGTTGTACATAAACTCTAACTCCCCTTCATCTAGCATGAACTTATATGGTTTCACACAACTAATTAATAACCCTACACCTTATAGCAAGACATCACATTCTCTATTAGACCAGATCCTAGTATCAGACCCTAGCAAATACTCCACCACAGGTACAATGGCAGACTGTCTCAGTGAGCATTTCCCAGCCTATATGACCAGACGTCACACATCCAGTTAAACAGCACATTTATAAAATAATGCTTAACCTTTGAAGTTTGACCCAGAGATGTTCTTTATTAAACTACCATATATTAACCGGAACTTCCTATAAAATCTTCCCCTTAGACAATGCTGTAACTGAATTCAATACAAATTTTCTAAATATGCTAAATAGCTTTGCACGTCTTAGAAGTGAATGAAAACAAGTAATGCAATTTATCTATCCAAAAAGAGTAGAATGCTAATACAGGACAGAGAAAAAGCATGAAAAATATGACAAAAATATAAAACGACACTAAAACTTAAACTGTGTTCTTCTTCAGCTGATGAGCTTCCAAGTGAGTACCTAAAAAAGGCAGCCAGTAGCATTGCCTATCCTGTCTCAGCCCTTATAAATATGTCAGTCCAGGATCCCCGCATTCCCCTCTCTGCAAAATTCACATTATCCCTCTACACAAAGGAAGAAATTCATCAGATATTAACTTCAGACCTACTGCCAAAAATACTTGAAAAATGTATTAAAAAATTGCTGGAGTATCTTCTACAGGAAGAACTCCTATCCCCTACACAGCATGGCTTCTGTCCTTCACATAGTACTAGCACTGCCCTGCTAACCTATATAGATACTAGCTAGAAGCTAGAGATGACGCCAAACTAGTTTCGTCATTATTTCAAAATTTGTCTACAGCCTTCACCACAGATTGTCACAGCAAACGACCTCACTAGGTCTGTCTCAGCCCACCCTTCTGTGTTTCAAAATCTACCTGTCCAATGGGTATCTGCCAATAAAATGGCACTTCATGCTCTCTGCTTACCTCCCAGTCACCACCCATGTACCACAAGGCACTATCCTTGTTTACCTCCTATTTAACATTTTCACCAGCACCATGTATATATCCATACAACAGGCTACCCTAATACAATACGCAGCTGATTTCATCATATGCACATCTGACAACACAGTAAACCTCCCAAACATTACTCAGGAAGCTTTAACAGCCACTGAAACATGGCTTTGTAATTCACAACTGATGCTTAACCCAAAAAAGAACAAACTACTACTTTTTTCCCCAAATCCCTCTCGTGAAAAAATTAAATTTAAATTACTCTCTCTTGATAATACAACCACTGAAGTCACTTTTCATAGCAAATTATTAGGGGTGATAGTAGATGATAATCTTATATTTGACCTGCATATACACAATTGCATAAAAAAACTCTATACAAACTCAGGATGCTTTACAAAGCCAAATACTTTTTCACCAACATGATTAAAATTATACTTGCAACTACTTATCTCCTCTAAACTCTTCTTTATGGCATTTCCATCCTTACTAACCTCCAGGCTCCACAAAAATTAAAATTTGAACAATGCTTTAACTAAGATGCTAAATTTGCAGCACATTCTCCTTTCAGAACCCAATACTGTATCGCACTGAAAAGTCTAAATCTGTTATGAATGCCTCTTCAACTAAAATACACACAGCTTCTCACCACCTATAAAATTATCCAGCATCCATCTGCCTGTCCAGCACGAAAAAACATTCCACACAGCTATGTTCCTAGTTGGTCATTGCGATCCAATGACCAAAACTCTGGTTTATCTACAAACCTAGCAAATCTCCTGGGCGTTGTCTCCACTTGTACAAGATTGCTAAGGCTTGCATTTTCTTACCTGTATCCATCAGGGCTATACCCTGCCTTCCATCATTTAAAACCACCCTGAATGATTTCTTAGATAAAATCTGGCTCTGTTCTTGCTCAAAACCATGATATACTATATCCCTAAATATGAACAAGTACCTTTTGATTCCTTATACCTTTTTACTCTCCCTTCTTCACTTAATTCCTTGCTGCTATCAAATATTCTTCACTGACCTTCTCTCTAAATACACAATAAGCCTGCTTTTCCCCTTACTTCACATTGCAGTTCCTGTTTGTATAAGACTAATTTACCTTTAATTTCTCTGTATAAAATGTTTCTAAATATTAAATGATTGCCATATAACTTGCATCGATTCTTAACCTATATTTTTATATTATGTCTAATTTCTTAAAATTATTTAAACTGTTTTATTTTTGAAGATTGTAAAATTATTGTTCTTAAAATGTTTTGTAATAATTTGGAACTTTTCTCCCAGGTCCTCCACTAAAAACCGACTTCTGCCCAGTCAGACTTTCCTGGTGATCAAATGTCAATACATAAATAAATAAACAAATAAAATATGTCCTGACAGTGAATATGTAATCTTTTCAATATCAAATTATTATGGACCAGTATTAAGGCAGTATGTTTATTAAAAAAAACAATCCCCCAACTAGCAAAGACTATCCTTAAATGAAGTTTTTTTTCTGCTTCCCACTCAAGGTTATAACCCCTGAAACAAACAGAGATCTTGACACTATCATCTGCAACCCCATGAGTAAAATCAGATTCAATCATAAATACGTCTTTGTTTGAAAATTTTTCAAATGTAAGATGCAATAATTGACTTACTTGAGAAACTAGTGTGAGATGCTATAGCCAATTACCAAAATAAGGGTGACTATAATGCTGTCAATGAGTTCTGTGTAAAGCAAGGCTAAATTAAATAAAATATAGAAACTACTTTCAAAGCTCCATATCTATGAACTTTTACTGACTTCAAAAGTCCATAGCATAACTTGGTATTCTTAAACTGCATGATAAAAACTGAAAAAGAAATAGAATGTAACATTTTATTATTAGAATATGAAGGGCTTATTCAGCTTCATGATGTATTGAAACATCAGTGCCAGCTTTATATTAAGGGAGCACAGTGCAATGGATAACATTGTTGCCTCACAGCAAGAGGTTCTCCGGTTCAATTCTCTGCTGAGGTGTCTTCTCTGCAGAGTCTGCATGTCTTCCCTGTGTCCATGTGGTTTCCTCTAGGTGCTCTGGTTTCCTCCCACATTCCAAAGACATGCAGTAGGTTCATTGGACACCCCAACTTGTCCATAGATGTGCATGCGAGTGAGTGGTATGGAAGAACAGCCACTGCAGGACTAGCCAACTGGTGGTGTGAACCTTGGCTCTAGATGATGGTCACTGTTGAAGTGACATGCTGATTCCATATGGAAAAATGGGCAAATGGGTTGTAGATCGATGGATATGTTGTGATGCTATAGAAACAAGTGTAGACATCCCTTATATAAGTAAAGTTATGATAAATGCTGTCACAATAAAATGAAAAGCTCTTCTAGCTTGTGACCAAAAAACATAACTGGTGGGTTTCTGTATATATTCAAAGAAACCTAACTAAACCACTCAACAATGTCTATGACCTGTGACAAGAGGTTTTACTGGTATCTATTTAAAAAGATAGGTTACATAATACCCAACAGATTTACATGCAACAGTCTTGCCAGTATTATGTGTAAACTCACACCAATCTATATTGCAGCTTATCCAAAATGGCAGAGAAGACTTGTTTCTGTGAGATTTTGAATAGTATGGATTTTGTAAGGGGAACTCTTGCCTGTGGACTATTGTGGCATTCAACACTTGATTAAGGATAAACAATGTATGCTGGTATTGATAAAGCTTTCAACACTATTTCATAAAGGGAAATCTGAGAAAGCAAATTAATTAAATGTTTGTCTATATGTAACCATATAGGTATAACCATGGTACAGAATAGGACATAATAGCATAATAACAGGATAAGGGTTTACCTGTCTGCCCCTTTAGAAGCATCCCAGTACTCTCCCATAAGGCTCCATTATTTAGCAGAAATTTAAATTGTGGAAAATGAGTTCTGTCTATTCAAATATGCTGATACTTTTAAACTGGATAGCAAAACTACTTGCTCTAGAGATGTTGAAGTGTTGCAAAATGTTCTATAGAAATGGGTCTACTTGAGATTACTGAAATCTGAGCCCCAAACATCGACATTTCAAACACCCGACACCTCACATACCCAATACATAGAACACCGACACTTCAAAATCCTAACTAACCTCACCAGATTTAAAAAAAAAAATTCCAAATAAAACTACCTACTTCCCTTCTCCCACACCCTGACCACCAACCAATAAACCTAGGCCCTTAGCAGTTACCACTAAATATTCATGACAGTCTCCATAGCACTGACATGGATATTCATAACAAACACAGAAAAAACAAAAAAACCTTCACTGCAAACCTTTACTTTAATGTTTTTGTCCCCCTGTGCCTCCAAACCCCCTGTTACATAAAGATACCAACTCTGAGATTGTACTGCAGCATGCACAAGAACGGATTTCCTGTTCTGCTCATCTTGGACTGTTGGGCATTCAGATGTCGATATTGTGAAGTTTCACTAATATCAAACTTTGTGCTTTTCAGCTCGGTGATGTGAATGTCGGTCTACTGAGATTTTGGTAATCTCAAGTAGATCCATAAAAATAGATGCCATGTGCAGTAATAATAACCACAAAGTCAATAAAAGTTACATCATGACAGTTGCTAAATGGAACATAAATTATAAATACAATAAAATAGTCATATCATAAAAAATTACATTGTCATTAAAATCCATATTATGTTATATCGTAGCCCAAGTTTCACATTAATTTTGGCTTCAGTCAAACATAGAAACTCACATTCTCTAGATCATGTAATTCATTAGGGTAAGTTAGGAGATATCATTGTATCACTTTACACCACACTGATCTGACCCTTTGATTAACAGAATGCTATCATGATTGTCTTTTAACAACTAACCTGAAAGAACTTGAAAAGCACTTTGAGTGCAATGAGCAATGTCTTTCTGCTTCTCCCATTAGGGGTCGCCGGATCACTGCTCCACAGATTCATTGGCAGTGGAGTATTTAAAGTGTTGAGTTGCCAGCCTGGCATCCAACCTTCACAGAAGGCACACACACACACACACACACACACACACACACACACACACACACACACACACACACACACACACACACACACACACACACACACACACACACCTACCTGCATGTCTAGTCATTCCAGAAAAAAAAAAAAAGAAGGAAATAATATGGTTACAAACCCTGAACATTACCTCTCAAATGTAATAATACGAACAAAGATAAAATAATGGGGAAACAAATCAGGGACACATTTTAAATATTATTCTTATCAACAAGTTGCTAGAATAGCATGTTTTGTATTATTGCACATTTTCTGAAGGGTATGAATAGCCTGAAACTCAAAATGTTTGCCATTATTTAGAAGCTTCAATCCTCAGACATTTTCCAGGAAACCACCAATTTTATGAGGAACAGAACAAAAATATGAGGAAAACAATTGGACATTCTGCAAAATTCTCAATATTTGAGAGGTATGCCCATAACATTTTAGAAAGGCTACAGGAACAGTCCTTATAATCTGTGCCTGGTTATTATTTCTTTCTTTATTCATCCATTCATTCATTCATTCATTCATTCATTCATTCATTCATTCATTCATATTTGTTTATTTATTTATTTGCAATTTGTTAACTGAGAAAGTCCACTGGTCTTTTCAGAGCCCATTGTCAGTGGAGGCCAGGGGAGAAAAGCTCCTCAGTACAATAATAAATGTAGACTTTTATACATAGGTAGTATACAACCAACAACACTGGTTTATAAAGTGAGAACACAGTTAGCATTCCAGTGCCAAGACAAATAGCAATCACAGTTACTACATTTCTGCGGCAATTAGAGAACAGAGGAAATTATGGAAAACATGGCATGAAAATAGAAAAAGAAATCATTAAAACTTAGATAGTCTAAGGAGGCTTAGTGCAAGTACAGTTCCAGCTTGAAGATAGTTATTCATGTAGAGAAGTTTTTAAGCAGGCAGGATTTTGGGGTTAAAATGAACTGGTGTGCAATACAGTTACTGATTTAGTTGTGAAGACTATATTGGGACTATACTACCATTTTGGGGAAAACATGCTAAAAAAAGTACCAATATCAGAAGAACATAAACATGCTTTTTGTTATGCCTTCAAGGATCAGAGGAAGTAGAAAAATAAAAAGTTGACATTACAGCAATTAAGCTTCTTGAAAGCCAGTAACCTGCAAGATTGATAATTGAACCTATGAACTTGTAGTCTACAACTTCCTGTTGACACCTTTATACAAGTATGACTCTGAATATGTATTGGATTCATAAAGTCATAGATTCATATGTATCTACTAGGCTAGCTGCCCCTTTGGGCCATTGTAAGCCCAGCCAGTTTTAAGTTTTCCTCACACTGGGTACTTTATTTATTTGGTATTTAACTGCAACTGTTACCGTCCATGTGTTGTTTTGCTGTAGTTTATTCTGTTGTAAAGTTAGCCAAGATAATTTCCCTTTTTATGCTTGAATTAACCTATCCCATTTGTGTAGAAATTGACCTTACCCATCGCATGGTTGGTAATTATATATTACCACTTATGACAATAACTTGGATCATACCATAGATAATTTGAGGGGATCTGTACATGGAATAAACCATTTAGGAGCTGCGTCTGTCCATTAGTAGTATAGAGGCAGTCCTGGGGTAAATTTACTGTTTCCAATCCATTGATCTAAGTTGTGCTTGAATATGGACTGGGATGAAATTTGTTTTATTTGGATGGGTGTCTTTTCCAGAGCAGCAATAACAACTGTGAGAAATACTTGTCCCTCCAAACCATTATTTGGTGTTGCAGATGAGGTTTAAATCCCTATACTGAGTATTTTGGATGCCATTTGACTTTCAGATGTACAGTTAATCCATCAGTATTTTGTCAGAGGATGCCATGAATGACAGACACAGTTCACTTCCTAGCAGTCTGTAGGATACTAAATATAGTGCCAGGGCTTTGAGTAGGTCCATGTAAAACATGTTGTTTGGGCCTTGTATCCTTTTAGTAAAGTATCTCTGTGGGCATTCCAGTTGTTGAATGTGCTGGGACAGATACATGCCAAAGGAGGAATTATACTCAATGATTGGCCTAATAAGGACTGAGTAAAGGAGGATAATCACATCCCTAGACCTAGACACAATACTTAGCATCCATCATCAACAAACTTTGCAACAAATGCAAAAAGTTGCTGCCTAGGAAAACTAAGGTGAGGCCGCAACAGTGGAAAAGCATCCTCCTCAGTCTCAACAGTCAAATAAGACAACATATTAAATCCTCTAAGGGTAGCATTAAGAAGCATTGAGAAAAATTTAACAATCACAGCCACGCATAACTATAAGCCCTTTGCAACTATGTGCACACCCTAAAAAGTTTAAAGCCTTGTCTAAGGCAAAAAATACAGCCTCTGTGGGACCAGACATCATCCCAGGCTGTCTTCTAAACAAACTAAAACATGAACTAGCATCACCACTAAGTACCCTATTCAATCACTGCCTAAACACAGGCTATATTTCTGCAGAATGGAGAACACAAACAGTTATTCCCCTCCACAAAGGTGGCTTAGCACCAAACCCAGGGAATTAAAGATCCCAGCCTCATCTGTAAGGTCATGGAATATATCATCATAGACCTCATAAATAAAGATGTAGGCAACCTCCAAATCCTGGCTCCGACCCAATTTGGCTTCATCAAGGGCAGATCCTGCCTGTTAAACCTGGTGGATTTGTTCAAAAATGTGACCAGGACGATTGACGAGGGCAAATCTGTGCACGCAGTATACCTCGACTTCCTCAAGGCCTTCAACACAATCCCACACTCAGGCATTACAGATAAACTTAGCAAACTGAATGCAAACCCTTTGTTGTAAGATGGGTTGCCAACTGGTTCACCATCCAGCCACACACTATCAAAGTGGGTGACTCCACATCAACCAGCAGACCTGTCACCAAAAGGGTGCCACAAGGGTCAGTGCTGGGACCCCTACTGTTTAGTATATACTTCTTATAAGTTCAGGCCAAAAGACCAAAACTCAAGGGCTGTGGCTGATCAAGATTGGATGACTGCAAACTGGGTGCAATTATCAAATCCCCTAATGATGTCATTATGCTTCAGGAGGGTCTTATGCAGACCAACGACTGGTGTCTAAGTCACGGTCTCAAACTAGATGCAAAGAAATGCATCTTCATTCCCTTCTGTAAAAACAATGTCCCTTCACACTATCAAATTAACAACAATACCCTATGTACCTATGAAGTAGTATGGGATCTGGGAACACAAGCAGACTGTGACCTTAACTTTCTCCACCAGGTGTCTACTGTAGTAAGCAAGGCTTTCTACATAGTACACTTGATTAGCAAAGGCATAGTATCTAGTGCAAAGAAGGTTATAACCCCTCTATACCCGTCACTAATCAGGCCCATAATTGAGTATATCACCCCTTTTTCCATGTACCATACAAAGCACCTGCAGCAATTGGAGAGATCTCAGAGGTTTCCAACAATGAAGATCAAGGGACTCCAGCATGTGCCTTACACAGAGCGACTGAAGTCCCTGTCACTATACTCTGCATCATATAGACTTCTTAGGGGAGACTCATGCCTGGCTTACAGAACAATCTCTGACCCAAACCTAATGAATCTGCTGCACATCCATAAACCAAATGGGACTAGAGCTTACCTAAATATGGCCTGCAACTTAAATGGGATGTGCTGGAGGGACAGATTTGTTCCCCAGTGACTGTTGTGTCTTTGGAATAGGCTGACAATTCATGTGAAGCAGGCCATCTCTATGGCACTGTTCAAAAGGAACCTGGATGACTGGATGGTTCATCATAAATTCATACCAGGGATAGCACTCACAACCTTTCTGGACATGGGCAGTCATTACTAAATGCAATCCTGAGTATTGACTAGAGTATCTATGGTATTACATTAGGATGAAACAGCTAGGCTTGAAAAGATCTCTGGGTCGATAGTCTTGTAACCTCCTATGAGCCTATGATCCCTTTGTTTATAAACTGTGTATTACTCTTCTCCACATATCACACCTCCCTTTTTATGTGAACTACATCTGTTTATTACTTTTACCTTCTGGTTTTCCCTAGAACAACATTTGCTAAATGGTGAGTATGGAGTTATAGTGAAATAACCAAGCAATAGATCAGTTTTCCAATACTGCTGAAAGCAATCTGAATTGCTATAAAAATGAAAAATTGTACACAAATGTTTGCATTCCAGGACTGTCTTCAGGAGATAATATATAAATGGGTTAAATCACCTTTCATTGTTTTTTAACATCATTTTTTTATGTTCGTGTGGCATTAAACTAGAAGCTCTGCTTGCAGCATGAAAAATAAATCAATGATCTACCCTCTCTTAAGCTAAAAGATGCATCCTATACATTTTAAATAGAAAATAATTTACTGAATGGGTGACTACCTGTGTATTTATTTACAGAAAATAAAGATGACCTAACAGCAGACTGAGGAAACTCCTTATAAGTTTCACTTGCTATTCATATCAGGATATGCTCATCAATCTAGCCTCACTTCACCCAGTAGATATATTTAACTTCAATTAGCTAAGGTCATAGTTACATCCATGCCTCTCTTCTCTTTCTCTGTCTCACACACATACACACAAAGATGCTCTGTGAAGTTCTACAGGCTCCACGAAGCAATATGCTGCAGGAAGGAATAAAAAACAACAACCATAAGAATGGTGCAAAAGAACAAGAACTTGTCTCACTAAAGATCAGAAAATATAGGGGGAGGATATGATATCGGTACAGAAGATTGTATCAGGGAGATACGAATGGGACATTTCAAACATGGTGAGGAGAAGAACTAAGATGGGACACTGTCAGTAGATAGTTGGGACTAACTGCTCACTGCTTTTCTAAAAGTACTTCACAGAGATGCTGCTGATCTATGGAATTGGTTTTAGAGAGTGAATGCAGAGAAGAATTTGCAGAGTGAAGGAGACGCGAATAAAGTTGTTTGTTGGAGGAAAAAGATGAAAGCAATTTTGCATGCTAACACGCTTTTGCAGAAGCATAGCTAGAGAGGGGCAAAGGGGAGATCTGCATTGTCAACAAGGTGCTAGGGAACAAAAAATATGTCAATCATTTGATAGTGCATAAATTTCCATTCTGGTATTTCTGAATGCTGGTATGGAAATGATTTTGCTGTCAGGACTGAAGACCTTGCTTCAGTGCTTTGTGTATTTATTTTTTTTCTCCTCAACGTAGAGTTGACTGATTCCAGCTCAGGGAATGCCAATGGATGATATACGATCTGACTATGGCTCTGCACTTAAGGATAAAGGTAGACAGAGTAGCATCTCTTTATGCATCAGGTCAATATAATGTAATTTATTGTACATAATATGTTAGGGACTGAAATAGATAAAGCATGTTTCTTCATGAAATGAGATTTTGTGAGCAATTCTTTTATAAAATGGGATAGGTCCCTGCAGATAATTTTGTGCTTATGAGAAGTTAATGGTTATTTGTTTATGAATTTTGTAGTCTAGTTAGGTAGCCTGGACTTCCAACCATTTTCAGCCATAACCTGAGCCGTTAAAGTCATTACAAATTTTACCATACAGGTACAATTCTGAGATACAGTATAATACTGTGAGAGAAACACCAGAGCAATACAGAGGCAAGAAATAAATGTAGTCCATCTACAGAACACAGATATGGTTACAATTTACTTTTACAAAATAATTTACAAAAAACTATTTAAAAAAAATGATAATAGAGAAGGTGTTGTCTGTCAGTATAGCAATTATTTGCAGTTGTGTGTGTGTGTGTGTGTGTGTGTGTGTGTGTGTGTGTGTGTGTGTGTGTGTGTGTGTGTGTGTGTGTGTGTGTGTGTGTGTGTGTGTGTGTGTGTGTGTGTGTGTGTGTGTATATATATATATATATATATATATATATATATATATAGAGAGAGAGAGAGAGAGAGAGAGAGAGGTATGTTTGTGTGTGTGCAAATGACCAAAATCAAAGTGCTTTTCAAAGAAGCACCTGTACTTCAGTCTTGGTGGGAAATTTCCCTTTTCTCCACTGTAGTGTGGTCTCGGAGGGAGAATATTAAAGTGGGGGGCACAGCCCCCACATGGGGGGTGGAGGTGGGTGAAGCCCCCCTGCTAAAATGTAAATGTAGTGTATGTAGTGGTTTATTTTTTTTGAGACACGCTTTAATGAAAGCGCTTTTTCAATAAAAGCACTTTCGTTAAACTATGTTCAGGTTTTATGGATTCAGACGTTTGCTCAGTCGAGTAAACGTCCTAGGTCCATATATATATATATATATATATATATATATATATATATATATATATATATATATATATATGTGTATATATATCTAAATGCACATATACATACTTATAGATAGGCATAAATATAGATATGCACACATTCATGATTGGTAAAGGTAAGACGTAAGGGGTCTGTATCTGCACAAGTCTAACTTAGTTGCTTGATATTGTACTTAGCTTGTGTGACAACAGTAACACTTGTATTCCTATATAAAGACTGAAGTATCTCTTTTTTGAATGTATTTAATTCATGTTTTTGGGTATTTTGTAACAGGAAGTTCTATTCTGTGGGTTTAAGCTTTGAGAATGCTCTTACACCTATTGTCTAGCTAGGCAGGTTGCATTATCAGTGAAAGATCATAGGGAGCAGATGCTTTGTGTAAAATATACTGTGTAAGATGTAGTGTGAATGTGTGTGGGAGTGTGTGTACCCACGCATGCACGAGAGCACGTGCTCGCACTCGTGTGTGTGTGTGTGTGTGTGTGTGTGTGTGTGTGTGTGTGTGTGTGTGTGTGTGTGTGTGTGTGTGTGTGTGTGTGTGTGTGTGTGTGTGTGTGTGCATGCATGTGCGAGTGTATGCGTGTGCATGCATATGCATATGTGTGTATGTTAAGCCTGAGCAGTAGGAGAAGTATAATAGTTTGTAAGTCTTACAGTTAAGTAGAAGAGTTGCCTTGGCTGTTACTAGCAGCCATGCTGCTTTTTGCAGTGATTGGCAGTGATGTTCTCTGAGACCACATAAGGTTATGAATGTACATATTTTGTTTGTGGTCACTTGCAGACTATGAGTATTCTGTGCTGAATTCAGTGCAACTAATTGTAGGCAGTATTCTAATGCTGACGTTATCATTTGAAAGGTTAATTCTTTCTGTACCTTTCATATTTTGGTGGGAAAGATATGAGCTAGATTTCTATAGTTTTCTATGTACACTGATTTAAAAACAGGAATTTAGTGTAGATGTTGAGATATGACTTCTCTCTGGGACTATTTTTTTCTGATGTGGTACATAAAACAAGATATTTGCTTGGTTATTGAAGAATGCCATGTGCAATTTTCACTTGGACGTATCAAAAGAATTTTTGGAGTTCCAACCCTTGGATTTGTTGCAAAGCTATTCAGTGATGGAATTTGTTAGAAAGACTGCTGGCAAGTTTGGCAATTTTGTTCTAGCATTTTTACAGTTGGATTATGAGTGAAATTTGAGGATTTATCAATATTGGGGCAACGCAAAGTAGTGTTAGGAATAAATGAGATTGATAGGTTTGGATTTGGGCCTGTGGTGTCATCTACAATCTGATTTTGTATAACATTCCCAGTTTTTGGTTAGTTTAGACACAACAGAGTTGATATGGTGGTCAGATTTAAATTGTTATTCTATGACTATTTCCATTAGTTTTATTTCCTTGACTTTCCCATTTATTCACTCTTTAATTCTACTAATTGTATGTTCCATTTTTAATAGGCAGATTCTGGTGTGCAGTCTTGGGTTTCAGAGGACCCTGTATGCATCTTTATGGGAGTTGTATATTTTTATTTTCATAAGAATGAAATGAGTTGAGTTATGATGATTTTTATTATGAGAGAATGTTGTTAAGTATTTGGCACTGCAGCTTGAGGGAAGATAAATGCCATTACATAGGGGTGGCCAACCAAGGACCCTGGTAACTATAGACCTATTATTCTCACTAGCCTCATATGTAACGCTAAGGAGTATATTCTCTCACACCTCATTCATCTGGAAATTGAAACTCTCTTAACCCTGAAAACACATCAATTTGGCTGTGTTAGAGGAAGGTCTTCTCTCTTTAACTTCATTCATTTCTTTGAAAAAGTAACTGAAGCAGTGGATAGTGGTTATGGAGTGCATACAGCATATCTGGACTTGGTAAGAGTCGTTATGCTGTTAGCTGGACTCTGGTATCTCAAATACCCATGTAAAGGAACTAAACTTTCATCATCAGATAAATAATACATGTTGCTTGATTGATTCATACCCTAATGTATCACTCACCTCTGGCACACACTCCTAATACATGTCAAGCAGAGTATCTCCCTAATCACCTTCAAGGCAAACATTAATACTTGGAAGGGCAACCTCAAATTAAATTCTCCCCTTGTCTATATTGTTTTGCCCTACTTGAGGCTGTAGGGGACTACTGAATTTATTTATTTGCTAAGCTTCTAATGGTATGCAGACTAATTTCCTAATATTTACCTATGAACCTATGAGCCTGTTATGATGTATATAATGTCTATGTGTGTACTTTGTATAAGTTTTTTTCTGTTTGCATGAATATACAGATAGGTGTGTGTGCGTGTATATATATATATATATATATATATATATATATATATATATATATATATGTATACAGTATTCACTTCTAAAGGATCAAGAAGATTAGAGGATCAAAGTTTTGAAATTTCGAACCTTTTCAGTGGAGATCAATGTACAGTGTGGAATGAGAACTTTACCCTTTTCTTTACTGTAGTGCAATCTCAGAGTTGGTATATTTAAGTAGCAGGGGATGGGGGGGTGCAACCTTCTCAAATGAGGGTGCAGGTGAAATTAGTAATTGTTATGTTTTGGATGTTTATTTTTTGGTTCAATATTTCAAAACTTCAGTTATCTCGTCTTCGTTATTCAGAGGTTCGATGTTTTGAAATTTCAACCTGTAGAAGTGAATATATATATATATATATATATATATATATATATATATAAAAAATATACATACATACATACATACACACCTATACAGATATGTGAAACCGTTGTGGTGGCTTTATCTTTAAGGCATGTAGTCTAACGGTATCGAAACAATATTTATATAAAATGCATGGTTCGCTCATTTAGCATCTCAGGGGAAAAAATTATATCTGATTTAAGGCAAGATGACTATCAACATGATAACTTGACTTTGAAGACAAAGCATCTATGACAAACCTTCACCAAGATTTTACTTCAATGTCCTCTGGGGGGAATGCACTCATTTCAATCAGATACCTGTAGGTATAAAACCTTAAGCTAGTTCCTGAAGAATGTAAATGTCTGTATCATTTTGCCATATCTAACCATGTAAGTGTCACAGTCCATCCCGGTTTTAGATTCCAAATTTGTTGAAATGAAGTTCAGTAATACAATACCCATGCTTTTGGAGAAATGTTAACAACATTTTCATTTTTATTTAAGCAAATTCCCTGGTAATGTTATGCACATTCTTTTTTTTTTTTTCAATAAAATAAATTGACTTAGGGTTACCACCTTTTCAAATGCCCAAAGTGGGACAGTTGTGGTACAAACATCAGATTTTGCAGGCCAAAACATACCCATAGCTAGTACAAAGGACAGAACTTCACTTTTTTGCCTAAATAAAAGCTTATTCTTGTAGCATTTTAGTTGCTTATTCTGTTTCTGATTACATTTAGGTGTTTCAATTACAGAATAACTGTTTTATGTAACTGTTACATAAAAAGAGGTAATAATTCTGCTCTAAAATCTCAGGACATTGGCCATTTTTACATTTTTTTTGCAGGACACAACTGCCCAAAGAGGGACTGTCCTTCACTAAGTGGGACAGATGGTAACCCTAAATTTACTTGATTCTTTCATTGCTAAAGTCGATATCACTCATTAATGATATGAACCACATTTGCACTGCTTTCATTTATTTATTTATTTAAATGTGTTGAAGGTGTGGCCCATTGATCCATCAGAGCTAATTCCCAGGCTCAGCCCAGGAGAGAAACACAAACAATGACAAAGGTCCAAAGATTAGTTAGTGATGACAGTGTACAAGATTAACACAGATAATGACATAAAAGTAGAGATTGCTTTAAAAGTGATGCAAGTATACAGCACACTAAGGGTAAGCACTTCAGTAAACTAAGGGTGAGCATATGAAGTGAGACATATTACAACATTTTCATTAAGTATCTGAAGAGTTGAAAGTTGGCAGCTGTACCTACTTCTATATATGTTATAATGAGCTTGATAATATGCAGCTTGTAACTGTGATAGGAGAGAAAGAGATGGATGGGGGCAGCTAGCACAGGCAAATTTGAGGTTTATTTGAAGAGAAGGTGTAATATTTAATTCTTGATTAAAATTATTTACTGTATATTAACATTTTCCAGGCATATTTTGACATCATAGCCATGCACTGATATTGTAATCACAGTTACCCTTAATTTACAACCATACTTGACTTATCTCATCTTACCTATAGTATCTTTTTAAGTCATTGCTGCTATTTATGTCCATACATTACCCTTGGTCCTGCCCGAGGCACACCTCACACACTGCCATTTCACCTTGCATGAACTAGTACCTTATAACCATGATCCTTCAGCTCTGCTGTTGGCTACAGTCCATCAGTCTATACCTGTACCTCATACCTTTTCATACCCTGAGACACTGTTCTTTCTGTGCCCTGTCAAGTCTTATTATTTTTAATCGTAACCTCTTCACCAAACTCTTGGTGACAACCCTATGCCTAGAGAGAGGTTCTTTACTGTGCCTCATCCACCCTTATTCTTAATCTTGAAGGATTCTTTCTTAGCGGTCATGATGCCAAGGCTGAAAATATCCATTCCAGTGCTGTTCAAATACACATTGTCTTTCTGTATAGTGATATAGCTCTTCCGCATCAGTGACGCTCACCTTGCATTTTTTAAAAATAACTTGTTTATTCTCCTTTCAGACCCCCCACAAACTCTTTTTTTACAAGTACTAGTCCTGTCTTATATTGACAATATACCATGAATAGTTTAATAAAATATAACTCTTCAGTGATTCAGTGTTACATTAGCATTCTCCTTATGTTGCTAGTGTCTAGTCTCCCAGATGGATGGCAAAACATCTATCATGCTGCATTTAGATTTCCATTTGGGAAGGAACTACATACGTATTGCCATTCTCATGCATCTGCAACCTTTTTAAATATCCTCTATCCTTCTGAAATCAGTCCTAAAAACAATCTGCCTGCTCATTTTTTTGTCTGAGCATTCCATTTAAAAAAGGAACGTTCCACCAGTAGATTCATTATGAAACTCAAGATGACTAAAACATTATTTTAGAACTATTTTAACTTAACTTTCACCTTTTTTGTTATACATTATCATTTACAGATTTGTATATGTTTGTAAGGTCAACATTCCTTATTTGTTTTTCACATCCTGCACTTACATAGTAGGTCCACCAGCTTGCCCTTTCTATTGAAAAGAATATGTCCAATAATTGCTAACATTCGTCAGCAGCTTACCATCTTCTTTAAGATAAGCATCAGCTGCTCCATTTTTAATCCTTAGTGCCTAAATATGGCTCCTCACAGACACACCTAATTCATCTACCTGGATCTACCTTCCTAAGAAGTGTGCTTACATTTCCCTGTATGATCTAATTTAGTCCATATCTAAACTGATTGCACTCAGGTATGTATGTGCTCCAATTTGTCTGGGTAGAAACCAATGAAACATTGCCTATTTGCTCAGTGACTCAAAAAGATACATGCTGCATAAGGAAGCATAATGCTAAAAACTAATTTACTTCTAGTAATTATTAAAATGTTCTCCCAGTGCCACATGGAAGTCATATGGCAGCAAGTTTATGTCTTCCTCCGGACTCCAACTGTTTCTGTTCTTTATCTTGCTCTCCTAGCTATTCAACTCCTGGTTATGTCTACTGAAAAGACAAAAGAAAAGACAAAAATAAGTATTTTTTGCACTTCTCTTATACACTGTGACTGTACTTTAACAGTTTTCTAAGCTATTTGCTGTTACTTTTGCACTTTATAAAAAAATGTACTGTCTACTTCCATTTTAAGTAGTTTATTGCTCAGTATTACATTGTATGTGTTAGTTATAGGCCTGTTGTAGGTAGCGTATGTGATCTTGTTACACCTGGGTTCCAAACTAGCTATTCTACATTAAGAAGGTGTATTTCTGCACCCTTGTGGCATAAGTGTGCTGATCTAACCTATCTGAGTTGGGGATTGCTCGCGGAAGGCTTATCCTGTTTGTTAGTTAGCTTAAAACTTGTTTCCCTTTGCTCATATTTAAGCCTTGCATTTGGAAAAGTTTTGCCATAGACACTCAGACTTATTCATCATTTGGTGACTTTGCTACTGATTGCTGAGAATCTGCTTTCACCTGGACCATTTCATTAGTGAAAAGGCAAAAAAAAATACTGGTGGAAGGCTTATTGTGTGCTGACTGGTAGTTAGCTTAAAATTTGTTTCTCTGTGCTCATATTTAAGCCTCATGTTTGATGGTGCTGCTCTTCATGCAGCATCAGTTAACACTGCCCTGTAGAGATGCAAAAGCCTAGAAGCTAAATTTTTCCTTAACAGCTGTCAGGGAAACGCTTCCAAACATTTCTGCTGCTGTAAGAGCAACTCAGTTTCACACTTAACAGCTTTGTCTTATTGAGCAACCTTTTCCTACCCAAAGTAGAGGTCCCTCTTGATGTCTCGGCACTACCAGAAAAATCCTGTTGAATTAACCCATTCCCTTCCCTAATAAAAAGAAACTGTAAGGACCTGCTATTGTTGACAGACAGTTTCCCATAATTTCTCTGGCCATCCTGATAGACATGGCCATCTTGATAGACATGGGCATCCTGAGGAAATGTAGCAATTGTCTCATGTATATTGGCAACCATTTGCTCCTCAAAAAAACAAATGTTACTACATTATGAAACTGGAGGCAAGACTCTCACATAACGACAGATAAAGGAATGTCAAATAGGTTGTCGGCACACAAACACACACACACACACACCCACACACACACACACACACACACACACACACACACACACACACACACAAACACACACACACACACTAAATAAGGACATGACACATAAACCCATATATGCTAAGGTACTCACTAGTAACTTACCAAAATATCAGAGCCCTCCCTAACGGAAGTCATTTACACACATAACAATGAAAAAAATGGGTCTATAGCAGAACATCCAAGTGTCAGAACTTCGAATGTTTTAATATTGAACCCAATTCAGTGAATGCTGACAACATCAAACATTCAGAACAGTGAATTTTTTCCTAGGGAAAAAATTTGCTGTTCTGAAACACATATGCACAACACAAGCACACCAAACAAACAGCAATCTACACATATACACCTAAAATCTTACATCTAACCCTACACAAAACTGTACATACACCACTAACTATCCACTTACCTTTACCCAAACCCTAACCTTAAGGTCCGTCACTATTGTACACTCACCTCACCCATGCTCTAACCCTAACTCACCTACCCCGCCCTAACCCTCACGTCCACACAATCGCACACTTACCTGACCTGCGCCCTAACCCTAACTCACCTAACCTGCCCTAACCCTCACGTCCACACAGTCACACACTTACCTGAACCCAACGTGAAACATTCCACCACAGCGTTGAAAATGGTGAAGTGACAGAAATCGACAACCAAATTCTTTCCCTGAGAAAAAATTCGGTTTTCTGCAGCTTTGCTATTTTCAGTGTTCACTGAAAAGGGATCAATATTAGAACATTCGATGTTCTAAACCATCGATGTTCTAATATAGACCCCAAAAAACAACCACAACACATAATAGCACACACACCAGTGTCTCAACAAATAAGTCCATAAGGCATAACCCTATAAAACCTAATGTATTGGTCATAGGTGACTCCATTTTGAGACATACAGATGTTCCCCTCACCAGGTTGAAGAAGGAGTGGGTTAGGGTTAGCTGCCTGTTAGGTGCCAGGATCTGTCAAGTCACTCAAGCACTCAAGTCACTCAACCACAAGTACCAGTATGACTCCATCATAGTTCATGTCAAGGTGAATGACTTGAGATGTACCTCACTGGATTATGAAGAGAGAGACATGACTGAGCTCTCAGAGTATGTGTCACAGGCAGGTATAATCCTAGCCTTAAGCAGCATTCCAACGTTTCTAAGGATGATGCCACAATACAAACAAAAAATGACTGTCTTTAACAATTGGCTTAGCTTTTGGTGTCAGTCCAAGGGCAGTGCTAAAATAACCCACCTTCCAACATAACAAAAGCTTCTCTACATAAACACAAGATACTACTGCTTAATGCTAAGAGTCTAAACAAGAAACTGCACTCCCTGGAAGCGCTCTTCACTTTGGAAGATGCTGACATCTGTGCAGTCACCACAAAGAGGTTCAAAGACATGGAAAGCACCCTGGTTGTGCAGGGCTGCAATGTTTTACATATGTTTAGACCACAAACTGAGCAAAAAAGAACCAAAGGAGGAGGTGCATCCATCTTCTTTAAGGATAAGTGCACCACAAGACTGTTTACATAGTATGAGTCTCTTGAGCTACTCCGTATTCAAGTAACTATAGTCAAAGCCCCCTACCACATCATAGCTAGTTGTAAGTCCCTCACCATGAAACAGGAAAAGCATACTGCATACCTGGACTTACTGAAGTCAGTTGCCATGCAGCCCAACACCTCACTTGTTGGTGATTTTAATTATCTTACCATCGACTGGGAAACATACACAACCACAAACATGCTGGCTAAGAGGTTCCTGGACTTTGTCAATGTAAATGTTCTGGAGCAAGTAGTCATCTCACCTACAAGAGGCTCAAATGTCCTGGACATAGTACCCCACCCCCACCCCCACCATGTGATGTCCTCCCTGGTAAGATCACTCCATAAATCAGTCTTGTTTGATGTAATTGTAGGACCAGTTACCCCATCAAGTTCATAAATGCTAAAGAATTTTTCAAAGACATATTACCTATTCCTACTAAATGATGATATAAGAAGTTTCAAAGCCCCTTCAAACACAGATAGCACTAACTCCTATGCAGAGGTGTACAACAATGCCCTGTATTACCACTTAAGCATTTATATAGAATTGGCTGTACCTGACCAGATTAAAGCTAGGTCTTGCTGAAAAAAAACAAGCCACCCTGGTGGACCCACAGAATAAACAGGCTATACAATACGAGAAAGAAACTAATGTCCAAGAACAATAGGGCACTGTCTGAGCAGAGGAAGAAATTATTCTCTACCTTAAACAAATAACCTAGAGATCTTTTCAAGTCCTCCAAAGCTATTTCAAAGCAAAAATAGCCTCCCTAGCTAAGGATAATTTACAGGGCATTCTTTAACTGCATTCAGAATCTAACAGGAGGTAATAGCCAACCTGTTATCTGACAGTTTTGGAGCAAAATTTCAACCCCTTGACATCTTCAGTCATCCCCAAAAGTATACCTGCTACCATATCTGAGCGTATTATCTCAAGTGAGCAGGTCATCTTGGCACTCTCCAAAGCCAAAAACACAGCATCAATGGGACCATACAACATCCCAGGTTGTGTATTAAACAACTTAAAGCATGATCTAGCAGACTCACTTTGATTTCTTCTTAATTACAGCCTGTGAACTGGCTATGTTCCAGTGGTATAAAGTACAGCAACAGTAACCCCTGTGCACAAAGGAGGACCATCAACAAACCCTGGGAATTATAGGCCCATAAGCTTGACTAGCCTCATCTGCAAAGCCATGGAAAGAATTATTATTGACCTTATTAACAAGGACATAGGTAATCTCCAAACTCTGGACCCCACCCAGTTCAGATTCATTAAAGGTAGGTCATGCCTGTTAAACATGGTTGACATCTTTGACAAAGTCACTAAGACCCTGGATGAGGGAAAGACAGTGCATAACACCTATCTTCACCTAGCCAAGGCATTTGACACAATCCCCACTCAAGTATTATAGAAAAACTCGAACAGTTGGGAGTTAACCACTACATTACCAGATGGGTAGCCAACTGGCTTACTGACAGGGCCCATACTGTCAAAGTGTCTCTAGAAAAAGACCAGTCATCAGTGGCACACCACAAGGTTCTGTGCTGGGCCCCTTAATATTTGGAATTTATTTCTCAGAAATCCAGGCATACTTGGACGGCCTGTGGCTGACCAAGTTCACTGATGACCGCAAATTGGGAACAATCATTTAGCCCCCTAGTGATGTTAATATACTGCAGACAGAGTTAATGTAGTTAAATGATTTGTGCCAAAGCCACAGATTAAAGCTAAATGCAAAAAATGCATTATGACTCCCTTTAGAAAAGCTGACTTCCCTGTTAATTGATTATAGACATCCCCCAAGTGTAGACCCAGTGGCATGTGATCTGGGTACTCAGGTTGGTAGCAATCTGAACTCTGACCACCACATATCCACAGTAGTAAGGAAACCCTTCTATGTAGCACATCTTATAAGTAAAGGCATTGCATCTAGATCTAAGGATTTTATAATTCCATTATACTTGGCCTTCATCAGACCAGTATTTGAGTACAGTGCTCCCTTTTGCATGTACCTCTCCAGACACCTGCAACAATTGGCGAGACCACAGAGGTTTCTCACAAAGAAATTACAGGGTACACAAAACAAGTCTTACATGGAAAGACTGAAAGCCTTTTCACTCTATTCTGTCTCCTACAGGTTGCTAAGAGGTAACCTGTGCCTAGCCTACAAGGCAGTCTTTGACCCAACCCTGATGGAAATGCTACACATTTGTAAATCAAACTGCATGAGGGTCACACCTTCCAGGAATCTTAACTTAGCCTCTGACAGGAACAGGTCATGCTGGAGAGATAGATATATCTCCCAGAGACTGCCAGTTTTCTGGAACTAGCTTCCAATTCACTTGAAACAGAGACCCTCCCTGACCCTCTTATTTATTCCTATAGTCGCGCCCATGTCCCACCTGGATAGAGGATGTCAGTATTAACTACCATAGACCCTTACTTCTGTGAACTTCACTCATCTAACCACTGACATTTGGGAGAACTATAAGCTAGCAATGATGTGGTATGGTACTTTCCCAATAGTTAACTGAACATGGAGTTGTTTGAGAGAGTCATGCTGTTTGACCAGTCTTAAAGTATATTTGGTTTTCATAAAGATGGATACATCTCCACCTTTGGGTCCTTCAAGCTTATTTTGATGTCTGAACTTGTGGAAAGCATTGTAGCCTTGCACAGTCGGGGTGCTGTCAGTGGCCTTGAACCATGTCTCGGTAACTGCACAAATGACAGCATCCTCCAAGGTGAGGAGTGCTTCCAGGGAGTGCAACTTCATGTTTAAACTCCTAGCATGAAGCAGCATGACCCTGAGTTTGTCTCGATTAGATTTTGTTACGTTGAAAATGTTGTTGTTTTGACATTGCCTAAAAAAGACACTATGGTGGTGGCAAGGGCCTTTGCTAGTATCCGAAAACTTAGGGGGGACAAGTGTTGACCATCTCTATCAAAGCAGTGAGGTCTGTCTGTCATATCCTCACAGGCTGTCAGATACTGGATGCCTCTGGACTGACACCAGAAGCTGAGCCATTTTTTTTTACTTTTTATTGCATTCTAAATCAGAATGAATTAAATTTACAAAACAAAACTGTCAATTAAAAACAAATAAAACTATACACATACTATAATGAAAATTTACATTAAGCAAAACCATCAACATTTTTCCGATAAACCTCTAAGTTTTTGCAAGATAGTTGTTTATGTGTGAAGTTCAAAGTTCTGTTATATATAATTTGAAATTTGCTAAGTAAATAAACTCTGAAAAGGCAGGACATTTTTACTTTTCTAATACATTGTGATCTCTTTTCTGGCAGTAGCCAATATGGACCACAGTAGGGCCACTTCTGTTTTTGGTATGGCATGTGGAATTGGAACATTGATTAAAATTAAATAATCTGTGATAATATATTTGTCTGACCATAAAGCTTTAGTAAAGTTTCTAAATTCTGTCCAAAATGGGATAATCATATGAGACTCTAAAATCATATGACACAAATTTGCCTCCAGGATCTCATTACACCTCCAGCATTTTCATTTTTCTTTCTGATAAATCAGGGCTATTTTATGTGGTGTTAAATGTACAGAGACTAAGGCTGAGTTAAGTATAGCTTTCAAATGTAACTTTTTATTAATTTCTGAAAATGTTTCTTTGTTAATTTTTGTTGAATAATCCCAATGCAATAAATCAAAGCCTATAAATTCAGTTCTTAGAATCCTGTAAATTGCTAATAAATAAGATTTATTTCTGAACACATCTCAATTGATCTTGCAGAAAAATTCCAATAATTTTGGTATGAGTTTAGTGTTCATATTTAGTGGAATTTGTATATTATTATTAATGAATTCTCTAAACGTTTGTATATTTAACCAACTGTTTTTGTTTGTATTATAACTACCCAATAGCCAGTCAGCAGTAAATACTTTATTTCCATCTAGAAATTGAAACAAAACTTTACAACTTTCTCTCCAAGATCAGTTATTTTACTTATATTAAAATAATCCAAACATCCAGTTATATAAGATGTAAGAAACAGTAAAAATAAAAGTTTGACCAAACAATTACTATCTATTAATTTTTTATAAACATATTTAGAATAAAGTTAATTCCAGTGATATAGACAGAATGTATTTCTAGTATTAATGCAATCATCTTTTAAGACCCAATATATTTGATAAATGTCTAAGGGAACATTCACATTTATTTACGGAACAGAATTTGAAATTAAAATTGTTTCATGTAATAGTTTCCAATTTGAAGCATATGAAGAATTTAACCAGAGACTTGTTATATTTATAATAGCAGATTTAGTATATAGAAAGAAATTAAGAAATCCAATTCCAATTTCTCCCAACTTTTTGTGTGATAATCAAAGGATATACTTGTTTTTTGGTGATACCTTAGAAATTTAAGCAATATATAATTTAACCACTTAATAATTTTCTTTTAGAGGGAAGCAAAAGTAATGACTAAACAATGTATAACATTTTTGGTAAAACTATCATTTTTATCAATCTAAGTCTATCTTCCATTGAGAAATACATTTTATTCCAAGAGTCAGTTTTAATATCTTATTAATTAAAATATTATAATTTAATAACAGTGAGTCTTTCCAAGTAGGTTTTATAATTATTCCCAAGTACTTAAGTTGATTATTCTCTGAGTTGTGTCCCTTATACTTTCTTAAAAAGGTATTTACTTTTGTAATTATCAATAATGTTTCTGTTTTATTATGATTAAATTTTAGGCAAGATTTTTTTTCAAAATATTTTATTGAATCCATAATGCATTTTAATGAAGGCACAATAGTGCTACTAGTTAATAGTGTATCATCCACAAATAGCTGAATTTTAGAATTATAATTATCATTTATTTAAAAATGTTTTATTTTTATATTAGTTCTAATATAACTGGCAAAGGGCTCTATTGATAAGGCAGACAACAAGGGTGATAGCAATCATCAATTTTTGTTCCTTTTAATATTTTGAAGGAACTAGATAGAAATTATCCAATTTTAACAAAATAGAAAGTATTATTATATATGTTCGGTATTAACTCTATGAAATCTAAAGAGAAATTATATTTTTAAGTACTTTATGCAGATACATCCAATTGACTAATCAAAAGCTTTATCAGCATCTAAGCTTATTACTGAAAGTTTTTTTTTGTTCTTATTAGCAACATATATTAAATACTAAAGCTTAATGACATCATCTTGTACCTTTCTATTTAAGATAAAGCCAGATTGATCATCCCCAACTAGATTTTGCATCATATAATTTAATCTTTTTGAGAATATAGACATAAACATTTTGCAATCAACATTTAAAAGAGATATAGGGTGATAGGATGTACATAACTTAGGGTAATTTTCTTGCTTCAAAATAAGAGACATCGATGAGAATTTCCAAGAAGGAGGATGTATTTAATGAATTTCTGATTTCATCAAATGCATTTAATAATGTCTTTAAAATATTATCTGGAATTATTTTATATATCTCTGAAATTAAACCATATAGACCAAGAGCCATTAGTTTGTCTAGTCTAGCATTCTGCTTTTTTGTTGGTTTATGTTTTATATTTTCCTTTAAAAACTATCCATTAGATCACTATTATTTAAAGTTGATTTTCTATTGTTGATTGCTTCATGCTGTCTCCTAAAGGCTTGTAATACATTGTTTAAATCTATTGCTTTTTCAAGTTTATTATTGATTCGATATGTAATCTCTTTAATATGATTTGCATTGTTTAATGTTTTTGATCTGATGGCTAACCTGTGTAAATTTTTAGGATTAACTGAGTAAGTTTGCAATTTAAGTTTTTGCACATTTATTGAGACTTTATGGTTTAATATCTCAATGTATTTCTGATTCAATGCCTTAGTTCTACGTTAGCATTTCTATCATTGGATTTTAAATTTAATTTTAAATTATCAATGTTTTGGCTATAGAACTATTAATTCATTGTCCTATACCTTCTTTTTAAAAAGACACCAGTCCTTAATCCTACTATACATATATATATATATATATATATATATATATATATATATATATATATATAAATACATATATGTGCTTTTAGTGTACCTCGTAAAATAATATCAGTAACTTCATCGTTGTTATTAACATCTATAAACACACTCAAAAATCAAGACACAAGATTCCTTAATGAGGCAAAAAAAACAAGACACAAGGCAAAGTAAGGCAATTAGCACTTTCATTCCTTTTATTCATCATAACAAAATGGAACATCAGACTTTTTTGTACATCCACATACTGGCCATATTTATAGGTTTAATATTTCCGCAGATTGTTGCACCCGCAATATAATTTATCTTGCTACTTGTATAGAATGCAGTTGTTTCTATGTGGGGAAGAGTAATCACACTTTATTTGAGACAATAAGATAGCATCTCTAAAGTAATAGGATGGGCGACATCAGAAGTGCAATAGCTAAACATACTTTAGAGAAGGGTGCTCTTCATACCTTTCTTTTTAAAGCTATAGAAGTGGTTTGTGAGAATGATCGGTGGGTGACTTAAAGAACTTTACTGAGTTCAAGGAGTTACATTGAATCATAAACCTACAGGCTGACAAGTCACCAGGTATTAATGGGAATGTTTCTTTAAAACCCTACTTGAAATGTAGAGGCTTACATCATTAAACAGTTTAACTGGATTGCTTTTTTAATTGCTGGTGTTATATATGGTTGTGTTTTTGTGACTGTCTTTATGGTCTGATGAAGCACTTTGAGTGTAAAAGTGCTTACTTGTGTTTATAGGTTCATAAGTTCATTGGTGTATACTAGGCATTAGCTTATATAAGCCTAGCCCAAGAATATTCCCTGGCATCATGCCACTCAACGTAAGTTCCCTTTGCCCCTGTCAAGCAAGGCCACTGAAGTGATCCCCGGGGTGAACTTCCTATTACCTATCCACTCGTCAATATTACTCTTAAAGAGGACCAGTGAAGTGCTCAGCTTTTTTATTTTATTAAAATATTTTATTCTAGATACTCTACCATGTTGTACCTTTGGTTGGATTTTTATATTATTCTTGGATAAGTTACTGAGACCACAAAATACAACTTACCACTAATTTTTTTCCTGTTTTTTTCTGGTCTAGGGCCAACATTCACAATTGTGAAAGTGAATATGAGACAGTGCCCGACATGTAACCCCATAAATGTCAAGGTCAACAATGAGACTTATTAGTACAATTTTTCGAATCAGACCCTCAGTTCTCGTACTCCTATTGATTTGTTTTCCAGCTTTCTTTCGCTTTAGTTCACCATTCATAATACACATTGCTGCTCAGATACAGTTACAGTAAAAATATGAGTCAATTAACCTGCTTAGCAACCCCCTGCAGCAAAGTTTTGCAAACAATTGCCCCTGTAAATAACCCTTTATATCAATTCTTCCCACTGCATTATTGTACAAAAATTCCCCCTGACTCATAGCCAGCTTCCTACCTTTATATTTATCCTTGGAGTCTTACAACACTTTCACATGCTCTTCATCAAATGACTGTTGCAGGGCCTGTAATTATATGGAATGCAGTCTGAGACAGGATGGACTTCAGCCAGTCTACAAAGCTTTGTACTCCTTCATCAACCACAGTACATCTGCCCTTAGCATGAGAGTACATGTTGCTATTAGAGAAGGCAAACAAATCTGAGAACGTTTGTGTCATATGTACACTGAATCATACTTCTACTTAGCTCAACATCGTCAGTGATGGCAGCCAGTCAGTTTCAGTTTAGGCAGATAAGCATCCCTGTTGGTATTTTTTTTAATTGATTTTGTTTGTCAGGAAAGGTAAATGTCTGTGTGGTAGACAGATTCCCTATAAGGTCACTGATTCTTCTTGTGCTTTTATTGTTTAGGAGATTGACATGATAAACCACTAAGGCCCAGGAATGAAACATGTCTTGTCAGGCTGTTGTTGAGAAAGGAGAACCTAGGTTTATAATCTTTGATGGTGAAGGAATTATTTATCAAGTTTTGCTAAGGGAGAATGTTGCCTGATCTCTGCTGGAAGTCTTACCTTTGATGATGCCCCTATGACTTTATGGCTGGAGATAAAAAAAAAACAGGACTCAAAAGACAAAACATTTATCTGCTCTTTACACCCTTTCTGTGAATAAACCTTTTTGAGAGGATTGGTACAGTTTGCCCAGAGTCTGTCAAAGGAAATCCAGCCCCTTCAGCCTTCTCTTTCAGTTTCTACACCAGCTAAGAGAAATAGATTCTCCTTCTTTGAAGAAAATCTGTCTGAATCTTATGCTGATTATGCCTCTCTGGTATCTTCACCAACCCTTGCCTCTTACCATTTCAATAATGCAAGAATACTTTAAATAGGAGTGCATGAAGGTGTCAGAATCTGAGAAGAGATACTATGAGTAATCAAGTACGGATTCAGTCTTAACAGTAACCATTCCCCCATTCTAGATGCATTGGAGAAAGCATTTGACTCTGCCTTTCTTTCAACTCACTCCCAAAACCCCGCCATCAGAATTTACGGGGTTCCAGATTCACATAAATTCTCTTACAATATCAAAGTAAAGGACATGCATTTGGAGCATTTCACCCCAAGCCTCTGCTGAAAATTGCCTTTGATCCAAGTCAGGCTTTCTCAGTTAACAAATGTTAAATAAATAAATAATAAATAAAAAAATAAATTAAAATCCATGTGGCAGACCATGCTATTATTTCTATTGATGGAGACAGCCTTCCTAAGGACTTTTCTGACTATAACCCATTTCCAAGCAACAAAGTTAGCAACTCGTTTCATAGATTTGGTAAAAAAGTGTCAACTTCATCTACTGTGGCATTTACAACTAGGAACTGCCAGAATCATATGAACAAGAATGTTTTTTGTCTATTTTTGCTAATGGACAGCAAACCCTAGCTTCCTTAATACATTCTTGGACTGCATCTTCCCACTCAGTTATGATAAATTCTGCTTCACAGGTTACTAATCATTCTATGAAGTGTGCTTATGATGTAGTGGTTATATCCAAGACTGCTGTCACTCATACAGGAATGTATGGATTAGACTACAGAATTTCCCTATGGTGTTAAGGTTCAGATTCTTGATATTCTCTTGACAGAGAACTTTAGTTTTGTAATTCCTGAGCTGAATTTATAAAAATACTGGAACAGAGCTATATGTTAATACTAGGAGTCAAGCAAATGTTTCTGTTTACCAATGAGGGAAAAGCTTACTGATTCCCAGTAATGAAGGCACATTAAGACCAGTTTTGGACCTTTCAAGATTTAACACATTTCTTTTAGTAGAAAAAATCAACAGATTCTTTCCACCTTCTGATTTCCAAGGCCTGCTTTGCCACCTTAGATTTAAAAGATGTCTATCTGTCCATTAGAATTCACAAAACTCAGAGACATTGCTTGGGACTGCACTTGCAGTTTACATCATGGCTTTTAGTGTTTCAGCAGAGCCAAGTGCTTTTATAAAGTGCCTACCTCCACTCATATCCTTTTACAGTCTTCCAGGACACATTTCAAAAACTGATTCCTTCTGCTCTAGGACATATTGCAAAATAGCTAGTAAGCTGATGTATTTCTTTTTCATGAATGGTAATGTCTTTCTATGCCTCTCCTTTGATTTCCAAGGATTTTTAAAGACAAAGATGGACTTGCCAGAGATGCTGCATCCATATATTTCCACATTTAGATGATTGCCTCATCTTAGTCCCTTTCATTCAAAGCACCCTAACAGCTCTTAAGTTCACTAGTCATCTTTTTTGCAACCTGGGGCTCAAACTAAATCTCAAAAAGAGGTGCTAGACCCTTCTTGCAGATTAGTGTTTCTAGAGGGTCTCATGGACACCTCTCTTTCCATTGCTTACCTCCATTCAAACCAAATAGTGTCCTATCAGACACATTTTTTTGAAAAAAGTGTTATACGCTCAGACTCATTTTTTGAATATGGCCTCCTTAAACAAATCCACAGCAAGAGAGTTCCCAAAAATTTTAAGTTACATTCTACCATCCTGGTAGCATTTGCCAGACCACATATGACAAAAATCCCATGGTATTTCAAATCAGTTTGGTTCCTGCACCTTCATCTTTTAGCCTCTCAGATTGCAGTGATTGATTTCACCAAGAAGTAACTCCTATGGTGAACCAATTAGGTACAACTAAATCAAGGTCTGCCATTTTCTTTCCATCTTCCTTCTCAGTCATTCATGACAGATGCTTAAGACTTTTTATTGGGTGCAGTTTCCCATATCATCGAAGTTCAGGGCTTGTGGAAGCATCATTTCATGAAAAAAACATAAATCTTGAGGAGATGATGCTTTTGACAAAAGATATCTGAACTGTTAGTCAACTGTGGACCTCTGGACCACTGTTAGAAATAACAGACAAGCCATAGTGATGTGTTATACAAACAAAATAGGGGAGACAAAGTCTCTTCCACCTTTGCAGGCTAAGTATGATCACATGGAAACTAACTAGCAACTAATGTTTTGCCTAGTTGCTAGTAATTCAGAACAGCCTCACTCTTCGGAGCAGAATAGTATGGCAAACAACTTGAACAGATACAAGATAGACCCACATGAATGGATAGTATACCTTGAGGTCTTCTAGGACATTACCCATCTGAGAAGAACACCCCAAGTAGATCTGTTGCCTTAAATATCAACAAAAACTGACTCAGTTCTGTTCCTGGACACACACATTGCAAAAGACCTAGCAGGTGATAACTTTTTTTCTCATAGATGGTAATGTAGCTCTATGCCCCTCCCCTCTTTACTCTAATTTCCAGAGTTCTTTTAAAGATCAAGATAGACTTGCCAAAGATGCCTCTGGTAACTCACTTTTGGCCCAGACAACACTGGTTTTCCTTCTAATGAGTCTAGCCGAAGGCAATGAGTAAAATCTTCCTCACAGAGTAGATCTACTCACAAAGAATAAGGGATCTGTTAACCATCCTGACATTCAAAACCTCCATTTGACAGTATTTATAATAGTTTTTTATTTCATTTAGGAGTTTTTCACACAGGAAGTGAAGCAGGTATTAAAGCAGGCTTGATAACCTACTGCTAGAAAACTGTACTTAGTTAAATGGAAAAAGGTTTTCTTCCTAGTGCCATAAAACAGAACAAGATCCATCCCAAGCAGGAGCTGTTTTGGTTCATTAATACCTGTGTGAATAGCTCAGATCAGATCAAGTGTACAGTTCTCCAAGGGTATATACTTAGTGTATATCTGATTGTCTACATTTGGTTCTCCCTTCTTTTTTTTTGAGTGAAACAATTTTTGAAAATTCTTTTATAAATATATATATATATATATATATATATATATATATATATATATACACACACATACATACACACATGGTGTGTTGATAAATGTTGTTAGTGCATATGGTCCACACGTTGGTTGCGCAATGGATAAAAAAGAAAAATTTTGGACGAGTTGGATGAAGTGGTGGAGAGTGTACCCAAAGGTGAGAGAGTGCTGATTGGAGCAGATTTAGATGGGCATGTTTGTGAAAGGAACAGAGGGGATGAGGAGGTGATGGGTAGGTATGGTGTTAAGGAGAGAAATGCAGAAGGTCAGATGGTAGTGGATTTTGTGAAAAAGATGGACATGGCTGTGGTGGATACATATTTTAAGAAGAGGGAGGAGCATAGGGTGATGGACTAGAGTGGAAGAAGATGCACCAGGTAGATTATATTCTGTGCAGGAGGGCCAGTCCAAAGGAGACTTGCGACTGCAAAGTGGTGACACGGGAAAGCATAGTTAGGCAACATAGGATGGTTGTCTGTAGGAAGACATAGGTGATCAAGAAGAAGAAGAGGAGAGTGACAGCAGTGCCAAGGATCAAATGGTGGAAGTCAAAAAAGGCTAACTGCATGGTGGAGTTGAGGGAAGAGTTAAGACTGGCACTGGGTGGCAGTGAAGAGTTGCCAGATAGCTGGGCAGCCACAGCAGAGGTGGTAAGGGTGACAGCTAGAAGGGTGCATGGCTTGACAGTCATGACTTTCAACTTTATTCCATCTCTGAGCACCACATAATCCCTTTGTAAATGTCTGTCACCTCTAATTGCTACACTCAAATTACACTCAAATGCTAAATGTTCTAACAGATTTTGTGCCCTGTCCGCTCATATTTCCTTTACCTCATGGCTTTGCTTAGCAAGTTTTCTTCTTTATCAAATTCCTCACTACATTAGACAATGCCAAAACATGTCTAGAAGAATTTTTAGGATTTTTATATTCTCAACTGGGCTATTTTCTCTTAACCTGGGGGAGGATGGACACAGTTTTTCTGATCATTATTTAAAGACAATATGCCATATTTCTGCTACTTGTTTTGTCATCATGATCACCCACATAATGTAATATCAAAACCTCCAAGGAGGCAGCTTCCCCAAGCAAATGTACTGAAAATGCACATGGCGTGACATACAAAGTGGGCCTAACAATTTGATAATAATAACTATTTTTATGGAAAAGCTCAGGATGTGCAAATAGGTTAATCCACCAGTGGGAAAAGGACCACTTCATTGTTCACTTTTGAAAATTGGTGTATATCACATAGGATGTACTAATGTTCTGTGCTTTCATTTACCAAAATGTTCTTTATTACTAATAAGTGATGAATAATATAATAAGATTTCATAATTTTCTGGAGGACATATCCAACAATAAAACATGAGCATTTTTAGAAAACTGTTTCAGTGGAACATAGAACTCTCATACTTTCAACCTGCATCAGTTAGGATTTTCAAAAAGTTACCTTTTATTTTCAGTGAAACCATTTTTTTTCTTCCACTTGTTGATGCCAGAAGTAGTTACAGTATCTACGTGATACATTTCCTGATAGGCCGCGACTATAGTCTCTGCTGTTGCCCATGAATCCATTCATTTTCTGTGTGCATGCTTTTGGCAGATCTCTCAAGTTGCATTGTGAGGGCTGGATTTCAATCTAGAGATTCATAAGGGAGGAACACCTAAATTATTTTGGGGAAGTGGAAATGACTTCACATACACTTGGGAAGTATATGCAAATATCACACGGCAACAGAAGTTCAGGACTGAACCCTAGACCCTGTGTCTATCACACAAAGACCTTAATCATTACGTCACAGTCTTTCACCCAATCCTTGTAGAATTTTTTTAATAGAAAACAAATATTTTGAATAAGAATAACTGATAAGCACGTCTTGATTTCCTGTTCCGTTTTTTTTTTTTGGCAAGCACCCCTCGCAATCTCATCATGATAACTGCTGACTTTCACAAGTCATCTCCTTTCCTATTCATTTGAGTGTTGTCTGAACTCTATGTTCCATCCCACTTTATTCTAGCAAAAAACAAACTCTGCTACTCCTGACAACTGATCTCTATTCAGTTTATTTTTAGAATTTCTCTGTTGCCAGGTCCATCACTTACGGTTTGTCTGAAATGCCCATAGCTTGATTGCTTTCCTTAGAGTAGAGGTATCAGTGTTTAAAGTTACCAAGACCACCTGCAATTAGTTATAGCGCAAACGGTATCTTCAATGATTTTCTTTCACTTTGGGTGCCTTTAAATTTATTCACTTTTTTTAACAAAACACTTGTTCATGGCTGGCAAACATGTATCTCTACAAGGAACATTTCTGTTTTGATTATTTTCATTTCCAAAAATTTCTGGTCATACACTACCCACCTTAATCCTCTTTTCAACTATCTACTACTCAAGAGTTATTTTATTGGGTATTTTTTACTGAAAATCTTTTTAATCAATAATCATATATGTACTGAAATTATGTATATAGTTCAGAATATTTCCCTTTCTCTACTATTATACAAACTTAAGATTTTACACACACACACACACACACACACACACACACACACACACACACACACACACACACACACACACACACACACACACACACACACACACACACACACACACACACACACACACACACACATTTATATGTGTGTGTGTGGGAGGTCATGGTGTGTACTATGGGTGAGTGGCCTTGCTCTTCTACAAAAATGTTTTCTTGCAGATTTACTAATGTATCATTGAACACAGCTGATTGAGCAATCAATCTTTAGTAGTCATTGTACAGGGAGTATTTTTGGAAAAACTGAAGACCTGGAATGATGAGTTCATGGCATGTTCTGAAAAAGTTTGCACGCACACTGAGTGAGACATCTGTGGGATTCAGTAAACTCCGTGTAGGCTTCACGTGAAGCCTAGATGGAGTTTACATGTGTGTGCGGTAATGCACAGTGAGCAGCAGCACAAATTATATATTCATGCCACGCACCCTATTTAAATGTAAATAAGTGCATTCTCATGGTTGGCAACAGTGTTGCTGGTCAGGAAGCCATATAAAGCAACACAGATCGCAAACCTGTTTACATCAGAGCACAGTCAGTTAGCATGTTTGCGCAGAATGCCACAGTGATCACAAGAGCTTAAAATATAGTTCTCATACCTCTTGACTTTTTAGTGTAAGAAATCTGAACAATGACCAACATAATGGGGGGACAATGACCCAGCAACAGGGACAGATTTTAAATATTTCCTCTTTTAAACATAGAAATGTGCTAGAATACCAAAGTGTGTATTAAGATACATTTTCTGAAGGATATGAAGTCTGAATATCAAATCTATGTAATTATTTAGTTACATCAGTCCTGACATCATCCCAGTGATATGGTAGAAAACCACACATTTTATAAGGAACAGACCAAAAGATATAAGGCAAACATTTGCCCAGTTGAGAGCTATGATAGCTATGTATATGGTCCAAACACAGTACAAGATAGTGTATATGTTGGAGAGAAGATGTTGGAGGCCTGCATGAAATGGATATGTAGGCATGTAGACATGTGCAAGTGTCAAAATACTGTCATTTCATGGGACTGGTGTGGTAACTGTAGGATACATACTTATGCTGTTCTGGCCTCACACACACACACACACACACACACACACACACACACACACACACACACACACACACACACACACACACACACACACACACACACATACATACACACAGCTTACTGCAGTGAGAACAGAGCCCACTACCTATCTAAGATACACAGACTACATGAGTGCATGGATTGTGCTATACCAAACAGAACCAAGACGCTATCCTCCAAAAAAGGAAGCCAATCTGGTGGTCCGCTGCCATAAACAAACTGTACAATCCAAGGAAGAAACTGTTGCAAAAGAGAGTAAAATCCCATGAGTGCCTCAGTAAGAAGCTGAAATCCCTTATAAGAGCCTCCAAAGCTAGCTATGAAAACAAAATTGCCACTAATTCTAAGGACAACCACAAAGCATTCTATAGCTATGTCAAGAATCTGGATGGCAACACCCAGATCTGCTCTGAGTTAGAGCACAAAGGCACGAAAATTACAGAACCAACTCATATTGCCAACATCCTGGCAGATAGGTTCAGTGCTAACTTTACCCCTCCACCCCCTAAAAGGCCCACATCTATACAGGAAGAATGCAGAGTTCCTGTAATCACAACTATGCAGGTAAATGCTGCACTCTCTAAAGCCAAAGACACAGCATCCATGGGACCTGACAACATCCCAGGCTGCGTTTTACATGAACTTCAGCACAAACTGGCTCCCCACTTAAGCACCATGTTTAATAAAAGCCTTGCATCAGGCTTTGTGCCCACTGAATGGCACACAGCAACAGTTATCCCACTCCACAAAGGGGGAGCCACCGCTGATCCCAGGAACTGACGAGCCTGGTCTGCAAGGCTATGGAATGTATCATCATGGAACTCATAAACAAAGACATTGGTAACCTCCAAACTCTGGATCTCACCCAGCTCGGGATTGTCAAAGGCAGATCATGCCTCCTGAACCTGATCAACTTCTTTGAGGCAGTCACCAAAGCTGTAGATGAGGGTAAGGTGGTTCACACACCCTATCTTGACCTCGCCAAGGCTTTTGACACCATCCCTCAATATGGAATTATAGCTAAACTCACTAAACTAAGTATAAATCCCTACATCACAAGATGGATTGCCAACTGGCTCACTGACAGAACCTACACTGTAAAAGTTGCAGACTCCAAATCTGACCTCAAAGCAGTGACAAGTGTAGTACCACAGGGTTCCATCCTGGGACCTCTCCTGTTTGGTATCTACTTCTCTGAAGTACAGGCTAACACGGAAGGCCTCTGGCTAGCAAAGTTCACAGATGGCTCCAAACTAGGAGCCATAGTCATGTCCCCAAATGATGTGGACATCCTACAGAAGGGCCTCGCTGAGACAGATGCCTGGTGTCAGAGCTATGGCCTCAAGCTCAATCCCAAAAAGTGCAGTGCCATCCCCTTTGATAAAAACTCTGTACCCATGATCTACCACATAGGCAGCAATCTAATTATCACCGAATGTGTGATAAGTGACCTTGGGACCCAGGTGGACAGTAGTCTCTCCTTTAATAGTCACATTGCCACAGTAGTAAGGAAGTCCTTCTACGTGGCACACCTCATCATAAAAGGGTTCTCATCCAGGAAAAAAAGAGGTCATTGTTTCCCTCTGCTCGACACATTAGACCCATTATAGAGTACAATGCCACTATTGGAATGTACCTCACAAAACATATGCAGCTGCTGGAAAGACCACAGAAGTACCTCACAAAGAGGATTACTGGCCTCAAACAAATTCCCTACACTGACTGCCTCAAAAAACTCCAGCTTTACTCTGTAGCATATCGCCTACTCCGAGGTGATCTCTGCCTAACATATAAAGCTATGTCAAAACCCAGAGCTGTTGGACATACTCCACCTAAAAAATCCCAATCCCTCCTAGCTACACGCTCTAGGGATCTATACCTTGTCACCACAATAAACAGGACATGCTGGAGGGATAGATTCCTGTCCCAGAGACTTCCCATACTCTGGAACAGGCTACCCATCTATGTCAAGCAAAGTTCTTCATTAGCACTCTTCAAGAAAAATCTTGATGAATGGATGGGAAATAGGAAATACACTCCGGGATCACTTCTGTGTCTCTCCTCGACAGTGGCACAGGAAAATAATCTTCTTGGGTGGCATAAGCCAGGGAACCTTGTTGGCTAGGTTTACATAGGCCCTTGGGCCGATAGCCTAGTACCTACCTATGAACCTATGAACCTACACAGCTTAGTACTTTACGCAAGTGCTAAGGCACACGTCTGTCATTTACAAGGCTGCAGGACAACTTTTAGTGGCTAATATCAGCAGTGCATGTTGGAGAGAAGATGGTGGGAAGCCTGCATGAAATGAATGTGTAGGTAAATGCAAGTGGCAAAAATACTGTCATTTCATGGGATTGGAGTGGTAACTGTAGGATATACATTTATGCTCTTCTGGCTAGCATACACACACACACACACACACACACACACACACACACACACACACACACACACACACACACGCACACATGCACACACAGTTGACTGCAGTGAGAACAGAACCCCCTACCTATCTAAGTACACAGACTATAGAGCTCCATACTTTATGTAAGCACCACCATGCAAGTCTGACTTTTACAAGCTTCAGGACAAATTATAAAGGATGACATCAGCACTGGATGTATGAGACGAGATGTTGGGAGGCCTGTATATGTTCATAGCTTCATAGGTTCCTAGGGAGCCTATTCCAGAAGAGGGGAAATCACAGGAAGATATATATGTCACTCCTGCATGTTCTGTTTATGTCACAGGCAATGTTGAGATCACTGAAACATGTTATTCTTGTCCCTTTTGATTTATGGATGCCCAGCATTTCTGGTAGGGCAAGGTCTAAGACTGCACTCTAAGCCAGGTACAGGTCACCACTTCTCAGCAGCCTGTATGATATTGAGTGCAGTGATAGGGCTTTCAGTCTTTCTATGTATGTTATTTCTTGGAGGCCCAGGATTCTCCTGGTCAGAAACCTCTGTAGTTTTTCCAGTTGCTGTAAGTGTCTGGTGAGGTACATACAGAAGGGAGCATTGCACTCAATTAGTGTTCTGATAATGGTCAAGTACAGAAGAGCTATGACCTCCCTGGTTTTAGATGTAATGCCCTTATTTATGAGGTGTGTAATATAGAATGCATGTCTTTTCACTATGGACACATAGTGATCGAAGTTTAGTTTTCTATTAACCTTTTTTTTCCAGGTCTCTCACCACTGAGTTTGAGGTTAGAGGGGTGCTATTTATATCATAATTAGCAGAAGTACTTCTTTGCCAAAGGGGACAATGAGGCTTTTTTTTTTTTGCATTTTCATTCCTTGAGTTTGGCACCAGACATTTGTCTCTTTCAACCCTTTCTGTAATATGTTAACATCATTGGGGGACTCTATATGATTGCACCTAGAAGACAGTCATCTGCAAACTTGGTAAGACACAGGCCATCTACCTTTGTCTGGACTACAGAGAAATAGTTTCTAAACAGTAGAGGGTCCAGTAGAGATCCTTGTGGTACTCCACTGGTAACTGGTCTACTTGTGGAGGTGGAATCTCCAACTTTGACAGCATGCATTCTGTTGGTGAGCTAGCTGGCTATTCATCTAGTAATGCATGGGTTAATCCCCAGATGGGAGATTTTCTCTATGATACATGAATGAGGGATTATGTTAAAGGTCTTGGCTAAATCAACATAGGTAGTATATTCTGTTTTCCCTCATCCTGGGCTTTGGGAGCATTATCAAAGAAGTGTAATAGTTTTAATAAGCAAGATCTACCCTTGACAAAACTTAACTAGGTCGGGTCAAGAGTGTTGAAGTTCACCTATTTTTCTGTGAATAAGTTCTACGATGATTCTTTCCATAGCCTTGCAGATAACGGCATTAGGCTTATGGTGAATAGTTCCCGGGATCAGTTGATGAATGTGCAGGCATGTTCAATTGTAAAGATATTTCTAATTCTGCATGTTGCCAGATTGATGTGTATTGTTTATCACACATTTGATATTAATTTATGTAGTGTAGTTGATATATTTGTGAACAAGTAGCGAGACACCAGGGTTGCAGTGCATGCGGGGAGAAAACAAATCGCTGCATTGCAAATATGTGACCTATTGTTAGATAGGGCCTTCATTTTGTTATGTTTCCATGTGTAGTTTTATGGCATAAAGAGTAAATGGACAGTAAACAGCACTAATATATGCTAATGGTACCTTTACATAGTGCAGCGGTGAGCAGTGTGTTTTCACAATGGCTGGCAAAGTATTTGTGCATGCGAGATACACATTTCTATTACTTTACCTATTTGAACATAGTTAAGCAGTGCCCAAACATGAGACCCATTGCTAAATGTCTGTGAGTTAGTATTGAGTCTATGAAACACACCTACTGTTTAGCTGAATCTGTGGCAGCATGTGTAAATGTATTAACACGTTTATTTTTGAGCCCAGATGATACTGGGTTTGAATCCTGGTCTATCTAACACTTTTAAATAAACAGTGATAATACAATGACATTAATTCTTTTTAGTACACGTGTTGCTGTGAGTTGGCATAGCACCACAAGTTTAAGTGACATTGTGAGGAGGTAAATGCAGCATTGTTGGGTCACTCACCATTGCTGGACATTGGTGTGTGATGCCAAGCTCCATTCAAACATGGAGGCCAAAATGTGAAGGGATCCATTACTTTTACTGGAACTTATGTGTGTTGTGTGTGATTCTATTTTTTGACCAGATTATAGGTGTTAACATCAGGTAGATAGGAAAGTGGTGAAATGGGAGCAAGTGGGGAAAGAACAAAGGGAAAATAACACAGGAATCTGCAGGAGGGAGGAAGGTAAGAAACATAGCTGTCCATTTCTTCAACAATGGAAACTAATAATAAGTGCAGAATATTAGTTGAATTTGGACTGTCACCTCCAGAGAGAGGGATGACAACAAAGTAAAAACAAATATAGCAAAGTATAGCAAAATGGACCGAATCACGTGTGTTAAGAAGACACATGCATGAAATGGAGAGCTATTTATTGGATGATTTATTTTAATTTTTTTTTTTTTTTTTTTTTGTGGGACAGTGGCCCATTTCTTTTTAAGTCAGTAAGAGAGAAATGCTGGGTAAGGGACTTGGGGTTTTCTGGGTCAGGGAAGTTGAGTGGTACAGAAGCAAATACAAACAAATAAGACAAACAAGACAAGACACAGGGATGATGAGGGACACAAACATTTGGGGGACACCATGATTGGGGTGAGAGAGGGAAGAACACAGGCTCATGCTCATCAAACATCGGAACAGTGAGAATTGAGTCCTCATACACTGGACTGTCATCACTATCCCCTTACTCAGCTCGTGGTTGGAGTGCTTGATGTCTTCTCCCACATACCATGATGGAAAGCAGCATCTCCATCAACCATAGATGTACACCAATGGTCCAGTGCACAATCCCAAGCACCAACCCTGGCATCTCCCAGCAGGTGATGAAATCCCCACCTCCACCTCTGCTGTTGGAAAGTATCACAACACCAGCTGCTGAGGCAGTACTATCTGAGGGCACAGGTAGTAAAGGGGCAGCAGAGGCAGTGCTGCCAGCTTGGGTCCCAGACATGCTGGGCATCAGTGCTAGATCAGTGGAGTGGGGGCAGGCTGATCCACTGGGGCTGACCTACCTCACTGTGCTGTGTAGCATTTAATGATTTGGTACATATGGATAACATGGAGACATTTTGATGACATAATAGAAAATAAAAAAGACAGATAAGGGATGGGGTGAGAGAAAAAAGATAAAATTACTACCAGCATATGTGATATGCAATGCATTAACACAATTATGCAACTATTTTATCTGAATTGTTACATTTAAGTATATGTCTTAATAAATGCACATGGCAACTACAGATTGCTATAAGTAATCCTTGAAATGTGCATATATTGCACATATGCTTGTTCCAGTTATACAGATTACAGTTAACAGCAGGACATTTGTATGACTTGTATAGAGTTTAATTTAATGTAAATATTATTAAAGAAATGCAGTATTATATAGCTGTGACTCATGGTATTTCAACCCCCAACCTCTGACTATAATCATATATCTGACTCCTAAAGTCAGTTTCTGCTACAGGCTAATGCATGCATACTTGCTTTTACAGTTAGGATATGCATGCTCAATTTGCTATAACTGCATAAAAAAACTCAAACATATATTTTTAACTTTTAAAGCAGGAATAATACTTCTCTTGTGCTGCATACATACAACTTGCTTCTCTCAATCTCTCCATTCGAGTAGTCTATTGAACTCAAGTTTGGCATTAGCTGGGGAAAGAACAGAAAAGAGAAGAAGAGCATTATGCATACCAGTCTTTGCCTATATTTAGCTTTCTAAGTATTACAAATACTCTCTTATTATCATAATTATGCAGCTGTGGGATGTCTGCAGGTTCAAATTCAGTCAACCAATGGTTCAGGGTATCCCTTTTGCACCTCTGTAGGTCATGAAAATGATACTAACATTGCTCTTTAGTGAGAGGGATGCCAGTAGCACTAGATACAGTCTGAGCCCAACAACTCCATGCCTCAGACTTTGGCTGTGGCACTTTACAATAAGTCCAGTAAATATCCTGGACTCCTGGACATCCCACGTATTTGCCCTAAACTGGGCAGCTTCCTCACTAACTCCAGTCATGTCTAACACCAGAACTAGAGCAATGGCAACTAATGCTCTACTGCCAATTCCAAACCTGAGCAACAATGCCAACCATGTTTGCACAATCTTAAGTGGAGAGCAGCAGTGCCAAGCAGGGATGAAATAAACATTTAAAATAGGAAGGTTAATCTGACACTTGACCTTTGTTTCAGGGGTGTCTGTTGATGTGGCTTGGAAATATATATTGAAAATTGAAAGGTAACTGTCAGGTGAGTTAAGTTTGCAGACATGCACTGGGGGCATAAATGTCATGACCTGATACATGTGCTTTTGAATTTATACACTGATAAAACTGATTTTTAAAGTGTGAGATTCAAACCCAGGCTTAAGGGACAACACATTTTCTTCCACTGCATTGATTTTCCATCTTTGCCACAGAGGAAATGCTGCTCTGACATAGCCATGAATTATTCTTAAATACAGCTGACAGTTTTAGGTGTTACACATATATGTGTGTATGATCTGACAAAATATTTGAGTATAGATCCAGCTGTGTGCGTGTCTTATGGAATTGGGAAAGCCATGCAAGTCCAGATAGCAGAATTATCCTTACAGAAATATAGTAGACAGTAAACCCTCAGCCATACATCTGAAAACACAGTAAAGGTGCATTATCCCTCATACATATAATTCATATCAGCTCCACTATCTAAAGTGTTATAAGAGAGAGCGAATATAATGGGAAGTGGAAAAACAGTAAAAATGTCTGGAATACCCTGTATTAGAACCCAGGACCATGTGTATGACAGTCCTTCACTTATACCTTTTGCCACAAGAATGTTGAAATAACACTTGTCTATTTTCAGTTAATTGCTATAAAGTGCTCTGTCACAACAGTAAAAACAGGTTACACACCCTGTACTAGAACCCAGGACCATCTATACTCCAGCCCTCCACTTACACCTTCTGGCACAGGACTAGTTACATGAAGTTTCTATAATTTCCTACTCATTCTTAAGTTCTTTGTGTTAACCACCACACAATGCTGTTTAGTGTGTTTGCACAGTACCCAAAATAATTAATTGAATGCATTCATTTTCAATAACTGGCTGTCTGCATCCTGTCTGCAGGTGCTCGATGACTGCAAGTTTTGAGGATACCTTGCTAACAGCCGCACAATGCTGCTTGGTGGCATTGCATGATGGAAAGCAAAAATTGCAATGATGTATTGTTTTTGACCTTTGCACTTTTAGAGACACCTTGTCCTCAGGTGTTCTGCAGGTTTTCTGTCTGCTTCTTGCGTGGGCTACTAGTCTGGGTTTGTATACTGCTAAGCATCACCCTAACGAGATAAGCACAGCCAAACCTGCCATTCATTTTCTCCATTTCCATTGTTTGTGCTAAGCCGTGTACAACTCAAACTCTGGCAAAACATAAATAAAAGGGAAAAGTAGTTGAAATGAAAAAAAAAGCAATCTATGAAATAAACACTATAAAATGTTTGTTAGCACACTTGAAATATTTCTACTTAGGTCTGTATTTGAACTCTCACTCCAATGAACCTTCAAAACACATTAAGGGTGCTTTATCCATCTTTGCCACACATACAGCTTTGCGGCGGGGGACTGAAAACATTCTGCATGCAACCAACTACAGCATAATCTACAATAGCAAGAAAACACATAAAAGTTATTTGTACATGTATTAATTTTGGATGTAGTGCACCGAATAATCACATAACCACTTATGACTATTGTTTGCAAAAATACTGCTCTAGCTTACCTCTTTGTGTTTGTTGCTCATACTTGTCTTATCTGACCAGTAATCAGAGACATGACATCTGTAAAGCATTCTATATCATTGTCCTTAAAATGCTTGTGAATATTAAATGGCAATAACAACTATTAACAGATGAAGGGAATGTTGGTTGTTAATGAACAGAACCTGTAAGTTGTGTGCTGCTTAGTTATGTTTCCAATCTTGATAAAATTACTTCTATACACTTTGTAAGTCTAACCTGGCACACCCATTAGATGTAGGGCAGTCTGCATTGCTGTTGTGTTTTCCTTCTACCTAGCAGCAATCATTCACATTTGGAATCTATTAGCAACAAACACTGAGGGAGTGCCCATAGTATGTTTACATCTGATACACAGAGCCAAGTATTTGGTATTCAGCAATTCTAATGAGGTCACACCTCATTTGCATAGTCATCATGATAACGGCACTAAATCTACACATAAAAAACAACCATTTAGCTAGGTAACATGAAGGTGAGGAGACTTGTTTATGTTTAGAACACAGAAGAGGCTATTACTTTGGGATATATCTGCAAATAAAACTACTGAACTGGAAAAGGTATGCTTGCATTTTTCAGTTATATACTGCAGATACTGAAATGTCATTAAGAAAAATCTGTTTCATATTTACATATATATTAATTAGTAAATGCTTCTGTTATCTGTATGCATTACTTAGAAGTATACTGATTGCATGGGCATGTTTGTCAGGGCATTTCACATGCATATATGATTGGTGATAGCTTAAAATGGAATGTTCTGCATTAAATCTGTGCATATGTTTCAAGGACAGCTCATTTGATAGCACTTTTAGCATTTCACTGATGGTGTGTTAGCACAACTTGTAATTTGCCTTTTCTTTTGGGGGTGCAGGAGCAAAGCTGCATTTTCTGTTTTGACATGAACAAGGACATGTTGATATTCTTACTCTCTCTTGTTTTCCATCCAGCCTTGCTGTGTTTGTGAATGTAATATGTTACAACCACACAATTCCTGGTGTTCATATTTCAAATATCTAGACTGTTTTCTGTTCCTCCAGGTGGTAATACTGAAATGTTATCTGTTCTCTTTTATCTAAAAAGTGTTATTTTTTTAATTATGTGATACTCATGTGTATTATCCTAATGCTCTGCTTTAGAACACCTAGAACTATGGCACCCAGGCATCTCAATCCCCGAAAATCACCCTTCAGTAACCCTGAGAATCAGATCATTCTGGAATCTGTAAGTGACATAGTGCTTTTTTGCTTGAGAGGGGATGTAGAGATATTTCAAGCAGAATGCAAATTTAGCAGCAGATAGTTGCAGATGTGAAAGTAATAGGCAGTCATAGCAGGACAAATGATCAGATGCCCCATAGGGTCACTGATATGATCTCATCTGTGCAGAGGAGAGCAGCTGCAGTGGCCTGGGACTGGAAGGGTACCAGGAGCAGCATACTACAGCTCAATCACTAACAGCAAATGAAGAGTTCCTGCCAACTCTCAGGGATCCAGACAGCTCCCAGGAAAGTGAAGACCAATATGTCCTTGACATTGGTGCTACTGTTTCAGAGACAGCGAGTATGTCCCAGCAGGAGCTTCCAGGTAGGCTTAAGTATCTCAATTGTTAAATATTCTTGTATATTAAATATTTATATAAATGCATTAGTTCTTTTTAACAATAAATTGGTTGGGGGAGGATTGTAGATTGCTACAGTTAACAACACATTTTTGTTGAATGTTTAGTTAATGGACATATAAAGGGAAAAAAAAATTACCCCCTGTGTTACTGTTAATTATGATGATGCTGTCCTTACCTCTTGTTTAACATCTTCCAGGGCCATTCAGCATAGGGAGCCTATAATCATCAGCACATGGTAAGCCAAACATTATGTCCATGCTGATAAGCAGTTCAAAGAAATATTTAGTTTGTGATGCTGGTGTCAGGACTGTTGTGTGCATTGCTGTACTGTCTGTAATGGTGGCACAACTGTTAGTTTGTTAGTATATATTAGACTATAGAAGTGTAGGTATTACTTTTTCCTGTGTTTCTTGCTTATTATCACAGGTGATCCTGGTAGTGGAAGTGTGGGACTTCTACCACCTGATGTCAGAGTATCAGCAGACTCTGATGATGATGGTGTCCAAACAGAGGCACAGTTAGTGAGTGCAGAGGTTGAATCTGACACTGAGGTTTACATATAGCCATTCCTTGTAATTCCATCAGACACAGCCAGTAGGCCTATGCCTACCTATTCTAATGAGCCCTCAGACACTGGACAGATGGAAGTAGAGACACTTGATCAGGGAAGTGTGGTTACAATAGCTTCGGTGTCTGTTGACTCTAGCTGTAGCTAAAGTGTGGGCATTTGTCATGCAGGAGAGTTGTTATTGGTGCTTTGAGGAGGCCTGCTGTCCATCCTTCACTTGATACAGGTGTCTCTTCCTGTGCCATTCAATGTATGTTTAGGGCTGCCATGGAGGCACAGGCACATTCCCATAGGTTTTCCAGAGAAAAGCTTAGGGTTGTAGATGTGGCACAGATTGACATATGTGACTGCATCCACCATGCTGTCAATTCAATGGATCAGATGAATGACACATTGGAATGGGTGGTGTCTGTGACGGAACATCTGCTGGGAGGGGAACAGCAACCTCATGGGCATAGGTCAGCCACATCATCTGCTATTAGCCAATGTGGCCGTGTCCAATCACGCTTCCAAAGTGGCAGCACTTCCACTGTTCCTTCAGGGGTTGTGCTGTCCACACCCAGACAAGGCAGGCCATGGGGTCATGATCCAGGGTGTTCTTGTGAGGGTAACTTGTTCAGCAGACATCAATCACATTCAGGTAGCTGCACTGCATCTGACCATGTGCATGGACATGCCAGTACAACTCCTGGCAGAGCCAATTCTCATCATTAGGTACAACAATGATGAACTGCCACCTGTACCATGCACAGCACACACCTGTCTGACATACCAAGACATAGAGCTATCACAGAGCTTGGCTGTGCTTATGCAGACAGTCACACTACAGTTTACCTGGAGGACCCATACAGACACACAACCAACAGTTACATCATTCAGCCATGAAGCTTAAAACTAATATTTTCTCACTGGCCATTTGTTACTTTGTCTGAATGTTTGCCTCCTTCTCTTTCTTATTCACACACACTCACCAACCTTTTGTGTCAGCCTAGGCTTCCTGCCTCCCACACACAAAACCTTGTGCAAGTGATAACTGCGCCATATCCCTGTTTTGTATCTTTTGGATTCAGGGATACATACGCTTTGTGTCTGATGCTCTGGGTGCATAGCTGACATAGTGATCAGTATAACTGCATTTGTGATGTTGAATTGGTAATTGTACCTATGACTTATATTGGTCTTAAAAAGTTAGACAGTTGATAGCATCAAACTTTTTTTTACATCACTAAGGTTGGGCATTGGGCTGGCAACTCAGCACCCTAAAAATCTACTGCCAATCATTAGTGGACCGGAGTTCCACTGTGGCAACCCCTTAAAGCCGAAAAGACAAACAACAACATTGTTAATGATCTTGTGAGGGCTGAGAAGTATAAAACTGAAATGTGTCTCATTACTTTTTAACTTCTCTCTTTAATGATTTTCCAGTACAAACATATGGTGCTACACTGAGGACATTCGATGACCATCAGTACTTTTGAGAGGTATGACTGTGTGAATATTTAATGCCTGAGGCCTGCTACTTAATAATGGACATGTATAAGTCGCATAATTCTCTGCTGTCACATGTTAAATTCATTTATGTACAAATCACCCACCTTTTACTTGCTTACACTAGAAAGTAACAACATGTAAGGATATGCAATTCATTCATATGATTACACAATACACTATAGGTTCATCACTTACATTGTAAATCCAGCAGTTGCAGCAGTTTTAGTTCAGGGTTGACTCTGTCTGATGCTAGCAATAAACAGCCATTACATGGGTATGTAAAGGTTGTAAGCATTGTCTGGCATCAATGTTACTATATGTATATGCTTAGAAGGAAGGTTTAAGCCCCTACGTGGTGAGTGATGACATATTGATCATGCCTACATCTCCCTACACCCACAGCAGCTGCTGGTTCCCCGTCTGAGTCCTCACCTGCATGTGGCTGTGGTGACCTTGCCATTGGTGGTGGGATGTGTGTGCCTTCCCCTTTTTGATCCTGCTGAAGCTGTTTTCTCAGTTTGCTGTTGTGTAGCATGGCACATAGATTGAATGTTTCAGTACTTGTACATAGATTGTACTGCAGGGCTCCCCCCAGATGAATCTAGGCATCAGAACCATGACTTCAGCAGCCTGAACAACACTGTATGATATTTCTGGTTTGAGTGTGAGCCTCATTATGGCATTTGTCAGTGAGTGTATGTGCATTTCTGATGGGCATCATCAGCTACATTTCCAGTGCATAACCTGCATCCCCCAGTAAATGATCCTGTGGGATATCCCCCCTAGTAAACATCTGACACAATTAGGAGGTATGTCATATATGTGAGTTGTGGTAACTACCTGGGTTGCCAGCACACATGTTCAAGATGATTCCTCTGGTATTACACATGACTTGGCAGTTAATAGAGTGGAAGGCCTTTCTATTAATGTAGAGCCTTCCCTGTTCCCATGGTGGTGCATTCATTTCTACATTTGTGCAATCTATGGCACTCATACTTCAGGGATGTGTGATACAGGTAGGGTTGCCACCCATCCCTCTTTGGGCAGTTGTGTCCTGCAAAAAAAAAAGCTAAAAAATGGCAAATGTCCTGAGATTTTTAGGTCAAACAATATTTCATAGCTTTTTGTTTAATAGTTGCCTAAAACAGTTATTTGCATCTGAAACACCTAAATGGTATATAACACAGCACAATCAACTTTAATCCTACAAGAGTAGGCTTTTATTTTGGCAAAAAAGTGAAGTTCTGTCCTTACCCATGATTAGTGCTATGTTTTGTCATGCACAATCTCACCTTTCTACAAAAAATGTCCCACTTTGGGCATCTGAAAGGTGGCAACCCTAGATACAGGGTAGAACTCCTGCATATTTCTAGCTCTGTCCTCCAGGGTATGGAGAAAATATATGTGGTCACTGCTATACTGTAGCACAGCATTCAGGAATTGATGAAGGATCCTGGATGCTGTTGCCTGTGACAACCCCAGCCTGTCTCATGTTGGTCTCTGAAAGGTACCTATAGCTAAAATTCTAAGTACTACACATACCTTTTGTAGATCAGAGCATGTGTATGTACCTTTAAGAAGCATTTCCATATGCAGGCATGTGCATATAAATAGATTGCACGTGTAGGCAGCAGTGCCATTTTGAGAGAATAGCCAGAGTGTTAACATGTATGAGTGTGGTAGTGCATCTGTTTATAAGTTTGTTTAAGTTTAAGTTAGAAAGCCTCATTTCTGATGTGTTTGTGTGTAATAAAGCTGCTTGAACTGAACCCACAAATGTCCGTCTGTTTTATCCTGAACAGACGAGTGACATGATGTCAGAATCAGGATTTAGAGTACAACTTCTTCAAGTCATGAGGTGCAGAGTTGAAGGTGAAGGCAGATTAAGCTGGTTGAGTGAAATGGAGCTCAGACAAACAAAAAAGGGCTAGAAATAAACTTAAGGTAAAGAAAACTGCACAAATTATTTATTTGGCAAAGAAAATGAAACGGAGTATTTGTAAAACACAAAATGCATTATTTATCAAAGGAGTAGCACATAACGTACTATTAAGCAAACAAAAGGCACAAACTGCATTATTAATTAAACAAAATGTTCGAAACTACGCATTTGATAAAACTACCAGACATATTCATATGGGGCTGAGAATTACCTTTAGTTTGCATGACGAGCATGTTTAAAGTAAACGAGCACAAGAAAAGTATAATGAGCATGGTAAAAGGCTAAATTGGCATAATGAGTACAATAAAAGGGCAAATTAAGCTTAAAGAGCAAGGTGACTGCATGTTTTTTAGTAAAAGACCATGGGCAGGATTCACGAAACCTCAGTGTAAGAGTTAGCAAGTCTTACATGGAGGCTGCAGTTAAATGGTGTGACGTCAGCATACCATGCATATTCATGAGGGCATGCTGAATCACACCATAGGCTAACACGGTCCGTGTAGGAAAGGAGGGGGCATGTCCGCACGGTGAGTCCTGCAAAGGGACACGCCCCCAGAAGAATCACAGTCCTGAAAGGAAACACCCACAAGCGAGTCCGCAGAAATGTCAAGAAGCACAACAGCACACATGCCCCCACAGACTATAAACCCAACTGTAATGTAAAACGTAAAAATCAACAGTTTATTTTTTTTTTTATAATTTCAAAAATGTTTGCCCGTAATTACGCTCGTTTGCGCGGGTGTGCCCTTCGCTCAGCCACAGTTAGCACTCATTGGAAAAGCATATAAGATCTAAATATGTAAATTAAGCCAAGTAGCAATAGCATAGCAGTAGAGACGTCGGCCAAAGAGGAGGTAGTCACAGTTAAAGCCCCAACAACATAATTTTCTATTTTTAGTGAAATAAGCATTAAACAATCCCCTGACATATATGTATATATAGATAACTATAATTTAAGTAAAATGTAATGAAATGGGCCATGTATTTTTGAAGAAATCTGACACAATAAAAAAAAAGAAATTTTAAAAGTGCCCATAGCTGAGCAGTGCTCTAACAAGCTGAGTATGATTGCCCGCAGGTGAGTAGTGGTTTAACAGGTGTAATATGAGTGCCTGGAGTTGAGCAGTGCTTTAATGTGATGAAACTGTGTGCCCATAGTTGAGCAACTTTTCTCATAGTGTAATATGCATGCTCATAGCCAAATAACACTTTAACCAGCGTAACCCATTTGCACGGAGCTGCGCAGCCCGCCAACCGGCTTACTGGCGGGCAACGTTGAGCAACCTGTATCAAAGCCGCCTTTACACAGACACACCTCCTAGCCTGTCTAGACAGTAGTAAAATAAAAAAAGCAATGCCTAGGCTCGAACCCAGGATACTGTGCATCATAGTCAAAGTACTGAACCACTAAGCAATGACAGCTGTACTGAAAAATGCAGTATTAGCATATATATATATGAATGAATGGAAATAGAAGCAGGACAAAGCAGGTTTTTTTAAGATGATACATTTCCAAAATGGCCAATCACAGATAAGTACGGGAAAAATGGCATATATAAGCCCCATAGGTGGGAATACAGAGCATAACTGATTGTGGAACCTATTTGCAGTCAGGATGGCAGGTGTAGGAGAGGGCAGACACTTCTGAGCACAGAGGTGGGGTGTTGAGGAGTCCAAATATATGGTTTGGCTCCTAGCCCATGATCATGAGGCTCAACTCATGCAGGGCCAGGTTCTGTGGGGAGCGTACAAGGCAGAGGCATGGAACCGGTTGGCACATGATCTCACCAGTACCACAGGCATACCAAGGACTGGTGAACAGGTCCGTCACCACCATGCGGACCTGAAGAGATGAAAGCAGGACCAACTGAACTGTTGGATCCAGGAAGCCCGGCAAATGCCCAACGCCCCACTACTGAGTAAGTATCCATGTAATTACGTATGTAAGAAATTATCCTAGCTGATATTATGGAGATGTATGTTCCAATATTACTACATTTATATTACAGCTGCAGGTGTGCATTCTGCGAATCGTCGAGCCTATGGTGATAGGCTGGAGTGGTTGTGCCACCAAACAGGTTAGTAATTATTTTCCTATAATTTTTATACAATAAAAGTGAGACAGCTTGTAAAAGAGTTCAGTATAGTTACATATTAATAAAGTTCAAATAACACTAGAAGAAAGATTCTGCTAGTACTGTATGATTAGATAAGTGATGCAGCCTGTAATCCAGAAATAAAAATTAAACAAGTCTGAAATAGATTTTCCACCTGTAGTGTAATATCAAATAACCTGCTGCAGCCTGAAAATTAGTGGTAAACAAGACAATAGACATGTGTCAAATACATCCCCTTTTAAAATCTGCCATATGAAACAAGTGAGTCTGTTGGAAAGGATTGTTGTAACCAAGTAAGACATGTTAATAACGCCTAGAATTAAGTACCATCTTGAATTGTAAAAATAAAACAAGTGAGAGTGTGAGAAAGAGGTATGAATCGACCAAGAAAGCTGTTATAACTCTTGAATAAAGTATACTGCAGTCAGCACATAATGAAATGAATGAGACAGCCACAACCAAACAGTGAAATGTTTTAATAAAGTACTGAAGCTGGAATGTGTCTGTCCCACAATTTGGATATGTTGCTGTACCCTTACAATATGGAAATAGTATGGTTGTATGAAATAATGAACATCCACAGTTGTCTAGAGCCATATAAATCAAATGTAGCAGGATGCTGTACCTGAACACAGCCAGATATGAACGTGTATGAATAAAAATGTAATGTATATTAATGTAGCAGTAACAGTCCCATCACCAACTTTACTAAGGTTACATATAGGAAACTGTACTAAGACCTGTAGGGTATATATATCTGCAGCTACTACAGATGTACAGCATATGTATAGGTAGTTGAAGTTGTTAATGAAATATTTCTTCACCCTACCCTATATTCACAAATAATGCCATTCCACAACAAACTGGGTATGTGTATTCACAATTATTTCCTATGGACATTTGTCCTGCTCGTTCAAACATATTTGCACGTACGTTGATGCATGTGCCCTATTCAGATATCCAAACCTGATGGCCTGTTGCCATCAATCAACCCTGCATGCTGTTGGATTGTGTACTGTTGTTCAAAATATGCATGTGTTATGCTTGCTGTTCAATGTTTATAATTCATGGGTGTTTGGTTAATGGGAATACTGATGCATGCTGTTACAACTAATCCTGAATGGTATTGTTTGTTACTAACCCAAAATGTCATAAAATATTGCTAAACGTAGGACAAGAGGGAAGTCGGGTTCCAGCGGACCCACCTCTCCCACCTCAGCTGGCAAGTGCACCTGGCACTAGTGCCCAGGCTGGAACCTCCTCCGGTGGCCCTGTGCCACCTTCAGGTGGAAGCACTGCAGGGGATGGGGCTCGTCCCCCCCTCTGCAAGCATGGCCGGAGGAGACTGCCCACTCACCCTCCAAAGTGTCCGGTCTGTGGTGTGTAGCGAGATCAGGCATTCTGTGCTTGAACCCCTATGCCAGCTTGAGGCACGGGTGGTGCAACTCACGGGTGTGCCTGCTGCCCATCCTACACAGCCCCCAGCACAGCCCCATCCTGGGCAGTGAAGGCGCAGTGGCAACTGCCCATGGGTGGGGATCTCTGTTCCACTGTTGCCATCTGTGGGCTCATGGGCTCGCGATATCCAAACATCCGTCCCCGTCAATTGTGTTTCCCCCCACATGTGTCATACGCCGCCCCTGTATGCATCTTGTTTGTCTTGTCTGTTAACCACCCCTACCTACCTCCCCAAATATACCTACTTCCTGTACCTCACATTCCACTCTCACCTAAAAAAAAAAATAAAAAAGGGTATTCTGTTCCCGCAAAAAAATTACGCCCCAAACATAGCTGCCCATTTTGCAGACATGTCTGCTGGACTTGTGAACTGGTAATTACAACTGGCTGTACAACATATTTTGTTGTCCTCACCCCTGTCTCAGGGGTGGAAGGTTTCAACTTTCACACCAAATTGCAGACATATGCACAACTGTTGCTGATAAAGAAATGGGCAGCTATGGGCCTTTCCTACATCCTTCCTGCAAATCCTGAGCTTGTTTTCCTACTGTCCTACCCTCTTTGTGCCCCCTTTTTCACCACTTTCCTATCTCCCCATTTTCTTTTCTTTCAAAGAAATTAGCGCGGGTGTACGCAAGAGTAAGCACTTTTAAGCAGTTGTAAGCAGAATTGCGCTTGTGTGCGCTTAGCTAAGCGTGTGTGCGCGAAGCTAAGTGACAGTGCACATGCGTGAGCTCCGCACAAACCAGCGCTAACCTGCTTACAACTGCTTAAAAGTGCCTTAGTCACTCTGAATGACAAGGCCTGTAGTCTGCTCAGCAGCAAAATAAAATTCCTCTGTCAGTCTCAAACCCAGGACCTTAGAAACACTAGTCTGCATGACGTACCACTAAGCCATGACTGATTTACAAGAACTTTGTGCTGAAGGCAATATATCATGAAATAGTAGGACTGAATGTAAAGGGAATATAGGAAGACTATTACACAAAGCTTTTCTTGTATATTTACTGGCAATTCTTGTGGATTTGCATAACATTAGTGTGAGAAGAGAAACAGCCATGCTAGTAGGTAGGTAGTAGGTAATAATTTGACAGTAGCACCTTGCAAACCACACACACAATCAGAGCAGGATAACCACTGCCATATTTGAATAGGTAAGAGGCCAGACCTCGCAGATGTGACTGATTTACAGGGATGTCTCTGATTTGAAAACAAATGTGAACTGTGCCCCACTGACTCCCTGTGAAATGTACTAACAGTAGGCAGAAAGGTGTGGAATCCCACGTAATGGTAACTGTCAATTACTTAAAGTATGCACTACTTGCATATCAGAAATGGTGTAGTAATACATATGCTCAAAATACCCCACAGTCACAACTGCAGAATATCTGAAATATATCACGGGTGTATCCCACTGATATGTACCATTCCCTGAGGCTGATAAAAGATACACCTGAAAGTATCTGGTGCCTGAAAGTGTCACAAACTCACAGGCATATCATTCTGTCTGCTGTCACACACTCTGTGAATAGCTGTAGAATAGCTTCCACAAGCACACTCTCATGTAGGAGTACAACCCAGAAATATCAAAGGATGTAGCTAACTAATAAAATAAGGACAGTATAGCAGTTTACAAGTGCTGCATGTGCCTGCTATCCATAACTGTTAGTACAAAGTACAAGGCCCCACTACTGCTCAGCAGCAAAATAAAATACCCTTGTAGGTGTCAAGCCCCACACCTTGGCCAGATCAGACTGCATGCAGTACCACCAAACTACATCAAACATATAAGGAATTGCTGCTGAAAGAAATATAGCAAGCATTACAAGGAGTGAATGTAAATGGAAAATAGGAAAGCCATAGCAACACATTCCAGTAAAGACACCTAGCAGTCCTTCAAGGAGTGAGTGTAAAGGTTAAATAGTGAAGCCATAGCAACAAATTGCAAGAGCTACTGCTGTATACCAGATAATCCACAAGTCCCACAGGAAAGCACATACTCCCATTTAAACAGTATTAGTATTATTAGGTGTCAGTTAACATACACACTGAGAAGAATGAACTGGAGGAAGCAATAGTCAGGTTTCAGTACAACATGCATTTCAGTGCCTACAACACAGCCTTAAATATGAGAGACATACCACCTTTTACACTCACAGAACAGTGTCCACAGCATGCCAGCATGGTCCCCACCTTGAAAATCTGAAAGGGCTATGCCTACCTAACCTAACACTGTATAGCACTGTCCTGAAATCACAGTGAGAACTGCAATTACCACACAGCAGGCTGCATGCAATTAGTAAATGCTGGCTAACAATTGGCGCAAAGGCCATCACATGCACATGTGCAGATACATACAAAAGCAGCCTGCACTCCCAGTCCACACATGCAATACTTTCATTGCAACAACCGGAGGGAGAGACAGAGAGAGAGAGAGAGAGAGAGAGAGAGACACAGAGACAAAGAGAGAGAGACACCAAAAAAAAAAAAAACATCAAGCTAACCATCAGCAGGCCACCAAGCAGCAAGCCATCACAAACAGCAGTGAGAAACAAAGGTGATGTAAACTACATAATCTAATAATCTACATAATGTGAACCCTCCATATGTGTTAGCAGTCTGTATCTATCTATATATATATATATATATATATATATATATATATATATATATATGAAGATGTGCATATGGCAGGGGACATACTGCAACTGTTAATGAAGGCTGGACATCATTATGTATTTGAAGGTTGCTATGTGCACATATCAATGTAGGTTGTAGTGCAATGTACAATGTAGGTTGTACAGTAATGGATGTTTAGCAGAATGTTAGTGTGTGTATTTGTATGTGTAAATAAAAAATATATATATATGTATATATATATATGTATATATATATATATATATATATATATATATATATATATGTATATGTATATTTATATATGTGTATATATATATATATATATATATATATATATATATATATATATATATATATATATATATATATGTATATGTATATTTATATATGTGTATATATATATATATATAGATAGAGTGGGATGTATAAATAGATAGACATATATAGATAGATAGATAGATAGATAGATAAATAGATAGATAGATAGAATATGTAATAGACACATACATATATAGATATATATAGATACATACACATATACAGCCAGATATGAATGTCTAGAGATATGTATGTATATGAATATCTCTGTCTCTCTCTCTCTCTCTCTCTATATATATATATATATATATATATATATATATATATATATATACTGAGAGAGCCACATGTGTGCAGATGTATTGCAACAGGTGCCTGGTGACAAAGGCATGAGCTGAACACCAGTGTGGATACTGGAGTACCATACCCCATTCCAAAACACTTACACCAATAACCACCACATAGGTGGTTGCCTGCCTACTACTGGATGTGTCAGGAGGGAACATGGGAAACAAGTGTACAATAGCCTCCCCTTTGATATTCACAGTGGCACACTAGTCTTGTAATCCCTGTATATGGTACATGTCAGCACAAATGGTGTGTCAGCTAGGGAAATGTAGGTCACTGCACCCCTCTACACCTCACAATGTCCTACACGGTATGTACCTCCCATGACAACTACAGAAAGGGTGAAGGACACAGTTCTACCTAACAAACAGTGATAATGCCCTCAAACACATTACCTATGCAGAGTGACTGACATAACCACAGATAGAGTGCCTTTCATACTACCTACACAGAGGTTACCACTGCTGAATGTACATAGTTAAGTCACACCCATAACAGTTGTCCAACAACCATGGTAACACTTCACAATATCCCCAGCCTAAATGACCTATGTCTGTCATCCTTGGCACCACAGTAAAGAGCACATGGTGGAGGTAGAGGGTCCTACCCACAAATAAGCCATACCCTGGAGTAAATCACCCAGCATTAAGAAGCAAGGTTCCTCATTAGTAGATGTCAGACATACCCCTGTTGAATGTTATGCAGATAGGTAATATGCCATATGAGTCACCCTGTATAACTGTTTGACAGGAGCAAGTACAATCACATTACATGTGTCCCAGGGGGCAGGATAGCATAACAGTATGCTGCTGTAGGCCCAGGGCCAATAGCATACTACCTACCTATGACACAATGCACACACACATGTACTCATTGCAATACCAGCTATGTGATCTGGAATGAGCATGCCACTGACTGTGTGCAAGGTCTATAATGGTGTGATTGCTCAGCATGACTTTGTGTCTGTCATGGTAGTGTGTGTCCTTGGTGTGAGGCCAGAGAAAGATGTGTCAGGTATTGGGATACAAACATATTACATTGCCATATGTTGTGCTGTGGTTCCCTGTATGTGACTGTGGTGTAGGTAGGGGTATGGCCACAAAGACTAGGGTGCATTACCATTGAAATTTTAACTGTGCATTGCATGCATTGCATGGGTTGACAATGTTCCCCATCCATTACCTTGATACAACCCCCCAGTGTGAGGTTGTGCATTGGACCTCAAACAGTGTGCCGACTGCTGGTGTATACTAGTATGTTGTATGGAGTGTGCCAGGCACTGTCACACAGTTATTGGCTGAGCACTGATATGTGGTCATTTACATGTGTATCCCCCATTAGACAGACAGATGCTATATATGACAGTTCAGTGATATCACTACAGTAGAGTATTATGTGTGCCATATCACTTGCTCACATATTTTTCTTTTCCTTCCAGGGCGATGGTGCACCAGCGCAACCCCTCATACTCTGCTGCAGAGGAAGAGGAGATACACCAGAGCCTGGTGCAGGATTTTGCCACACACTTTTCCCGCACCAGCCAGAACCAGCAGGAGAGGGCTGCACTGTGGCAAGACCTTGTCTGTCGGGTAAATGACATAGGCATGCATAACTGGACATATGAGCAGGTACGCCATCACTGCAGTGATTTAATTAGAAATGTCCATCAGCGTGCGTCTGATATCCACAGGCAGCAGCTTGCCACAGGTGGTGGGGCAGCTATACACCCCCCCTCACCAGATTGGAGGGGCTCCTCCTAAGTGTTGTGGTGCAAGCCCAACAACAACATCTGCAGACATGTGTAATGATGGAGGCTGGAGCCACCCAGCATGTGGACATGGAGCGTGCAGGTAACATGCCATATCTATAGTTGACTGTTCTCTACACTGGCAGTTTATGCATGTGTGAGATGTGTACTGTGTTTGTAGCTGTTATCCTGGAAATTATTGTGCAAGATTGATATTCTCAATATCAGCAATAGACCTGTGAAAGCCAACTGTTGTACTACTGAACTGTATCATACTCACAGTATCAATGGCACAGTTGTGTCCACTGACAATAAATGTCTTATTTGTGTAGGTCCCTCTGGTGTAACAGCAAGGCAACCGATCTATGCTGGTGAGTGTGTAATAACAATACTTTTAATACTAATGATAATAATAGTAATAATACCCTCAAACAGTATTGCTATGTGTTGGATTGCAGGTGTGTTTGTATCTCATGTACTGAGGAGTGTGCATGTTCCCATGTGTGCATGTTCCCATGTGTGCATGTGCCCATGTGTGCATGTGCCCATGTGCCCATGTGTGCATGTGCCCATGTGTGCATGTGTGCATGTGCCTATGGGTGCATGTGTGCATGTGTGCATGTGTGCATGTGCCCGTGTGCATCTGTGGTAACATTGTGTACACATTGTAAACTGTGTTTCCTGTCTTCCTCTCACAGGTTCTGGTGTTGCTCTGGTGGTGTGCAGCAGGGAACCTGAATGCACTGCTGGGGATAGTGATAATGATGATACATGTGTAATGGCACAGGGAGGTGTGACAGGGTCTGTTGTTGGTCAGCCAGTCAACAGTACACAGCAGTCAACCCCATCAATGCACACAGTCATCCTGCCAATACATCCATTGTCACCAATGTCCTTAGGTGAGGGACAGCATACAGTGGGCATTGACCAGGGTAATGTGGTATCAGTGGCACATGCATCCCCTCACAGCAGCCATGGCCAGAGTACTGACATGGTACCATACAGGCAGATGTCCAGGGGTTCTCGTGGGAGCATCCGTGGTCATACTGCCCCTGTCAGACTTGCCCACAGAGGTCTTTCAACCTCAGCTATGTTCCGGGCTGTAATGCAGGCACAGGTACGTATGGAACGGTACACCAGACAGGGTCTGAGGGAGCTGAGAGCTCATCGCACTGCTATGAATGACACTATGCGTAACGTTGCGGCTGCCATCCATAATTTCACCAAGGTCATTGACAGACGTTGGCGGGACACATTAGATCTGTTCCACAACTACATGTCCATGAGCCAGAGCAATGCAGGACGGTTGAGGCATCGACGTGGACGTATGCCAGCAACATCAGCAGCTGGCGGTCATTGTGGATGACAACAAACCCGCAGCCACTCCCATAGGGCGAGTACCAGCCCCAACAATGCTAGGTCTGTGCTGTCATCAGACTGCCCTAGTAGACTACGTGCACGTGGCTCTGGACAGTCCCAGCAGGGACATGTCTGCAGTCATCAACCAACTGCTTCTGATGACAGTACCCAGTCTGGCTTAGTACCTGATACTGTCCGTAGCACCCCTGCCAGGCACAGGTACCATGTCCGTGGCCAGAGACAGTGATCTGTATGACCTGGTAGGTACAGTCTGTGGCTGTCCACAAACACCCGTATATGGCAACCACGAGGTGGAACTGTGTGCATGCATACACACATGCATAATGCTAACACCTAGGGCTAACACATACACACACACACCGCATCAACATTGCCCCATCTTGTACTGTTGTCCCTCACTAACACTCACACACACATACATGTCAATTGGTTGTATCAGTGGCAGACTCGGGCATACCAAGTACACACCCTGTGCATATGATGAAACTGTGCCACCTCCTGCAATCTGTAACATTGATGCAGGAACAGGTTAACATGGTGGGGTGACTACATAGAAGTGTAGTAATATTATCATGTTGTCAACAGTACAGTGTAATGATATCATTGTGGGTATATCCCAGCATGCCTGATGCATTAACAGTATGATTGTCATTGTATTGTTTTTTACACCACTATTAATTATCATAGTGTAATGTCTGCACATCTTTGCATTCTGGTGTTAAGGCTGAAAACACAAGGCCACCTACATAGATAGCACAGGGGATAAGAAAATGGAAGTAATGATACTCAATGCCGGACATGTAAACCGCAAGATGCATAAAGTCCAAACTCTACTCTTCATGGAGAATGTTGATATCTGTGCAGTAATAGACAACAGGTTCGAGACTCACAAGAGCACCCTAGCACTACCAGGTTACACCTCATAACATGCTTGACAGCCCCAAAACATGGAACTAACTATGACAGGAGGGTGAGTTACATTAAATGTCAAGGATACTGTGGTGGCAGGACAAGTAGCTTACATCCTTCTAAGTTGGGAACTGCTGATTGAGGGCTCAGTGTCTGTTATTCTAAAAGTGTATTACTTCCAGTTTAAGCACTTAGGCTTCAGGCCAGTTATTTTACATTAAGAAGGTTCATGGTCTGCACTCTTGTGGGAGGAGAGGCTGGACTCTGCCCATCTGAGCTGGGAATTTCTGGCTAAAGGCTTATAGTGCCTGCATATTTGAACTGTTTCTTACTGAAATTGGTACACCTTGTTTGCTGTAACATAGACTAGATCCAGGCCTGCTGAATGTAGCTTTGTTTGTATGCTTGTTTGCTTGTTATTTCCCTGAAACGCTAATTCCACCTAAAATGCGGCTTTTCAGTGCTTCTGTGGATCTCTACTGACATCTGCATTGCTTACTGTACTTATTTCCTTGTTTCTCTTGAAAGAAAGTTACTGTTTGTCATTTTTGCATTTAAGTTACCTGTAACATATTGCATTTAAGTTACCTGGCACTTGCTCACTAAGGCAATTATATACATCAGCACTAACAAATTAAAAGCACTACTCCCTCAAAAGCCCCCCATGAGTACCTTGTTCCCCATTGGCCCTTTTTGTTTTCAATTATAAAGGAATTACCAATACTATTCTAGCATGTCCAAAGGTCAGTTGTCAATCTCCTCTCCGGTCCAGCTTGTGAATCTGGGAATCTTGAGGCGATGTTACAACTGCCTCATGTCCACAGACAACCCTCTCCTCCTCCCAACAAATTCCAACACATGTGAGAGATGCAACCATATAGCCAAACTGGAGGCCAAGCTCCCAGCAGTACTCAGTACTGGTGAAACCTGTCAGGAGGAGAAGGAAACCACAGTCACTACAATTCCATTCTCACATAGACCTACCACGACAGCAAACCAAACACATAAACACACAAAAACATACTCGGAGGCTCTAAATAAAAATCTGCTTAAGCAGCAGAGACCTCTAAAGCAGACACCCAAGCAACCGCTACCCCAGAACAGAACACGTGCAACACATAGCTCACAAAGCCAGTGTGCCGAACAGTCACAGCCCTTAAGGCTAAACAACACACCTGATACACTTGTAATAGGTGACTCTATCGTGAGGCACACTGACGTCCTGCTCACCAGGCTGAACAAGAAGGTCACGGAGAGCTGTCTGTCGGGCGCTATGATCCGCCACATAACACAAGCACTCAGGTCACTCCAAGGCAAGTACAAATATGACTCGGTCATTGTCCATGCCAGTGTGAATGACCTGACATGTACCTCCCTGTACTACATGATAAGAGACACAGAGGAGCTCTCTGAGCATGTGGCCCAGGCTGGTATGACCCTGACCTTGAGTAGCATCTTACCCTCACCAATAATGATGCCACAATATGAAGACAAGATGATCAATTTCAACAATTGGCTTAAGTATCAGTGTCATTCAAAGGGGATCCAGTGCCTGTCAACCTGGGATGACATGCTTGACAAGCCACAATGCTTTGCTAGGGACGGCTTGCACCTGTCACCCCTGGGCTTTTGGATATTGGCAAATGCTCTTGCTACCCCCATAGTGCCTTTTTTAGGCAAGACTCAAAAGACAAAACCACCTCCATAGGTATCACAAGGGATAAGAAACTAATAGTAATGCTACTCAACGCCAGCAGTGTAAACCTCAAGATGCATGCACTGGAAACTGTCCTTAGCATGGAGAACATCAATATCTGTGCAGTAACAGAATCCTGGTTCAAGGCTCCCGAGAGCACCCCAGCACTGCCAGGTTATACCACATACCATGCTTGTCGGCCCCAAAACTTGTACCGAACCAGAACAGGAGGGGGAGTATCAATATTCATCAAAGATACACACACCTCCAGGTTGGTGGCACAGCACAAAGCATCAGAGACTATCCATGTGCAACTAACAGTGGGTAAAACTGCCTTCCAATTTATAGCCTGCCACACACCACCCACCCAAACCCAGGAACCCTACTTGGCATTCCTGAGAACACTAGAAATATGAAGGTCTCTCCAAACACCATTATATTGGAGGACTTCAACTACCCAAACATAGACTGGGAGCATTACTCTTGCTCCAACACCCTAGCTCAAAGGTTCCTAGCATTTATACACTCAAATGCTATAGAATAACTTGTTACCACTCCCACAAGAGGGGAAAACATGCTGCACCTGATCATCACCAACATGTGGACTATATGTTCCAGAACAGAAGTGTATCCCTCACTGGTAAGATGACACCGTAGACTACTCTCACTGTATATTCACATACCAACCACAGCACCTGCACAGAAAACCACAGTCAAAAAGTTGTGTAATGCAAATTCCATGTATTCACATGAGGCAGGCTTCACACATGGGAACTATTTAAGGTCACAGGTACATATGTCTATGTGGCACACACATACCTCATGTGTGCATTGACATTACTGATATAATATATGTCATACAATATTAAGAGCAACACCCAAGGACAAACACACACATGCCATTTGTAGGATTCAAACCCCTACCTAACTATGTTATGACACTTGAGAGAGACACATTAGCAGAGTGTGCTATTTGCATAGCTGGGAGGTTTTTCTTCTCCTGCTATACTTATAGGGTGCTGACATCATCAGTGTTTAGAAAGAGGAATGTACATCATGTAGTGTGTTCTTCTAGTTGCCAAAAGGGACATTTCTTTCACACAGAATTGCACACACACACACTAACCCCCCCAAAACACACACACATACTGAACATTTGCAGGATTCAAACCCCTACCTAACTGTGTTATGACACTTAAAAAGAGATGCATTAGCAGAGCGCGCTATTTGCATTACTGGGCTCCTGCTTTACTTATAGGGTGCTGACATCATCAGTGTTTAGAAATAGGAATGTACATCATGTAGTGTGTTCTTCTAGTTGCCAAAAGGGACATTTCTTTCACACAGAATTGCACACACACTAACTCTGCCCTCAAACACACACTGAGCATTTGCAGGTTTCAAACCCCTACCTAACTATATTATGACACTTGAGAAAGATGCATTACCGGAGCTCGCTATTCGAATTCCTGGGCATCTTTATTTCTCCTGCAGTATTTATAGGGTGCTGACATCATTATTTATAAAGAGGTATGTACATCTATTACTATCTGTCAGTAAGGGGGATAGCATATATATGCATTAACAGCCGCCTACTTCAGGGTCACATATGCACATCAGCATTGCCAGGTTATGTTTTATACCATGCTTCGTGACCACAGGACCTGTAACACACAACACAACCAGTTCAGACCACCCCTCCCATATCCAGGAACCACACTTTGCTTCCCTGGGAACAGTGTAGGATATGAAGGTGTTCACATACACCATTACAGTGGTTAACTTCAGGTACAGGTATATTGAGTGGGGGAACTACTCAGGCCTCAACAACATCACCCTACAGCCACTACAATTTGTGAATCCATGTGCTATGGCAGGACCAATCACCACAGCCACAAGGGGGGATACATATTGGACCTGACCATCTGCAACATGTGGACTCTATGTTCCACACCAGAGATAGACTACCATTGTTAATATCTGACCATAACCAACTTTCCCTGGACATCCATATCCCATCCCCACACCCAGGCAAGGAAGTCACTGCAAACAAAGTATTTATCAAAAGCAGACTTTACACTTGTGAAGACTGGGGTAGAAGACTTCAAAGGACCCATGCTGGGGGATTATACAGGACACTCTGCATAATCCTTGACAATTGCATTCTATGAGCATCTGGAAGGTTTGCATTGATCATGCTATCCCAAATAAACCCAAGACTCCTCCACAACAGGAGATCTGTCTGGTGTACACCAGCCATATATAAGCTGTACAACAGAAGGAGGGAGCTAATACATTACAGAGCAATATCCCACAGACGGAGGACGTCTCTGAACAGTATTGGCAAGACACTTCAATCCCTCAAAATCATCACTTCCAAGTGTTGACAGTGAAATTGTCCAGACACTGCAGATAAGGCTCCCCTCAGTCTGTAATTGATGCCCAATTATTGTTATAAGTCCTCGCCAAACCTCTTCCAGCAAACACCAGCCACATGGATGTGACATTGCAAATTCAACCCCTGGGATCTCCACTGTATCCCTGCTTGATGGAGGCACAGCACACTAGCCTTAAACGGTGCCTTCTGTGACCTACTTTACAGAGGCACAGTAGCCTACTGTACTGGGGAGGCAGATGCCAAACACAGTCTGGCTAAGCTTATGTATTCCCTAGGGCAAACAGCCTAGTATTGACCTCTACACCCATATGTTTAATTTTCAGATGCACAGTATTTGTTGCTGATAAACTGTTTGCAGGTCTTTATTGCCATAGCTTTCCCTGTTTCTATGAACAACTTGTGTATCTGTGGAAGATGTTTGAATATGAGAGGGATCCACTATTTTACTTATGTCTCTGTTGTCATTTAACTGTGTGCACTGGGCAGATTGCTGTATTGTGGGAGGTTCCTGGATTAACACATACAAATGCCAGATATGTGTGACCAACTGCTAAACTGAGACATGGCCTAAGTGTGTGAGCATGCCCAGTTCAGGCTTTCCATGGCTTGTTGCCTGACATATGTCTCATTTATCAAAGTGTGGGAGCATGCCCAGTGTGAGCTTTCCATATCTTGAAATCTGCGGTCCACCACATTTGTGGTTGTATGTGAACTTCAGCAATATTTCACATTTATAGTTGTGTGTTGGAAGTCATGTTGTGTACTTACTGCCCAACTGCTTTGTGTCTGAACCCAACAGGGATTATACTGCGCCTACAGGGTTTCCATGGGATAGTGTGCATACAGTTGTCAACATCCTTTCATACTGACCAAACACTGTAATATCGTATAGTGTACTGGTTCAGTACTTTCACTGTGGTGGACAGTATCCTGGGTTTCAGTCCTATCACTGCTTTAAATATTCATAGTGAGCACACCAGACTGGTTAAGGGCCAGTTGTGCACATATGACCATGTTGCATTTTGTTCAGATATGGACTACTTAAACCAGGCTTATCCAACATTGGTAGTGTATTCCACAACTTGGGTGGACATTGACAAACACTAGCTATGTGCCCTAGGCCATTTCTAATGCTAGTCAGAGAGTGTGTTTGTCCTTCAGCACACATTGTAACTGGAGATTGCCATGACATATTTCAAGGTTAGTATACTGTACCTCTGTGTACCCGTGACATAACAGTGATACCCAGGGTAAACCTACCATCTCCCATCCACTCATCAAGATTCCTCTTGAGGAGAGTCAATGAGGGACTCTCTGGCTAACCTGTACTGGGAGTTTACTCAAGAGTGGAGGGAGCTTCTGGGTTATGGATTAATCACTACAGCATGTCCTATTTATGTCAGTGCTGGGGTTCAGGTCTCTCATGTGCATAGCTAACTGGCATTCAGATTTTACAAGGTGCAGCATGTTCATTGATTCCAGCTTGGACATGGCTTTATACATCAGGTACAGATTGCCTCTGGGCAGGCAGTATGGCACTGTGTGGAGCTGCAGTTTGTTTAATCAGGCAACACATGGCATCTGTTAGAGCTCTTTGATCCTCCTGGTGAAGTACTTTTGAGGTCTTTCCAGTTGCTGGAGGTGTCTGCTGAGATACATCCCACAGGGGCCATTGTACTCAATTGTGAGGCTGATGAAGGATGACTGAAGAGGCTCGATGACCTCCCCTGATCTAGATGAGACTACCTTCATGATTAGGTGGGTATATGGCATGTTTCTGTAACCACTACAGCTACATGGTTGTCAAATGCAAGATATCTATCAACTTCTGTCCCCAGGTCTCTTATTACTTCTAAAGTACTTAATGGGTTAACACCTATGTGGTAATTGGTGGGCACTTACTGTTTATCCACAGGGGATGACTATACACTTTTCTGCATTTAGCTTGATGACATGGCTCTGGCACCAGTTGTCTGTTTCTATGTGGCCCTTTTGTAGGATGCTTGTGTCAGCTGGAGGGTCAGATATGGTGCCCAGTTTGTAGTCATCTGCAAACTTGTTCAGACACAGTCCTTCCATGTTGGCCTGTACCTATGGGAAATATATACCAAACAAGGAAGGTCCCAGGACAAAGCCTTGTGGGATGCCAGTTGTAGCTGGTTTGTAGTCTGACATGGCTGCAGCATTTCTGACTATGTCAGTTCTGTCCTTGAGCTGGTTTGCAATCCATCTACTGACATAGGGGTTTATATTTAAGTTGGTGAGCTTATCTATAATGAACACGTGGGGTATTGTATGGAAGGCTTTTGCAAGGTCCAGATAGGCTGTGTGAACCACATTCCCCTCATCAATGGCCTTGATGACTGTTTCAATTGAGTCAAACATGTTTAAGGGGCAGGATCTGCCCTTAAAAAAGCAACACTGGGTAGGTTCGAGTGTCTGTAGGTCCCCAATATCTTTATTTCTGAGGTCCATGATGATCATTTCCATAGCTTTGCAGACCAAGCTTGTCAGGATGCTGGGGTGATAGTTTGCAGTATCCATTCAGGCGCCACCTTTGTGGAGAGGGACCACTGTTGCTGTACACTGCTCTTTGGGTACATATCCTGTGGTAAGGCTGAGATTGAGCAGTAGTGTTATTTGGCATTCCATTCTTCTTGGGGTTCATGTTGGACGCAGCCCAGGACACCATCTCGTACCATTGATGCTGTGTGTTTTGCTTTGAAGATGCTGGCTGTTACCTCAGCATCTGCAATGTCAGGGGGCCAGCACTCTGCTGGGATAGATATTTGGCATTTTGGTGGGGGTTTGCACTGAACCTGTCAGGTTGGATGTTGGCAATGTGAGTGGGTTTGGTGTATTGTTTTTAATATTTGAGTAATTCAGAGCATATCTGTGAATTCCCACCAAGGTTCCTACCATCAGTTAAGAAAGCCTTGTGATTATCCTTAGTGTCCTGTACAATTTGTATCTTCATAGGTTCATAGGTTCATACTAGGCTATCTGCCCTAGGGCATTTATAAGCCTAGCTAGAGTGTGTGTGGCTTTCGCCACCCCTTGCTATGTGAATATTATGCCCATTTAGGGTTTACTTTACTGTGCCTCTGTCTAGACGTGACACAGTGATGACCCCCAGTGTAAATCTACGATCTCCCATCCACTCATCAAGATTCCTCTTGAAGAGAGTCAGTGAAGGGCTCTGCCTAACATGGACTGGGATTCTGTTCCAGAGTGTAGGGAGCCTCTGGGTTATGAATCTGTCCCTCCAGCACATCCTATTTATTTATGTGTTGAGGTTGAAATCTCTCGCTCTCGCGGCTCTGATGGATTTGGATTTTCTGAGGTGGAGCATGTCCATTAATTCTGGATTGGACATGACCTTGTACATCGGGCATACATCACCTCTGAGTAGGCTGTATGTGACTGAATACAGCTGGGGTCTCTTCAGCCGGGCAGCATATGACAAATATTTGAGACCCTTTATCCTCTTGGTGAGGTGGGGTCTTTCTAACTGCTGCAGGTGTCGGGTAAGGTACATCCCAAATGGGGCATTGTACTCAATTATGGGCCTGATAAGAGAAGAGTATAGGGGCACAATGACCTCTCTTGATGTAGATGTGAATCCTTTCATGATAAGGTGGCCAGTATAGAAGGTCTTCCTAGCCACCTTGGCAATGTGAGTGTCACATGAGAGATTACTGTCCACTTGTGTCCCTAGGTCCCTGATTACTTCTTCCATACATAATGGATTACAACCTATGTGGTCATTTGTGAGTACCTTGTTTGGTATTTGGAGGGACATTCATACTCTCCAGTGCCTTCAGGAAGGCTGAGTGGGGTTCCTGGGTTTGAGAGGGTGGTCTGTAGCATGATACAAACTGTACAGCAGTTTTGCCTATGGTCAGTTGCACATCCGATGCTTCGTGTGTTGCCAGTAACCTGGAGGTGTGGGTATCTTTGATGAATATGGATACTCCCCCTCCTTTTGTGGTTTGGACCAGGTTTTGGGGCCGAAAAGCATGATATGAGGTATAACCTGGTAGTGCTGGGGTGCTCTCAGGATCCTTGACACAGGTTTCCGTCACTGCACATACATCAATGTTCTCCATACGGGGGAGGGCCTCGAGAGCATGCGTCTTGAGGTTTAGACTTCTGGCATTGAGCAGCATTACCCTTAGTTTTTTCCACTTATGTTTTCTAGGGAGGTGGGTTTGTCTTTTGAGCCTTGCCTAAAAAAGGCACTATGGAGGTGGCAAGAGCCTTAGCCAATATCCAAATGCCCAGGGGTGACAGGTGCAAGCCATCCCTGGAAAAGCAGTGTGGCTTGTCAAGCATGTCATCCCAAGCAGACAGACATTGGATCCCCTTGGAATGACACCAGTAATTGAGCCAATAGTTAAAGCTGATCATTCTGTGTTTGTACTGTGGCATCATTCTTGGTGAGGGTAGGATGCTGCTCAGGGTCAGGGTCATACAGGCCAGGGCTACATAATCAGAGAGCTCCTCTATATCTCTTTTCGTGTAGTCCAGGGAGGTACGTCTCAGGTCATTCACACCAGCATGGACAATGACTGAGTCATATTTGTACTTGCTTTGGAGTGACCTGCATGCTTGTGTTATGTGGCGGATTGTAGCGGCCTACAGGCAGTTTACTGTAACCTTTTCCTTGTTCAGTCTGGTGAGCGGGACATCAGTGTGTCTGACTATGGAGTCACCAATTACAAGTGTATCAGGCATGTTGTTTGTCTTTAAGAGCTGTGACTGTTTGGCACACTGACTTTGTGAACTATGTGTTGCATGTGCTATGTTTTGAGGTAGTGGTTGCTTGGGTGTCTGCTTTGGAGGCCTCTGTTGATTTGGTGGATTTTTAATTAGAGCCTCCGGGAATGTTTTTGTGTGTTTATGTCTTTGGTTTGCAGTTGTGATAGGTGTATGTGAGACTGGGTTTGTGGTGTGTGTGGTTACCTTCTCCTCCTGACTAGTTTTGCCAGTACTGAGTTGAGGGAGCTCGGCCTCCAGTTTGGATAAATGGTTGCATCTCTCACATATATTTGTATTCCTTGGGAGGGGGGAGAGGATGTCTGTGTACATGGGGCAGGTGTAACATTACTTCAAGATTCACAGATTCAACATGTTGTAGCTGGCCTTAGTGGATTTTATGTGTGGCCATAATTTTTTGCCATAATACTGATCAGAGATTACTTCCCTTTTTGTGATTTGCTCTATCATGTAGTAGCTTCCTCCTTCTCTTGCATGGTTTGGTAATGGCTGGGGTCCACCAGACAAGATGCCTGCATGTACAGAATTGGGTTTTGGTTTTATTTGGGATTGCATAATCCATGCATTCCTGAAAGTGTTCATAGAATGCATTTATAAAGGGTTCTGAGGTGTGGCCCATATTTTCCACAGGCACAGGGCCTTTAATGGATTCCACATCAGTTTGGAGGAGTGCAACATTTGCTTTACACATGTTTTTCACTGTGGTTTTCTGCCCAGGGACTGGGATCAGGATGTGAATATCCAGTGTGATTACTCTATGGTCTGATCTTTACCAGTGAGGGATACACTTCTCATCTGGCCATAGAGTACCCATGTTGCTGATTATCACATCCAGCATGCTTTCCTCTCTTGTGGGAGTGGTAGGTTGTTCCTGAGCATTTTGGTTTATGAATTCTAGGAACCTTTGGCCTAGGGTGTTGGAGCTAGAATAATGCTCCCAGTCTATGTTTGAGTATTTTCAGTCGCCCAATATAATGTTGTTTGGAGAGCTTGATATTTTCATGTGTTCCGACATAGGCCAAGTGTGGTTCCTGGCATTAGGAGGGTAGTCTGTAGCAGGCTACAAACTGGGAGGCAGTTTTAGCCACTGTTACTTGCCCGTGGATAGTCCATGCTGCTTCTTGTTGTGGTACCGACCTGGGGGTGTGGTTATCCTTGACAATTATTGCTAGTCACCCTCCTTTTGTAGTTTGTTCCATGTTTTGAGGCTGTAAAGCATGGTATGAGGTGTAACCTGGTAGTGTTAGGGTGCTCTTGTGAGCCATGACCCAGGTTTCTGTTACAGAAAAGATATCAACATTCTCCATGCTGAGGAGAGTTTAGATTGCATGCATCTTGCAGTTTAGACTTTTGGCATTGGATAGCATTACGTCTAGGTTCTTATCCCTTGTGATACTTATGGAGGTGGGTTTGTGTTTTGAGCCTTACCTATTCAAGACCCTATTCAAGGGGGTGACAACAGCCTTTGCCAGTATCCAAAAGGCCAGGAGTGATAGGTGCACACCATCCCTAGCAGTTGGAGCATCGTGTCTTGCTCTGCATGTCATCCCAGGCTGGCACACATTGGATCTCCTTTGACTAACAGCAATACTTAAGCCAATTATTGTAATTGATCATCTTGTCTTCATATTGTGGCATCATGCTTGGTGAGGGTAGGATGTTAGTCAGGGTCATCAAGTTTGCATATACTACATGGTGTTACATTGCTTAACACATGGCAATCATGCCTCAGGTGGTGCTGCAGGGCTGTCTATGTTGGATGCACATACTACACTCCCTGTACATGTTTGAAAGCAGGCTGTGTCAACTTAGGCATCCCTTTTACTATATGCGTGAGTCAGAGAGAGGTATAATTTCCAGAGTTCCTACTGAGCCAGTGTATGTGCTATGCGTTGCCTCTTTGCCAAGGCCAAGGCATACTGGGTATGCCTCCTTCTGCCTACTGGGGCAGGCTCAGGTTGTTCCTCCTCCAAATCATGCTCTGCCTGTGATTGGCTTGGCAATGGTGGGGGGCTGTTTGCCCCAGCCCTATGCTGGTCCTGCTGCAGCTGTTTTCACAGAATCATACTATGTAGCATAGCACATACCATGACAATTTGGGTACATGTAATTGGTGAGTACTGCAAGGCTCCACCAGTATGTGTCCAGGAACTGGAACCGTGACTTGAACAGCCCAAACACACGCTCGATTATATTTCGTGTTTGTGCGTGTGCCTCATTATGGCGTTCTTGTTCAGGTGTGTGTGCATTTCTGATGGGTGTCATCAGCCACGACTCCAGTGCGTAGCCAGCATCCCCCACTAAGTGACCATGTGGGATGTCCCCATTGGCAAATGGCTGGTACAGCTGCATCAAATGCCAGATATGGGAATCATGGTAGCTTCCAGGGCAGCCAGCACACACATTCATTATTATGCCCTGGGCATCACACACGACCAGGCAGTTGATGGAGGGGAAGCCCTTGCAGTTAATGTAGGCCCTACCCCACTCACCAGCTGGTGCTTTGATGCGTATATGCGTGCAGTCTATTGCACCCACTAACTCAGTGTATTCCGCTATTTGCTGGAAGAGACGCATATTGCTGGCCAATACCTCACGGGAATTGGGGAAATATACATGATCACCGACATGTGCTGACATGGCATCCAGGAACTGGTGCAGTACCCTGGATGCTGATGCCTGTGGTATCCCCATCATATCACCAGTTGGTCTCTGGAAGGTACCTGTTGCTAGTATTCTTAGGCCACCACATACCTTGGTTTCCACTGGGATGGGTTCCCCTCTGTTGGTTCTGTGTGTGAGGCATGGCCTGCACAGCTCAACAATTTGCTGTAGGAGGTCTCTGTCCACTCTATAGCGCTCCACTATCTCCAGCTCATGTAACCCCTGGTAGGTGACCCTGGGCCTGTACACTCTTCTCCATCTCCTCACTGTGGGTTGTCCGGCAGCATTTGCATAGTCACCACCCTCAGCAAGTTGCATATGTCTCCTTATAACAGCTATGGCAGCCCCTAGCATTTTTGGTCTGAGTGAAGCTTTTTCAGTTTTCACTTCTAATAGCTTACTCCTCTGTTGCAGTGTCTCTTGAGAGAAACATTCTGCACTGTTGTTTGCAGAGTTTTAAGTGCTGGGCTGGGCTACTGTTCTGCCTGTGTAATTGCCTGCTTCTGATTGTTTTCACCTGTAAGCTCTGCCAGTAATCCCTGCTAGCTTCCTACTATTTCTCATGCTTCCTTTTTCCCTTCTGTTTCCTCAGGGGGGAACGACATGCTCACCAGCAAAAACATGCTCACAGTGGCTAACACGCGCGCCCACATGCTCAGATGGACTAGAATCTGCTTATTCAGGTTAAAACGCATGCACACCAGCGCAAACAAGCTTACAGGTGTTTAAACAGGCTCCTACATGCTTATTCTGCCTTAAACGCACGCACTCACGCTTACACGCGCACACTCTATCTTACTCGTGCCTACCAATGTGCACACGTGCACATGCACGTGTGCACGTGCGCATGCACGCCCTACAAGAAACGTTGGTGTTATCCATAGTGTACACCTTCCATTTCTTGGCTTTCCCATGCCTACTTGTTAACACTCCTCTTTTCATGATGTGTGATTGACATCTTTCACATGCCACTGTGCTCCAATGAGCTGCATTTCTTACATACATTCCCCCCTGTGATGTCACCTATCTCCTACTCCCCCTTATCCTACTCCTACACTGCACAGAATGTGCTCATTTCCTGTGTGACAGTACGATTCACTATCCTACCACTCATTTACATGGAATTGCCTACTAATGCTTAGTTACATGTCATACACTCAGCTTCCGCCTTTAGCAACCCCTACTCGGTGGCCATGTTGTTTTCAGCCTGCTATTCCCTTACATTGTAAATTCATGCTTTGCATAATTTTTATTTTTCTGTTTTTTATAGCGCAGCCCATTTGCGCGGTGCTGCGCTATGTTTAAACAAAAAACATTTTTATTTTATTTTTGTATCGGGGTACATTGCCAGTGGCCACATATTTGGCCATTGGCATGCTGCCTGGGACATTTGCAACCTTTATTTGGAGCTGACAAGGCGCCATTGTGTTATTTGCAGAATGGTACTCAGTTATCAACTGAGTACATTTCTGCAGATAGCACGGCTCTTACACGGGCAGGTTTCTGCTTCCTGGATAGCAAAATTACCTCATTTGCATGCTTTTCGGCTGCTAGTGAGGTAATTAGCATATCCACGCCCTGTCCGTGTAGGAGCCGTTTTAGTTGCTCTCTTACACGCACATGCAGGCTGTTCCTGGACAGCGATGGCTGCATGGAGTCTTACACTACTCTTAGACTCTGTGCAAGCCATCATGAATCCTGCCTCATGTTTGGGCACAAACTACTATTTCACATTGACCAAAGCCATTCAAAGCATAACTAGAGTTGTTCAAAGTATCTCAGAGTGTGCAAAGTGTTTGCAGAGTGTGTGCTTTATTACAGTCCAATTATTTCAAAGAGTTTGCTATGTGCAAAGTACAGTTATGTTGCAAAGTGCAGTCAAGTTCAGCCATTTTGAAAAGTTTCTTGTGTTGTGTATATTTATTTGCAGAGTGCCGCCATTTCAGCGTGTTTCTTACACTGTGCAGAGTTATTTCGCAAAGTACAGCCATTTTGATAGGTTCTTGTGCTGTGTATAGTTTATTTGCAAAGTGCATTCATCTTGAAGTGTTTCTTATTCTAAGCTTCTTCTGCTGTATACAGTTTATTCACAAATTACAGTCATTTTGAAGTATTTATTACACTGATAAGGAGTGGTTTCACAAAGTACAGTGATTTCAAAGTGTTCTTGTGCTACGGAGATTTATTTGGCAAAGTGCAGTCATTTCAAAAATGTTGTTGTGCTATTGGAAATAATTACAAGTACTGGCATAAAGTTCTGGCATATATATTTATGTGTGTACATAATTTCAAGCATCTTCACTATTATGTGTTAATACGGCAGAGGCATTTTGCAGACCTGGTCCACTTGTGTTTGATCACAATATAGCAAACATGTGGAGAGTATTTGAGCAGGAATATGATGTTTTCATACAAGCAGCTTTTTCTGACAAAGATGCACATACAAGAGCATTCATTTTTCTTAACATAGCTGGGTCAGAGGCTACTGTAAGAGACCGTACATTTGTGTATGCACCAGCAGTATATGCAGGAGAGGGGGGAAAACTGCCATATTGTGGTACCGGCTGAATCAAAGGAGGACCCAAGTGCTTAAAACATAAAAGAAATCTGCGACCCCCACATGCAAATATTGCATTAGAGAGGCACTTATTTTATACAAGACACCAAAAGCCAAGTGAAACTTTTGCAGCTTATATCACTAACTTGAGAAATAAGGCTAAAATGTGCAGATTTGTTGACTTGAAAGATGAGTTAATAAAGGACAGACTTGTGTGTGATGTTAATAGTGCTGTAGTGAGAAAGATTTTGCTTTGTGACAGTGATTTAATGTTAAGCAAAGCCATACAGATTTGCCAAATCCATGATCTCACAGAAAGGCCCACATATATACTTGCAAGTGATATGAGCATGGTTGCAGCAGCGTCTAGTGAAAAGTAGACAGCATGCAACACACGGTAAGCAGAAACAGGCCTAAGCACATGGCAGTTGCAACCCCTGTGAGTCTGGCAGGGAAAACCCATAGCTTTCTAGCAAGTTCCATGATTAGCTCAGTCAAAAGGGCATGCTCAGTGCAGTATAAGGGTGAGTTAGCAAAACCCAAGTCAAGTCTTATTATTATCTGTCATAATTGTGGTGCCAACCATGAGTCTAAAAGAAAGAATCATTTAGCAGTTGGTAAACAATGCCACAGGTGTAAAAAATGGAACCATTTTCAAAAGTTTTGTAAATCAAGCAAGCCTCATTCAGTTACTAAGAAAGATCACTTAATTATGTGGAAAGCTGCAACCTTACTTTCTATGTAGATGGTGTATTAGTGGTCGATGAAAATGTTAATGTAGTAGATTTGTAGTAAAAGAACAAAGTATTTTGTACTGTCCTGATCAACGGTAAACCCACAGAGCTCAAAGTAGAAATTGGCTCAAAGTGCAATGTAATGTCTGCAGAAACAATTGCTAAAGTGAGAGCTGGTGAGAAACTTAATTTGGCCAGTTATGTGAAGCTTGCTGCTTATGGTGGTGAAGAGATTCAAACTGAAGGCTCAGTAGTGCTTTTATGCTATTCACCTGGGAACAGTTACAGCTTGCACTTTTATGTAGTCCAAAGACTTGTGCAGTCATTATTAGGTCTCAGAGACAGTTTGAGAATGAAACTGCTTTCTTTTACCAAAGAAGCCCATCATGTAAGCACATGTATATTGATGTTTTTGATGACAAGCTAGGCAAACTTCCAGTTGTGTACTCAATGAAAGTAGACCCAGAGGTCAATCCAGTAGTCAGACCAGCAAGAAGAGTTTTAATAGCTATGCAGGACAAAAATCAAGGTCCAGTTAGACAAAATTATGCAGCAAGGTGTGATTTGTCCAGTCACAGAACCAACTGAGTAGGTGTCTCATGTTAGCTGCTCATAAGAAAAATTCAAATGAAATCAGAATATGCATTGACCCAACAGACTTAAACAAGGCATTAAAAAGACCTCATCATCCTATGCGTACATTCGAGGAGATTGCCACTCTCATGCCAAATGCCACTGTTTTATCTGTTTTAGATGCAAAGAGGTCATTTTGGAAAGCGATGCTTGATCGCAAATCTTCACTACTGACTACATTCAGTACCCCATTTGGTATATAAAGATTCTTCAGGATACCTTTTGAAATAAATTCTGAGAGTGAAGACTTTCAGCGTGCAATAGAGCAAATATTTCAAGCTACCTGTGTGCAATAATATTTGATGAATTACTGGATGGAGGTAATGGTGAAGCAGAGCATGACAGAATTCTCAGGAATGTTCTGGACAAAGTACATGAAGTGAATTTAAAGTTTAATCCTCTGAAATGCAAATTGAGACTACCAGAAATTACTTATGCAGATCATTTATTTACCAGTACAGGCTTATGACCAGATCCTTCCAAACAAGCAGCCATTCTTGAGATGCCAGCTCCAGATAATGTCCAAGCCCTACGGTGTTTTCTTGGTATGGTTAAATATTTGGCCAAATTTATCCCTGACTTTAGTGAGTTATCAGTGCCTTTAAGATAGCTGACATGCAAAAATGCTTCCTGGTCATGGTTTGAACAACACCAGGAAGTATTTGATAACCTCAAACAGCAAATTGCTAACCTGCCTATATTAAGATACTATGATGTCCGCAAACCAGCAGTTCTTTCCTGTGATGCTTCAGTGTTCGGTCTTGGTGCAGTTATTCGTCAGGATGGCAGACTTGTTGCCTATCCATCTGGAACGCTTACCCAAACTGAAATGCAGTATGATCAAATTGAAAAAGAACTTTAGGCAATTGTGTTCGCATGTTTGAAGTTCCATGGTTATATTTGTGGCCAAGCTATCCAGATAGAAACTATCAGCCTCTAGTCACTATTTGAAGAAGCCTATGCACTCAGCTCCAGCAAGACTACAAAGAATCATGCTCAAATTTCAAAAGTATAATTTCAAAATGGTCTATACAAAAGGTAAACTTCTGTATCTGGCTAATACCTTATCCAGATCACCCAGAAATACCAAAGAACAGCTTAATGCAGAGAATTTTTACTTTGATGTCATGGAAGTGTATATTTTTTCTACCAGGAGACTCAATGGGCTAAGAGATCATACAAAGACTGATCCAGTTTTGCAAAAGCTCAACCACTTCATCAATGCTGGATGGCCGTCAAAGCAATCTTGTGTACAGCTAGAAGTACAACCTTATTTTCCATACAGAGATGAGATGCTGATGGAAGATGGTATCATTTTCAAAGGTCCAAAAGTTATTGTTCCTACTTCCTTACAATGTGAATACATTCAGATTTTGCACCATGGCCAGCCAGGTTCTGATTCTACCAAAAGAAGGGCGAGAAGACTAGTATTTTGGCCTTTTTTTTCAAAAGACATTGATAAAGTGCTTTCTTCTTGTTCAGTGTGCAACAGTACTAAGCCACACTTGCAAAAAAAGCCACTTCAGCTAAGCCAGATTCCTGAACTACCTCGGTGAACAGTAGCCGTTGATATATTCAAGTGGAATAATCATCATTACTTAGTGTTGGTAGACTCTTTTTCAAACTGGTTTGAGATTGATTTGTTACCTAACCTAACGTCCAGTGCTGTTATTACTAAGATGAAACATCATTTCTCAGTCCATGGTAGTCCACACAAAGTTATTTGTGATAACGGTTCTCAGTTTACCAGTCAATTGTTTCAGAGATTTGTAAAAGAGTGGAACTTTATTCATGTTACTAGTAGTCCTGAATACCCACAGTTCAACAGCCTTGCAGAACGTGCAGTACAGACTGCAAAGCAATTACTAGAGAGATCAAAGCATGACAATACCAATATCTTCTTGCATTTACTTAATCTAGGAAATACAACCCATGACAATCTATTTGGCTAGCCTGCTCATAGACTTCTATCTAGGTAAACTAGAACAACCTTGCCTATCAGTTCTAGTTTGTTGGTGCCTAATGCTAAAAACAACAGAGCAATCAAAGTCCAACTTTTTAAGTGTTCTCCTCAGAAGTCCAGCTATGATAAAATGAACAGATTTCTTTGTCTGTTAAAAGAAGGAGAGACAGTGAGGATGCAAATAGCTGTACTGAGCCGAGATCCTACTTAGTGGAATCTGAGGGTATAGAATACAGTAGAAACCACAAACATCTTCTTCCTGTATCAGAAATGATATTGCAGCATCATACCAGTGATACAGACTCTAGATCTCAGAGCAACCCTGACAATGTTCATAACGAAGAACATGTCTCAGTATCCATTTCCATTCCTGATGATGTCCCAGATGTCCCCAAAGTTGAACATTCCCTGAAGAAAGTCCCCATTACTAGATCCAGTTCTGAATTTTATGTTACACGATCAGGTCGTATTTTCAGACATACTGTAAACTATATAGCAACTTGGACATGATTGTTTTATATGTGTCTTATTTTGTATGATTGCATATCAGATAATTAGTTCTGTATAATTGCATATCAAAAGATCATTTTTGCAAATTGCATATCATTAAATTCTGTCATTTTGTATATGGACTATTTCTCAAAGGGGGAGGATGTAGATCAGAGTGTGTGTATGTAACTTGAAAAAACATTTCCAGATGTAGGCATGTACATATAAATAGTGAGCATGTGCAGGCAGAAGTGCCATTTTGAAAGAACAGGCAGAGTGGTAACATGTATGAGTGTGGTAGTGCGTCTGTTTATAAGTTTAAGTTACAAAGTTTCATTTCTGATGTGTTTGTGCTTAATAAAGTTGGTTGAACTGAACTCACTTATGTTCATCTGTTTTATTCTGACAAGACAAATGACACCTTTATCTCTACTGGTATAGGTTCAACTCGGTTTGCCCTGGCTATAATTGAGGACAACAGAGGTTGCAGAGTTTCTGTAGTGTATCTCTATCCACACTGTAGTGCTTTACAATTTCCACATCATGTAGACTGTGATAAGTTAAACAGAGTCTGAAAACTGTTCCCCTTGGCCTTGGTCTATTAGCAGCAGCAGCAGCATGGACTTTGGCTTGTTGCACATACACATTAATTAAAGCAACAGCAGCTCCTAACATTGTTTCTTTGTAGATTCCTTTCCATGGCTGTATTCCAATAGGTTTTCAAATTCACAAGAAAAACCAGTACTCAGTCTACATGGTTGCTCTATAGCTTGTTGAAGGGCTCCTCCATCTTGGAATGGTTGATTAACATATAGTTCAGCTGCTCATGCTGAAATTAGCATGCCATGGTGTTCACCTTATTTGCGAGGCTCTACAGACTATGTAGTCACTTACTTAATCCAAAGCAGTGTGTTGCCAATGAACTGTGTAGGTTTTAGTGAATTTGGCCGACTAAATAAATGGACAAAAACAGATTCAGCCATTGAAAGAATTGGCAAAGTACTTCTGAACTACCATTAAAAAAGTGATGAGTGGTTTTGTGGCTGCTGTGTTTTTTTTTTTTTTTTTTTTGAGTCTTAGAAAATCTAAGTCCATATAACATTCGCCCTTTTCTCTTAGCTTGCCTCTATACATCCTCATTGTTACCTGCTTGGCAGAGCAAAAATCATATCTTTTGACTTGGGGTTGCCTTTCTTAAGTTTGTCCTAATTTGCATTCTCATACAAGAGAACTATAAACCAATTTTCTCTTCCTGTCCTAACTTTCAGTTTTGGAGTGACTGACTGGCCCCAAAACATGTTGGATAGATTAGACAGGAAAACAAGAAGTATGCTTCATGCTCACCAACTGATTTTGTAAAAATCAGTGCATACCAAGATATTCCCCATTCTGAAGGAGGAATGTGCCTCCTTTAAATTGAATACATGTATATATCTGCAATCATGGAACTGCACACATATCTGCTGACCTCACAAGACCAAAATATACTGAAAGTTTTGAAACATGAGGAGAATAAATCTAAGATGACTTCCCTGCTTAGTCTAGCAGAAGCATATTGGTGTCAAGCATGAACTGAAATCAAACCAGAGGTAGATAAAAATCAGGCAGCAACTGAATGTGCCAAAAAACAAAAGAAAGAATATAAGGTGAAAGACCAGATGAGAAGGCAAGAAATGTAGGAAATGCATAAATATAATTACAAGTATAGAAAACTTCTGGAAGAGCCTCATAATCAGGAATGAATGCAGGAATGGTGAAGGAGAGGTGAACTCAAACCAAGGGATGAAAGGTTAATCTTGGTGGCCCAAGATATTGGGCTACATTCATGTTTGTTTACAAAGTCCATTGAACATGTGGGAGAAACAGACAAATGTAGGTTTTGTAAAACAGAATTGGAAACAGTTGCACACCTGGCTGGTTGTGACATACTAATGGCAGAAGAACTATATACTGAAAGGCATAATAATGTGGCAAGACTGTTGCACTGGGGATTGTGCAAACATTATGGTATTGAGATGGCTGAAAAACACTGGAAACATGAGCCACAAAGCATCAAAGAAAATGATGAAGTCTACATAACATGGGATCACCCATTACCAACAGTTCAAATAATAGATGCTAGAAAACCAGATAAAATGGTCCATGAAAAGAAAACCAAAGTAGCATTGATCATTGAAATCACCACACCCAGTAACTACAGTGTCTTGCATACATAGAGACACAAAGTCATGAAATATCAGGTTTTGCAGGCAGAAACAAGAGCAATGTGGCAGAAGGATACCCAGACAGTTCCAATAGTAGCAGGAGCAATGGGTCTTATAAAACAAGAATCTACAGTTATATTTAGATATGTTATCAATACATGTAACTCCATGCAAACTGAACAAGGAGTCATTAGTGGGCATTTTAAAATTGTACTGAAAAGGTAAGGGTTAAGGAACTGAATACAGTGGTAATGTGATTTTTAATTATAACAACTGTCCAGAGATGTCGTCAGCAACACGCATCCACAGAGGCTCGGACACCAAGGATAGTATAGTCCTCTGTTATTTATTGCTGGTTAATGTGGTATTGTGACTTGGTCTGAAGAAGTTCATTTCGAACAAAAGCACTTACCAGTTACATATGTGCTTTAATAAAGTGTTAGGTTTGTGTTTTTTAAGCCATTTTTTCATTTAAATACTTGATTCAGCTTAATTTGTTCACTCCACTTTGGCTCTCAGTTTACTACTGGGCCCTGATAGTCCCTTAGTCTAAATTTTTTCTGTAATGGATTGATGCACACAATAGGTTGTTACTTTCATTAACCAGCAATTAAATTTGCAGCTCTGAGAAGCACTCTTTCATTTTATTAACCTCCAACTAATTTATATCTTCTTCTCAGTGTCCACAGCTATAACCTCTGCTTTACCTATATACAGCCATTGTTTACTCACAGATTTAATGACTTTTTTCCACACAGATGTCACAATGGCATTGTTTACCTTTGTGTCTATCATTCTGGTAATTTTTTTCCACTTTTGTTCTTGGCAACTGGACTAAGACTCTGGCTCACTTTACTGTTTTACAGTATGTCTTTCAAGTCTTTTTTTTCCCATCACATGACTGGCCAGAGTCCTCCTCTACCTGCATCATATGGTACCATTTGCTCCACAGAACAGGAGCTGGAATTTCCCATTTATTCAAGAGTCTTACCACCTATTTGTTCCTGCTCAAGTAGCCCAACTGTCCAGTTTTCTTTCCCCAATGGCAAGCATAAGATGGTAGGCAGAGGACCAGCTTGTTCATCCTATAGAGTGGCCTAACCTAACCTTGTTCAGCACACCTCTTGGTCATGGTGGACTTCTATGCTACACTTTACCTACCTGCTGAGATCACTACCACAATTGCACATAGGCAATGTATGCCCATAAGCTCATGGTCTATGGGTGCAACACATACTTCCCTCACTTGGTGCCACTCAAGTGGTGTGCCCGAGCCACCTCCCTTCTGCCCAGGATGAGTGAGATGGCAATGGCCATTTGTGTCTCCCTGTACAGCTGTGTTCAGCACCTGGGCCACTAATCCAATGAGGATCACATGAAATGTATTCATGGATTTATCCCTATATTCAACTTGTGATCTCAGACTTTAAAGGTAGCTTATATTTTCCAGTGCTTTTACATTATTCATGCCTGTAGCCAGGTGCAACACACACACACACACACACACACACACACACACACACACACACACACACACACACACACACACACACACACACACACACACACACACAAAACAGTTATCGGTAAACCATTATCTTAGGAAGATGGGAAGGTAGGGGAGAGAGAAATAGTTGGAAAAAAAACAGCTATTTGAATTCAGTATACTATTTTCCAATACCTCCTTCAGACATTTTTTTTTTATTTTGTATTTTTATTTTATCCTTTGAGGACCAGGTTTACATGATATTACATAGGAGATTTTTAACCATCTCTTTGCCCCAGTGTATCAGTGTCCCTTTCTCTTATCCTCCTCTGAGCTAGCCTCTTAATGTCCAAACCAGTGATCCATCCATATGCACTGTTCCTTCCTCTGTTTAAAGATGCATATATTCCAGCTGCATTACTAGTATTTGGGTAAAGGGTCAAGGGCAGAGTGTTATCCAGGCCACAAAATCAGGGACCACCCACTCTCCTTACCAACAGGATTCCTGATTATAGTCAGACAATATTGGTTTTAGTTATAGTTACCTCTTTACATACATGTGTAGTTCTCTCTATCATTCTGTGCATATAACATCTTTTTTGTTGTTGCTCTACCCATTTCTATCTAATGTTCACACATTTGTTGTGTTTTTCAGCAATCCTAAGATGGCAAATAAATTACTCAACACTGACAATATGGTATTCCAGTTCTGAACTGCCCACCCTATGCGTATGCAGCATTACTCTTCCAACAATGTGCCCTGAGCCAAGAAATGTATTTCTTTATTCTTATTCATTTGTTTTATTAGGTAAACAGGGCCACAGGGGTCATATTTTCAACCACAACCTTATTACACAAATAATAACAAAAATACAGATGACCACATCATAATTCAAGTAGATAAAATATTGATTTTTTTATGTCAAGTACAAAGTGTTAGGCGTCCTTTCATTAAGTGAAAATTGCAGATGTGGACTCAATACCTCAGGAAAGCAACACAAAGCAGAATAGGAAGAAAGCAGAACTAACCCACAAGATATTAAACTTAAGGCAGATTAACTATAACTGTACCACCACAGGTAATAATGCCTCTGCTGTGTTATTAATATTATAACTCATGTTTTTTTTTTTGCTAGAAGTAATCACTCTTCATCTAGGCAAAGAAATGAATTAATATTCAATTGCAGTGGCACATATAAACACATAGATCAATAATTCCTCTTTAACAAAAGAGCACTATTTCTTATGTTTTCTGCTCTACCTTATGCCGACAATGAAAAAGGATTACTGTCAGTGCATTCCACTACGTCATCCTTTCTGCACATTCTGCTACATGGATCAGCCAGGAAACTCTGCTTATATTTCACTGAGCAAACTGGATGGTAACCAGGAAAAAATGATGAAGGAATTGGCCAGTGGACTTGCATCATAACCATTGATTACTAACAACTTTAAGGCATCCAAAAGTAATTTTGTCCATCTCCGGTGCTACCTGTGACTCCTCACTAAAGCCATGCACACTCCCTTCTGTCAACAAACCACTATCTACACAACCTGTTGCTCAAGACAAGAACCTGGATCTGCTGTTATCCCTGGGGTCATCACACTGTGTTGTTGCACATTTTTGTCACAATCATATTGGTCCTAGCTGTGCTGTGATTAAAAAAATGGGCTTCAATTAAAAAGTGATTACAAAAATATGACCTAATATGGTTAACTCTGCATTCAATCATGAGACTATTGAACAGGTGTAAGACGCCCCAATGACAACATAAACTAAAATATATATTACACAAAGGGACATATTATTTTAATGCTTTTACTATACTGGATGAAACAACCAGATGAATAAAATTAGAAAACTTACAATCTGTTTGTGCTTGCGGATATTAGACTAGACAGTAAGTCTAGTTCACATTATGCTTTGGAGCATACATTCCAACTTTTTTACTCAAGAATTCTGAACAAAGCTCAGAAATATGGGGGGGGGGCAAAGAATAAAATGAAAGATTAATTTCTAAATATTATTCCAGTTCATTTAAAAAGTTAATAGAACAGCATGCTTTTCCTAACTCATAAGAAGTATGAAACCCAATTATTTGGCTTTATTGACTGACTGTAATCCTCAGTGATTTAACTGAAAAGCAAAAATTTCATGAGTAACAGAGCAAACAAAAGAAGGCAAAATCAGGGGCATTCTGTATAATTCTGGACAGATGTGAGACATGCTTAAGAATATACAAAACATACAGAAAGAAGGATGTTGTTACTTGTTTAACGTGTGTGTGTCTGTATAGTGGCAGCCAGTAAAACCTGCTGCTATCCTCATCTTTTTCATTCATCCCACCTGTGTTATTCCTTCTGAACCGCCCATTGACTAACATTCAGCATTTCTAAAGGATGTTGTTCAAAATTCCATTTGCTGGAGCAGAAGAGACAGAATACAACTAACTAAATAGTGATGAAAAAGGCATTTGACAGGAACTCTAAGGTTGCCTCTTCTTGGAAGACATATTTCTTTCATTGTCCTCTGGCAACCTCAGAGTTCATTAAGATGCTTATTAATGAGGCTGTGTAGAAGGGAATGACCCCCTCTAAGGGAATGTGGGATATTTACTTCCTTGTTTAAAAAGTAATACATTCTCTGTTCCCCTTCCAGTATACTTTCCATTTGTGGAAGCACTGATTTAGAGAAAAACGTTCAGTGGGTCATTATTCGGTTCTGTTCTACATTTGTACTGGCATTCTACAGCCTACTGACACAGAGACTTCCATAAACCTTATACCTCTTCAGTGTAATATAGTCTCCAAATAGTGAAAATTTGTAATGTGAAGAAAGTGCATTCCTTCTGTGTCACCATGCAGTAACTTGTTTATTAACAATTTATGTATATGTTGCCAGACGTCAGATCTGTCATTATCCATTTAAAATGCATTAACATACCTTCCATAGTATATGTAAATAACCAACCTTTAGTGATAGGAGTAATCTCCTAGTCATATATCATCTCAAAATGTTCAGTGTTCATTGCAAAAAGAGTGTATTTTTGCAATTATTTTTGCAGTTAAAAATTTTCTTGAATCCAAAATTTCTCACTACCTATAGTAGTGTATACACTAAATTGCCTTTTTATATGCTAATAATGTAATTTGTCAGCTATGTCTCATAGAGGAAACACCCTACAGTGAAAATAAAACTCAGGTAATGCTCTGCTAGTGAAACCATAATGTATATAAGTAGTATATTGGTTTTGATTTTCCAAAATGCTTTGCTAGTACATGTAAATCACTGCCAATATCTAACTTTTTTTTTTCAAAAAACTTTTTATTGAATTATTAATATATGCATATTTACAATACAACAAGAACACAATAACCAAAATGAACATTGGATATAAGAGCATGGGAGTTCAAGTATAAATGCAAGACTATAACAATGTAAATGCAAGAACTCCAAACAGGACAACTATAACATAACTATATACAAAGTATGAATATGTTAAACCAGAGGCAACAAAGTATATAAGCCTGTATATAAAGGAGTATGCATGTAAATGTAAGTGAGAGAGAGCTAGGTTAATAAAACTATAAAAAAAAAAAAAAAAAAAAAGGACAGAGATTATTAAACACTATCCAAGATGTGTAATACCTTTTCTAAGACTTTATTGTTAAGAGCTAACTTCTTTGGACTCTTCACCAGTAATTTCTGAGCTGAAATATAAGAGTAGGCTAAGGTTCTAAAGTTATTCCAATTTAGTTTGGTGCGGTCTAACCAATTTTTAGTAATATAAAACTTAATGAGTGAACAAATATAAACTAACACATGTGTATCAAATTTTGATAGATGAATAATAGGAATATGAAGAATCGCTAATTCCCAGGATAGTGTGGATTTTGGTATCCCATTTTTTGTAATCTGATTTTAAGGGAGGTCCAAAGTTTATGTGAGTGCTGACAGGACCACAAAATATGTAAGAGATCAGCATTCAAAGAAGAACAGCAAGAACATGAGGAGGGAATTCTGGAGTCAAACTTGTTAAGTTTGGAAGGAGTATGATATGCATTATTAAATATCATTAACTGGGTATAAAAAGCTTCTTGAATGGGGAATAGTCTAAAGTATCCTTGATGGCTGAAAGTTTCTGAGTTAAAGACAAATGGACATTCTGTTTATCCCAATAATCAGAAAATAGACAAGTATTATTATGTATTATCTGATTAACCAGATTATAAGATTTAGATAACATCTTCTGTGGTAATGTTAGAGCTTGTATAACAGTGGTAAGATTTGTAAAATCATTTATACTTACTTTAATGTGAGCAAATTTCACAATGATGCTATCTCTCAATTGACGTAGTATAGTAATGTAATTAATATTTGCTTTCAGCTTTATGCGTAGGTTAGTGAGAGATAAATCATTATATTGTAGCAAGTCCCACACAGTGAAACTTTGAATAAGTGGAAATTTAGAAAGATTAAAAGGCACATTATTAAACTGGATATTAGGATTTAAGTGTAAAGGTTGTGTTAGTTGAGAAATGCTATCTAGATTAATGAGTTTTATTAATTCTTGAAAATAATTGATCTTTTGTTTTAAGGGTTTGGAAATTTTCAGAATGTTAGCAGCTTCCTTAGAAAGGAAAGGAAGAGCAATCGGGTTAATATTTTTACTTGAAATGTATTGATGCCATAATTTGGTCCAAATGGGATACTGCCTATACCTATCAGTTTTCAAGTTCACAATGGTGAGTAGTTTGTTAGCCGAAATAATTAAATAATACATGTAAAAGTTCGGAAGACCTAGGCCTCCTTTATTTTTAGGACACGTTAATTTAAGATATGATATTCTGACTGACTTAGGAGACCAGATAAATCTAGCTAATTCCTTATTGACTTTTGTAAAGAAAGATTTAGGAATAATCTGGTCCATGGCATTAAATTGAAATAGGAGTCTAGGGAGTATATTCATTTTGACTATCGCTGCTTTGGATAAGAGTGATATATTAAGTAATTCCCATCTATGTAAATCTAAAACTATTAATGACCATACTCTGTGAATATTATTTTGAAATGTAGAAAGACCATTATGCTCAATTTGAGTACCTAGGTATTTAATTGCATAGGTGAAAGAAAAATGGGAATCTGAAAATATGTGAGGTTTATGGGCAGATGGATTTATAGGAAAGATGAAAGTTTTATGAGAATTCACCTGATAATCAGAGGCCTGTGAAAATTTATTAATAATATTGATTATTTTCACAAGGTCTGTACTAGGTGTTTGGAGGTATATCACCAAGTCATCCACAAAGGGCACCTCAGTATTTAAAATTGTGGGAATCTTGTGAAAAGTGTTTTGTGTTATATATAATAACATTGGCTCTAAGTATAGATTAAAAAGAAAAGGAGATAATGGGCATCCCTGTCTCATACCATTAGTGATTTTTATAATCTTAGAGGCATTTCTATTGATATGAAGAAAGGTGGAAGAATCCTTATATAAAACTTTAATAAAATCAATAAAAGTATTAGGTATATTAAAGCAAGACATAGTACAAAAAAGAAAGTCCCAATTTACTCTGTCAAAAGCTTTCGAAGCGTCAAGGATCAGTGCATATATAGGATTTCTATCTTTTTTTGCGAAGTGTATAAAGGCATCTAGAGATAAAGTATTGTCCCATACATGTCTGTGGGACAAAAAGCCTGATTGATCTGGGGAAATTAATGATGTTAGAACTTTTTTCAATCTCTCAGCTAATAATGAGGCTAAAATTTTAATGTCAATATTAATTAAGGAGATAGAGCTATAATTATTAGGATCAGTTTTGTCTTTATTATTTTTTAGAATTAATATGGTTTTTGAGACATTCCAATGTAAATCTGATATACCATTTATTTTTATGTAGTTAAAAACTTTAAGAAGAAAAGGTACAAGAATTGACTTGTGAGTCTTATAAAATTCTGGTGTAAAACCATCTGGACCTGGGGATTTATTAGTTTTAATCTTGTCAATGGCTTCTGAAATTTCTTGAGATCTCAAAGGGGCCGATAGTGTTTTCTTTTGTTGATCATTCAGTAGTGGGAATTTAATGGAAGATATAAAACTTTCAATATGCTGTGTAGTCATAGAGTCAGGCTCTTTAGAGTATACATCTGAAAACAAGGTAGTGAAAAGATGCATAATTTCTAAGTCCGTATTATATATCTTGTTGTTATAGTGTATGGGTGCTATTCTAGGTAAGGACTGATTATTTTTAATTATTCTGGCGAGAACTTTAGAGGGGACTTGAGCCCATTCAGAATAAGTAGCTAAGAGCCTTTGTTCTATTATAGAGAAATTATGTTGGTGTAGTAGTAAAAGTTCTTTTTGGAATTCACAAATTTGTAGATATATAGAAGAATCAGGATTCAATCTGTGCTGGTTTTCTAAAGTTTGGATTTTTAGTTTTAACAAGGATTCTTTATTTCTATACTGTTTTTTAAGATAAGAAGCCTTGCTAATTAACTCTCCTCTAAGGTTTGCCTTACAAGCAGCCCATTGAACATCATATGGAATGTCTGATGTATCAAGATTGGAAAACATTTCTTGTATAATCTCAGTAATTATAACATGGATATTCTTATTCAAGAGAAGGTTGTTGTTAAATGTCCATCTATTTTGTGTATATATGCATGGCCTCGTTATATCAAAGCTAATCTTAAGTGATATCCTTGAATGATCAGATAAAAATCTAGGCTCCATGAAGTATTCAATTTTTTGATGCATAAGAAAAACAGAAACAAGAAAAAAATCTAGTCTTGACCATGCATTATAACATTTAGAATAATATGTATATCTATCTTTCCTGTCAGTATGTACATTGAGGGTAATGGGATCTATAAGGTTTAGGTCTAACATTAATTCTTCTAGGGCAATAGATGCTTGGTGATTATATGAAATTGATCTACTGGTACGATCGATATCAGGATTAATAACGGCATTCCAATCCCCACCCATAATAATATAATGATCCTTGAAAGATGAAAGAATATTACATATCTGAATAAAGAAAATATGTTGGTGATCACAAGGACTATATAAATTAAAAAAACAAGAGTGGTTTATCAATGTTAGAAAAATAAGAAGAGAAATAACACCATCTACCATCTGCGTCATAATTTATGTTTGTAATATTACCTAGGAAATTGTTTTTGACTAAAATTGCCACACCTCTTGAATTAGAGCAATCCCCGGCTGCAATTATCATTTTAACCCATTTCTTATTGTTTTCTTTTTTCCAGTCATCTCTATGCATGTGTGTTTCCTGCAGAAAACAAATACTGGCCTGAGATTTGAACACTAAATGAAACAGTAGTGATCTCTTAGTTTTGTTCTGTAACCCTCTGACATTCCAAGAATCAATATAATAAGACATTACATTAGTTGCTTTAAGTCTATGTATCTACTTAAGTGTTTACTCAGTAAAATCTTAAATACTTTACTTAGTAAAGTCCTAAAAAAATAGAAAATATTGAACCTAGTCTCACTGTATAAATTATATTGTATGTTACTGCCTCTCAAAAGTTCCAAAATCAAAACCAGTTCCCTCCATACTAACCCGGTGCCTACCCACCCATCTACAACAAAAGAAGGAACATATGAATCATCACAAATAATAAAGTTAACTTTGGTTAACATAATAGAAATCATAACTGAAATAGTTCTATAAAGAGTCCTGAAAAGGACTATTATATCTTTAAACATAACTATACATATATATAAAAACATGGAAAACAAAATGTCCGTCATAGTAAAACCTCACCACACCAACTCCCCTTCTCACTGTAGTGTTTAAAATAAAATTAAATGTATTGACAAGTTTGTGGTATCTGCTAGATGTAATGTGTGTATGATAGGTGCTGATAGGGATATGAACCTATTTGTGACTCTGGGATATTAGACTCAACTTTTATTAGTACCCATTTATCACCTGTTTATGTAGCTGTCATACTACATATATAAATATAAATGACGACTGTTTATATAACTTAAGAAGTGTTTAAGAAAGACAATTCTACACACAACCTTATTATTCCCTAAATATCATATTTCATTCGCTTACAAGCTTCACAAATTCTTGCATTCATTTTCCAATTATCCATGTAATCTAATGCAGAAATGCAGGGCAACTAGAAGTCATCCTAGCACTCATTGGGTGCAAGATGGAGAAGATAAAATCAGGATAGGATGCTAATCCATCACATGGTGCACATATGTACTTGTGTACTTGCAGGCAACATGATGAATTTCCAATTCACCTACAACAGTATTTTAGGACTGAAAAGGAAACTATGGTATCCAATCACCCCCCACATACACATATGTAGGGAGGACATGAGGATTTTGTTGAGAATCAAAGTGGAGAATAAAATGCTGTGAGATAGTGAAGCTATCTGCTTTGATACTATACATACTGTACAAACACATACCTCACAACTAACATTGAAAGTTATTCCTGTGACACTGCTTTTGCATAAACAGACACAAACTATGCAATATTCTACTAAGTATAATTGAACAAAGTTAATGTAACTGATGAAAGTCAAATTAAAAGCAACATTCTAACATAGAGAAAAGAAAAAAGCAATGTGTAAATGGAATATAAATGGTTCTTAGCAACTTTTCTCTTTTGAAAGCTAAACCTTGAGTGTGTCTTAATGTTCGTGTTAGGCATGACAGGCACGTCAAACCGAAGGTTTACCGGAATATAGAAAAAAGTGCTCTGCATGACTGAAGAGGCAACGTCATCTCTATGGGTCTCAGCGACGATCACAGAAGAAACCAATTGTGGCATTCCAATATACAAAACGAAACTAAAGGGTAAGCAGGATTATAATACAGAGAAAAGTCTCATCCAGCTACCATGTAAGTCGTAGACAATAAGCTATATACGTAGCTACAGTCTATGTTAGGTGAGCGTGCCTTCATATAGATTGATGTGATACAGTCACTACAAATGTTGTCGAACAAAAGTTCCTATTGGCATAAAGCACTAGTTTTAAATGTAGAATGGATGCGAAACATGAAAGATAGCTAGCCAAGATTGTCATCTCAACACAGTTTAGTACTTCACAATTCAGAGTAAAAGTGGCATAACAAATGCACAACATATGAATAAAACTAGACTTATAAGCCACCAGAGATTGGCCAGTTCTTGTTAAGCTTCTCATGTTGTGGTGGGCACTACTTTAAAAAGCTTTAGAAAAGTGTCTTGCGCTTCTTGCACAGTATTCACTGACTGTCTCTTGTCTTTGTAAGTAAATGTTAATGCATTTGGGTATCGCATCTGAAATTTTATACCACGTTTGATTAGGTCAGCACAGTAAGGAGACAGCTTCTGTCTGTTTAACTTAATTTGATGAGGTAAATCCTGTGAGAAAGTGAGTTTGTGATTATTCCATACAAACTGTCTGTGTTTACGAGCTGTAACCAAAATCTTCTGGGCATCTTGAAAGTTCAGAATCTTGGTGTAGATCAGTTGGGTACAGTGGTTACTTGATGAGAACGTATGGCTCTGTGTGCTCTTTCTACTACTAGGTTTTCAGAGTCGCTGTCTAAAGTGAGAAGTACTGAAAAAATCTGTTTTGTGATTTTAAGTAAATCTTGGTTATCGTATGATTCTGGCAAACCTTTTATTAATATATAGTTGCGACGGCTTCTCGCTTCCAAGTCCAGGAGTTTACCTTGTATTTCAGTAAGCAGTGAATCTTTAGCACACAAGTCTTTATTTATTGAATCTATTTGGATTTCCATAGTATGATTTTTACCTTCAAGTGTGTCCATCCTATCTGTTATTTGTTTTAATGTTTTGCCAAAGTCTGTAAGCTGAGTAGAAAAACCTTGTATGGCTGAATGAATTGGTTGTAAAGCCATTTTTAAGTCTTCCATATGGAAATTTGAGTCAGTTTTTTCTTTAGAATTTGTTTTTGAAGTGTCACTTACTTGTTTATTGGTTCTGAGTCTTTTAGAACTTGTATCTTTCTCCGGAGATGATAATGATAATGAGGAGAATTTGGCCTTGGTAGTTTGTGTTTCCATGGTGTCAGAGTTTCCAGCCATGCCTTAGATGAGAGTACTCCAGTAGGATACAGTCAAAGCTACAAACCCCCTGCATGCACGTGGCCCAGCCTACACAGGCTGCGAGAAGTTACATTTTTTCCACAAAAGAGATTTGACTGGATTTTTTGATAGAAGAACGATCTTTTCTTAATGACCAGATACACAGTTATTTACTAGACCAAATCCTGTGAGAACATCACACTGAAAGTTGTTTAAATTGTCGGTTTTTAGCTGATTTGTGAGGAGCTTCGTGTGAAAGGTGTCAACTAGACAACCACCATCTTGGAATGATGCCAATATCTAACTTGACATAATTTTGTGGGCATGGTCATAAGAAAAAATATTTGTTTTATTTTCATATCACTTAAAAGTTTAACATCAAAAGCATACCTAGAAATAAAATTAACTATAAAACATGAATGCATGAGTGTAACATATCTCTCAAGTGTATCTCATTACAAGGAATGTACCTCATTTGGGGTCTGTCACACATACAGTGTTAGGAATTTTTTTAACTGATATCCATGATAAATAGAAAGGAATCATATTAATTCATTAAAATATATTTTTTATAAGTAAAAATAGCATATTTTAACCATCATACGACCTTCCTAGTTGAAGTTGTTCAATCAAAAGCTGCAAACCACCACGGTAAGAAGGAATGCTTAAAATGTATAAAATCTTTATTATAAAAGTTAAAACAAAGACGGATAAGTGCTTTTGGGAAAACCTTCTTTAGATCCCTGTAATCAGAATGTGTACTTCCTGTCATTTATAAAAACACCCTTAATCAATCAGATCATCTTTTGAGATCCCTGTTCTTTAACACTGGTTTTAAAGGAACTCTTACATTGAGACCTGGATTTTAGTCAGCTTGTAAGTCAGCATTCCAATAAATTTCCCTTATCTCTGTTTTATTAAACAAATCACCACCCTAGGGTTAATCTTCTCCAAGGCTAGAAAAAAGAGTTTATGTCCTGGATATGCCTGGATATGTTGAGAAACTAACTAACATGACGCAAATTTTTTTCTTTGAAAGACATGTTGGTCTTTCCTACATAAAATGCTTGACAGCTATTACAAACAGAAACATAAACAATATTTCTTGTATTATAGTCCACATAATCCTTAGAATAATAAGTGTAGCCAATAAGTGGATGCAAAAAAATAGTTGCTCCAGCAAATATGTGAGCATGCCTTGCATTTCTTTGCATGGAAAAGTGCCTACTCTGTAATATGTTCTCATTCTGCCAAATCCATACTTGTAACATAACAGTCTGTTAAGATTAGGCTTGTTCTTAAAAGAGAATCATGGTACCTCTCCAACTATTTGCCTCAATTTATCATCCATAGTTAAAAATTTCCAATTTTTCTTAATAATATCACAAATGGCAGAGATATCACTGATGTATGTCAACAGACATCTCAGACCATTATGTTCACCTGATTTGTTAGCATTTGTTCCCATATTCACTTCCACCTTACGTGAAAAATAAGGTCTACCTCAGTTCCATCTTAAATGCTTAGCCCTTTGTATACCTTGATGAATTTCGGAATCTCTGCACCTTGTTGCTAATAAATTATACTCCAACTGCTGCATTTGTCTTTCATAAACATATTCATTTGTGCATAATCTGGAAGTGCGTAGAGAATGTCATTTAGCTATCTGTTGATAAACATGTCTTAGATGCATATTTTTCTGTATAAAGTACGATTCCTCCAATTATCTTTTCCATAGACAGATGAATCAAATCATCCCTCATCATTCTGCATAGTAGTTCCATCCATAAAATCAATTTTTTCTTTTGAACTACGCATGTCAAATTCTAAGAATGTAGTAGTACTCTGTAGATAGTTCACAAATCCAAGGAAATGCTCATGACTGTTTTTCCATAATATAAACACATTGTCCACAAACCTCCCATAATAAATAATACTGCCCTTCCATAAATACCTTGCTTTGAGAATATATTCTTCTTCCCTCTGTGGCAGGGCTATATTGGAGCAGCTATTGGCACAACTGGCATTCCTTCTTACTGTGGTGGTTTGCCGCTTTTGATTGAGCTTTACATATTACTTAGGAGACTGCAACCTTTAGCGAGTGTCAATACTATTTACACTTAGTTGAAGTTGTTTGTAAGCCATTAGTATGTGTTCCACATTTGCCTAGTGTTCCTGATTTTGGAGATGGAAGTTTGAGAGCGCTGGACTGTAACAATATACATTAAGATTAAACTAACAAATGTGCTACACGTACTTAATACACAAGAACATTAGCAATCTGTGTCACCCAGGTAAATGTAATATATTGGATTAAGACTTTCTAATTATTGTTATATAACAGCGCTAGTTCATTACACTCCTTGCCTCCAGTATGTTTCAATTATTTACCAGACTCAGTCCAATTCTGGCATCCCTCTTCATGGAAGGAAAGCTGTTGTTGATATGCTTAACCCTTCATTCCCCTGTATACATTTAGCAGTAGTGTCCATTTTCTAACAGCGGTAACCTACATTTCACTATTACACATGCACAAACACTTAAGATGATAGAAATTACTGTGCATCGCTAACCTAACTGTAAAACATTCACATTACCGAAAGACTTGTGGTATAAATTTAGCACCTTGTGCACGTGTATACAATTTAAGTCAAATCTTTTCTCAAACTAAGCATTACTTGAAACAAGACTGCCCTTTCCAATCTAACTTACTTACATTCCATGAGAGATGATATGTTTTTCAGGCAAAGATATTCCCTGTGAGGGAATTTCCTTTTAAATGCATATTTCTCAGAATACTTGAAAGTGTTTGAGTAGCAATGATTCCACTCTCAATTCTGCCTTTGCCAAAACCTCTTGGAGTGGACACACTGCCTCACATCGCCATTAAGAACATAATCAGCCACAGTATCAGACTTTAGCATACACATTAAGTGATGAATTATTGTCGCATTTATGTTTATTTCATTTGTGCAAATTGAAGGGCTGAAGCTATTTATGTATGTAAATAACTCACTCTGGCAAACAGGAATTTAAATGATCGAAGGATAGATCTAATGCACAGCAGTTTAGGAAAAAGTGAAATTTAAATATCATAAATTATAAATAGCTCTAACTACATAATTTTTATGGAATATTCAACATCAAAATAAAAATACATTTCAGAATTTTTAAACTAGAATTTAATTTTATTTCATTCATGATAATTCAGTGTCCCAGCATATGACATTTAATTAGTGATCAAAATCACAATTCACTTCTTTACTTGTGATATAACATCTCTGAATTGTTCCAGTGCTGTATCACTACAGAACAGAGGTTGATGTCTTAATGCACGCACAAACACATACACACACACACACACACACACACACACACACACACACACACACACACACACACACACACACACACACACACACACTAGCAAGAAGAGCATTAAACATCCTCTAGTAAGAGAAGCAAAAGGCATAGTCACCATTAAAATCTTACAGCTTGCAGACAAGTTCATTGGAGTCACATTTGTAACTGAAAAGTTAATACAGGCAGCACATGCATGCAGACATTAATTATGACTGGTAGTTCTGAGGTGTCTTATGTCAAACTTGTAAATATAACACTATAGACAAAGCAGATATTCCACAACTTATGCATTTATATAGAATTTTACATAGCATCTATGTGATTACAGAATACAAGACTTTAAGCTGACTTATGATTGGTTTAATAATGTTTTCAAAGACCTTTGCCTACATAAGTTATTTAGAAAGCAGTTCTGGGCAGAAGTCATATCAATCTTAGTTACATCTCTTGTAGAAAGAGATTGTTTGTGTAAATATGCTGCATCGCTATGTTAGATGTCAGCAGATGTTAGCATAAATAATACTGAAGCCTTGCAGCAAGCAATGATTTGCATACAACACAAGGCTGAATACTATTATACTTCAAAATAGCACAGTGCAATCATCTTGTTATAATGGAGTACCTTTGTCATATGCTGAGTTGGTGAGGAAAACAAAGTAACAATAAGGAATTATGAAACAATTCTACCTTGTGCGGTATTGCATTAATGCAAAGTAATATGCTTCCCAGAATCATCAGTAACTTGTAGAAAAAAGAGCTGTAGTACACTGTTTTCCTTAATACTGAAAATAATTTATTTGTTTATCTTTTGTTGACAAGATTAGTTTTACTAGGCTCTTGGCCTCTTTTCAGTGGAGACCTGAGGTGGCATTTATACTATTAGGAAATATTTGTCCAGGATATTAGTCAACTTCCCCTACTGTTTTCAATTGGTGCCATGAGGATCTTTTGCATCCACTTGAGCAACTAAAAACTAATGCAGATGGGACTTCAGTTTAACATCTCACTTAAAGGATGGCACACTCAGGAAACCAGGAACCACCTAATGCTGCATTGCAGTACAAGACATCCAGTCAGCGGGAGTGGAGATCGAACCCAGAAGTCCCAAAATGTAAGGCACCTTTAGAAATTATCATTGACTTCCAGAAAAAGGGATGCAAGGTGCAAAAAATCTTAACTAGTTATTTTTTGATATACAAGCAAAAATACAAATAATTATGCAAAATTAATTTTGCATGTGATTTCATTTTAACAATAATTTATGTTAAATCAATGCTGAGCAGGTTTTCTTGGTTCCCTTGTTGCACTTATAACTTCACAAGTTTTACTCTTATGTCACTGAAGTAATGTAGAAAATGCTCAAATGAGCTTACTGCTGCTGTTTTATATATATATATATATATATATATATATATATATATATATATATATAAATAACTATAAGCCCTATAAAAACACTGTCAGCTCATGTAAGTTTCTGCTCATGCTCAAACTCAGACAAGAGTTCTGGAATGCAACAATGGGAAGGGAATGGGAGGTGGATTTTGGCTTAGGAAGTGGGAAAGGAGTTTTAGGTTTAGTGAGAAAGAAGACAGCATTAGGATTAGTGAGTGGAAGGGTTATTTTAGGGTTAGGGTAGGGAGCAATCAAAAAATTTAGGTTTAGGGAGATAAGTTGGAGTTTTAGGTATAGGGAGGGGTCATCATTCTGCCAGCCATCATTACAGAAAGCATCAGCACCTGGCTTTAAAAAAAAACTTCAGTGGTTAGAGCTAAGGCATTACTTTACTATTTCCCAACTAGTCACTTCCCATAAAGTAATCTATTATCCAGACAAATGCCCTAGCTTGAAAAATATTCTCCAACTCTATAACCCAAGACAACAGCTGAGATCCACTGACAACATTTTATTATCTGCTACAAAAGCTAACAACTCAACTGCTGACTCTTTGTACTCCTTTTTCATGACCAAAATTTGAAACTGACTCTCACTCTAAGAAACACCGCAAACTCCAACTATTTTAAAGAATAAACAACAGAATACCTGTGATATAACTGACTCTGTAAATGCTCAGCTCCTGGAATATAAATTTCCCATCCGTTACTTTTCTTCTATTTTTACCAAGCACTATACTCTTAGATATTGGTCCACAAACCCACCCTTGGCCTCTACCACTCTCTCTTCTTCCTTCTACCTATCCTAAAACATTCCTTCTTACTTCTTAACACTAATCCTCCATTTTCCTTTTCTCTTCTTCTACCAAATTCATTTCCAAATATGCTTCATAGCTCTTTAGATGATTGTGCTAATAATTGGAGGAGTGGGGCATAGCATCCTACCTTGTTTGTTTTATATTGTATTTTATCAAAAACTTCAAAACAATACATTTTAAACAATAGACATGCATTGTTACAACACCAGTCACTAACTCTCTCCAGTAGACAACATTTACTTAAACTAAGTGGGGGGGGGAGTTACGCCACCCACACCCCCCTAACTATACTCCAGGATCGCACAAAAGTGGGGAAAAGGGCATACACCTTTTACTTGCCTTACAATACTCTACACAGTGCCATACATACTAAGTTCAGTTAAGTGAAATGAGATTCAGTGTTATGAGTTTTCAGCAATTTGAGTTTTCAGCAAAGTTGAGTAGACCCATATATATAAATATATATATATATATATATATATATATATATATATATATATATATATATATATGGGTCTACTTCACATCACAGAAAACTCATTTGTGAAATGAAATTCTGTCAAATGAATTTTGGGTAATTTAAAAATTCAGTGATTTGGTCTCGTTGAAATAAAATTCTGTCACATGAGTTTTCGGCGATGTGAAGTAGACACATACATATATATGTGTGTGTGTGTATATACATATATATATATATCTATATATATATCATATATATATATATATATATATATATATATATATATATATATGTAGGGAGTGCAAGGGTCTTGTTCACTGCATTAGATAAGTTTTCACTCTCTCTCTCTCTCTCTCTGTCTATATATATATATATATATATATATATATATATATATATATAGATAGATATATATGTGTACAGTGGATATAAAAAGTTTACACACCCCTGTTAAAATGCCAGGTTTTTGTGATATAGAAAAATGAGACCACAAAAAAGTTCAAAGGGAATCATCTTACTTCAACACCTCTGCTGGCAACCCAGGCAGTTACCACAACTCACATATCTGGCACACCTCCAACCTTTATCAGATTGTTCACAGGGGGAATATCCCACAAGATCATTTACTGGGGGATGCAGGTTATGCACTGGAAACATGGCTGATGAAACCTATCAGAAATGCACACATACAGACTGAAGAACTCCATAATGAGGCACACACTCAAACCAGAAATATCATAGAGCATGTTTGAGTGCTGAAATCAAGTTCCAGTGCCTAGATACATGTGGGAGAGCACTGTCATACAATCCATGTACATGAACTGAGATGTTCACCATGTGTGCCATGCTACACAACATCATCTTTACAAAACAGCTTAAACAGGAACAAAAAGGGAACAAGGGGAAGTGGCACACATCCCATTATCAATGGCAAGGTCACAACAGCCATGTGTAGATGAAGAGTAAGTGGGGTAAACAGCAGCTGTTGTGGATGTAGGCAGACATAGGCATGCTCAATATGCCCTTGCATTTGCTAAGAGGCAACACATAGAACACTCACTCACCACATAAAGGGCTGAAACCTTCCTCCTACACACATACATATAGTAACACTGATGTCAGGCAATGCTCACAGCCTTTACTTAGCCACGTAATGGCTGCATACTTCTAGCATCAGACAGAGTAAACCCTAAACTAAAACTATTGCAATTGGATTTACAAGATAAGTGTTGAACCTGGAGTGTATTGTTTAATAATATGAATGAATTGCATATCCTTGCATGTTGTTACTTGGTAATGTAAGCAAGTAAAAGGTGGATGATTTGTACAGAAATGACTTTAACATGTGACAGCAGAGACTTATGTGACTTATATGTGCATGATCGTGCACAGCCACATTGGCAAACAGAAGATGATGTGTCTGACTTACACTTGTGAGGATGCAGTTTCCCTCCCAGCATACATTTAATCACAGACACCGCCCATTACAACATGTCATTCATCTGATCCATTGAATCTGCAACACAGCAAAGGCAGTCATGCATGTCAGTCTGTGGCAAATGCACAACTCTAAGCATTTCTCTGGAGGACCTATGGGAATGTGCCAGTGCTTCCGTGATGGCCCTAACATATGTTGAATGGCATGGGAAGACATGCCTGGATCAGGTAGAGGATGGACAAATTGCCTCCTCCTAGCACCTCTAGCAACCATCCTGCATGGCACCTCGCCCACATTTTGACTTTGGCTAGAGTCAACAGGGACTGAAGCTGCAGTAACCACACTTCTCTGATTTATTGTCATACCTTCCTACCTGTCCAATATCTGAGGGATCACTGGAATGGGTTGTGTAGGCCTACTGGCTGTGTCCAATGGATTTAGAGGGGATGGCTGAATGTCAACCTCAGTGTCAGATTCTACATCTTCACCCCCTCCCCTCCGATTGTGCCTCTGTTTTGCCACCATTGTCAGAGTTTGCTGATATCAGACACCAGGTGGTAAGAGTACTACACTTCCAGTGTCAGGATCACCTGTGATAATAAACAACAGACACAGGAAAAAAACAATAACTACATTGCTATAGTCAAATGTATGCTAACAAAGTAACAGCAGTGCCACTACTACAGATAGTACAGCAATACACACAACAGTCCTGACACCCACTTCACACATATGGATACAAATACATATTTCTTTGAACTGCTCATCACCACTGAGAAACAAGATATTTGCCTTACCATGTGCAGTTTATGCTATTCTTCCCATGGACAATGGTCCTGGAAGAAGTTAAGCAAAAGTTCAGGACAATATCATCACAATTAGCAGTAACACAGTGGGTTAAACTTTTTGCCCTTTATATGTCCATTAACTATACTTTCAACAAGATCTTGGACGACAAGTCTGACCTAAGTCCATGTGTAATCAATCAGAATGTGTTAACTGTAGCAATCTACAAGCCCCCCCAAACAAATTTATTGTTAAACAGAGCTACTATATTGCTCTCAATATTTAACTAAACAAGAGTATTTAACAATTGGGATATATAAGCTTATCTGGAAGCACCTGTTGGGACATGCTTGTTCCTGAAACAGTAGCACTAATGTCAAGAGCATGCTGTTCTGCACTTTTCTGGGATCTGTCTGGATCCCTGAAAGTGGACAGGACATCTTCATTTGCTGTTAGTGCTGGGTTTCTAGCAGGGCCTCCAAAGTACCCAGCCAATCAAGAGCAATTACAGTTGCTGTCCTCCGTGCAAATGAGATTATATCATTGGCGCTGTGGGGTACCTGATTATATGTCCAGTTGTGGCCATCTACTGTATTCACATCAGCAACTATCTGCTGCCAAATTTACATTCTTCCTGACATACCTCCATGTCCCCTCTCAAGCAGAAAGGCACAATGTCGCCTAAAAGCTTCCACAATGATCTTATTCTCAGGGTCACTGAAGGGAGGTATTTAGGGATTGAGATGCCTTGATGCCATAGTCCTAGGTGATCTAAAACACAATAGAATCATAATACACATAAGTATCACATAACTAAAAAAGTCCTGCTTCCAGATAAAACATTAAAGGTAGCATTCTGCTATTACCCACTGGAAAAATACAAAACAGTCAAAATATTAAAATATAAAAAACAGGAATTGTGTAGTTGTAACATATTACATTCAAACACAAAGCAAGGCTGGATGCAAAACAAGGAGAGTAACAATAGCAAAATATCATTGTTTGTGCCAAAACAGAAATGCAACTTTGCTGCCCCGCCTCAAAAGAAAAGGCAAATGACACATTTTGCTAAAAAATTAGTGGAATGCTAAAAGGGCTATCAAATGAACTTTCTCTGAATCATGTGTACAGATTTAACACAGAACATTCAATTTTAAGCTACTGTCAATCATGTATACCTGTGGAATGCCCTGCAAACATGCCAATGCCATCGGTGCACTTCTAATAATGTATACAGATAAAAGCGTTTGTTAATGAAGAAATATTTATCTTCACAGATTTTTCTTATTGACATTTCAGCATATGCAGTATATAGTTGAAAAATGCAAGCATACCTTCTCAAGGTCAGTAGTGTTCTGTGAAGATATATCTCACAGTAATAGCCTCTTCTATGTTCTCTACATAAACAAGTCTCCTCAACTTCTGGTTCCCTCGCTACACAGTTGCATTTTTATGGTGTAGATTTGGGGTTATGAGCACAGTAAAGATGCAAATCAGGTGTAAACTTAGAATTCCTGAATCCTAATACTTGGTTCCATGTATTTGATGTCAAAATAGTCCATCCACTCCCTCGGTATTTGTTGGATAGTTTGTAACTGTGAATGTTTACTGGTAGGGAGAAGGAAAACACAACAGCAATGCAGACTGTCCTACCTCCAGTGGGTGTGTCAGCCAGGCTAGACTTACAAAGTGTAGAGGTAACTTTATCAAGGTTTGAAATGTAAGTAAGCAGCACAAAATTCATAGTGTCTGTTCATTAACATCCAACCTCCCCTTCATTTGTTGACAGTTGTATATTTTTGCTATTTAATATCCTCACACATTTTAAGGACAGTGATATAGAATACCTTACATACTTCATGTTGCAGATTACTGGTCAGATAAGACAAGAATGACAACAAACACAGAGAAATAAGACAGAGCTGCATTTTTGCAAGCAATAGTCATAAATGGTTGTGTGATCACTCAGTGCACTACATCCAAAATTAATACATGTCCAAATAACTGTCATATGGTTTAGTACTGTGGTTGATGTTGCAGTTGGTTATATGCAGCATGATTTCAATTCCTTGCTGCAAAACTGTTTGTGTGGCAAAGAGGGATAAGGCACACTTACTGGGTTCTGAAAGTTTATTGGACTGAGAGTTCAAATCCAAACCTGTGTAAAAATGTTTCATCTGCACTAACAAACAATCTGTAGTGTTTATTTCATATATTGCTTTTCTTCATTTCACATGCTTTCTACTTTTTTTATATTTTTTGCCAGTGTTTGCATGGTGTGTGGCTTAGCCCAAACAAGGGAAAAGGTAAAATACAATAAATGTCAGGTCTAGTTGTGCTTTTCTCATTTGCATGATGCTTAGGAGTACTCACACCTGGAATACTGGCCTACACAGGCAACCTGCAAACAGACCATCTGTAAAAGTGTGAAGGTCAAAAAATAATACATTGTTGCAATTTTTGCTTTGCATTGCACAACACCACTAAGCAATGTTGCATGGTGATTAGCAAAGTTAACCAACACCTGCAGCCATTGAACACTCGCACACAGTCAGTAAATGAAAAGAGATTCATTGTGTTCCATGGCATTTAACACACAGAACTTAAGAATGACTAGGAAGTTATGGAACTGTCATGTAGCTACTTCTGTGACAGCAGGTATAAGTGGAGGGCTGGAATATAGATGGTCCTGGGTTCTAGTACAGAGTGTATAACTTATTTTTGCTCTTGTGACGGCTCAGTTTATAGCTATGAACTGAAAATTATACAAGGGTTATTTCAGCATTCTTGTGGAAACAGGTGTAAGTGTAGGGTTGCCATGCACATGGCCCTGGGTTCTAATACAGGAAATTCCAGGTATTTTTATTTACTATTGTTCCAATTCCCATTATATTCACTCTCAGTTAAAGTGCTTTAGATAGTGGATCTGATAAGAATTATGTGTCTAAGGGATAAGACACCCTTATTGTGTTTTCAGATGTATGACTGAGGGTATACTCTCTACTATATTAATGTAAGTATAATTCTGCTATCTGGACTTGGATGGCCTTCACAATTAAAAAGATGCATACAGAACTGGATCTATATAAAAGAGCATTGTTGGTGACACACATACATGTGTAACACCTCAGAGTATCAGCTGTATTTATGAATGACTCTTGACTATGGCTGAGCAGCACTTCTTCTGTGGTAAAGCTTGAAAATCACTGTTGTGGAAGAAAATGCCATGTCCATTACACCTAGGTCTGAATCTCACACTTAAAAAAATTATTTTAGCTATGTATAAATCCAAAAAATGTGTCGGCTCATAAAATGTATGCCCCCTCAGTTCTTGTCTGCAAACTTAACTCTCCTAACAGTTACCTTCCAATTTTTTGAAATACATTTCCAAGCTACTGCAGCAGACACCCCTCAAACTAATGTCAAGTGTTTGATTAACCCTCCAGTTTCAAAAATTCCTTTCCACCTTTCTTGGCACTGCTGCTTTTCTATTAACATCATGCAAACGTGATTGGCATTGTTGCTCAGGTTTGTGCACTCCCAGTGAACACAATAAGAGGAATTGCCAGGAAATCATTAATTGCCATTGCTCTAGTCCTGATATTAGACATGTCTGGTGCTAGAGGGAAAGATTCACAGCTTAGAGCACAGATGTGAGGTGGTCAGAAGTCCAGGATATTTACTGGATTCCTGGTAAAGTGCCACATCCTATGTCCTATGCAGGGGGACTATTCTAGCTCCCAGTACAAGTCTGAGGTTTGTATTAGTTTGGCTCGGGCTGCACTCAGTGTGACTGGCATTTCATGCACTGGAGAACAGTGTAGTTACCATTTTGATGACAACAAATGCACAAGAGGGATATGCTCAACCAGTTGTTGACTGAGTTTCAAACTGGTGACATCTCACAGCTGTGTAAGTATGCTAATAAAAGAGGATCTGTAATACATAGAAAGATACATATAGGCAAGACCAGTATGTGTAATGCTCTTCTGTTTTTTTCTTTTCTTTCTATAGCTAATACTGAAATAGAGTTAATTGCCAGGCTCATGCTGATTGAATGGAGAGACTGAGGGAAGCAAATTGTGTGTATGCAGCACAAGAGAAGTATCATTGTAGCTTTAAAAGTTAAATACAGATGTTTGGGTTTTCTGTACAGTTGTAGCAAGCTGAGCATGCATATCCAAACTGTAAAAGCAAGTATGCATGCATGTATTAGCCTGTAGCATCACAAACCAACTTTAGAAGTCAAGTATAAGACTGTAATCAGAGGTTGTGGGCAAAATACCACGAGTAACAACTATATAATAACGCATTTCTTTAATAATATTACATAAATTAAACTATATACAAGTGGCATAAATGCCCTGCTGTTAACTATAATCTGTATAAGTGGACCAAGCATATGTGCAATATATGCACACTTCAAGGATTACTTTCAACAATCTGTAGTTATATTGTGCAGTTGTTAGGCTATATTCTTAAATGTAATACTTCAGATATAATAATTGTATAATTGTGTCAATGCATTGTATGTCACATATGATGGCACTAATTTTATCTGTTTTTATCTCTCACCCCAAAACATATCTTAGGTTCATAGGTTCATAGGTTCATACTAGGCTATCTGCCCTGGGGCAATTATAAGCCTAGCCCAATTCTGTATGGCTTACGCCACCCCTTGATTTGAGTATACTGTGCCCTTTTTAAGGTTTAGTTTACTGTGCCTCTAATAGTGACAGGGGAGTAATCCCTTGGACAAACCTACGATCCCCCATCCACCTATCGAGATTCTTCTTGAAGAGATTCAGTGAGGTGCTCTGCCTCACATGAACTGGAATTCTATTCCAGAGTGAAGGGAGCCTCTGGGTTATGAACCTGTCCCTCCATCAAGTTCTATTTATTTCTGTGGTGAGGTTCAAGTCCCTCGAGCGTGTGGCTCTAAGGGATTTAGATTTACTGAGGTGGAGCATGTCCATTAATTCTGGATTTGACATAGCTTTGTATGTCAGGCATAGATCGCCTCGAAGTAGGCGGTATGCAACTGAGTAGAGCTGGAGTTTTTTTAACCGAGCAGCATATGGCATCTGTTTGAGACCCTTGATCCTCTTGGTGAGATACTTTTGGGGTCTTTCTAATTGCTGCAGGTGTCGGGTAAGGTACATCCCAAAAGGGGCATTGTATTCTATGATGGGCCTGATGAGGGATGGATAAAGGGGCATGATTACCTCTCTTGATCTAGATGTGAAACCCTTTGTGATGAGGTGGGCTATGAAGAAGGTCTTTCTAACCACTTTGGCAATGTGGTTTTCAAAGGAGAGATTACTATCAACTTGGGTCCCCAGGTCCCTAATAACTTTCTCTGTACTTAATGGGTTTCCGCCTTTGTGGTAATTTGTGGGCACATTGTTTTTGCCAAAGGGTATGACTATACATTTTTTGGCATTTAGCTTTAAACCATGGTGCTGGCACCAGTTATCTGTCTCTGTGAGACCTTTTTGAAGGATGTTTGTGTCAGCTGGAGAGTTGATTATGGCGCCCAGTTTGCAGTCGTCTGCGAACTTGGTGAGCCATAGTCCTCCCATATTTGCCTGTACCTCGGAAAGGTATATACCAAACAAGAGTGGTCCCAGGACAGAACCCTGTGGGATGCCACTTGTGACCGGTTTCGAGTCTGACATGGCTCCAGCAACTCTCACTCTGTGGGTTCTGTCTTTGAGCCACTTTGCAACCCATCTTGTGACTTAGGGGTTTATATTTAAGCTGGATAGCTTATCTATGATGCCCGAGTGGGGTATTGTGTCAAATGCCTTTGCAAGGTCCAGATAGGCTGTGTGGACTACCTTCCCTTCATCTATGGCTTTGGTGACTGTTTCAAAGAAGTCAACCAGGTTCAAAAGGCAGGATCTGCCCTTAATAAAGTCGAACTGGGTATGATCTAGTGTCTGTAGGTCCCCAATGTCTTTGTTTATGAGCTCCATGATGATCCTCTCCATAGCCTTGCAGACTAAGCTAGTCAGGCTTATGGGGCGATAGTTTCCAGGGTCCGTAGAGGCTCCACCTTTGTGGAGTGGGACCACTGTTGCTGTACGCCATTCTGTGGGCACATATCCTGTAGTGAGGCTGAGATTGTATAGCTGTTTTATTTGTGGGATTAGTTCCTCTTGGAGTTCATGTAGGATGCAACCTGGGATGCCATCTGGTCCCATGGAAGCAGTGTTTTTTGATTTGGAGAGGGCAGCCTTCACTTGAGCATCAGAGATGTTTGGGAGGCAGCCCTCTGCCGGGATAGATACTTGCTCTTTTTGGGGGGAGGGGGTGGAGAAGTTTGCACTGAACCTGTCTGCCAGGATACTGGCGATGTCTGTGGGTTCAGTGTATTTTTTGTTGTTTAGAATCAACTCAGAACAAGTCTGGGAGTTGCATCCCAGGTTTCTAACATAACTGAAAAAAGTCTTATGATTGTCTTTGGTGTCCTGTGCAATTTTTCTCTCGAAGCTGGCCTTGGAGGATTTTATGAGGGATTGCAATTTTTTGCTAGTACTGATCAAAAATGCCTTCCCTATTAAGAATTTTGCTCTATCATGTAGTAGCTTCCTCCTTCTGTTGTACAGTTTATTTATGGCAGGGGTCCACCAGACTGGACGCCTGCCTTTGGATGATTGGGTCTTGGTTTTGTTTGGGATAGCATGATCCATGCATTCCTGGAGATGTCCGTAGAATGCGTTTATATAGGATTCTGCAGTTTGGGCCATAGTTTCCACTGGCCCTGGGGCCTTGAAGGATTCCACTTCAGTTTTGAGAAGTGAGAAGTTCACTTTTGAGAAGTTTTTCACTGTGGTTTTCTGGGCTGGGGGTGGGGTCGGGATGTGGACATCCAGTGAAATTAATTTATGGTCTGATCTTACCAATGAGGGATATACTTCTGGTGTGGAGCATAGAGTCCCCATGTTGGTAATGATCAGGTCTAGTATGTTGTCCCCTCTTGTGGGAGTGGTGACTAGATGTTCCATAGCATTTGAGTTTATAATTTCCAGAAACCTTTGGGCTAAGGTGCTGGGGCTTGAGTAGTGCTCCCAGTCAATGTTTGGGTAGTTGAAGTCATCCAATATAATGGTGTTCGGAGAGATCTTCATGTTCTCCAATGTTTTCAGGAAAGCCGAGTGGGATTCCTGACTTTGAGAGGGTGGTCTGTATGATGCTATAAACTGAAAAGCAGTCTTGCCCACTGTTAGTTGCACATGGATGGTCTCCGATACTTTGTGCAATGCCACTAATCTGGAGGTGTGGATATCCTTGATAAATATGGAAACTCCCCCTCCTTTTGTGGTTCAGTCCGAGTTTGGGGCCGAAAAGCATGATATGAGGTATAGCCTGGTAGTGCTGGGGTGCTCTCTGGAGCCTTGAACCAGGTTTCTGTCACTGCACAGATATCGATGTTCTCCATACTGAGGAGAGGTTCGAGTGCATGCATCTTGAGGTTAAGACTTCTGGCATTTAGCAGCATTACCCTTAGTTTCTTGTTCCTTGTGCTGTCTATGGGGGTGGGTTTGAATTTTGAGCCTTGCCTAAAAAGGCAGTATGGGGGTGGCAATGGCCTTTGCCAATATCCGAAAGCCCAGTGGTGACAGGTGCAAGCAATCCCTAGTGAAGCAACGTGGCTTGCCGAGCATGTCATCCCAGGCTGACAGACACTGGATCCCCTTTGAATGACACCAACATTTTAGCCAATAGTTAAAAACGATTATTTTGTCTTTGTACTGTGGCATCATTCTAGGTGAGGGTAAGATGCTGCTCAAGGTCAGGGTCATACCAGCCTGGGCTACATGATCAGAGAGCTCCTCTATGTCTCTTTTCATGTAGTCCAGGGAGGTACGTCTCAGGTCATTCACAGCAGCATGTACAATGACTGAGTCATATTTGTATTTGCTTTGGAGTGACCTGAGTACTTGCGTTATGTGGCGGATCCTAACACCCGACAGGCAGCTCACCGTGACCTTCTCTTTATTCAGCCTGGTGAGTGGGACATCAATGTGTCTGACAATAGAGTCACCTATTACAAGAGTATCAGGTGTGTTATTCAGCCTTAAGGGCTGTGGCTGCTTGGCACACTGACTTTGTGGGTTATGTGTTGTGTGTGTCTTGTTTTGAGGTAGCGTTTGCTTGGATGTCTGCTTTGGAGGTCTCTTTTTTTAGTGTCTATTATATGTTGTCAAAATGTCTCCATGTCATCCATCTGTAACAAATCACTAAATGTTTCACATCACAGTGAGGTAGGCCAACCCCAGTGGATCAGCCTACCCCTGATCCACCATTTCCAGCACTGCCGTTCAGCACATCTGTGACCCAAACTGGTAGCATGACCGCTGCTGCCCTGCACTAGCTGCATCATCAGGTAGTACTGCCCTGGCAGCTGGTGCAGTGGTACCCTCCAGGAGTAGCAGCAGAGGTGGGAATTTCATCACCCACCAGGAGATGTCAAGGTTGCTGCATCGGGTCATGCAACGCACCATTGGTGTACACCTATGCCAGATGGAGAGGCTGCTCTCCCTCATGTTCCATAGCAGGAGAAGGCAAGCACTCCAGCTGCCAGTGGAGTAAGGGGGCAGTGATGGCAGTCCATTGGGGGAGGCTAGATTCTCACTGTCTCCTTGTTTAATGGGCATAAGCCTGGGTTGTCCCTTCCTTTACCCCAATCATGGTGTCTCCCAACCTTTTGTGTCCCATACCATCCCTGTGTCTTGTGTTGTTTTTCTTGTTTGTTGGCATTTGCTTCCTCAACTATTCAACTTAACTGACCCAGAAATACCAATATGCCTCACCCAGCATTTCTCTTTTACTGAATTAAAAAAATGGGCACCTGCCCCACAAAAAAATATTGTCCCATAAACAGCTTTCCATTTGTCATGTGTTTTTTGACACACTTGATTTGGTCCAATTGGCTCTACATCATGATTATGTTATTGTCACTCCTCTTTCTGGTGGTGACAGTACAAATTCATCTAACATTCTGGATATATTTTCAGTTTACACTGTTGAAAAAATGGATACCTATCTTTTTTTCTTACCTCCCTCCTGCACATTCCTGTATTGCTTTCCCTTTGTTCTCCCCCCCTGATTGCAACCCATTTCACCACTCTATTATGTACCCCATTTTAACACGTATAATCTGATAAAAAAGAGAATAACACACAACACACATAAGTACCAGAGAAAGTCAATGGATCCCTTCAGTTCTTGGCCTCTCTGTTTGCAAGAATTGTTGGCATCATGCACCAATGTCAATCAATGGTGAGTGGCTCTTAATTCCTGCAGTTACCTCCATGCAATTCCACTTAAGCCCACTGCACTAGGTCAACAAGTAGTGCACTGTGAATGTACTATAAAGAATAATGCCATTGCATTATCACTGTTTATTTAAAAAATGGGACCTGACAATATCCCTGACTGTGTTCTACATGAACTATTGAGTGAACTAGCACTTCACCTGTGTGGCCTGTTCAGTCACAGCCTCACCTCAGGCTTTGTCCCTGCTGAATGGTGCACTGCTGCAGTCATCCCTCTCCACAAAGGAGGAGTGACTACAGACCCTGGGAACTATTGCCCCATTAGCCTGAGGAGTCTGAAATGCAAAGCTATGGAACACATCAGCATGGACCTAATAAACAAGGATATAGGGAATCTCCAACACTGGATCCCACACAGTTTGGTTTTGTGAATGGTAGATCATACCTGCTAGACTTGGTCAACTTCTTTGAGTCAGTCACCAGAGCTGTGAATGAAGGCAAGGTGGTTCATACAGTCTACCTTGATCTGGCCAAGGCCTTTGATACCATTCCCCACTCAGGAATCATAGAAAAACTCACTAAGCTGGGCATCAACCCCTATATCACTGGGTGGGTTGAAAACTGGCTCACAGATAGAACCTACAGTGTGAAAGTAGCTGACTCCAAGTCAGACTGCTGACCAGTCACGAGTGGAGTCCCATAGGGTTTAGTTCTGGGTCCTCTCCTGTTTGGTATCTACATCTCTGAAGTCCAGGACAACATGAAGGGACTCTGGCTGACAAACTTAGCAGACAATTGCAGGTTGGGAACTATTATTAACTCCCCAAGTGATAGGTTCATAGGTTCATAGGTTCATACTAGGCTATCTGCCCAAGGGCATTTATAAGCCTAGCCCAGAGTTTTGTGGCTTTCGCCACCCCTTTAGTTTGAAGGATACTATGCCCATTATTTTGCTGTGCCTCTGTCAAGCAGTGACACTGAGGTAATCCCTGGGGTATATCTGCGATCTCCCATCCATTGGTCAAGATTTCTCTTGAACAAAGCCAGCAAGGTGCTCTGCCTCACATGTACTGGGATTTTGTTCCACAGCATAGGGAGTCTCTGGGTGATGAATCTGTCCCTCCAGTACATCCTATTAATAACCGTGTCAAGGTTTAAGTCTCCCGCCATTGTAGTTCTGAGGGATCTAGATTTTTTGAGGTGAAGCATGTTCATCAATTCCGGGTTGGACATGGCCTTGTATGTCAGGCACAGGTCACCTCTGAGCAGACGGTAAGTGACTGAATAGAGCTGGAGTTCCTTCAGTCAGGCAGCATAAGACATATTTTTGAGACCCTTTATCCTTTTGGTGAGGAACTTTTGGGGCCTTTCCATTTGCTGCAGGTGTCGGGTCAGATACATTCCGAATGGGGCATTGTACTCAATCATTGGTCTGATGAGTGATGAGTACAGGGGGACGATGACCTCCCTTGATCTAGATGTGAATCCCTTCATGATCAGGTGGGCAATGTAGAAGGTCTTCCTAGCTACTTTGGCAATGTGAGTGTCAAACGAAAGGTTACTGTCAACCTGGGTCCCCAGATCCCTGATAACCTCTTCTGTGCTTAGTGGATTGCCACCTATATGGTAGCTAGGGGTAACCTTGTTTTTCCCGAAGGGTATGACTATGCATTTTTTGGCGTTTAACTTTAGGCCATGGCTCTGGCACCAGTTATACATTTCTATAAGACCCATCTGAAGGATATCTGTGTCAGATGTGTTCTCGACTATGGCGCCCAGTTTGCAGTCATCTGCAAACTTTGTCAGCCATAACCCTCCTGTGTTTGCTTGTACTTCTGAAAAGTAGATGCCGAACAAGAGTGGGCCCAGGACTGAGCCCTGTGGGACACCACTTGTGACAGGCTTTGAGTCTGACATGGCGCCAGCAACTCTGACCCTGTGGGTTCTGTCACTTAGACAGTTTGCAACCCATCTTGTGACGTATGGGTTTACATTTAAGCTGATGATTTTTTCAATGATACCTGAGTGGGGTATTGTGTCGAAAGCCTTTGCCAGGTTGAGGTAGGCTGTGTGGACTGCCTTTCCCTCATCAATGGCCTTGGTGACTGTTTCAAAAAAGTCAACCAAGTTTAAAAGGCATGATCTGCCTTTGACAAAGCCAAACTGGGTTGGATCCAAAGTCTGCAAGTCGCCTATGTCTTTATTTATGAGTTCCATTATGATCCTCTCCATAGCTTTGCAGATCAGGCTTGTCAAGCTGATGGGACGGTAATTTCCAGGGTCGGTGGAGGCACCGCTTTTGTGAAGTGGGACCACAGTTGCCGTACGCCACTCCTTGGGTACGTATCCTGAGGTGAGGCTAAGATTAAACAGCTGCCCTAACTGCGGGTTTAATTCCTCATTGAGTTCGTGGCGCACACAACCGGGGACACCATATGGTCCCATGGATGCTGTGTTTTTTGCCTTGGAGAGAGAGCAGTTCTCACCTGAGCGTTAGAGATGTTTGGGGGGCTACAATCCTCTGGTATAGATATCTCTCCTTTTGGGGGGGAGGGGGAGGAGAAGTTTGCACTGAACCTGTCAGCCAGTATGTTGGCAATGTCTGTTGGTTCAGTAATTTTTACATCATTTTGAACCAATTCTGAGCATATCTGGGAGTTTCCTCCCAGGTTTCTAACATAACTAAAGAAGGCCTTATGATTGTCTTTTGAGTCCTTAGCGACTTTTCTTTCAAAATTTGCCTTGGATGATTTTATGAGAGATCTTAGTTTTTTACTTATAATGATCAAAGGTGTCTTCCCTTTTAAGGATTTTGCTCTATCTTGTAGTAGCTTCCTCCTTTTGTTGTAGAGGTTGTTTATAGCTGGGGTCCACCAGACTGGATGCTTGCCTTTGGTACAAAGAGTCTTTGTTTTGTTTGGGATTGCCTGATCCATGCAGTCCTGTAGGTGCTGGTAGAAGACATTTGTAAGTGATTCAGCGGCTTGAGTAATGGTTTCCGCAGGCTCGGGGGCCTTAAAAGAGACCACACTAGTCTTTAGAAGTGTGAAGTCGGCTTTTGAGAAGTTCTTCACTGTGGTCTTTTATCTCAGGTGGGGGCGGGATGTGGACTTCCAGTGAGATTAGTTTATGATCTGATCTCACCAGTGAGGGGTATACTTCCGGTGTTGAACATTGTGACCCCATGTTCGTGATGATGAGATCTAGTATGTTTTCTCCTCTTGTGGGGATGGTGACTAGTTGTTCCATGGCATTTGAGTTTATGAACTCTAGGAACCTTTGGTCTAGAGTGTTGGGGCTTGAGTAGTGATCCCAGTCTATATTCGGGTAGTTGAAGTCACCTAGTATGATGGTGTTTGGAGATACATTTATCCCCTCCAGTGTTTTCAGGAAAGCTATGTGAGGTTCCTGAGTTTGAGAGGGTGGCCTGTAACATGCTACAAATTGCAGAGCAGTCTTGCCTATGGTTAATTGCACCTGGATGGTCTCCGATGCATCGTGCGTTTCCACCAACCTTGAGGTGTGGGTGTCCTTGATGAATATGGACCCCCCCCCCTTTCTTGGTGTTGTCCGGATTTTGGAGCCGGAACGCATGATATGAGGTAAAACCTGATAGCGCCGGGGTGCTCTCAGGAGCCTTGAACCAGGTTTCAGTCACAGCACAGACATCGATGTTCTCCATACTGAGAAGGGCCTCGAGTGCATGCATCTTGAGGTTGAGACTTCTGGCATTGAGCAGCATTACCCTTAGTTTTTTTCCTTTTTTGTGTTCTAGGGTGGTAGGTTTAGAATTTGAGCCTTGCCTAAAAAAAGGCACTATGGGGGTGGCAAGAGCCTTTGCCAATATCCGGAAGCCCAGGGTTGATATCCTACAGAGAGGCTTCACTGAGACCAACGACTGGTGTCAAAACCATGGCCTTAAGCACAATGCCAAAAAATGTCGTCATCCCCTTTGGGAAAAACCCAGCTCCCACGAATTACCACATCGATGGTAGTCCACTGAACACAGAAGGCGTTATAAGAGATCAGGGAACACAGGTGGCCAGCAACCTCTTTTTTGACCACCACATTGCCACTGTGGTCAGAATGTCCTTCTATGTGGCACATCTCATTACTAATGGTTTGACATCCAGGAAGAATGAGATCATTGTCTCCCTCTACTCTTCCCTCATTAGGTCATTCATCGAGTACAATGCCCCATTTGGCATGCACCTCACGAGATACCTGCAACAACTGGAGAGGCCATAAAAGTACCTCAAAAAGAGGATCCTAGGCCTTAAACACTTGTCGTATATGGGCAGACTCAAAAAACTCCAACTATTGTCTGTCTCATATCGCCTACTTAGAGGCAATCTCTGCTTGACTTACAAAGCCATGTCTGACCCAGCTCTGTTAGAAATGTTACATCTAAAGAAATCCCAGTCCCTCTGCACCACATGCTCCACTGATCTCAACCTCTTTACCACAATCAACAGAACATGCTGGAGGAACAGCATCATAACCCAGAGACTGTCCATGCTATGGAATAGACTTCGCATACAAGTCAAACAGAGCACCTCACTGACCCTCTTCAAGATAAATCTTGATGAGTGGATGAGAAATCGAAAGTTCACCCCTGGGATCACTCCAGTGGTTCTACTCTACAGAGGCACTGTGAACTAAGGTCGAGTGGCATGATGACAGGGTAATCCTATAGGCTAGGTTTGTAAAGGGTCCAGGACTATTAGCCTAGTACACACCATTGAACCTATAAATATATATATATATATATATATATATATATATATATATATATATATATATATATGGGTCTACTTTACATGATCGACATTTCAAAAAGCTGAAGACCATATGGCTGAGACCATATGATCGACTTTTGATATGTCGACCATGTGGAACGGGCATCTCCGTACAGTGTGGAATGGAAAGATTTTGATCTTCCGCACTGTAGTGCGATCTTGGAGTTAGTATATTTAAGTTTCGAGGGGTGTGGGGGAGTGGAGCCCCCCACGGGGGGAGGTGTAGGGGGGCTTGCCTCCCTGCTAGCAATGTTAAGGCTAGTGATTGTTGTGTTTTTTTCATTCTTTTTACATGATCAACATTTCCAAAGTCAATCATATGGCCTCTGCCATATGGTCTTCGGATTTTTGAAATGTCGCTCATGTAAAGTAAACCTATTTATATATATATATATATATATATATATATATATATATATATATATATATATATTATATGTATATATATATATATATATATATATATATATATATATATATATATATATATATTATATGTATATATCATCATCCCCTAATTACCCCAAGTCTTTACTTCAACAGTTCAGCACTTTAACCCCTTTTCCACCAGCACTGTCATGAGGTGTTAACCTGGGAGGCCATTTTAGCCCAAATGCCCTGCTTCATGCTGTGAATGCATTCAAACATTCTCATATTAAACCATCCATACTGAGTATGCCCAGGGATCTGCCTATGATTGTGTGGCATTAGCAATACCATTCCCCTAAATTTCCATTCCACAAATGCTTTCCTTCACTGTCCTCACAAAAAGCACTTCTGTCATCTCCTAGCCACAGGATTCAGAACCAAGCCATCAGTTAAACAAATAACAATGTCCCAAACTCAAGGATGACTTCTGAGTAATATTGTTATAAACTTAGAAAGTTGATATCATAACAGGCTTAGTATAAGTATATATTTTATGAAGGATATGCATCCATTTTCAGTTGCAGAATCTTAAATTGCAAATGATGTTGTTCTAGGATTGAGATCATAATAAATATGCCTTACTACAGAATTCTTTATAAAGGATAGCATATCTTATATAATTTGGTGAGACCAGAAATTAAATTATGATATTCCTAATAGCACTTTAGTTCCTTAAAAACAGACAGAAACAGAAAGCCAGGTGCATATGCACCTTGGATAAAATTATAAACATCATTCCAAAATTCAAATGTATATCAATATTTATCAACTTATTTTATCAATGATTTGCCAGAAATGTATGATGTATGATCAGATAAAGTGTAATATCAGGTAAATGTCTAAATGTCCTATGAGAACCTGTGCAGGTGAGTGGCATGCATACTTTTTTGAGTTATACAACTTGTCTCCTACATTACTTCACAGTCCTTATTACTCAACCTTCTTGAGCCAGTCTGGAAGGCAGTGTTTTTCCTTTCAAGCTACTGTGCCTGCTTGCAATGACCTGATAGCACAATGTACTAATTTATTTTTAATACTGCTGCTAGTCCTTCTTGTTATGGCTTTCCTTCCCCTGTCCTGAAGCATACTTACCCGTTGGCTGAAAAAGTCCTATGCTGTAGTGCTATAGGGTCATGAACAGGCACTGAGGTACTTCTTCCTTGGCTCTTGCCCTGCCATGTTGATAGTCTTCCCACAGGCTAGTGCCTTGTTATGCTTTGTTTGCTTCCTGAGTACCTGATCTCTCAACTTTTCCTTTTAGGTCATGGTTCTGATGAAGACTAATGGTTTTCTCACCTTGTCCTGAAAAAAATTCCATTCTATGCACAAAAGTAAGGTATTGTCAGGAGCTGTATCAACGCTGAGAAGAAGTACTACACACAATGTTGCCATTGTGGTTTGCTCCCTTTCTTGCTAAATGTTGTACTGTGGACATTACAGAGAAAGCACTGTAATGGCTGTAACACTATGGATGATAATACAGGTGAGGACACCTGTATTGACAATGATAGAATTCAAGCTTGGCAGACTGCATAGATTTAGCCATATATCTTCTGTACTACTTAAGAATTAGAACCATTCCATATGTTATGCCTGCAGGTGTACAGCTGGCATAGAGTGGGATCTCTTAGCATTGCCATAACTGAAGTGGAAAATTCAGATGGTTGCAAATAAATCATTTTGTACAGTTTGTAGACTGGAGTGTAACTCCAATTTGTACTTAAAGCTTGAGGTAATAAAAGGGAAACATTTTACTGAATTGGGCGAGAACTTCTGTTTCTCCTCACTGGCATATGCTACATGATTAATGGTGGAAGCTGTATCTTGGCTTCTTCTTTAGGAGAGCTGAGAAAGCTCTGATTACATGCTACTCCCAGCATAGCTTTCTGAAAAAGATCCACAAAAGCAAATGAATTAATGAATAAATAAAATTCTTTTAGGATCTCTCTTGAAAGTGCATTTTGTGTGTGTGTGTGTGTGTGTGTGTGTGTGTGTGTGTGTGTGTGTGTGTGTGTGTGCGTGTGTGCGTGTGTGCGTGTGCGTGTGTGCATGTGTCAGTGTGTGTGTGTACATGTGAGTGCATATATGCTAGTGAGATTGTGTTTGTGTGCGTAGGTTTCTTATTACCTGAAATTCAGTAACTTCACAATATGTACTTTGGCACATCTCCAATACACATAATGCACCCTAATATTCTTAGCTTGCACTACTATAAATCATTCACCCCATCTATATGCATGTCATTCTTTAAACCCTCCCCCCAAAAAAACAAAAATAATTAAATAAATATGTATTTTTATTCTTTGCTGTAACTGCGGTGGTGATGCTGCGGTAGTGTTGTTGCCTCACAGTTAGACATTGCCCGTTCGATTCTCAGTTAGAGCGTCTTCTATGTAGCGACATGCATGAATGGGCATTCCTTCGTTGAAGGTTGTGCGTTAGGCCCGGCAAGCCAGTACGTAAAAATCTACTGCCAATCATTAGCGGACCGGAGTTCCGCTGTGGCGACCCCTAACCGGGAAAAGCCGAAAGACACAAACATTCTTTGCTGTACATGTAGGCTGCCAGTCTGTACACCTAACTTGGTTGTTTACCCAATTAACAAATAGAACACAACTTAACCCTTAGTTCACTTTTGAAAAGCACTCTGCACTTACATAAATTCTCTTTCTGTTACACATTTCCACAGGTTGCTCAGAGGTCACTCACTATCATGAACCCAATCCTGCATATGAATTCCACTCAAGAATGCCCTGCATAACAAAAGACTACATAACGCATCTTACACACATGGTAGTCCATATCTATAAAAACTCCCACTTCATGCTTACATTTTTTTTCTCCATCATTTCTTGGTATGCTTCCCTTAGTCATCATGTAACTATAATGGTGATACTTCCTTTATAATAAACACTTTTATATATTCTCATCTGATGATGCCCTAGGTTTATGGTGGGCAAAAGTGCTCAGTTCGCTGTGTTTTACAATAAATATTTCTTGCATTTATGAACAGCAGTTTTGGGCTTATTTGGAGGCAACAAGCACTTAGTCAGCCTGACTCTACAGCTTGCAGTGGTGATTTTTTTGTTTTTCTTTTGGTGACTTCTACATATTCCTCTATCCTGCTACTATCCCGATAATCTTCATTAGCCATATCATGCTTCTATGATAGTTTTCCACCCAGTATACTCTGCTTTCTTTATGCCTCATAAGATATGTAGTTTTCTTTTTTAACATACATCTGAATATATATATATATATATATATATATATATATATATATATATATTTATTGATATATATCAGTTTGCTATCATTTTTTTGAAGTGCACTCATTCAAATCCACTTTGCGCGAAGTCTGAAACTCAAAGATTTAAAATGTTGAACTCCAATATTTCCAACATACAAATCTCGCCCCTATCTCAGCCTATGTAACAGTTGTTCCTAAGTCAAATTCAGTATGTATTTCAGCTATATCGGAATTCGGCAGTGTGACCTTTCATGGATGTGAGTCGATGGTACGATCATTCGACCAAGTCCACTTCAGTAAAATGATAATAAACCATACACCCATACATACATATATATACAAATATATATATATATATATATATATATATATATATATATATATATATATGGATTCACTATACAATCTCGAAATACTAAAATGTCGAATTTCAGTATTTTGAGACTGACTAGTTGAAAATCCACATACCCAAAAACCCAAAACCGTGAAAAGCACAATTGCCACCACACACACACACGCACACACACACACACACACACACACACACACACACACACACACACACACACACACACAAACAAACCAGCACATAAACACAGACAGATACACCTACCTAACTACACTAAAACAAACAAAATAAAACACAGTAACACAACATAACACAAAAACACACTTACCTTACCCTGCACCCCCCACACCCCCCTACTTATATATACTAACTCTGAGGTTGCACTAAACACACAAACACACAAAAAGCATCACTACACACACTCACACACACTAAAATCCCTACCCAATAACCTTACACAAACACCACTTAACTGAAACCCCAGATAAATCCATAAACCGCACCGCACGCCACGAACGCAACATCACGATAGCGGATTCGACATTTCCACATTCAACATAGTGCAGTTTCAAATAACTGCACTTTTGACTACTCAGTCTCGAATTACTGAAATTTGACATTTCAGTACATAAATACATCAAAGCTTTTTGTTTATAATGTGTATTCTGAATATATTCAGAAATATTTTAGATGACCTTTACCATGAATAACCTCTCTGATAGATCACTCTATGAATCTTTTTAAAGTATCTGCTTAGCCCCTATTATTTTGACCTTTTGCCGTACAGATTATGAACAATAAGCTTTTTCGTATCCAGCATGACCAAGTTTTCAGAGATTAAACCTTTGCAACAAGAGTCAGACTGGATTTATAAAAGCAAAACATTATTTTGACCTATTTCTTCTAGTTTCTGCTGTTACTATTTGTTCTGAATCATCACTGAAACCTTGGCCTAATAGTCTTACATAATGATATAATGTCTTAATATAGAACACAGGCATGCACCTTTGACCTGCCCCTTGGTCTAGCCCACTCCGTCACTCCCTCTGTCTTTTATTAGAATTCCCTGATACATTGCAAATATCATTTTGACTTTCTATAATATATTATGTGAAGTACCAAACTATAATTCTCTGTGATGAGCTGTGTATTTTTCTTCGTATCTGTTTTCAACATAATTATCTAAGCTACAATTCGTCTCCTGGGTATCTGTTAAGTTTTGATTAACTCTATAACTCTAGAGGAGAATGCTGTTTCTTGTTAATATTTATCTAGTTATATTTTCTCATAATAAACTAACAAAGTGCCTTCAGCAATATCACTGATATAAAATTTAGAATATCAATACATTTTATTTATTAATAAATCTTAAGCATACAAAGATATTAAAACAACTTTGGATTCTGCTATAATATCTTACAAATATTTCTAGACAATCATTCAAATTACACTTCACCTTGACATATATTGACATTTCCTAATAATCATAACCTTAATGTGAAAATTCATCATTTATGACATTTATCTGTCAAGAGTATGTGTTGTAAATAATTAAAAAAGATTTTTAATAAGCGTATGTTGTGAAGAAGTAATATAGATTTATTTTATGATATCTGCATAGCTTCTAAACTTCAAAAATTTAGATATTGTATGTTATAAGGGTATGGATGATTTGGGTAGCAGCTTTGTTCATTTTAATTCATTAGTAATAACATTTTTATAATATCATGAGATGTTCATCATTCCCACTGCTGCAGTAACCTTTAAGCTATAAAGGTTGTGTCTTTCCCAAGACAAAAGAACCAGCTAGCTACCAAAAGCTATGGCTTCCTCCCACACTTCCACTCTGACTGCTGATTGGTTAGACCTGAGGAGGAAAACTTAGCAGTAAGAGTTGAAAATCTTCAGGAATCTCCTGCCACCTTGTTAAGAATTGGCTCAGAGGCTTCACAAGAGCAGCAGCTAGCTTTTCAGATCCTTTCTGACAGGTAAATCACCTTTGGTGGATCCCTTTGACAAAGAAAATTTTATTTTTAATGTGTTTAGTATACACAAACACACACACACACACACACACACACACACACACACATATATATATATATATATATATATATATATATATATATATATATATATATATAATCCGTACAGATCCCCGATGGCACTGTCTGCCGAAGCAGACATCACCGAACATACTTATCCAAAAGTGCTGTTCACTGAAGCAGCACTTTTGGATAAGTATGCTTGTTGTGCCGGTCGTACTATGGTGCGGTTAAGGGAAAATTCCCTTTTCCCCACTGTAGTGCAACCTCGGATTGAGAATATAAAAGTAGGCAGGGTGTGGGGGGCACAGCCCCGCACACGGGGGGGTGCAGGGGGGCTTGCTCCCCTGCATAAAAGATTTATTGTTTTTTTTTTCGAACGCACTTTAACAAAAGTGATTTTTGGGTAAAAGCGCTTTAATTATAGTGCGTTTGGTTATTGTGGATTCGGACTATTGAACTTTCATTCAATAGCCTTATATATATATATATATATATATATATATATATATATATACACACATATATATACATATATATATATATATATATATATATATTGAGCCTAGTATGCATCAGTGTGCATAAATACCGACAGGGAAATCAATGACCTTATGGTCAAATGATAAAAACATTGATTCACAAAGGATTGAAACCAAACAGTAAACCATACAAACTACCTGTATCTCCCACATACCCCTGCTTATTATATATACTAACTGTGAGATTGCATTACAGTGGGGAAAAATGCAAATTCCCAGATCCCCAGTGTACTGTGATCTCAGTGTGGGATAGCTGTTATGGTTCAACAACTAATTTTTGATTATTTCTACAGACTTTCTCACTCATCCAAAAAAAAAAACTTTGAATTATGCACCCATGATATATATATATATATATATATATATATATATATATATATATATATATATATATAGAGAGAGAGAGAGAGAGAGATGAAAAAAACATTTTTTTTGTTTTATTTGTATGTATGTCACAGTCTTTTTAGTAAACCCGCTATTTCTTAACTACCACCTGTTTCCTTTCTGAGATTCCTCGTTTTCGCTTTGGCTAGTATGGGGACTCATTTGATAAAAAACTGCACTGGTTATACAAACTTATTATTTTTTTTTTATAAAAAGTTTAAGGGCAGGATTTACGATGGCTTGCATGGAGTCTAAGAGTAGTGTAAGACTCCATGCAGCCATCATGTCCATCGAGCGATCCACGAACAGCCTGTAGGGGCGTGTAAGAGAGCTCCTAAACGGCTCTTACACGGACAGGGCTTGGATATGCAAATTACCTCACTTGCAGCTGAAAGGCATGCAAATGAGGTAATTTTGCGATCCAGGAAGCACAAAGCTGTCCGTGTAAGAGCCGTGTTATCTGCAGAAATGTACTCAGTTGACAACTGAGTACCGTTCTGCAAATAGCACAATGGAGCCTTGTCAGCTGAAAATAAAGGTTGCATATGTTACAGAAAGCATGCCAATGGCCAAATATGTGGCCACTGGCAACGTACCCCCCATGGAAAATTAAAATAAAAATGTTTTTTTTTTGGTGCTCGCCAGTGTTTAAACGTAGCGCAGCGCCGCGCAAACGGGCTGCACTGTAAAAAAACAGAAAAATAAAAATTTAAAGCAAACCATGAATTTGCAATGTAAGGGAATAGCAGGCTGAAAACAACATGGCCGCCGACTAGGGGTTGCTATGGGGGGAAGCTCAGTGTAAGACATGTAACTAAGCATTAGTAGGCAATCCTATGTAAATGAGTGTTAGGATAGTGAATCGCACTTTTACATAGCAAATGAGCACAATCCCTGGAGTGTAGGAGTAGGATAAGGGGGAGTAACAGAGTAAGAGATAGGTGACATCACAGGGGGGTATGTATGAAAGAAATGCAGCTCAGTGGAGCAGAGTGGCATGTGAAAGCTGTCAGTCACACATCATGGAAAGAGGTGTGTCAAGAAGTAGACATGGGAAAACCAAGAAATGGAAGGTGTACACTGTGGATAACACAAAAGTTTCTTGCTGGCTGTGCATGCACGCGTGTGTGCGTTCGGAGGCCCGAGTAAGATAGGGTGCGCGCGTGTAAGTGCGGGTGGGCATGTTTTAGCTGGAGTAAGCATGTAGAAGCTTGTTTAAGGACCTGTTAGCTCATTTGCACTGGTGTATGTGCATTTAAACCCGAATAAGCAAGTTTTTGTCCATCTAAGCATGTGTGCGTGAGTGTTACCTGCTGTGAGCGTGTTTGTGCTTGTTTGCGCGTCACCCCCCCCCTGAGGAAACAGAAAAGAAAAAGGAAGCAGAAGAAATTGTAGGAAGCTACCAGGGAATACTAGCAGAGGTAACAGTTGAAAACAATCAGAAGCAGGCAATTACACAGGCAGAACAGTAGCCCAGCCCAGCACTTAAAACTCTGCAAACAACAGTGCAGTATGTTTCTCTCAAGAGACACTGCAACACTGGAGTAAGCTATTACAAGTGAAAACTGAAAAAGCCTCACTCAGACAAAAAATACTAGGGGCTGCCATAGCTGTTATAAGGTGATATATGCAACATGCTGAGGGTGGTGACAATGGAAATGCTGCTGGACAACCCACAGTGAGGAGACAGAGAAGAGTGTACAGGCCCAGGGTCACCTACCAGGAGTTACATGAGCTGTAGATAATGGAGTGCTATAGAGTGGACAGAGACCTCCTACAGCAAATTGTTGAGCTGTGCAGGCCATGCCTCACACACAGAACCAACAGAGGGGAGCCCATCCCAATGGAAACCAAGGTATGTGTTGGCCTAAGAATACTAGCAACAGGTACCTTCCAGAGACCAACTGGTGATATGATGGGGATATCGCAGGCATCAGCATCCAGGGTACTGCACCAGTTCCTGGATGCCATGTCAGCACATGTCGGTGATCATGTATATTTCCCCAATTCCCATGAGGTAATGGCCAGCAATATGCGTCTCTTCCAGCAAATAGCGGAATACCCTGAGGTAGTGGGTGCAATAGACTGCATGCAAATACGCATCAAAGCACCAGCCGGTGAGCAGGGTAGCGTCTACTACAACCGCAAGGGCTTCCCCTCCATCAACTGCCAGGTCGTGTGTGATGCCCAGGGCATAATACTGAATGTGTGTGCTGGCTGCCCTGGAAGCTACCATGATTCCCATATCTGGCATCTGACTCAGCTGTACCAGACATTTGCCAATGGGGACATCCCACATGGTCACCTACTGGGGGATGCTGGCTATGCACTGGAGCAGTGGCTGATGACACCCATCAGAAACGCACACACACCTGAACAGGAATGCCATAATGAGGCACATGCACAAACACATAATGTAATAGAGCATGTGTTTGGGCTACTCAAGTCACGGTTCCAGTGCCTGGACACATCTGGTGGAGCCTTGCAATACTCACCAACTACATGTACCCAAATTGTCATGGTATGTGCTATGCTACATAATATGATTCTGTGAAAACAGCTGCAGCAGGACCAGCATAGGCCCGGGCCAAACAGCCCCCCACCATTGCCAAGACCATCACAGGCAGAGCGTGATTCAGAGGAGGAACAACCTGAGCCTGCCCCAGTAGGCAGAAGGAGGCATGCCCAGTATGCTTTGGCCTTGGCAAAGAGGCAATGCATAGCACATACACTGGCTCAGTAGGAACCCTGGAAATGATACCTCTCTCTGACTAACACATATAGTAAAAGGGATGCCTAAGTTGACACAACCTACTTTCAAACATGTACAGGGAGTGTAGTATGTGCATCCAACATAGGCAGCCCTGCAGCACCACCTGAGGCATGATTGCCATGTGTTAAGCAATGCAACACCATGTAGTATATGCAAACTTGATGACCCTGACTAACATACTACCCTCACCAAGCATGATGCCACAATATGAAGACAAGATGATCAATTAAAACAATTGGCTTAAGTATTGCTGTTAGTCAAAGGGGATCCAATGCCTGTCAGCCTGGGATGACATGCTGAGCAAGACATGATGCTCCACCCACTAGGGATGGCTTGCACCTATCACCCCTGGCCTTTTGGATACTGGCAAAGCCTGTTGTCACCCCCATAGTGCCTTGAATAGGTAAGGCTCAAAACACAAACCCACCTCCATAGGTATCACAAGGGATAAGAAACTAGAAGTAATGCTACCCAATGCCAGAAGTCTAAACTGCAAGATGCATGCAGTCCAAACTCTCCTAAGCATGGAGAATGTTGATATCTGTGCAGTAACAGAAACATGGTTCAAGGCTCACAAGAGCACCCTAACACTACCAGGTTGCACCTCATACCATGCTTTACAGCCCCAAAACATGGAACAAACTACAAAAGGAGGGTGACTATCAATAATTGTCAAGGATAACCTCACCCCCAGGTTGATGCCACAGCAAGAAGCAGCACGGACTATCTATGGGCATGTAACAGTGGCTAAAACTGTCTCCCAGTTTGTAGCCTGCTACAGACCACCCTCCTAAATCCAGGAACTGCACTTGGCCTACTTGAGAACACATAATAATATGAAGGTCTCTCCAAACAACACTATATTGGGCGACTGCAACTACCCAAACAGACTGGGAGCATTATTCTAGCTCCAACACCCTAGGGCAAAGGTTCCTAGAATTCATAAACCAAAATGCTATGGAACAACTTACCACTCTCACAAGAGGGGTAAACATACAGGACATGATAATCACCAACATGGGGACTCTATGCCCAAGACAGAAGTGTATCCCTCACTGGTAAGATCAGACCATAGAGTAATCTCACTGGATATTCACATCCCGACCCCAGTCCCTGGCCAGAAAACCACAGTGAAAACATGTGTAAGGCAAATTTTGCACTCCTCCAAACTGAGGTGAAATCCATTAAAGCCCTTGTGCCTGTGGAAAATATGGCCCAGACCTCAGAACCCTTTATAAATGCATTCTATGAACACCTTCAGGAATGCATGGATTATGCAATCCCAAATAAAACCAAGACTCAATCCTCCAAATGCAAGCATCCAGCCTGGTGGACCCCAGCCATTAGCAAACCATGCAAGAGAAGGAGGAATCTACTACATGATAGAGCAAAACCCAAAAAGGGAAGTCATCTCTGATCAGTATTATGACAAAAAACTATGGCCACACATAAAATCCTCTAAGGCCAGCTACAAGATAAAAATTGCACAGGACACTAAGGATAATCACAAGGCTTTCTTAACTGATGGTAGGAACCTGGGTGGGATTTCACAGATATGCTCAGAATTAGTCCAGAATGGCAAGCAATACACCAAACCCACACACATTGCCAACATCCAACCTGACAGGTTCAGTGCAAAATCCCCCCCCACCACCAAAAGGCCAAATATCTATCCCAGCAGAGTGCTGTCCCCCTGACATTGCAGATGCTCAGGTAACAGCCAGCATCTCCAAAGCAAAAGACAAAGCATCAATGGGACCAGATGGTGTCCTGGGCTGTGTCCAACATGAACTCCAAGAAGAATTGAACACCAAATAAAACTACTGCTCAATCTCAGCCTTACCACAGGATATGTACCCAAAGAACAGTGTACAGCAACAGTGGTCCCTCTCCACAAAGGTGGTGACTGAATGGATACTGCAAACTATCACCCCAGAATCCTGACTAGCTTGGTCTGCAAAGCTATGGAAAGGATCATCATGGACCTCAGAAATAAAGATATTGGGGACCTACAGACACTATACCCCACCCAGTGTGGCTTTCTTAAGGGCAGATCCTGCCCCTTAAACCTGGTTGTGTCATTTGAAACAGTCACCAAGGCCATTGATGAGGGGAAGGTGGTCCACACAGCCTATCTGGACCTTGAAAAAGCCTTCCATACAATACCCCACTTGTTCATTATAGATAGGCTCACCAACTTAAATATAAACCCTTATGTCAGTAGATGGGTTGCAAACCAGCTAAAGGACAGACCTGACATGGTCAGAAATGCTGCAGCTATGCCAGACTCCAAACCAGCTACAACTGGCATCCCACAAGGCTCAGTCCTGGGACCTCCCATGTGTGGTATATATTTCTCAGAGGTACAGGCCAACATGGAAGGACTGTGTCTGAACAAGTTTGCAGATGACTACAAACTGGGCGCCATATCTAACCCTCCAGCTGACACAAGCATCCTACAAAAGGGCCTCATAGAAACAGACAACTGGTGCCAGAGCCATGTCATCAAGCTAAATGCAGCCTTTGGAAAAACAGTAAGTGCCCACCAATTACCACATAGGTGTTAACCCATTAAGTACTTTAGAAGTAATAAGAGACCTGGGGACACAAGTTGATAGAAATCTTGCATTTGACAACCATGTCGCCGTAGTGATTAGATAAACATTTCATATACCCACCTAATCATGAAGGTATTCACATCTAGATCAGGGGAGGTCATCGTGCCTCTTCAGTCATCCTTCATCAGGCTCACAATTGAGTACAATGGCCCTTGTGGGATGTAGCTTATCAGACACCTCCAGCAACTGGAAAGACCCAAATGTACCTCACCAGGAGGATCAAAGGGCTGTAACAGATGCCATGTGTTGCCTGATTAAACAAACTGCAGCTCCACACAGTGGCATACTGCCTGCCCAGAGGCAATCTGTGCCTGATGTATAAAGCCATGTCCAAGCTGGAATCAATGCACATGCTGCACCTTGTAAAATCTGAATGCCATTGAGCTATGCACATGAGAGACCTGAACCTCATCACTGACATAAATAGGACATGCTGTAGTGATTGATCCATAACTCAGAAGCTCCCTCCACTCTTGAGTAAACTCCCAGTCCAGGTTAGCCAGAGAGTCCCTCATTGACTCTCTTCAAAAGGAATCTTGATGAGTGGATGGGAGATTGTAGGTTTACCCTGGGTATCACTTTTATGTCACGGTTAGACAGAGGCACAGTATACTAACCTTGAAAAATGTCATGGCAAACTCCAGTTAAAATGTGTGTTGAAGGACAAACACACTCTCTGACTAGGATTAGAAATGGCCTAGGGCACATAGCCTAGTGTTTTTCAATGCCCACTCCAGTTGCGGAATACACTACTAATGTTGGACAAGCCTGGTTTAAGTAGGCCATAGCTGAACAAAATGCAACATGGTCATATTTGCACAACTGGCCCTTAACCAGTCTGGTGTGCTCAGTATGAATATTTAAAGCAGTGATAGGACTTAAACCCAGGATACTGTCCACCACAGTGAAAGGACTGAACCAGTACACTATACAATATTACAGTGTTTGGTCAGTATGAAAGAATGTTGACAAGTGTATGCAAACTATCCCATGGAAACCCTGCAGGAACAGCATAATCCCTGTTGGGTTCAGACACAAAGCAGTTGGGCAGTAAGAACACAACATGACTTCTAACACACAACTATAAATGTCAAATACTGTTCAAGTTCACACACAACCACAAATGTGGTGGACCTCAGATCTCAACATATGGAAAGGTCAAACTGGGCATGCTCACACACTTTGATAAATGAGACATATGTCAGGCAACAAACCAAGGAAAGCCTAAACTGGGCATGCTCACACACTTAGGCCATGTCTCAGTATAGCAGTAGGCCACACATATCTGGCATTTGTATGCGTTAAGCCAGGAACCTACCACAATACAGCAATCTGCCCAGTCCACACAGTTAAATGACAACAGAGACATAAGTAATATAGTGGAACCCTCTCATATTCAAACTTCTTCCACAGATACACAAGTTGTTCATAGAAACACGGAAAGCTATGGCAATAAAGACCTGCACACAGTTTATCAGCAACAAATATTGTGCATCCGAAACATAAACATATGGGTGTAGAAGTCAATACTAGGCTGTTTGCCCTAGGGAATACATAAGCCTAGCCAGAGTGTATTTGGCGTCTGCCTCCCCAGTACAGTAGCCTACTGTGCCTCTGTAAATAGGTCACAGAAGGCACCTTTTAAGGCTAGTGTGCTGTGCCTCCATCAAGCAGGGACACAGTGGAGATCCCAGGGGTTGAATTTGCAATGTCACATCCATGTGGCTGGAGTTTGCTGGAAGAGGGTTGGTGAAGGACTATGTCTAACATTAATTGGGATTCAATTTCAGACTGAGGGGAGCCTTATCTGCAGTGTCTGGCCAATTTCACTGTCAAAATTTGCAAGTGATGATTGCAAGGGATTGAAGTATCTTGCCAATACTGTTCAGAGATGTCCTCCCTCTGTGGGATATTGCTTTGTAATGTATTAGCTCCCTCCTTCTGTTGTACAGCTTATATATGGATGGTGTAAACCAGACAGGTCTCCTGTTGTGGAGGAGCCTTGGTTTTATTTGGGATAGCATGATCAATGCAAACCTTCCAGATGCTCATAGATTGCATTTGTAAAGGATTCTGCAGATCGGGCTGTATAATCCTCCAGCATGGGGCCTTTGAAGTATTCCACCCCAGTCTTCACAAGTGCAAAGTCTGCTTTTGAGAAATACTTTGTTTGCAGTGATTTCCTTGCTTGGGGGTGGGGATGGGATATGGACGTCCAGGAAAAGTTGGTTATGGTCAGATATTAACAATGGTGGTCTACCTCTGGTGTGGAACATGGAGTCCCCATGTTGCTGATGGTCAGGTCCAATATGTATTCCCCCTTGTGGCTGTAGTGACTGGTTCTGCCATAGCACATGGATTCACAAATTGTACTGGCTGTAGGGTGATGTTTTTGAGGCCTGAGTAGTTCCCCTACTCAATATTCCTGTACCTGAAGTTAACCACTGTAATGGTGTATATGAACACTTTCACATCCTACACTGTTCCCAGGGAAGCCAAGTGTGGTTCCTGGATATGGGAGGGGTGGTCTGAACTACACACCAAACCAAAAGTCAGTTTTGCACAATGCTAGTTGTATATGTATTGCCTGTCATGCTTAGTTCAGTGGTAACAACCGAGAGGTGTGTGTATCTGTGATGTATATGGATACACCCCCTGGTTGTGTTCTGTGTTACAAGTCCTGTGGTCACGAAGCATGGTATAAAACATAACCTGGAAGTGCTGATGTGCATATGTGACCCTGAAGTAGGCGTCTGTTAATGCATATATATTCTATCCCCCATACTGAGGGACAGTAATAGATGTACATACCTCTTTCTAAATAATGATGTCAGCACCCTATAAATACTGCAGGAGAAGAAACACTGCCTAGTAATTCGAGTAGCGCGCTCTGCTAATGCATCTCTCTCAAGTGTTATAACATAGTTAGGTAGGGGTTTGAATCCTGCAAATGTTCAATGTGTGTTTGGGGGCGGGGAACAGGCTGTGTGCAATTCTTTTTGAAAGAAATGGACCTTTTGGCAACTGGAATAACACACTACATGATGTATATTCCTCTTTGTAAAGACTGATGATGTCAGCACCCTATAAGTATAGCAGGAGAAGGGAAACCACTCAGTAATGCGAATAGCGCGCTCCGCTAATGCGTGTCTCTCTCAAGTGTCATAATATAGTTAGGTAGGGGTTGGAATGCTGCAAATGCTCAGTGTGTGTTTGGGGTGGGTAATGGGTGTGTGCACTTCTCTTTGAAAGAAATGGACCTTTTGGCAACTGGAATAACACACTACATGATGTACATTCCTCTTTGTAAAGACTGATGATGTCAGCACCCTAAAAGTATAGCAGGAGAAGGAAAACCACCCAGTAATGCAAATAGCGCGCTCCGCTAATGCATCTCTCTCAAGTATCATAGCATAGTTTGGTAGGGGTTTGAATCCTACAAATGCCATGTGGGTTTTTGTCACACAGTTTGTCAATGTGTGGTGGGTGTTGCTTTTATTATGGTATGACATATAATTATAACAGTAATTTCAATGCATACATCAGGTATGTGTGTGCCACATAGAGATATGTACCTGTGACCTTAAATAGTTCCTATGTGTGAAGCCTGCCTCATGTGAATACAGTTGTTACCTGTGCCAGAATGTCCTGCAGATTCCCAGACTGTACACCATACATGTATGTTGGTGACAATGCAGGCTACTGCAGTGATCTGTGTCCTAGGCCAACTGGATGACACACACTCATGAAAGCTGTGATATATTAATGTGGGTGAGGGTTCATGTCTGGAGTATATGTCACACATGTTATAACACAGCAAAGTCTGTGAGTAATGGACATCCAGTGTAGGTGTATGGCAACTGTTGCTGATATGCATAAAGACACCTTCTTGCTTAGGTGATACACCAAGGGACTGCACAATACCTTTGGAAATGTGAATATCACAGGATAGACAAGAAAACACTTGTCCATATGTACACACCATTACCCATTCTGCATGATGGGTGCTGCAACCTTCATATATTCATGTGTTCTTAAGTAGGCCAAGTGGGTTTCCTGGGTTTAGGAGGGTGGTCTGTAGCAGGCTATGAACTGGAAGGCAGTTTTACCCACTGTTAGTTGCACATGGATAGTCTGTGATGCTTCATGCTGTGGCACCAACCTGGGGGTGTGGGTATCCTTGACATTTATTGATACTCACCCTCCTTTCATAGTTAGTTCCATGTTTTGGGGCTGTAAAGCATGGTATGAGGTGTAACCTGGTAGTGCTAGGGTGCTCTTGGGAGCCTTGAACCAGATTTCTGTCACTGCACAGATAACATTCTCCATGCAGAATAGAGTTTGGACTGCATGCATCTTGCGGTTTACATGTCTGGCATTGAGTATCATTACTTCCATTTTCTTACCCCCTGTGCTACCAATGTAGGTGGGTTTGTGTTTTCAGCCTTACCACCAGAATGCCAAGATGTGCAGACATTACACTGTTGGAATTAACACTGGTGTATAAAAAACTACAATGCCAATCATACTGTTAATGCATCAGGCATGCTGGGATATACCCACAATGATATCATTACACTGTACTGTTAACATGATAATATTACTACAGTTCTATGTAGTCACCCTGTGCATCAGCACCATGCTATCCTGTTCCTGCATCAATTTTAAAGATTGCAGGATGTGGCACAGTTTCATCATATGCACAGGGTGTGCACTTGGTATGCCAGAGTCTGCCATTGACACATCCAATCGACATGTATGTGTGTGTGTGTTAGTGAGGGACAACAGTACAATATGAGGCAATGTTGATGCAGTGTGTGCGTGTATGTGTTAGCCCTAGGTGTTAGCATTATGCATGTGTGTATGCATGCACACAGTTCCACCTCATGGCTGCCATATACGAGTGTTTGTGGACAGCCACAGACTGTACTTGCCAGGTCATACAGATCACAGTCTCTGGCCACGGACATGGTACCTGTGCCTGGCAGGGGTGCTACGGACAGTATCAGGTGCTAAACCAGACTGGGTACTGTCATCAGAAGCCGTTGGTTGATGACTGGAGACATGTCCCTGCTGGGACTGTCCAGAGCCACATGCATGTGGTCTTCTAGAGCGGTCTGATGACAGCACAGACCCAGCATTGCTGGGGCTGGTATTGGCACTATGGGAGCGGCTGCGGTTTGTTGTCATCCGCGACGACTGCCAGCTGCTGATGTTGCTGGCATACGTCCATGTCGACGCCTCAACCGTCCTGCATTGCCCTGGCTCATGGACATGTAGTTGTGGAACAGATCTAATGTGTCCCCCCAACATCTGTCAATGACCTCGCTGACAGTACGGATGGCAGCCACTACGTCATGCATAGTGTCATTCATAACAGTGCGATGTGCTCTAAGCTCCCTCAGACCCTGTCTGGTGTACCGTTCCATACGTGCCTGTGCCTGCATTACAGCCCGGAACATAGCTGAGGTTGAAAGACCTCTGTGGGCATGTCTGACAGGGGCAGTACGACCATGGATGCTCCCACGAGAACCCCTGGACATCTGCCTGTATGGTCCCATGTCAGGACTCTGGCGATGGCTGCTGTGAGGGGATGCATGTGCCACTGATACCACATTTCCCTGGTCAATGCCCACTGTATGCTGTCCCTCAGCTAAGGACATTGGTGACAATGGATGTATCGGCAGGATGACTGTGTGCGCATTGATGGGGTTGACTGCTGTGTACTGTCAATTGGCTGACCAACAACAGATCCTGTCACACCTCCCTGAGCCATTACACATGTATCATCATTATCATTATCCCCAGCAGTGGCGTCAGGTTCCCTGCTGCACACCAACAGAGCAACATCAGAACCTGTGAGAGGAAGACAGGAAACAAATTTTACGATGTGTACACAACATTACCACAGATGCACATGGGCACATGCACACATGCACATGGGCACATGCAGACATGCACACATGCACATGGGCACATGCACACATGCACACGGGCACATGCACACATGCACATGGGCACATGCACACATGCACGCATGCACATGGGCACATGCACACATGCACACATGCACATGGGCACATGCACACATGCATACGGGCACATGCACACGGGCACATGCACACATGCACACTTGCACACATGTACACTCCTCAGTACATGAGATACAAACACACACACACACCTGCAATCCAACACATACACAATACTGTTTGAGGGTATTATTACTATTATTATCATTAGTATTAATAGTATTGTTATTACACACTCACCAGCATGGATTGGCTGCCTTGCTGTTACTCTAGAGGGACCTGCACAAATAAGACAGTTATTGTCAGTGGGCACAACTGTGCCATTGATACGGTGAGTATGATACAGTACAGTAGTACAACAGTTGGCTTTCTCAGGTGTACTGATGATATTCAGTATATCAATCTTGCACAAGAATTTCCAGGATAACAGCCACACACACAGTACACATCTCACACATGCATAAACTACCAGTGCAGACAACACTCAACTACAGATATGGCATGTTACCTGCACACTCCATGTCCACATGCTGGGTTGCTCCAGCCTCCATCATGACACATGTCTGTGGATGTTGTTGTTGTTGGCCTGGAGCCACAACACTTAGGAGGAGCCCCTCCAGTCTGGTGAGGGGGGTGGATAGGTACCCCACCACCTGTGGCAAGCTGTTGTCTGTGGATATCAGACGCACGCTGATGGACATTTCCAATTAAATCACTGCAGTGATGGTGTACCTGCTCATATGTCCGGTTATGCATGCCTATGTCATTTACCCGATGGACAAGGTCTTGCCACAGTGCAGTCCTCTCCTGCTGGTTCTGGCTGGTTCGGGTAAAAAGTGTGGAGAAATCCCGCACCAGGCTCTGGTGTATCTCCTCATCCTCTGCAGCTGAATAACAGGGGTTGCGCTGATGCACCATCGCCCTGGAAGGAAAAGAAAAATATGTGAGCAAGTAATATGGCACACATAATACTCTACTGTACTGATATCACTGAACTGCCATATATAGCATCTGTCTGTCTATCAGGGGATACACATGTAAATTAACATATATCAGTGCTCAGCCAACAACTGTGTGACAGTGCCTGCCACACTCCATATAACAAACTAGTATACACCAGCACTCGGCACACTGTTTGAGGTCCAATGCGCAACTACACACTGGGGGTATGTATCAAGCTAATGGATGGGGAATATTGTCATCCCATGCAATGCATGCAATGCACAGTTACAATTTAAATGGTAATCCACCCTAGTCTTTGCTGCCATACCCCTACCTACACCGCAGTCATATACAGGGAACCACAGCACAACATATGGCAATGTAGTATGTTTGCATCCCAATAACTGCCACATCTTTCTCTGGCCTCACACCGAGGACACACACTACCATGACAGACACAAAGTCATGCTGAGCAATCACACCATTACAGACCTTGCACACAGTCAGTGGCACACTCATTCCACCTCACATAGTTGGTATTGCAATGACTACATGTGTGTGTGCATTGTGTCACAGGTAGGTACTATGCTATTGGCCCTGGGCCTATGGCAGCATACTGTTATACTACCCTGCCCCTTGGGACACATGTAATGTGATTGTACTTGCTCCTGTCACACAGTTACACAGAGGTGACTCATACGGCATATTACCTATCTGCATAACATTCATCATGGGTATGTCTGACATCTACTAATAAGGAGCCTTGCTTGTTAATGCTGGGTGGTTTAGTCCAGGGTATGGCTTATTTGTGAATAGCAACGTGTACCTCCAGCATGTGCTCTTTACTGCGGTGACAAGGATGATGGCGATAGGTCATTTAGGCTGGACAGATTGTGAGGTGTTACCATGGCGGTTGGACAACTGGTATGGGTGTGACATAACTCTGTTTATCCAGCAGTGGTAACCTCTGTGTAGGTAGTATGAAAGGCACTCTGTGGTTTTGTCAGTCACTCTGCATAGGGGATGTGTTTGAGGGCATTATCACTCTTTGTTAGGTATGTCTGTGTCCTTTTCCCTTGCTGTAGTTTTCATTGGAGGTACACACCGTGTAGGACATTGTGAGGTGTAGAGGGGTACAGTGACCTAAATTTCCCTAGCTGACACACCATTTGTGATGACACATACCATGTACAGGGATTACAAGACTAGTGTGCCACTGTGAATATCAAAGGGGGGGCTATTGTACACTTGTTACCCATGTTCCCTTCTGACACATCCAGTAGTAGGCAGGCAACCACCTATGTGGTAGTTAGTGGTTAAAGTGTTTTGGAATGGGGTATGGTACTCCAGTATCCACACTGGTGTTCAGTCCATGCCTTTGTCACCAGGCACCTGTTGCAATACATCTGCCCACATGTGCCTCTCTCAGTCTATACATATATAGATAGATATATATATATATATATATATATATATATATATATATATATGTATATATATATATATATATATATATATATATATATATATATATATAGAGAGAGAGAGAGAGAGAGATATTCATATACATACATATCTCTAGACATTCATATCTGTCTGTATATGTGTATGTATCTATAGATATCTATATATGTATGTGTCTATTACATGTATATGTATACACATATTCTATCTATCTATATATGTCTATCTATTTATACATACCTCTCTATCTATGTATATATATATATTTATATATACACATATACACACTAACATACTTCTAAACATGCATTGCTGTAAAACTTACATTGTACATTGTACGTTGTACTACAACCTACATTGATATGTGCACATAGCAACCTTCAACTACATATGTATGTCCAGCCTTCACTAACAGTTGCAGTATGTCCCTTGCCCTATGCACATCTTCATATACATATAGATACAGACTGCTAACACATATGGAGGGTTCACAGTATGTAGATTATTAGATTATGTAGTTTACATTACCTATGTTTCTGACAGCTTTTTTGGATGGCTTGCTGCTGGATGGCTTGCTGCTGGATGGCTTGCTACTGGCTAGGTGACTTGCTGCTGGCTGGCTGGCTGGCTGGCTTGCTGCTGGCTGGCTGGCTGGCTGGCTTGCTGCTGGCTGGCTTGCTGCTGGCTGGCTTGCTGCTGGATGGCTGCTGGCTGTCTGGCTTGCTGTTGGCTGGCTGGCTTGCTGCTGGATGGCTGGCTTGCTGCTGGATGGCTTGCTGCTGGATGGCTTGCTGCTGGATGGCTTGCTGCTGGATGGCTGCTGGCTGGCTTGCTGCTGGCTGGCTGGCTTGCTGCTGGATGGCTTGCTGCTGGCTGGCTGGCTTGCTACTGGATGACTGGCTTGCTGCTGGCTGGCTGGCTTGCTGCTGTCTTGATGGCTTTTTTTTTTGGTGTCTCTCTCTCTCTATCTCTCTCTGTCTGTCTCTCTCTCTCCCTCCAGTTGCTGCAATGATATTATTGCATGTGTGGACTGGGAGTACAGGCTGCTTTTTTAGGTAACTGCACATGTGCATGTGATGGCCTCTGCTCCAATTGTTGGCCAGCATTTACTAATTGCATGCCACCTGCTGTGTGGTAATTGCAGTTCTCACTTTGATTTCAGGACAGTGCTATGAAATGTTAGGTTAGGTAGGCGTAGGCCTTTCAGTTTTTCAAGGTGTGGACCATGCTGGTTTGCTGTGGACACTGTTGTGTGAGTCAAAAGGTTGGTATGTCTCTCATATCTAAGGCTGTGTTGTAGCCACTGAAATGCATGTTGTACTGAAACCTGACTGTTGCTTCTTCCAGTTCATTCTTCTCAGTGTGTATGTTAACTCACACCTAATAATGCTAATACTGTTTACATGGGAGTATGTACTTTCCTGTGGGACTTGTGGATTAACTGGTATACAACAGTAGCTCTTGCAATTTCTTGCTATGGCTTCACTATTTACTCTTTACATTCACTCCTTGAAGGCCTGCTATTTGTCTTTACTGGAATGTGTTGCTATGGCTTTCCTATTTTCCATTTACATTCACTCCTTGTAATGCATGATATATTTCTTTCAGCAGCAGTTTCTTACATGTTTGGTGTGGTTTGGTGGCACTGCATGCAGTCTGATGAGGCCAAGGTGTGGGGTTTGACACTTACAAGGGTATCTTATTTTGCTGCTGAGCAGTAGTTGGGCCTAGTACTTTGTACTAACAGTTATGAATATCAGGCACATGCAGTGCTTGTAAACTGCTATACTGTCCTTAGTTTATTAGATGGCTACATCCTTTGATATTTCTGGGTTGTACTCCTACATGAGGGTGTGCTTGTGGAATCAGTTCTACAGCTATTCACAGAGTGTGTAACAGCAGACAGGCTGATATGCCTGTGTGTTTCTGACACTTGCAGGCCTCAGATACTCTCAGGTATATATTTGAGCAGCCTCAGGGGAATGGTACATATCAGTGGGATACACCAGTGATATTTTTCAGATATTCTGCAGTTGTGACTGTGGGGTATTTTGAGCATATGTATTACTACACCATTTCTGACATGCAAGTAGTGTCTACTTTAACTTATTGACAGTTACCATTACGTGGGATTCCCCACCTTTCTGCCTACTGTTAGTACATTTCACAGGGAGTCAGTGGGGCACAGTTAACATTTGTTTGCAAATCAGGGACATCCCTGTAAATCAGTCACAGTTGGGAGGTCTGGCCTCTTACTTATTCAAATATGGCGATGTTTATCCTGCTCTGATACTCTGTGGGGTTTGCAAGGTGCTACTGTAACATTATTACCTACTAGCATGGCTGTTTCTCTTATCACACTAATGTAATGCAATTCCACAAGAATTGCCAGTAAAGATACAAGAAACAAGCTTTGTGTAATAGCCTTCCTATATTCCCTTTACATTCAGTCCTTCTATTTCATGATATATTGCTTTCAGCACAAAGTTCTTGTATATCAGTCATGGCTTAGGGGTAAGTCATGCAGACTAGCGTTTCCAAGGTCCTGGGTTCAAGACTAACAGGGGAATTTTATTTTTCTGCTGAGCAGACTACAGGCCTTGTCATTCAGAGTGACTAAGGCACTTTTAAACAGTTGTAAGCGGGTTTGCATTGGTTTGCAAGGTGCTCACGCATGCACAGTGCCACTTAGCTTCACGCACACACGCTTAGCTAAGCGCACACCCACTGGCTACTGCTTAAAAGTGCTTACTCTCGCTAACACCCGCACTAATTTCTTTTAAAGAAAAGAAAATGGGGAGATAGGAAAGTGGTGAAAAAGGGACAGTAGGAAAACAAGCTCGGGATTTGCAGGAAGGATGTAGGGAAGGCCCATATCTGCCCATTTCTTTATCAGCAACAGTTGTGCATATGTTTGTAATTTGGTGTGAAATTTGAAACCTTCCACCCCTGAGAGATGGGTGAGGTCAACAAAATATGTTGTACAGCCAATTTTAATTATCAGTTGACATGTCCAGCAGACATGTCTGCAAAATGGGCAGCTATGTATGGGGCGTAATATTTTTGTGGGAACAGAGTGCCCTTTTTTATTTTTTTTTCAGGTGAGATTGGAATGTGAGGTACAGGAAGTAGGTATATTTGGGGAGGTAGGTTGGGGAGGTTAACAGACAAGACAAACAAGATGCATACAGGGGCGGAGTATGACACATGTTGGGGGGGAAACACAATTGACGGGGATGGATGTTTGGATATCGCGAGCCCATGAGCCCACAGATGGCAACAGTTGAACTGAGATCCCCACACATGGGCAGTTACCACTGTGCCTTCACTGCCCAGGATGGGGCTATGCTGGGGGCTGTATAGGATGGGCAGGCACACCCGTGAGTTGCGCCACCCATGCCTCAAGCTGACGTAGGGGTTCAAGCACAGAATGCCTGATCTCACTACGCACCACAGACCGGACACTTTGGAGGGTGAGTGGACGTTCTCCTCCTTGCAGAGGGGGAATGAGCCCCATCTCCTGCAGCGCTTCCACCTGAAAGTGGCACAGGGCCACCGGAGGAGGTTCCGGCCTGGGCACTAGTGCCAGGTGCACTCGCGAGCTGAGGTGGGAGAGGTGGGTCCGCTGGAACCCGCCTTTCCTCTTGTCCTATGTTTAGCAGTATTTTATGACATTTTGGGTTAGCAACAAACAACACCATTCAAAATTAGTTGTAACAGCATGCATCAGTATTCCCATTAACCAAACACCCATGAATTCCAAACATTGAACAGCAAGCATAACACATGCATATTTAGAACAACAGTACACAATCCAACAGCATGCAGGGTTGATTGATGGCAACAGGCAATCAGGTTTGGATATGTAAACAGGGCACATGCATCAACGTACATGCAGATATGTATGAACCAACAGGACAAATGTCCATCGGAATTAATTGTGAATACACATACCCAGTTTGGTGTGGAATGGCATTATTTGTGAAATAGGGTAGGGTGAAGAAATATTACATTAACAACTTAAACTACCTATACATATACTGTACATTTCTAGTAGCTGCAGATATATATACCTTACATGTCTTAGTACAGTTTCCTATATGTAACCTTAGGAATGTTGGTAGTGGGAATGTCACTGCTACATTAATATACATTCCATTTTTATTCATACATGTTCGTATCTGGCTGTGTTCAGGTACAGCATCCTGCTACATTTGATTTATATGACTCTAGACAACTGTGGATGTTCAGTATTTCATACAACCATACTATCTCCATATTGCAAGGGTACAGCAGCATATCCAAATTGTGGGACAGACACATTCCAGGTTCAGTACTTTCTTAAACCCATTTCACTCTTTGGTTGTGGCTGTCTCATTCATTTCATAATGTACTGACTGCAGTATAACTTTATTCCAGAATTATTACAGATTTCTTGGTCAATTCATACCTATTTCTCACACTCTCTCTTGTTTTATTTTTACAATTCATGATGGTACTGAATTCTAGGCATTATTAACATTTCTTACATGTTACAACAATCCTTTCCAATAGGCTCACTTATTTCATATGGCAGATTTTAAAAGGGTATGTATTTGACACATGTCTATCCTCTGTAGATTGTTCACCAGTTATTTTCAGGCTGAAGCAGTTATCTGATATTACAATACAGGTGGAAAATCTCTATTTCACACTTGTTTAATGTTTATTTCTGGATTACAAGCTGCATCACTTATCTAATCATACAGTACTAGCAGAATCTTTCTTCTAGGCTTATTTGAACTTTATTAATATGTGACAGCACTGAACTCTTTAACAAGCTGTCTCACTTATATTCTATAACATTTCCAGCAAAATAATTACTAACCTGCCTGCTGGCGCAACCACACCAGCCTATCAGCATAGGCTCGCCGATTCATAGAACGGACACCTGCAGCTGTGATATAAATGAAGTAATATTGTAACATACATCTCCATAATATAGGCTAAGATAACTTTTTACATACTTAATTACATGGATACTTACTCAGTAGTGGGGCATTGGGCATTTGCCTGGCCTCCTGGATCCAACGGTTCAGTTGGTCCTGCTTACATCTCTTCAGGTCCACATGGTGGTGACGGACCTGTTCACCAGCCCTTGGTATGCCTGTGGCACTGGTGAGATCATGTGCCAACCGGTTCCATGCCTCTGCCTTGTATGCACCCCAGTAAACCTGGCCCTGCATGAGTTGAGCCTCATGATCGTGGACTAGGAGCCAAACCATATATTTGGACTCCTCAACACCCCAACTATGTGCTCGAAAGTGACTGCCCTCTCCTACACCTGCCATCCTGACTGCAAATGGGTTCCACAATCAGTTATGCTGTGTATTCCCACCTATGGGGCTTATATATGCCGGTTTTCCCACACTTATCTGTGATTGGCCATTTTGGACATGTATCAGTTTATAAAAACCTGCTTTGTCATGCTTCTATTTCCATTCATTCCTATATATATGCTACTACTGAATTTCTCAGTATAACTGTCATGGCTTAGTGGTTTAGTGCATTGACTATGGTGCACAGTATCCTGGGTTCGAGCCTGACCATTGCTTTTTTTTATTTTACTACTGTCTAGACAGGCTATGAGGTGTGTCTGTGTAAAGGTGGTTTTGATACAGCTTGCTCAATGTTGCCCGTTGGTAAGCCGGTTGGTGCACTGCGCAGCTCTGCGCAAACGGCTTATGCTAGGTAACGCATTATTTGGCTATGAGCACGCATATTACGCTGTGTGAATTGTTGCTCAGCTATGGGCACCCATTTTAAGCATGTTAAAGTGCTGCTCAACTCTGGGCACTCATATTACACCTGTTAAACCGCTGCTCACCTGCTAGCAGTCATACTCAGCTTGTTAGAGCGCTGCTCAGCTATGGGCAATTACAACATTTATTTTTATTTTATTGTCTCGAATTTTTCAAAAATACATGGCCCATTTCATTACATTTTACTTAAATTATAGTTATATATATATATATATATATATATATATATATATATATATATACATATATATATATATATATATGTATATATATATATATATATATATATATATATAGATATATATATAGATATAGATATACATATATATATATACATATATGTCAGGGGATTGTTTCATGCTTATTTAACTAAAAATAGAAAATGATGTTGTGGGGGCTCGAACCGTGACTACCTCCTCTTTGGCCAATGTCTCTACCACTACACTATTGCTACTTGGCTTAATTTTCATATTTAGATCTTATATGCTTTTCAATGACTGGTAACTGTGGCTGAGCGGAGGGCATACCCGCGCAACCGAGCACAACTACGGGCAAACATTTTTGAAATTATAAAAAAAAAAATTAAACTGTTAATTTTACGTTTTACATTACAGTTGGGTTTATAGTCTGTGGGGGCATGTGTGGTGTGTTTCTTGACATTTCTGCGGACTCACTCGTGGGAGTTTACTTTCAGGACTCTGACTCTTTTGGGGGCATGTCCCTTTGCAGAACTCGCCATTCAGACACGCCCCCTACTTTCCTACACGGACCATGTTAGCCTAGGGTGTGATTCAGCATGCCCTCATGCATATGCATGGCATGCTGACGTCATACTGTTTAACTGCAGCCTCCGTGTAAGACATGTTAACTCTTACACAGATGTTTCGTGAATCCTGCCCTAAGTGTGAGGCAGTGGTTCATTTGAGCATGGATGATAACAGGGCATGTAGTTTTGTGTTCATGCAGTGAAAACTTCCTTGGCATTTATTCTGACAGACTAATGTTACTTCTAAGGAATTTTTGACAGTATTTTAGTATTCTGTTAGTGCAATTACTTGGCATGTAGTGCTTGCACCAGTGATGGGATTATGTATCTGCCATTTGTTCAGTCAGACTAATTTTAGTTCTAAGGGGTTCTGACAGGATTTTAGTATACTGCTAACACATTACTGTGCTTTGGGAACGTTGTCTTTATGGGTAAGTGTAAGTGTGCTGCTTTTGTAATCTTTTGACAACTTACCTTCCAAAGGACCCATGCAAGCAATCATCTGATGCATCCTCCTCGGTCACATAATGGACACCTACCCTGCTCCTGCTGGTCCAAATTATGCAGTTCCTGTACAAAAAAAACTTATATGAGAGCCCTTGACTACTACACTAACTCAGTCTGCACCTCAGCTGATGGGGGGTGAACTTGCAGTGGCTATTTGCTGTTCCTCAGACCACTCAGTTAACTATCCATTGTCCTCTGATGTAGTCCTTTCAGCCACAATGAACTTATGGTCAGCTGCATCCTCTTCAGCTGTTCCAGTATTAGGATCAGGCATGGGAGAGCCATCTTTCCTGGGACACAGAGTTTTAATAAGATAACTGTTAAGGAAAATAAAACAGAAGATTAAACATTATTCATCTAAAAATGTGCTAGCCATAAGTAAAGATGATTTGTTATTGACAGTCAAACCTGGTACACAGCCATAAGTATGCATTAAGCAGGTCAGTTGTAATATCCCTAAGGAAAACAGGTCAAATAAGTTTAACACAGAGACAGGGCTTTGTCTACTACAGATTCTCAAGCCCAATATTCTAATATTAAGAAATTCTGGTCTTCACATTCTACTTGAGAGGTCACTTCTTTTCTCAAATTAATGTCATTGAGAGTGAGGAGATTTTATAATATGTTGCAAGTAGATTTGCCTCATTCTGTGTCTTTTCCTACTCTAGTGCTAGCCTTGAAAAAGGTATATCATGCTGCTTGTAACAATCCTGATTCTCAATCTTATGTCTCCATTAAGGAGATAGGCTTTACAAAGACTCTTAAACTAAAAAGACTTATTTTCTCCCTTCAATTCCTTCTCCTGTAGCTATACAGGGGAAGGTTTTGGGACATATTTGACATTAAACATGTCTCAAAGATATATATGGTTATGCAGACTGTGTTTAGATAGTCTTCAGCTATTTTTAAAAGGGTGTGCCAGGTAATGAATATAGAAGTTTCTGTTGAAATAAAATCTGCATTTTTTAATTTAGCTTTAGAGAAAGAGGGTTTATTTTGGCTCTTCTGCTACTCAGGTCAAAAAAACAGTATCACGAAAAGGAAATTAGTTTAGGGTTTTTTCTAAGATTTCTCAGCTCTTCTCCTTTCACATCTTGCAGTTACACTTTCATGCCTAAAAACAAATAAAGGGGTACAATAACAAATGAGAACATTTCCAGTAAAGGGGTCAGTATACAACTTCAGGATGGCTATGCTAGCATGCATCCTTTCTTGACTCTTCGCTCTTACCTCAATCTCTTAAAACTTGTCCCAACAGCTGTCTTTGTTCATTCTCTTTTGCAACTGGTTTTGACAGACTCATGAGGATTAAGGCTAGATTAGTAGGGATACAGCTGACATTGGATACAAAAACCTTCTTTCAGTGGAATTTTTCTCCTCCATCTAAACCAAACAGAATGTTTTTTCTCCTCGGTTTCTTCAGCTTTGTTCACCCTAGGAGTCATAGAACCTGCACCATTTATTTGAGGGGCAAAGGCTTCTATTCTATAATACTTCTGGTACCAACAATCCAGCTTTAAATGCTTCTTTCCTCTTTCAGTGGCACTACATTAAACTTTAGGTTATATCTTGCTTCACATGTGTTTGAAATTGTCTAGCTCCAGCCTTAGCTTATAGAAAGCTAAATGGTTCTTGTTTCACCTTCTTTATTTGGATGACTGATATACCTTTGCAGAGTCTTCTTCCAGATGTCAAGACACCTTAACATGGGTTTCACATCTTCTGATTAATCTGGGATTCCAGATAAATATTCAGAAACCTTCTTGGACCATTTTACACAGCATTGTCTTTTAGGATGTCTTACAAACACTCCAAAGCAAATATTTTTTTGTGTAGGAGAGGGTGAAGTTTGATCTGGGAACCTTTCTCAGCTTCTCAAATCAGTTGTGGGCTTCAGCCAGCCAGAGAGTTTTTCAGGATTCTGGTGTGATCCATGGGATCAATGTTTCTTTAGATTCCTCTCACTAGGGTGTTCATGAGAAAGACTCTATGGCACCTAAAAATACACGCACCCAACACATGCAGTCTTCAGATACCTATATAAGGCTTTGCTTTAATTTAACTGCACTGGTGGAGGCTACAAATACAAGCAATTATGCACTCTCCCCTTTCTCTTCAACCACTAAGTTAATTTTATCTGCAAACACCTCAAAATTTCCTTTGGAGGCAGCTGCTATGAGGGGAAAGGTTCAAGGCTTATGGGATTCTTCAGACAGACCAAAACACATTATTAGGAAAGAAATATGTGATCGGATCCATGCCTTTTAAACTCTTCATCATCTATGAACTCTTGTATCTCTTCTAATGATTACAGAGAACACCACAATGATGTGGTACATCAACAAGCTAGGGGGCACAAGGTTATATTGTCTATGCAAGCTGGCTGTGATTGCTTGAGAGTTACCAAGTTCAGCATTTTTTAATGCAATAAGCATATTACAACCAATAAGAGCAAAACATACTGACAGACAAACTGCGCCAGGAACAGGACAAGCCTTCAGGAATGCAATTTGAACAAGGGAGTTATGATTAATACCTGGAGGACCCCCTTCCTTTTTTCAAATTGTACCCCACTATCTGGATCTATTCGCACAAGACAAGGGAGTATGCCATATACCAAGCTAAACCATCTCAAATTATCTGCATGGATTCTAATACCTTTTAGGCATCTCTATTTAGACAACATGAAGCAAATATTAAAGGAGGCAAGAAATCCTTCTACTTTAAAATATTATCTTGATATGTGGATGAATTTTCTATTTGGTGTCTACCTAACAACTATGGCCCTATCTGGAATTGTACCAGGGGTACTCAAATATTTATGTGATTTACTAGCCTCTGGACTTCATACTACTTTGTCAAGGTACACCTTGCAGCCACTTCAGTCTGTCTGTCCATGGGTTATTCCCTTTCTTCAATGTCTTCTTAGTAAAATGGTTTCTGATGTGAGTGCTTCAAGTGAGATCACATTGCAAACAGGTCCATCCTTCTTGGGATCTTAACTTTCTTCTCAAAAACTTGATCAGATCTCTATTTAAGCTTGCACATCATGCAAATTCAAGGTTCATTACATGGAAAACTGCTGTCCTCTTTGCCCTGACATCTGCAAAATGAGTATCTTGGTGTTTTAAACCCATCTGGTCTGCTTTTGGGATACAGTATCATTAAGAACAAATCACTCCTTCATGCCCAAGGTTATTTCAATTTCTTTGAATCTGCCATCAATCTTACAGTGTTCTATCCTAACCCTCAAAAACTCAGAGAAAGGATTACTCATACTCTGGACATGCATAGCCAGCTCAGCTTCTATCTTGACAGAACCAAGTCCATTTGGCTAATTTCTTTCTTTTTTTTTTTGTACAACGAAAGGACCATCCATGTCAAACAAACTATTTCTAGTTGGTTGACATCGGCTATTGTCTTTTGTTATACTAACCATGATAAACTATGTCCAGGGAGTAGCAAGGCACACACTCTGAGGGCCTTGTATTCTTTGATGATATACTGGAAAGGGATGGACTCTAGCAGCTTTCTAGAGACAACTACATGGTCCTCTGTATATACATGTACAAGGAATTACATACTGGGTTCTTTTGTTTAGTTTCAGGACTGACTTTGCTAGGACCATTCTCCTGGAGATCCTGGATCCATATCCTTTCTCCTCCCAGGCTGGGTAGACTTTGTTAATCAGCCCATACAGCCTAAGGGCTATTGCAACAGTGGGGATGCTAAACATTGTACAGTTGTATAATTTGCACTTACCCAGAAAAGTAGACATTTGAATTCCTCACTGCTGCTGTAGCAGCACCCTCCCCCCCCCCCCACACCCAGTAGTCTATAGACTTATGATTGGGAAATAGCTCAGTCTAGTGCAGGATGACTATGCTACTTCCTAACTTTTTAGGCAAGAAAGCAATTTTCTTTTCTAACTTCTGCTTTTAGTTCCTCAGGGATGATGAATAAACAGTTAGAGTAAAAGTGTGGGAGGGACTCAGATCCTTTGGAAGCTGACTGGTCGGTGCGTCTTGGGCAATACACAACTCATATGGCCTAAAAGCTACTGTAGCAAAGAAGAATTCAAACATCTACTGTTCTGGGTTAAAAGCAACTTACAAAAATTGTACCTTACTGTCCCTGATATGCTCATTTTAGAAATGCCACATGAGGAAAAACTGATACTGATGTACTGATACGTATTTGCAAACAAGATTATATGTTTATCCAGCTGCTTCCAGATATATGGTGATTCAATATACGAGTTTAAATATGAAGAGTCTTATGCTTTTCATCTGCAACTAATGAAGTGAATACTGAAACTTATTTTGTATGATACCCTGTAGCTATCATACGGCATCATTATTCTGGCAATTATTCATGTTATTGTCACTTTAAGAATTAAATGGAGATAAACCAGTACTATTGCTACTTCATATCTGTGCACTCTAAAAATACATCTTTCCCAGTAGTCAGCATTGTGAGTACATAGTTAGGATGGCAAATGTGTTTGCTTCATTCAGATAAAAAAAATCCAGAGATAATACATTTTTTGCATGTTTCCGTTACCTTCGTGTAATTTATCTGATATATAGGTCATAATAAGAACCTGTCATTGATATTAAGATTTCCATATCTTATAGCCAGAGTACTGGCATAGAGGAATAAAGTCCTGACTATGTTGCATGTGACCCAAGTTTACATACTATCTGGAGCACCTGCAGGAGCTGCTTTAGAAGGATGGGCTCATTTAGCTTCTGCATACTTGCCCATCTTGAGCTTGCCACAAGGATAACTCCTAATGACACTAAGCAGTACCCAATGCAGGTTGAGTACTCATGAGTGCATCTTACACTGGCAGCTGATGGTAACTCAGCATGTAGAAGCACACTTCCCCTCAGTAAAAAGCAGTGACAGATCACATAGGAGCTGCTGGAGGTTGGCAGTGCTCCCAAAAAGAAAAGGTAGGCGGTTTCTCAGTACCAGTTGGGTAGCAACTCGCAGCCATCTGACTCTTGCCAAGAATGGTGAACTATATGGAAGAAATGAATTGGCAGGAATGAATAGGCTGAAGGGCTTTATCTCAGGAATGCCTGGCTCCTATACTCATGCAAAAAAATCAGCCAATCGGGTGGTGAAAAAACAATAAAGTGAAACTGGTCCTGCATGTTGCTCTCATTCACTTAATTACAAATAACAATTCATTTGCTAAGTAGCTTTTGTTTGCTGGCATTTTTTCTTATTTACTGCCCCTGTTGGAGCCATCATGCAAGGTTATAGGGGAAACAAAAAGAAAGGTTTTCATACATCATTTATGTACAGTACAGTTTTAGTCAGATATTGCGGGTGGGATTCATAAGTGACCTCTGTGCTGCACATAAAATGCACAAATTGAGGGTGTCTTGTTTTTATGTCTGACAGCTGCTCCTTTCAGAGACAGAAACACACATCTCTTATTAGCTGATCAGTGAATGAATGTTTCCTTGTGAAGGAGCTCAATGCATCATTTATTTTGGAAGTAAATTAAGAGGCTCTAGGTAATATAATGCTGGGTGGGTTGCAGCAGAGCATCATGGCACTGTACAAGTTTAACGGCTAGAAGTAGTGTCACAAAGTAGGTGCAGTTGGGTTAAAAGGCCCACAATGCTAGTAAACTGTGGTCGATTACTCTGCTTTTCAGTGGCACTGCAGGTGCTTAGTTGGGTAGTGCTTTGATTAAGGAGAATAAAGCTGTAGTCCCTTGTTTTTAGGGGGTTGGAGGCACTTTTGGAATGGGTCATTGATTGTACGTACTACTACAATACGTATAGTTACTTTGTGCTAATGACAGAATGGGTATAATATCTAGATCTCACTTATTCAGTTTCACATAGAATATAATTGGAAACAGAGGGAGCAAAATTCAGGAATTTAAGACACTCGCCCTTAGCGGCTCATAACTTACTTATTTGTGTTCCCCTGCTACCCAGTGAAATAGACTTGCATTTCTCAAACTACACTACAAGAACACACAAGGTACTGTTAAGGGTGTGCACATTTATCCTGTTTATGTACAACAGAATGGCATTGTGTACCATCAACAGGAAGAGCTTATAGTTCATAGTTCACAGTACAAAGCAGTTGCTATGTATGCAGTTCAGAAGTCCATTGAGGAACCTAGGCCTATTTTCGTAATTGCTCCAAGGCATTGTCTGGTTAATTTACATGGTAAGATCTACTCAGCAGGCAAATGTATGCTGACAGAATCAAACCCTGGACTACTGGAAGTAGCTCATTACTAGCTTATAGCCTTAATTCTTAGTGTTAACCTCAGTAGGTACAACTCTAGAGCAGTACAGATTGTGCAAAACAGGACACCACTCTGTGCCATTTATTAAATGTCTCTCTCAGCTCAGATAGCCTTACATTATGGAGTCCTCCTGCACAGTGTTGTATGCAGCATATGGCTGTAAACAGGAAGTGACAAAGCAATCCAAAACCTGCTTCCTTCCAGCTCTGACTTACAAGTGCTTATTTGTATCTCATTTATTCCTCTCAATCCGTGGCCGACTTCATGACAGAAGAATCCTGCAGCTTTGCAGGCCCTTATCAGACATTATTGCTGTCAGTATAGGTCAGCTATGCACGAGGAAATAGTTATAGAGATACTGTGCTGAAGCAGTGGTGACAGTTTTGTACTGGTGATATGAAAGAAACATAGTCAAGTTTGTATTGATATCTCTGTATATGAGCATGTGTATCTACCTGGTTCTGCTAAGAAACACTGACTTCTTGAATGTTGATGCTTCAACAAAATGAAAAAAAAAAATGTCCAAAATCCAAAAGACAGAAAAAATTCTTTTTTTCTTGTTTTTTGCAGGTAAGCCTCCCACACCCCCGAACTTATATATAACAACGAAAATAGAACCCCCCCCCCCCCTAAAAAGTGAATCACTGTCAGTGTATAATTAGAAATCACACATTTTTTTACAAGTTATAACTGATAAAAAGGAATGTTTATGACTGGTATTCATTTTCTAATAGACTAATAGATTTAGAAATAGTATTGCAGTTTGTTTTATCAAAGTGTGTTGAACTGTGCAAGCTGGTGGTACATTTCCATTGTTGTTTTTTCTTTTTTTTCCTTACACTGTAGTGTGACTATGAAGTTGTTATAAATTAGGGGATGTGGGGGTGCAGGGGAAACAAAAAAAAAATCTGTTTTCTTTAACAGATTCATGAATGTCTACACTAAGTTCTGCTATCATGTGCATGATAATTTGCATTCATTAAACGACTTTACACTTAGTGTAAAGCCTAAATTAAAGGGAAAACAACATAATATGCTAATGAAAGCATAAGTAGCTAAATTACCAATCCAACATAGAGTAGTTATTCAAAAAGCTATAAAGTAATCTTGCAAGCTTAGTGTAGGAATTTTCCCTGAAATCCAAAGCTCTTTAGAATACAGCCACAATTACACTTTGAAAAAATGATAGGTGTTCTGCTGCAATAATACCTGTATGGGCAACAGGCTTTAATTCAAGGTGCTGCTGCTGTGACTGCCAGATCTTGACCAAGAAGGAGAATGGTGTTTACACCCAATTTCACTTATCATGGATTGTATGACACAGAAATTGTAGTGCAAAACCAGCGGAACAGAGAAACAGTGGAAGAAATATACAATCTCTGTCACCCTTACCTGAGGCCGTGGGGAAATCATGGAGAACCCACAGTGCAAGGCAGGTAAACATTATATAAAGACCTACACCACTGTGTGCACGTTACCTGCTAAGGGCTTACAGTTTTGAATGGTTAGTCTAACTGCAGGAACAATTATGGTTTCATAGTCTATCCTCTTTGATGTACAATTACTGAGGGGGTGTTTGGGAGAAGAGACTTACAAGAAAGTCAGGGATTACATCAACTAGCTTAGATGAGCAACATTCGTAACATTTCTAAGAATTGTTTGTGACCACACTTTGTGCCTCTGAGTAAAAATTTCTCTGCATTTGTAGAGAAGTACATGCCTCATTGAAACACATATTAAAAGCAAAGCCAGCTTCACACTTCTTAAGACAGAAGTGGCAAAATTCATGACACCCATGTAGATGGACAATAGAGGTACGACTGCTAAATAACAAATGCACTTTATAAGCACTTACACGAGTGCATGGATTGTGCTATCCCTAATAGAACCAAGATGCTATCCTCCAAAAAAGGAAGCCAATCTGGTGGTCCTCTGCCATAAACAAACTCTACAACAGAAGAAAGAAACTGTTACAAAAAAGAGTAAAATCCCATGACTGGAGGAGCTCCCTGGTCAGCCTCAGTAAGAAGCTGAGATCCCTCATAAAATCCTCCAAAGCTAATTACGAAAACAAAATTGACTCTAAAGACAACCACAAAGCATTCTATAGCTATGTCAAGAATCTCTATGGCAACACTCAGATCTGCTCTGAGTTACAGCACAATGGCACTAAATATACAGAACCAACTGATATTGCCAACATCCTGGCAGATAGGTTCATTGCTAACTTTAGCCCCCTCTCACCCCCTAGAGGGCCCATCTCTATATCGGAAGAATGCAAAGTTCCTGTAATCACTGCTGCACAGGTAAAAAAAGACACTCTCCAAAGCCAAGAACACAGCATCCATGGGACCTGTCAATATCCCAGGCTGCGTTCTACATGAACTACAGACCGAACTAGCACCCCACCTAAGTACCATGTTCAGTCATAGCGTCACCTCAGGCTTTGTGCCTACTGAATGGTGCACTGCAATGGTTATCCCACTCCACAAAGGGGGAGCCACGACGGACCATGGGAACTACTGCCCCATTAGCCTGACAAGCCTGGTCTGCAAGGCCATGGAACATATCATCATGGAACTCATAAACAAAGACATTGGCAATCTCCAAACTCTGGACCCAACCCAGTTCGGGTTTGTAAAAGGCAGATCATGTCTCTTAAACCTGACAGACTTCTTTGAAGCAGTCACCAAGCCATAGATGAAGGTAAGGTGGTTCACACAGCCTGTCTAGATCTTACCAAGGCTTTTGATACCATCCCCCACTCTGGAATTATAGATAAACTCACTAAACTAGGTATAAATCCCTATGTCACAAGATGGGCTGCCAACTGGCACACAGACAGAACCCACACTGTGAAAGAAGCAGACTCCAAATCCAACTTCAGACCAGTGACAAGTGGAGTACCACAGGGTTCAGTCCTGGGTCCTCTCCTGTTTGGTATCTACTTCTCTGAAGTACAGGCTAACACAGAAGGTCTTTGGCTAATGAATTTGCAGATGACTGCAAACTGGGAGCCATAATCGAAACTCCTAACAATATGGGCATCCTACAAAAGGGCCTCACTAAGACAGATGCCTGGTGTCAAAGCCATGGCCTGAAGCTCAATGCCAAAAAGTGCATTGTCATCCCCTTTGGTAAAAACTTTGTACCCATGAACTACCACATAGGTGGTAGTCTCCTTAACACCGAAAGTGTGATAAGAGACCTTGGGACACAGGTGGACAGTAGTCTCTCCTTTGATAATCACATTGCCACAGTGGTCAGGAAATCCTTCTACATGGTACACCTCATCACAAAAGGTTTCTCAGCTAGAAAAAAAGAGGTCATCGTTTCCCTCTACTCATCACTCATTAGACCCATTATAGAGTACAACGCCCCTTTTGGTATGTACCTCACAAGACATCTACAACAACTGGAAAGGCCACAGAAATACCTCACAAAGAGGATTACTGGCCTCAAACAGATACCCTACACAGACCGTCTCAAAAAACTCCAAATTTACTCTGTCACATATCGCCTACTCAATGTTAGACATGCTCCACTTAAAAACATCCCAATCCCTCTGAACTACATGCTGTAGGGACCTAAACCTTGTCACCACACTAAACACTAAACAGAACATGCTGGAGGGATAGATCCCTGTCCCAGAGACTTCCCATACTCTGGAACAGACTACCTATCTATGTCAAACAGAGCTCCTCATTAGCACTCTTCAAGAAAATCTTGATGACTAGATGGGAAATAGGAAATTCACCCCGGGGATCACTTCTGTGGCTCTGCTCAACAGCGGCACAGGGAAATAATTTTCTTGGGTGGCGAAAGCCAGGGAACCTTTTTGGCTAGGCTTATATAGGCCCTAGGGCCAATAGCCTAGTACCTACCTATGAACCTATGAACCTAAATATGGTTCTATTGTTGTTCAAAAAGCATAGATAAGAATTAGATGCTCACATAATAAAGAGAAGCAAACACATGCAGTGTTACAAATATTTCTTTTATATTGTGTTAGGAAATATTAGCTTATCTGTTGCCATTATCCCGTTCATCCATACATTTAATAGCAAATTAAAAGGGATAACTTTCAGAACGTGGCTATGTTGCACTAGTAATGTGAATTGATATAATTTCACATATTGAGTGTATGAAATTTACTTTTGCTTTTTTCTGGTATATGCCTGTGTCGGTGGCAAATAGTGATAATAATCTCAAGTGTATGTTTTTAATGCCCTGATTCATTCAAATCCAGAGATGATGCTGTTTCTGTGAATGTATAGAGGTTTAAGAAGCATTATGTTAAAAGAAAACATTACAAATGTACATTTTAACTAGTTGTTTCATAATATTTACTCTTGTTTTTTTTTCTTTTCATCCATTGCACACTGTTTGGCAGTGTGCATTCAAATCTGGCAGTGGCCCCTAGCAGTGAACAACAGTTCACTTCTAAAGCCTAAAAAAATTATAAATTTAACTTGGAATGCCATCAGTAGCACAACTGAGACTGCCATTGGTACACTTTGGTCAGCACTCTGGACAGTACCCTATGAAGTAATTCAACCTGTCAGCTAACTATCTCTCTGGCACAAGGTGTAAGTGAAGTGAGTTTAGAGAAAGAAGCCACATAATGAGGGTTCAAATCCCAATTTACAGATTTTTTTTATGACGGGATTCAGAATAAATATTTACACTCAATGTTGTATCTCAAAACAATTTATCATGACAGTAATACATTATATTGTAAACACTGATGTCATGAGCAATTGTATGTACTGTGGTAAGAATGACCTCCTGTTATTCTCTGTGTTTACTTCTTTCAGAATAATTGCCACTGCATGAAATCCTGATGATGTATAATTTAAATGCTACTTGTGACATGGTAAGCAGATTTGAAAAAGGTGAATGTGCCATGTTAATGCTAATACATCCTGCGTTACTTGCTACACAGATCCATTAAATGTGTTATTCTGCAATACAAGATGATTTATTTCTCTTTTTTTTAAATTCCTTTTGCATTTGTGCTCTGCTGAGCACATAAACAAATTTTATGACTGAAGGAAAAAAATGGAAAAAATTTACTTAGACTGCTTTTTGTAGAGCAAACTAGATAGATGGCAGCGTGTAGCCATGAGCATTGTGGGTAGTACTAAATAGAAGAAAATGCACTTGTCAGCTAGGTTTCCGTGTGACCCAATGTGTAAGTACAGTGAGTTTAGAGAAAGAAGACAGGTGACGCAGGGTTTAAATCCAGTTTATCAATAGTTTTACAGAGTGGGGTCTGAATAGATATTGACAAACATTTTTGTACGTGATTGTGCTGTTGTTGGAAAGTCAACTATTTGCAGTATTTCTAACAATACATAAGCTGTTCTATGTCCCTTTTCCCATTATTTGGCATTACCTAAATTACTTGTGTGCTAGAAATTAAAATTCTGATGTGTCACGGAGATGTGATAAGGATGAATTTATCACTTTAATGTACTTTTTTTTTTCTCTGGTCATTGCTAACTATACAAAGAAACACCAATGAAGCAGCTAAATGTATGCATGGTTCATTCAAAAGCCAAATTGTATCCGAAAAACACATAAAGTGAACCAAAGCAATGGAAACATCAAGCATAAAACACAAATTATTTAATAAAACGTTAGTTCTTTCACAGTATTAATTTACTGCTTCTTCAGATATAAAAAATACAAGTAAAAACCTCCATTAATAGTCAATTAAATATCACATGATCAATGCTGTTTGTCGCCATTGGTAACACTATTCCAGTTTAAAATGATTAAAGGGACATGCCGTTTCACAGTAACTAAGAGCAACCTGCCTCTACAACCCTCTACTTTTTAATACAGGTTTTAGTGGAAGTTTCTCGTTAATCCCTTTATCAGTATCAGCTCTAAGTCTAATTATCCATCTGGTTTCTGTAACTTCTGTTTGATTCCCTATATCCCCTCCAAGTTAATTGGTGTGAATCTGTTCCATCTCCATAAACCTGAATGTATGTGTCTCATCATACGTCAGGCTGTGTTTACAAAATTCTCTAATTCTATCTCTTAACCTACGGTTAGTTTTCCCAACATAGAACATGGAGCATATGTTACACACTGCCAAATAAACTATATTGTCTGAATTACAATCAGCTCTTACATGGAATCTAAAACCCTTGCCATTTTCTTGATGCTTTAACATTCCCAAATAATCTACATATGCACAAACATTACATTTCCCACAAGCAATAGTGGTGTGTGTGCCATGTGATATTCTTTCTCCATTCTTATTGTTAGGATAACATAATAATCTTTTCAAAGTTTTTTTATTTTTATATAAAAAAGTTGGTCTTTCATCCACTAATTTTTTTAACAATAGGATCTCTAGTTAGTATTAGCCAAAAATTCTTATACATCTGGGTCACTTAATTAATATCACTTGTGTAATGAGTAGATACACCAACCATTTCTCTTTTGGTTCTCCTATTTGTTCCATCCTTGGGCCCTTTCTCTCCAAAGTATGGTTTAGCTGGCGTGAATCTAAGCTCAGACACAGCTTCCAGTGTATTACTAACAAACTTGCCATTATACCCTCGCTGTTTAAACTTGTCTTTTAGAGCATTTATCTCTTCATGGAAATTGCCATCTTCTGCATTTAGTCTTGATGTTCTCAAGCCTGAGCCCTTCACTATGTTTCTAAAAACATGTGTGGGATGCATACTTGTGCTATGTAGCAATGCATTTCTATGGCATTGCCTTCTGTAGATCTTCATACTCAAAGTAGTATCCAATTTTTTATACACGTTTACATCAAGGAAATCAATCTCATGCATGGATTCACTCCTAGTAAACCTCAGGAAGGATGTACCAGTATTTATGTATTGGAATAAACTATATAATTCCTCATGTGTCCCCCCCCCCCAATAGGAGGAAGAGATCATCGATAAAATGTCTATAAAAAATAATGTGTTGCCAAAAAGATGACTCCACCAAAACCTCCTCCTCACATGTCACTATCATTAGGTTGGCATAGCTACTAGCTGTAGATGTCCCCATAGTTACCCCATCCTTTTGCAAATATATATCATGTTCAAAGAGAAATATGTTTTCAAGAACTATTTCCATCAGTAAACATAATAGCTCAATAAACCTCTGAGAATAGCCACTGTTTCTATTTAAATATCTCCTAAGCATTTCTAAACCTTTACCATTAGGTAGCACTGTGAATAAGGACTTCAAATCCAGAGTCACTAGCCAAAAAACACTATCATGTTCAGAATATACTATATGATTGTTTGTTGGGAAGGGACATTGACTTAGATTTGTACAATTATTTTACAGTAGATAAACCCATGATACCATTTATACAGACACTGCCAAAAGTCCACAAAGATGCCAGATATCCACCTTTTAGGCCTATAGTTTCTGGTCGAAATTGGTGTACTGAAACCGTATCCATCTACCCGGAAATTAATTTTTAGACCTATATTGGATAAAACATGGCATGTGTTAAGGGACTCTAAACAATTCATTGATGCTTTGTATGAATTTGTATTTAAGAGGGATGAACATGATAGTGATTTTTGGCTAGTGACTCTGGATGTGAAATCCTTTTTCACAGAGATGTGATAGCTAATGGTGAAGGTTTAGAGATGCTTAGGAAATATTTAAATAGAAACATTGGCTATTCACAGAGGTTTATTGAACTATTATGTTTATTGATGGAAATAGTTCTTGAAAACAACATATTTCTCTTTGAACATAATATATATTTACAAAAGGATGGGGTAGCTATGGGGACAGCTAGAGCTAATAGCTATGCCAACCTAGTGATCCCCACATGGGAGGATGAGTTTTTGGGAGAGTCATCTTTTTGGCAACACATTCCTTTTTATAGATGTTTTGTCAATTATCTCTTCCTCCTATGGGAGGGAACACATGTGGAATTAGATAGTTTCTTCCACTACATAAATACTGGTACATCCTTCCTGAGGTTCACTAGGAGTGAATCCATGCATGAAATTGATTTCCTTGATGTAAAAGTGTATAAGAAATTGGATATTATTTTGAGCATGAAGATCTACAGGAAACAATGCTATAGAAATGTATTGTTACGTAGGACAAGTATGCATCCCACACATGTTTTTAGAAACATAGTGAAGGGCCCAGGCTTGAGAGCATCAAGACTAAATGCAGAAGATGACTATTTCCATGAAGAGATAGATGCTCTGAAAGACAAGCTTAAACAGAGAGTGTATAATGACAAGTATGTTAGTAATACGATGGAAGGTGTCTCTCAGCTTAGATCCATAGCAGCTAATCCATACTTCAGAGAGAAAGGGCCCAAGGATGGAACAAATAGGAGGCCCAAGAGAGAAATGGTTGGTATATCTGCTCATTACACAAGTGATATTAATTAAGTGACTCAGATATACAAGAAGTTTTGGCCAATACTAACTAGTGATCCAAGTATTAAAAAATTAGTGGATGAAATACCAACTTTTTTACATAAAAATAAAGAATCTTTCAAAAATTATTATGTTATCCTAGGAAGAAGAATGGAGAAAGAATAGAAAATGGCACACAAGCCACTATTGCTTGTGGGAAATGTATTTTTGTATGTATATATATATATATATATATATTCTACGGGAATGTTTAAGCATCCAGAAATTTGGCAGTATTTAACATATGCTCCATGTTCTATGTTGGGAAAACTAACTGTAGGTTAAGAGATAAATTTAGAGAATATTTGTATGACATTAGAACAAGGAACACTACAAATACATTGTCAAGACACACCCTAACGTATGATGAGACACATAAATTCAGGTTTATGGCAATGTAACAGATTTACACCAATGAATGTTGAGGGGATATAAGGAATCAAACAAATGTTACAGAAACCAGATGGATAGTCAGATTTAGATCTGAAACGGTTAAAGGGTTGAATGAGAAACTTGCACTAAAACTTGTATTAAAAAGTAGAGGACTGCAGAGCCTTGATGGCCAACTGATAGCCGCACTTTTACATAGCTTCATAAAAATAGTCTAAAAAACAGGGAAATAATTATTTTCTTTGACTAAATGCAACTAAATATCATTGATAGACTTTTGTTTAATCAATATACAAACTTGGGCAACATTTCATCAATATTATCCTGTCAAACCACTTGGGAGATTATTATTCACTTTGTGGATATGAGCACCTCAAAGAACTCACACTCAGACATCACTTTGAGAAAAGAAATCCAGTTAATGTCTTCCACACTACAAGAGCTATCCTTGAAATTGAATGGATTTAAAGACAATCTTGAAAAACAAACTGATGTCTACAAGGAATTGTCTACAACAGCAACAAACAAAAATATTGAACTTTGAAACTTCTCTCTGTGAAATAGATGGGAGATTAAAAGAGGAAAATCACAGTGAATTTCTTCTACAGCAAAACAACTTGCTAATCAACAAAATTGATGATCTAGAGAACAGGGAAAGATGAACCAACATCAGAAAATTTGGTCTCCCAGAAGGAAGTGAAGGTGAGGACATGGTTTTATTCTTAAATTCCTGGCTTCCTGAAATCTTGGACTTAAAAGAAGGCTTATCCAGTGGCACAGAAAGGGCTCAAAATGCCATAGGAAAACCTATACCTTCCTCACCTGTTGCTTCTCCAAGATCCATTGTAGCAAAATTTTTATCATACATAGACAAAGATCTTGTTCTCAAATCAGCCTGGAGGAAAAGTGCTTTAAAATACAAACATCACTTAATCAGATTTGATAATGATTACTCTTCTAGAGTCCTTAACATGTGGAAAAAAAACTGGCCAATGTGAAGTTGCTGAAACAAAATAAAATAAAAGCTCATCTCACATATCCTGCAAATATTAAGATTTTTCACTTAAATGAAATAAGAACCATATTTACTACAGAAGAGGTATCTTCCTTCATCAAAAGAAATAACATAATCACAATTACATTAAAAAGATCTCCTGAGAAAATTTCTTGGACTGATGTAAAGAAAAAGAAACAAAGAACTGAAACAAAAAACACTGTAACTACATTTGCTCTCAAAGAACCTACTAAAATGTGAAATATGAAGCCAAAGAAATTCAAAAACATATGTACAATTTAACTTTATGTTGTATCGTTCTTGATACATCAGTTCTCTCCTTCCTTCCCTCTCCTTCTATTACTTTCTTTCTCTTGCTTCACTCTTCCTTCCTGATATGTATTAATTTAATTTGTAGCAAACAATTTAACATAACACACCTCAGTAGCTTCAGGAAGGTTAACAACAAAAAGAAAAGTAACATTTACTACATCATAGTGCTTTATTTTAACATGGCCAAGAGAGAGGGAGGGGGAGGAGGGTTAGTATCCTGGATTTGGCATTGATCCAATGGGTATGCATATATTCATATCCATACATTTAATTTCTTAATTTTGTTACTAGTGTATATTTTGTTATAAGTTAGAGATAGCAGTTGTGAAACTTTCATTAAGTATAACTTGTCGCTTTTCTTCTTAAAGTTGGGTTAGATATGCAGGAAGCATTTACATAATTCCAATATTTCCTGTCGTAGAACAGTTGCAGTTAATGTCTCTCAACAACTAATGTTTGAAGTTTGCAACTAGATGAAAGAAGTTTGAATAACAGACCACCAGCAAAAATTCAGGTTTATTTAAGCACTTTTCGTCAAGTTTCAGACTTCATCAGAATAAAATCACATGATCATGACAAACATGTATACATACTAGGTCAACAAACTAGTTTATTTAAATGGCAAGCTCAACTGGATGTATATGTTGACTTGGACAGTGATGACATGGAATCTGGAGCCCCTTTAGAGCCCCCCCGAGGAGATCGGAAAGATTGATGAACCAGAGGGATGGGAATCAAACGAGTTGGAAGTATGGCCAGGGACTGCACCAGGGCCAACAGAGGGGGGGGGGGTGGGTGCTCAAACCCAACATTGGAGATGAGTAATGTTTTGATGTGTCATGAACAAGATTTCAATGTATGTAAAATTATTAAAAATGTGCAAGGTGATTTCAGTATTTACAATCTTAGCCACCTGCTGATTGATGGGGAATGGGCCAAACTTTTTTCCAAATGTTTGAATTGTGTACCAGCAAAAAGGGCCAACCTGGTTGAAACTATTGTACAGTTGAAATTGTTTACATGAAAATTGAATCTGGCCCTTCATTTTTTAAACAATGAAAACCTAGCAGTACTGAATTCCCATTTGACTAGACCTAATACAGTCATACCCCCTTCCCATCCATTGGTCCACCTATTTGAAACTCTTTGTGAGAAAGAAATCAGGGAATTGAGGTTTAAAGGTATTACTGAAGCTTCTAATTTGGACAATAGGGAGAAAAAAATGCTCAGTGAAATACTGGGTAAGAAGGATGTTCGTATTATGAAACCGGACAAGGGTAGTGAGTTGCTGGTGATGGATGTTTCCGAATACAATAGTAAAATGTTTGAATTGTTGGTTAGTGACACTTACACTGAAGTCTCACGTAATGAGATGAACATTGCTTACAGGAACATTGATCTCACCCTGTATGAAATACTATTGAATGGTCAGTTGGAACTAAATGAACACGATTTTTTAGACACCAAGGAAACAAGGATCACAACTATTTTTGGGATCCCGAAGATTCATAAGTCAATCAGCAACCCACCTCTGCATCCAATAGTAAATGCCAAGGCCTCCAAGACATTTTCTCTAGCAAAATTTGTTGACTGAAAGGTGAAGGGAGTACTTCAAGAAAGATGCACTATTATCAGGGACTCCTGGGATTTTCTCAACAAAACAAAACCTGAGATGTATGCCGATGGTCTCATTATGGTAACCATTGACATTAAAGATTTATTCTCAGTCATTCCACACCATGAGGGCTTGGAGTGGTTTTATGAATATTTGTATTTTAACTCCAGTGTAGCGCATAACACCATCTTGACCGTACATACATGTATGGAGCTTGTGCTCAAAAACAATTTTATTTGCTTCAAGGCCAGCTTTTTAAACAAAAGCAAGGAGTAACGATGGGTGCCTGTTGTGCCCCCAGTTTTGCCAACATTGTGCTGGCACACTGGGAGGATTTATTTATTTGAAATTCAACTTACAAAGACCCTTGGGCCCTATACGGGTGATACCTTGATGACCTGGTGATTTTCTGGACAGGTAGTGAAGAGGAACTAGATAGGTCCTTCATTTACATTAATCAAACCACCTCCTTCCTTAAATTCACCATGGCCAGAGACAACGACCAACTGAATTTTCTGGATGTAACAGTCAAAAAAAAAAACTACGTAAACAAGGCTTTCACTTCTCATTTGTATAGGAAGCCAACATACTCAAACTCACTGTTGCATTTTGATAGCTGGCACCCGGTGCACCAGAAAAGAGCCCTAGTTAACGGCCAGTATGTTAGGTTAGCTAGAATGGTGTCAGGACTGGATGATTTTTTCAGTGAGTGTGCTAAGTTAAAAAACATGCTGACTGGAAGGGGTTACTCTGGTAATTTTGTTCAGGACATTGCCAATGAGGTGATTAGAAAAAGGTAAATTGGGACTTTTTTGCTTATTGTCCAATGGGAATGGCCCTACTGGAGCAACCCAGACTGGGAGACAGGATTGTTTCTCAAGAGTTTTTATTCTTCCTTTTAATGCTGACTTCTGCAATATTAGGAACATTATATGTAGATTATGGGACATGTTCACTATTGACATCAATGTTCACTCAGTAGTGGGAAACAAGCCTACTATAGTTTACAAGAGGGAAGTTAGTTTAAAGGGCTTATTAGAAAGAGACTATTGTGCACCCACACTGAGCGGTTGCTACAAATGCAGGAGGTATAAACAGTGTCCAGCCATGTTTCAATGTGAGGCCATCAAAATCACTGGTTATGATATGGTAAAACCTAGGAAGAGATACTCCTGTTACTCAAAGGGGGTGGTGTATGTCACAGTGTGTGACCTATGCAACAGTTTCTATACTGGTAAAACCAAAGGAGGACTGAGGCAAAGGGTGTATCAACACCTGTATGACATCAGGAATAAAAACATAAACAGTGCTTTGTACAAGCACATTTGTGTGTGCCGCACACATACTTTTAAGTTTGAGGCCATAGACCATATTGATCTTGGAGCAAGAGGGGAACCAATGGATGAATGGCTAGAATTTAAGGAATTGACATGGCAAATTAAAACTAATGCCTGCCAAGTACCAGGTCTTAATGACAGAATTTCCTTGAGTTCTGTTTTAAAATTAAAATCAATGTACTTTTTATAGGTTTATCAGTTGTATTTATTGCAAGAATATCAAGTTTTTACATTTTTTATTAACTTTGTATAATGTCGGTTTTAGAGGAAATGATGTAATTACATTGACCAATGGTTAGCTGGGGTGGTGTATATATGTTTGTCTTGATCATGTGATTTTGTTCTGATGAAGTCTGAAACTTGATGAAAAGCGCTTATATAAACCTGGATTTTTTTCTGGTGGTGTGTTCTGCATGCTTCTTTCATCTAGTTGCTGCTTTTGAGTAGTTTTACTTTGTTTACTTCAACGTTCAAAGTTTGATTTTTCTACTCAAGAGGTTGGCGCAGGTTGCTGAGAGCGTCAAGCCTTCCTCTAGTCAGTGAAGCGTACTCTTTATTGTCTTGTTGCAAGCTCTCTTGTTATTTGATTTATAGTCCTCAGATAGCTATGCTCAGTGATAGCTAACAAGTGTGATTAATGGTTGTGGCAGTGAGGAGATAGAGAGAGGACGATGCCAATGTAGCCTGACCTTGTGCGAGGTCTTGAATAGTAGTTGCAGTCGTCTGTTTCCTGGATCTCTCCGCACATTAAGCTAGCAAATTAACTCAAGTATGCCTTCATTGAGGCATATAAGTAGAGAAGAATCTATTCGCAACTCCAATGCCTCTGACAACGAGAAACACTCTGGAAACATAATCACACTGTTTCGCATCTGCTTAAAGTGACAAACACATAGTTATTAGATATAGCTGCAGGATGTTTTTACAAAACGTATGACAGCTTTTTCTTTTTCTTGCATCAAACTTCTTTGTACTTCATTGAGTTTTAGCTGTCCCAAAGTCCTATCCACTTCAGAGAAAAAGACAGAAAAGCACAGGACTATAAAGTGCTTTATGGTTTTGAAATTTCAAGAACACTTATTGCAGACACACAGTCAGTGACCAAGCTCTAGTGAGTATGAATCATTCACCACACATTTAACAGTTATTAGGCACTTTTCTCTGGCATATATTTGTGACCATGGCAGTGTAAAATGTACTACAGCTTCCAAAATGTCATATACTTCTAATGATGTTCTGTGATATCTGCTGTGTGTGTGTCATAGTACATGGTTATAACATAAAAGCTGTGAAATCTGCATAACAAAAGCTGTCATGCATTTAATAAAAAAAAAAGACAAGAGTTTATTAAAGCACATTTGAATAGAAAGTTACTTAAGAGTAATCTAATGAGAGGATGTATTATACATAAAGCAACTTTCATTATCATTTTACACTGGACTTGCTCGCTTAAATATGTATATGTAAAGTCAGTAAATGACATGTAGTAGTATCTGCGATGAGAGAGGAGAAGTTGCTATTTGTGAAATATACTGACACTTACAGAACATTTATAATAGCAACTTTTGTTTTGTTCTTTTTTCATTTTAATGTAGATAAAATATATAATCAGCCAGATCACTAACACCTGCAATTAATAGATTGAAATTCATTAGATTTTAACAGTAGTCTGAGACATATTTTTAGTACTACCACTAGATGGTGCTCTCTCCAAATGAACAAACAGATTCATATGGGGAAAAGTAACATGTTTCTAGCACCACTTAACACATATAGATTTATTTGACTCATCATATATTAAAATATAAATAATTATTGTATGATAGATTTTAGGATTTCAATAGTGTTATTGATGTGCTGAACATATGAATATAGTTATATGTAAGAGAAATGACAAGTGCAGTTTAAAATGTATTTCTATGTGTATGTTGGATATTTCACTCTCAATATTTTAATATTATAAGCTTATTTTATTTCAAACTGTTCCATAATATGTATATATATATATATATATATATATATATATATATATATATATATATATATATATATATATATATATATATATATATATATATATATATATGTATGTATGTGTGTATGTGCTTCTTTGATTTCAGACAAAGTGAATTTTCTTTACTGTACATTTATCATAAAAATATTTCTTAGCTTTACATATTCAGCCACTAGATGACTGTAGGTTTCAACATATTTACTAATATATGGATTTGAAAGCCTATTAAAAGAAAATGTATATACAGACACATATTTTTCTATGTACTTGCGTTGTCTGTCACAGAGCATCATATAGTATAATGATAACACTAACATGTAATGATTCTAAGTTTTAAACATTTTATTTTCAGAGTATGGAATTATTTAAAAATTAATATGGGGAGGTGACATATACATGGGAATGAATATAAGTGAAGACGTAATAAATAATATCCTACAATATTTAAAACATATAAATTGGTTGGGGAAAGAGTGGGGGTAATTTATACAACACTTGTAACAAATAATACGTTACAAAAAGTCATGTTGCTTACATAGATATTCTTAGATAGTTAGATTGTATTCAATTCTTTAATCAGACATAGTGGAAACTCTCCAAAAATATAGCACTGAAAAATAATTTGTAATATATAAATAATCTATTCTAATTATGATTTAAAGTTTGATATTTATATCTGAATAATAACATAGTTAAATGTTGATATACTTAATCAAAATTAAAATCTCCACTAACATTATTATGTAGCTAATTGATGGATTTACTGTAGTTAAGGTATGAGGGTTAATCTGATATATTTTCTCTTATCTACTAGATTAGGCATACTTGTCATTCCATGTAAGATAAGGACTTTTTCAAAATTTTGTTTTCTTGTGTTACATATACCCATTTTTTTGTAGTTTACTTGTGTTTTATGTATTAGCCTGGATTAGATTTTGTTATACATATCTTTTCAAAGAAAATCAATCTTTTCATAATAATTACAAAAGAAAATATATTTATCCATCTACAATGTTTTGGAAGAGCACAGAATACTACTTTCATAAAAATAACTTATAAACCAACATATACATATGGACTTATCACTACTTTCTCTAAACATAATGGTTTGAACAATCTAAAGAAGAGATCTAATTTAAGATACTTAAAGTTAGACAAAGTGCAGGTGATTTTTCTTCAAGAATCTCATTTTAAAACAAATGATTCATGTATTTGGAATCCAAATGAATACCTTGTATTATCCCACTCTTCATATAAAACAAAAAAATAGAGGAGTAATTATATTATGGAGAAAGAATGTTATTAACCCTCAAATCATTCACAAATATGAAGATAAAGATGGCCTTTTAACACTTGTCATAGTAAACTTTAATAATAGAATAGGGACCCTAGCAAGTATATATTTGTTTCCTGGTATTGGGACAGAGATAGCTAAAATACATCGAGATCTTATTAGCAGAATGTATAAGGATAACTTGATAACTGGTGGTGATTTCAATTGTATCCTAGATAATTCAGAGACAACTAATAAGAGAAATTTACGCTTCACTCCTATAGCAAAATTACTCAAAAAATGGACTGAGAATTATAATTTAACTGACACATATATTTAGAAAAATAATAACTCATTATTATTCTCTCATCAGGGCTATAGATTTAATACCCAAACTAGAATTGATAAAATCTTTATATCACAAGAACTAAATACAAAAATAAATATTTTTTTTAATTTGTCCTTGCCCTTTGTCAGAACATAATTCTGTTACTCTCAGACTTCAAACAAATTTAAAAAACTGACCCATATAACAAGAATACCAGCTTATATAACTAAATTGAAGGAATTTAAACAATGACTGGCTTCAGAAATATTTTTTTCTGGATACTAATCTTTCTGAAGAGATCAATATGGTTATGATATGGGACGCCTTGACAGCCTAAATTTATGGTAAATGATTACATGGTTTAAAAATAAATCCAAAGAATGGGAATCTGAATTATATAATATACAAAATCAAATTGCAGAGATATAGTTATGATATGGGACACCTTAAAAGCCTATATTTATGGTAAAATGCTTACATGGTTTAAAAATAAATCCAAAGAATGGGAATCTGAATTATATAATATACAAAATCAAATTGCAGAGATTGAAAAATTAGACTCTACAAGTACTTCCTCTAACGAAAAAATAATTGATGAGCTGAATAAAAAATATATTGAAATTCTAACCCATAAAACTAATTTAGCATTGGAAAAATTAAAACTAAATACCTATTCTACATCGCCTATGTATATGCACAGTTTAATTATGAGAGTTAAAAGACAATTTAGAACAAATGACACCACAAATATTCTTCATGGGGGAAAAATTGTAAAAAAATATCAGATATAAGTGACATTCTTGATGCTTTTAAACATCACTATATCAAACATTATGAATCTAATAATACTTATGATACTCTTTTAAAGTTAGATTCAATATTCACAAAAGTTAAGAAAATACCAGAAAAATTAAAATTAGACATTCAAAAACAAATTTCCAATAAAGAAGTCACAGAAGCTATCAAGGAAAGCAAAAGCATCAACGCTCCGGGAACTGATGGCATTATAATTGAACTATATAAAATTTTTCCAATATCTGTAACTTCTCTACTTCATGAATCCCTACTTGAAATTCAAACACAGAACATAATTCCACCTTCATGGAGATATTCATTAATAAGTCTAATCATAATAGAAGGCAAAGATCCTGTGCACTGAAGTTCCTATAGGCCAATTTCATTACTTAATAATGATTATAAGATCTTTATGTTGATTTTTGTCAATGGAATGAAGAAAATCTATGACTCATATCATAGATGAAGATCAGACAGGCTTCATATATATAATAGGCTAACTTATGACAATATTCAAAGAATATTAACTATCACTGATATTTTAAATAGAGAAAACTAGGAAGCCCTATTGATAGCACTCGATATTGAGAAAAGCCTTTGATTTATTACATTGGGATTATTTATTCAAAATATTAGAACTCTATGAATTTCCTAAATCTTTTATATCATTGATAAAAATATTTATAAAAACAACTTAGCATATGTTAAATTAGGACCATACACTTCTGAACCTATAAAGTTAATGAAAGGCACAAAACAAGGTTGTCCCATGTTTTCTATACTATTTGCTTTAGCTATTGAATTATTTGCTTCCTCAATACACTCGAATGCTAAAATAAAAGGAATTGACATACATGGACAATACAACTCTAAAAGTATGTTATTTGCGGATGACATACTCCTTACCTTATCTAACTCAAATGAATTTTTAAAAGTGTTAGATATATTAGTTGCAAACTTTTACTCAATTTCAGGTCTTCATTTCAATAAAACAAAATCTAACTTCATAATATTAAATAAAAAAATGAGATCAAAGTGGAGGGAAATAATATAATCGGCAAACAAGTCTCCAATTTAAGATATTTAGGCATCATCTTAACTAAAAATATAGATGAAATTTTAACCCTAAATTATAGTAACGTACATTAAAGCCTCCATTTTTAGAATCATTATACATTGGATTGATCCAAATTACACTTTTAATTGGAAATCATCCCACACTATTATACTTTTAAATGAAAATTCCATAATAAAAAATCACAAGTTAGATATCCAGAATAATATATTATGGCATATTGTATGCAGTGGCATTCAATATAACCTAGTAACACTTACAAAATCCAAGATTACAAATCATATTTATGAAATATTCAGAAGATTCGTTAATGCTAATATAGATGTTAAAATTTGGATGGACTTGTTAATACCATTTAGCGCCACAAAAACTTTTTAAATAAAATACATAGGAAGGTATTCTCAAAATTGGAATAATTTAATCTGCTGGCAACATTGTATTAATAATCTGAAAGTTGTAGATAGTCAAGATATAATAAGTTCATATGATCTCTCTTCTTCTGAGTGGCTAGTTCTTCAGAGCGTATTGACTTATTCACATGATCTATGCAGAACAGTTAATAACTCTTCCTTTAAGGACAGACCTACATTTATAAATTATTTGTATGATATTATTTATGGAAATCACAACAGTGGAAATAACATCTAAACTATAGAAATTATCAATAAGTTATAAAGTTAGAATTCAACAGAATTATTGAAATTTCATCACTAAAGGTCATTCAATACATCTGTCCGAGGAAAACACATCTTATTTTTTATATTCTATCAAACTAACATCCAGTGTTCAATTTTGGAGAATTTATACATGGAAGTTTTTGCATAGATCATTTTATACACCTAATAAACTAGCTATATTTGATTATTCCAACAATGTCACATGCTAGAGATGTTTACAAGTATGTAAAGCTGACTGGCTGCACGTGATTCATGATTTGAGTAAAGTCAAAAAATTTGGGGCAGACATTAATAGCTTTTTGCAAGCTATATTCTCTAATACATTCTTATTAACCAAATCTTTGATTTTCTTAACTATTGCTGAAACATCTGTAATGAATAAAAATGATTCATATTTATTATGGACAATACTAGCAGTCACTAGGAAGTGTATATCTAGAAAATGGAAAACCTGCTTCAAATCAACCTTTGAAGACTTCCTAAAACTTCTGAATGTCACAGCATTGTTGGAAATTAGTCAAACAGCTAAGGACCTTTCCTAAGTCTTGGAATAACAATCCCTGAAAGAAGATTGTATCTCTTACTGAGATGTCAAAAACAGTTTCAGGCTCTTCTTAATGAGAAAAAAAAAAAATAAAAAAGAAATATTTGTCTGACAATCTCAATATATGTATGTCTAGATTGGTATATTTAATCTCTAATCTCAGGTCAAATGTGAATAGTGTATATAGTTTACTATTTTGTTTATTTTACTAGATAAAACTCATTGAATCGTTGCAAAATTTGGAAAATCAATAAAAAATTCTGAGTAAAAAAAAAGTAGAAGGCCGTATAGGTAGGTTGCCTCTTAGTTACTGTGAAATGGCATGTCCCTTTAAGCATTTTAAACTAGACAAGTGTTACCACGGTGATGAACAGCATTGATCATGTGATTTTTAATTGACTATTAATGGAGGGTTTTACTTATATTTTTTTATGTCTGAAGAAACAGTGAATTAATACTGTGAAAGTGCTAATGTTTTATTAAAGAACTTGTGTTTTATACTTGATGTTTCCATTGCTTTGGTTTACTTTATGTGTTTTTGGGATTGCTAGATATACCCTTTGATTGTTTTACCCCTGGATTCACGAATCCTCCGTGTAAGACTAAATAAGTCTTACTCGGAGGCTGCAGTTGAACAGTATGATGTCAGCATGCTATGAATCTTCATGAGGGCACGCTGACTTAACCGCAAGTCTAACATGGACCGTGTAGTAAAGCAGGGGGCATGTCCGACTGCCAAGCAGTCTAAATGTCCACACCCCTGCAAGGGTTTGAAAATAAAAATGTAAACACAAAAGAGCGAGTCCGCTCAAATGTCCATGCACCCAACACCACATTCCCTGACATTATAAACCCCCATCACAGTTATAAAAAGTAAAACATAAAAAATTTATTTTTTTTATATTCCCGAATATTCCCGAAATAGCTGCCCGTATTTGCGCGTGTGTGCGCAGGTGTGCCCATTGCTTAGCTGCAGTTAGCAATCCCGTCATGGAAGAGCATAAGAAGGAATGTTTATGCAAATTATGCCAAATAGCAATAGTGTAATGGTAGAGCGTTCGCACAAAGAGGAGGCATTCACGGTTTGAGTCCCACCACTCCCCTTCCTATTTATGTTTTAAATCAGTTATATGAAATAATACCCAACATATATGATTACAATTTTACTAAAAAGCAGCAAAATGGCCTATGTATCAGTGAACAAAATATATATTTATAAAGGATCATGATATATAATTGCCCGCAATTAAGCAGCACTTTAGCCAGTGCAATGTAGTTGCCCATAGCTAAATAGCGCTTTACCCAGTGCAATGTAGTTGCCCATAGCTAAATAGCGCTTTACCCAGTGCAATGTAGTTGCCCATAGCAGAATAGCGCTTTACCCAGTGCAATTGGTTTGCACGGACGTGCGCGCCATGCCAACCAGCGCACCATAGGGCAACGTGGAGCAACGTAGAGCAAAGCTGCTTAAACACAGCCACACCCCCTTGTCTGTCTGGACAGTATTAAAAAAAATGAATGACAAGGTTCTAACCCAGGACTCTGTGCACCATAATCAAAGTACTGAACCACTAAGCCATGACAGCTTAGGATAAACAGCCACTGTTAACATACATATAGTCATAAATGGTAGATTAACCATTACTAAGCAGGTCAGCAGTCAGCCAAGAATTTTCAAAAATGGCCAATCACAAAAAAGTGCGGGAAATGCAGCATATTTAAGCCCCATAGGTGGGAATACTTGCCATAATTGATTGTAGCTCACATCTGCAGTTAGAATGGCTGGTGCTGGAGACGGTACATGCTTCCAAGTGCAACACTGGGGCATCGAGGAGTCGAAATACATGGTTTGGCTCCTTGTCCATCATCATGAGTCAAGACCCCTGCAGGGCCAGTTCCAAGGGATGGAGTACAAGGCAGAAGCTTGGAACCGGTTAGCTCATGACCTGACCAGTGTCACAGGCATTCCTCAGACTGGTGAGCAGGACCGACTGAACCAATGGATACAGGAGGCCCGTGGGATGCAAGATGCCCCACAACTGAGTAGGTAGCCATGGAATGCAGTATGTAAGAAATGATAATTGGTTCTGTATAATGGATAGGTATGTCTCAATATCCCTTCATTTGCTTCACAGCTGCAGGTGACCGTGCTGTGAATCAGCAAGCCTATGCAGATAGGCTGCTAAGGCTGCACCACCAGGCAGGTTAGTGATTATTCTACATGTATTGTAATATAAAATAGGGGAGAGAGCATGAAAGAAAGTGTTGTAGTCCAATAATACAGCCATAAAATTCCCTGAATAAGTCCTCTGCATGTACTGTTATATGAAATAAGTCAAAGAGCCAGAAAAAGAGTGTAGTAACCCATTAAGAAAGGTAAAATATGTCCGGAATAATATCACTGCAGGTACTGTCATATGAAATAAGTGAGCGAGCCTGAAAAAGAGTGTTCTAACCTATTAATAAAGGTATAATATGTCTTGAATATGTCTTCCATATGCACTGTAATATCAAATAAAGGAGTGAGTCTGTGGAAAAGTGTGTAATGTAATTAATAAAGGTATAAAACCTGGAGTGTGTCTGTGTCACTTTCTGTGAAATGTTGTTTTACCCTTGCATTATACAAATAGTACTGTTTTAATAAGTGCTGGCAACACACACTTGGGCAGTCCCATCTAAAGTGGGTGATGGAAGTGCTAGTAGCTGTGAAGCATATATACAGTCCTCAACAATCAGTTACTGGCTGGCATGCATAAGTAAATCTGGCACACGAGTAGCTTGTTAATGTGTTCCCCAGAAATGTGAGTGTGCTACAAGAAATGCAGGGTTCTGTACAAATTGAACTGAAAATGTCATGTGAACACATCCAGATATGTAGATAAAGAAATATAAATACAATAATAAATATGTAGCAGTAACATCTGCATCCTGGACAGTTATTATGTCAGATATAGGTCAGGTATATAATGAACTAGCCAAACCAATTACACAACCTAATGCATGTTGCCAAGTCTAATGATACATGTAGGGGATATACACCTGCAGTCAATAGGAATGTAGTGTAGAATAAAAGTACTCATAAGATGTTAATTGAGGTTTCATTCTACATCCTACTGTATGTGCATAAACAATCAATTCCACAACTCAATGGGTATGTGTAATCTCAAAACATTTGTTGGGGCATATGTCCTATTGTTCTATAAATATCTGCATTCACTTTGATGCATGTGCCCTGTTAAAACACCACAATCATGGTGGCCTGTTGCCACCAATCATCCCTGCATGCTGTTGGAATGTCCACTGTTGTTCAATTTATGCATGTGTTATGCTTGCTGTTCAACTTTTGGAACCTTGGTGTGTTGGGTTAATGGGAATATTACTGCATGCTGTTACAACTAATTTGGAATGCTGTTGTTTATGTTGTAATTAAACACACCTAATCACAGAACGTATGGGAAGGCCGGTCCCAGCGGACCCACCTGTCCCTCCTCAGCTGGCGAGTGCACCTGGCACCAGCAGATCCGGTGCCCAGTCCATGCTCCCCTCCTCCATTGGTCCCGTGCCACCTTCGGGGGGGAAGTGCTGCAGGGGATGGGGCTCATACCCCCATGCAAGCGTGGGCAGAGAAGGGCCACCTGTCACCCTTCGAAGGGTTCAGGCTGTGGTGCATAGGGATATCCAGCATTCAGTCGCTGATACCCTATGCCAGCTCGAGGCGAGAGTGGCACATCTCACAAGTGAGCCTGCCTGTCCTACGCAGCCCCCAGCACAGCCACCCTCGGGGCTGTGAAGGTGCAGTGGTGACTGTCCATGGGTGGGGATCTCAGTTCCACTGTTACCATCTGTTGGCTCATGGGCTTGCAATTTCCAAACACCCGTCCCCTTCAGTTGTGTTGACCCACCCCATGTGTCATACACTGCCCCTGTATGTGTCTTGTTTGTCTTGTCTGTTCTCCTCCCCAACCTACCTCCCCAAATATACCTACTTCCTCTACCTCACATTCCACTCTCACCTGAAAAACAAAACAAAAAAAGGGCAATCTGTACTCACAAAAAAATTACGCCCCATACATAGCTGCACATTTTGCACATATGTCCGCTGGACATGTAAACTGATAATTATAATTGGCAGTACAACATACTTTGTTGTCCTCACCTCTCTGCCAGGGGTGGAAGGTTTCAGATATCAGTCCAAATTTATTGCATATGCACAGCTGTTGCTGGTAAAGAAATGGGCAGCTATGGACCTTCCCTACACCTGTCCTGCACATCCCAAGCTTGTTTCCCTACTGTTTTTTCCTCTTTGTGTCCCCTTTTTCACCACTTTCCTATCTCCCCATTTTCTTTTATTTCAAAGAAATTAGCACTGGGGTTAGCAGGAATACGCACTTTTAAGCAGTAGTAAATGTGTTTAAGCGAGTGTGCGCATGTGTGCACTTAGCTAAGCATCGCTAAGCATCATGCAAACCCGCGCAAACCTGCTTACAACTGCTTAAAAGTGCCTTAGTCACTCTATGTCAGGGCCCTTGTTCTGCTCAGCAGCAAAATAAAATACCTCTGCCAATCTCGAACCCCAGACCATTGACACAATAGACTGCATGAATTACCACTAAGCCACAGCAGATATACAACAACTTGGAGCTCAAATAAATATATCATGCATTTCAATGACTGAATGTAAAGGATAAATAGGAAGGCCACAACACAAAGCTTGTTTTGTGGATCTTTACCAGCAATTGTTGTGAAATGCATTACAAGAGTGTGATATGACAAGCAGCCATTCTAGCAGAAAATAAACTTACAGGGGCACTTTACAACCCCCGCACAGTATCATAGCAGAACAAACAGTGGCAAATCTGGTTAGGGCAGAGGCCATACTACCCAGTTGTGACTAATTAATAGGGATGTCCCTGATTGTGAAACATATTGAAGCTGTGTCCCTCTGAATCCCTCTGAAAAGTACTGACGTCAGTCAGAAAGGTGGGGTATTACACAATGAATACTGACAATAGTAACAGTAGACACTGCTTGTACTTCATAAAAGGAGTACACATCCATATGCAATGATTCACACAAGTCTAGACTTTTACTGTCTCTATGCTGTGTAAGGTGTACTTCACATTTAACTACCTATCCCTGACTCCATGCAAAGATGTATCTGAGTGTTTCATAGGCCTGGCAGAGGCACAGACACACAGGCATAGCAGCTATCCTGCTGTTACACACACTGCAAATAGCAGTGGTAGGACTTCCACAAGCATATCCTTATGTAGGAGTACAACACAGAAATACCAAAGGATGTAGCCATGTACTGGTAGCAACTGACTGTAACAATGTCATTGTACTAGTGATGAAAACACCTGTGGGTTGCACAGACAAAGAATAACAGTGTAACATTTGACTACCATCTGGATAGGTTCACAGTTGGGAACTATGCAGACAGACCACCTGCCTTGATAAACCAACAGGTACACACCAATCCTTAAAGTCCAGTAAGATAATATTCACACAATAATACATAATGCTCTCTGTATGTCAACACCCCCCCCACACACACACACACACACACACACACTGTAAATACACCTGTGTGTTTAGTGTCTACCAAGGATGTAGGTAGGCATACACAGTGCTGGAATTTTCCAGTTGTCCTGTGAACCCTGTGCTAATGTCAACAATAAAACCACAAACCCTGCAGAAGTGCCTACATTAATATGCACAGTATAACAGTTCACAAACAGTTCATGTGCCAAAAGAATACTTCTCAATAACTATGTTTGTATGGCAGTTACTTATATGAGTGGAAAAGAAACTACATAGTCACAGAAATGTTGTGTAAGGATTTGTAGGGGTGAGTTAAACTCTACACTGATAGCTCTGTACTGCAAGTGGCAACAGTCAGGCCTGAGTACAAGATGTACATCACTGTCTACACCTCTAGCTTCAGATATAAGAAGAATACCAACCTTCTGACTTACACAACAGTGTCCACAGCAAACAAGCATGGGCCCCACTCTGGAAATCTGAAAGGGCTACGCCTACATACCTAAACAATTTATAGCATTGGGTTGCTCTGACAGTGAGTACTGCAATTACCACGCAGCAGGCAGTATGCATTTACCAAATGATGGGCACCAATTGGTGCAGAGGGCATCACATGCACATGCCCAGATAACTATAAAACCAGATTGTACTTGCTATCCCCACATGCAATCATTACATTGCATGTGTCAGCAAATATTGACAAACTCTATTACTGAATACAGAAGCCTTACTTCAGTAAATATTATATTTACTTCTTGTAAAAATAAATATATTAATTAAAAAAAAAAACTTAATTAATAACCAATAACAACTAATAAGTAAAAAACTTTACTTAAAAAAAAAAAAAAAACTTGAAAAGCATACACAGACGGACCTGACAGTGAGTAACAGGTATGTAACAGAGTTGTATTTACCGGCAAGTAGTAGATGATTATGAATAGTACTGTACATACTCAGAAATATGCATAAGTGGCAGCAGTAGGTATGTATGCAGTGATGCCATGCATAACTACTGCCATGGACAAATTAGTGTGTAGCTGTGTGCAGTGGGACATAACTCTGACATATGTATCTCAGCATTATATGTCGAACATCTGAACATGTTATCTATGGTCTGTACAGTGCTGCGTATAATGGCAGTTTGGGGGAGTAGTGCAAACACCTATATAAACTTGGATGTGACAGAGTAAGACATGCATGATAGTAACATAATTTGTAGCTCAGTATTGGCAACTGCTGTACCAGGCTAGTACAGTAGTGTTATCATTTGCAGCTATATATACTCCCTGTACTATTACTGTATGCACACATGTGACAAGCGTCCATGTTGTAGCAAGGCCCAACAGGTCATCCATGAGTTGTACATACTTACAACAGTATGGACCCAGTGTGTGTGTATGGCACACACATATGGAGAGATATGTATGTGTCTGATAAATTAGCATCTGAACATATGCATAGAGCAAGGGACATACTGCAAATGTTTGTGAAGGGTGGACAATTATATGTTGTTGCAGGTTGTTATGTGCATTTTTATATGTAGGTGGTAGTGTGTGGCAAACAAGACAGCATACTGTGCTGGCATATGACATGTGGCGTTTAAACGTCTTGGGTATGATTCCTCAGGTTGTAGTCTTCCCAATAGTGGGTCCTGCTAAAGGTACATGGGCTAAGATTACCTTCCATGCATTCTGCACAAGACTGTGCAATATCATTACATAACTGCATCCCTCTCAACCTTTGCATAATTGGTATTCAAACCATGAAAGGTGGAGTGTATTTGTGCCTATATGTATGTCTATATGTACACCAATGGATGTTCATATGTACGCCCAAGCTCAATTTTGTAAATGTATTGCCATCCCTCATGTTAATAACCCTGTACCCATGACCTACCACATAGGTGGTAGTCTACTCAACACCAAAAGTGTGATGAGAGACTATGGGGCAAAGGTGGACAGTAGTGCCCCTATTGATAATCACAGTGCCACTGTAGTCATGTAAACTGAGTAAGGTCCACATGTCAACAGAAAAGGTGTGTCATCCATGGAATAAGAGGTCAGTGTTCCACTGTTCTCATCAGTCATAACACCCATCATAGAGTACATTGGCCCTGTCAGTATGTACCTCAGAAGACATTCACAGCAACAGTAGACGCCAGACACATATCTCACAAAGAGTATTACCGGACTCAAACAGATGCCCTATGCAGACTGTCCTACAAAACCAGAGCTACACTGTGTCACATACTGCCTACCCAGAGGCAACCTCTGCCTAACATGCAATGATATGCCAAACCCACAGGTGTTGGACATGCTCCATATATACTGATTACACTCCATACAAGCTACACACTGTACTGATCTAAACCCTGTAATGTGAAAAAGAAGAACATGCTGGAGTGGTACATTATCATCTCAGACACATACCATACTCTGGAACTAACCACCTATCAATAGCAAATGAAGGTCCTTATTAGCAGTTGTCATGAATAATCATGATGAGTGGGTGTGAGATAGGAAACACAACCTGGGAGTCACCACTGTGGCTCTGCATGACAAGGGCACATGAACCTACATCACATGGGTGTGGAAGGGCAGGGTACCATATGGCAATGCTTCCATCGGTCCTATGGATAATAGCATTTTAGCTACCTAGGACCCGATACACACACACGCATGTACTTGTTGCATTACTGGCTATGTGAGGTTGACTGGGTGTGATGGTGAATGTGTAGGTGAATGTGTCAAAGTTGTATATATGTATGATAGCCTAGTGTGAAACCGTGTATATCATGGTATGTAGTGTTGTAGCTCAAATCCCAGCAAAGGATACATATGCTATTGCTAGGCAGGAAAATCAGTAAGGCATATGGTGTGATATAGTCCCATTGTGTTGACCGGAGTGTGCCATTGTAGGCTTAAGCAGTGCATGTATGCTTATTGATTAGTAACACTAGTGAATACAAATCCTGTATGAACAGTAGTACTACCTGAAACTGTATGCCTAAACAGCACAGTATGATTTACATCCACATTGCTTGGACACACCCCCTGTGGCTAGGTGGTGCATTGTGTCACATAGAGTGTGCCATGTACTGTTGTATAGTCTTACATACTGGTTCCACTTTGTTGCTGTGCAGAACATGTTTCGGAATATAGTATGTGCCAGGCAATGTCAGACAGTTGTGGGCTGATCAGTCCTATGTGGTATGACAGGTGTTTATCTACTGACAGCCAATAGGTTGCTATATATGGCATTTCATTGATGTCTGTACTTTAGCATGTTAAGTGTGCCACATGACATGCTCACAATGACTGTTTTACTGTCTTACAGGAATATGTCTCACAAAAAGGAAGCCTGCCTATTCCCCTGAGGAGGAGGAGAAGGTCATCTATGATGCCCTGGTACAGCATTACAACTTGCTGTTTTCTAGATCTAGCCAGAACCAGCATGGACGCACTGCACTGTGGCAGGATGTGGTCCATCGGGTGAATGATGTAGGCATGCATAACCGGACGAATGAGCAGGTACGCCATCACTGCAGTGATTTAATCAGACATGTCTGGCAGCATGCCTCCGATGTCCACAGACAACAGCTTGCCACAGGTGGTGGTGCATCAACACATGCCCCCCTCACCAGAGTGGAAGAGCTGCTCCTCAGCGTGGTGGCTCCTGGACAAGCAGTACAACAGACATGTGTCATCATGGAGGCCGGAGTCACCCTGCACATAGATACAGAGTGTGCAGGTAACATGGCATATCTGTAGAATACTGTTAGATCAATTGTTAGAACATGCATTTACCAGCTGTGTACTGTGTATTCAGAAGATGCGGAGCCTGGTGTCATGCAATACTGATAATTTGGAACGTAATTTGTATGCCTGTGACTGTCACCTCTTGTACTACTGTGAAATTGCAAACACACAGCAGCAATACCATAGTTGTTGTCACTGACAAACTGGCTCATATCCTTGTAGGTCCCTCTGGTGTGATAGCAGGACAGCACACCCATGCTGGTGAGTGTTCTACATTTACTATAGCATATAACATGTGCATGTCATAGGAGACCTGTAGGCCATATACACATGTAAAACACCTACACATAATGCATGCTCTGCATGTTCTCTGTGGGACTATGCACATCCCAGTAACACGAGTATCCACCTCAAACACATGCAATACACAGAGCATCTCAACCAATTGTAGCACACTGTAGTGGACATTGTATAGGCAGAGTCAATACACATGCACGCAACATACACCACTTTGTCATATGCAGTTAGTGGTAATTTGATACACATGGCATATGTAGACACTTGCTGTAAGGTCATACTCCAGTAGCCCAAATGTCAACAACACAACACACATACTATACCTGGGGGTAGAGGACTATCATGGGGCAGTGTGACATGCTTCAACACACAACACATTCATGTGAAGCAATGCTCCCTATTGAACACCTTACATACCCATGTAACAACTGGCTGTGAAATGGTTAATGTAGCCAAAGTGGTGCAGGTCAAGTACAGCAAGATAGTTGCCAGTGTGCCATACATTAGTGGCCTTGGTTGACCACATGATGCTGCCTGATGATGGCTCATGGTACTACACTACATCCAGTTACAGTAACTACAGTACTACACATAGCATTCATTGCTATACACCTGACAGTTGTGTGCATCTGGCCATGGTACGTATACCTATGAGTGATGGTGCACAGCACATTGGAAAGCATTCCAGACTTGCACAGCGATGTTGTGTCCATGTACACGTTGTGTTCCAGGGTGAGGCCAATCATTGAACAAAACACATGCATCAAATACATGTATACTGTTATCAACAAGGACTCTCCACACTCGCACTGCATGCTGTTGAGCAACACACATCCTGTATGCTGACACGTGTTACAGGACTCTTTGGCTTGTGATACTGTACTGCACCATCAACCATTAATGGATGTGTTCCGTATTGTTGTTGGTGTGTGTGTGTGTGTGTGTGTGTGTGTGTGTGTGTGTGTGTGTGTGTGTGTGTGTGTGTGTGTGTGTGTGTGTCTCAACTTGACTGAGTAGTGTATGCATGCATGTGTGCATGTGTTCATGTGTGCGTGTGTGCGCGTGTGCATGTGTTCATGTTCACTACAATATGAACTGGCACCTCACCTAAGTGTCATGTTTAATCATATGTTTAATCATAGCCTCACCTCAGGTTTTGTGCCCACTGAGTGGCGCAGAGCTACAGTTATCCCAATCCACAAGGGGGATCCACCTTGGATCCCGGAAACTACCGTCCCATCAGTCTGACAAGCCTTATCTGCAAGGCCATGGAGTGTATTATCATGGAACTTATAAACAAAGACATTGGCAACCTTCAAACACTGGACCCCACCCAGTTTGGGTTTGTGAAGGGCCGATCTTGTCTCCTGAACCTGATTGACTTCTTTGAATCAGTCTCCAGAGCCATGGACAAGGGTAAGTTGGTCCACACAGCCTATCTAGACCTTGCCAAGGCCTTTGACACCATCCCCCACTCTGGAATCATAGATAAACTTACTAAGTTGGGTATTAATCCCTATGTCACCCAATGGGTTGCTAAATGGCTTACTGATAGAACCCACACTGTAAAAGTAGCCAACTCCAAATCCAGCTCCAGACAAGTGACAAGTGGAGTACCTCAGGGTTCAGTCCTGGGGCCGCTCTTGTTTGGCATCTACTTCTCTGAAGTACAGGTCAACACTAAGGGACTCTGGCTAACAAAGTTTGCAGATAACTGCAAACTGGGAGCCATTATTGAATCCCCAAATGATATGGATACTCTACAAAAGGGCCTTACAGAAATAGATGCTTGGTGCCAGAGCCATGGGCTCAAGCTCAATGCCAAGAAATGTATTGTTATCCCTTTTGGGAAAAAACATGTATCCATGAATTACCATATAGGTGGCAGTACACTAAACACAGAAAGTGTGATAAGAGACTTAGGGACACAGGTGGACAGTGGTCTCACCTTCGATAACCACATCGCCACAACAGTCAGGAAATCCTTCTATGTGGCACACCTCATCACGAAGGGCTTTTCATCCAGAAAAAAGGAGGTCATTGTCCCACTGTACTCATCCCTCATTAGACCCATTATAGAATACAACGCCCCATTTGGTATGTACCTCTCAAGACATCTGCAACAACTGGAAAGGCCTCAGAAATACCTCACTAAAAGAATCACAGGCCTAAAGCAGATGCCCCACGCTGACCGCCTTAAAAACTCCAGCTATACTCTGTCGCATATCGCCTACTCAGAGGCGATCTCTGCTTAACATACAAGGCCATGTCAAACCCAGAGCTGTTGGACATGCTACACTTAAAGAAATCCCAATCCCTCAGAGCTACACGCTCCAGGGATCTAAACCTTGTCATCACAATAAACAAAACATGCTGGAGGGATAGGTTCCTGACCCAGAGACTCCCCAGACTCTGGAATAGATTGCCCATACATGTCAAGCAGAGTGCCTCTTTGGACCTCTTCAAGAGGAACCTTGACGATTGGATGGGAGAAAAGAAATTCACCCCAGGGATCACGTCAGTTGCCCTGCTAGACAGGGGTCCAGGAAAGTAAATAATGTGGGAAGAAATAGCCAGGGAATTGTTATGGCTAGGTTTGTATAGGCCCTAGGGCTGATAGCCTAGTACCAACCTATGAACCTATGAACCTATGTGTGCATGTGTTCATGTGTGCACGTGTTCATGTGTGCTAACATCATGTATAGATTGTAAAGTGTTTTTCCTGTCTTCCTCTCACAGGTGCTGAGGTTGGGTTGGCTGAATGTGAATGTAGCAGGGAACCTGTAGTCACTACCACAAATAGTGGTGATGACGAGACATGTATTGTGGCACAGGCAGGTATGACAGGGTCTGTAGTTGGTCCGCCAATTGACAGTACACAGCTTTCCACCCCATCTATGTGCACACTCATACTGCCAATACATCCCTCATCACCAATGACCTTAGCCGAGGGACAGCATACAGTTGGCATTGACCAGGATAGTGTGATATCCATTGCACTTGCATCCCCTCACAGCAGCCATACCCGGATTACTGGAATGGTACCACATAGGCGGATGTCCAGGGGTTCTCGTGGGAGCACCACTGGTCGTAATGCCCCTGGCAAACGCACCCCCACAGGTCTTACGAACTCAAGTATGTTCCGGGCTGCAATGCAGGCACAGGCATGTATGGAATGGTACACCAGATGGGGACTAAGGGTGCAGAGGGCCCATTACACTGCTATCAATGATAGCATCCATGACCTTGCCGGTGCCATCTGGAATTACACCGAGGTCATTGATAGACATTGGGGGGAGACATTAGATGCCCTCCACAATGTGTTTTCCATGAGCCAGGACCATGCGGGATGGCTGAGATGTCGATGCAGATGTATGCCAGCAACATCAATGACTGGCAGTCATCACGGACGGCCCACAGATCACAGCTGCTCCCGTAGTGGCAGTGCTGGGGCTGGCCTGTTGATTGACCATCCAAGTAGACCACGTGCACATGGCTCTGGCCAGTCCCAGCAGGGACATGGGTCCACTTGACATACCTCTGCCTCTGATGATAGTACCCAGTCAGGGTTGTACCCGATACTGTCCGTAGCAGCCCTGTCAGGCACAGGTACCATGTCTGTGGCCAGAGACAATGATCTGTACAGCCTGGCAGGTACAGTCTGTGGCTGTCTCACAACCTCCCGTATATGGCAGCCACACGGCGGAGCTGTGTGCATGCAAACACACACTCATTAACCAAACAACTAGAGCTCACACATACACACACACATTACATCAACATTGGCCCATGCTGTACTGTTGTCCCTCACACACACACACACACACACACACACACACACACACACACACACACACACATACATGTCTTTTGGATGGGTCAATGATGGGCTCTGGCAAACCAACAACACACCCTGTGCATATGATGACACCTGTGCCACCTCCTGTTATCTGTAACATTGATGCAGGAACAGGCGAACATGGTGCTGATGCACAGGGTGACATTATATCAGTGTAGCAATATTAGCATGTTGTCAACAGGACAGTGTAATGATATCCTTGTAGGTATATCTGAGCAGGCATGATGCATCAAAGCTATGATTGTGAATGCAGCATTGTTTACACCAGTGTTAAGTCTGAGTATGTATTGTCCACCCATGTGCCACATGGCTGAAGTGTATAGTGTTGCCAGCATGTGTCAGTGCATGGACAGTACGTGTGTGATGTGTGCAGTACAGATTAGCAGGTGTACATCTGTGAACATGGTGGGTGCGCACTTTCTGCATGTACGTGCATAGTGGACACGAGACATGTGACATACCCTGTATTATACATTGTTAACATCTCATACTATCTCTCGACGGCCAGTATGCATTCTACTACAGATATGTTCTAACATGGGTACACGTGTGTGTATGACATGGTTTGACACTATGCTGTGGGTGATCCTGTTAATATCTGTCAATGTTTTGCATTCTGGTAGTATACACAACCTCAACAGCTTGACCATAACCAATCATTAGATGATGTCCTGACAACTGACACACAGATGTGGGGAACTCAGTAACAGCTGGATCCTTCCGGTACTATACTATAACAGTAACCAGTGGTATTGACCGCCACCCATTCCTGGGACCACACCTGTTTGGCATATAGCCCTCTTAGGTACATGCAAACACACTAGGGATATGTCCATCCACATCTGTAAATGCATGCATTGGCCTACAATGCATTCTCTGGATGGGACACATATCCTACACAAGGGTATCATACAGACAGATACCCGTTGTCCGACACATGCTGTATAGCTCTAAGCCAACTATAGCATAGTCATCCACATTTACTATACATACTGACCCAACAGTACCACATAGGTGGTAATCCCCAGCATGTATGTTGGGTAGCAATGTGTACATACAGCCAAGTGTTGTCATCTGTCCCTTGGTATCCACATATCCAGAGGTATTGTGGAGTCCCTCGATGTATCACATAAGACATTAGGGGCCTGTATGCATATCCACAAGGCTGTTGTACACCTATAATGACTGTCCATTATTGCCAGACGTTGTTGTGTATGAACATGTCTGACATATACCCCAGGCATGTACCCTCACTCGCACTACTCTATAGTAACTGTCATGGGTGTGTGTGGCACAGATGACCTTGGCCACAGATCACTACAGTGGCCGGCCTTGTCACATACATACATATGTGACCTACGATCTGAGAAGCAGCGGCACAATCTGTCAAAGGAAACAAATGTATTCATGTAGTATGCAGGCTTCACACCTATGTACTAATTGAGGTCATGTACATATATTTATTTGCCACACAGATACCTGGTGTGTGCAATAAACATACTGTTTTAATCCTGATATGTCATACCATAGTAAAAGCAAAACCCACACTCCATTGACCAATACTGCCACACACACACACACACACACACACACACACACACACACACACACACACACACACACACACTCAGCATTTGCAGGATTCAAACCCCTACCTAACTATGTTATGATACTAGAGAGATGCACATTAACACGACCCGCTACAGGCTTTACTGGGCGTTTTGTTTTCTCCTGCTATATTTGTAGGATGCTGACATCAGCACACTTTCCAAAGAGGAATGTACCTCTTTTGATGTGTTTTCCCAGTCTCCAAAAAATGAACTCCTCTCAAAGGTAATCCCACACAGTCAGCAATTGCAGTATTCAAACCCCTACCTAGCTCTGTTATAATACAGCAGAAATACGCATTAACACGACGCACTATATGCTTTACTGGGTGCTTTGTTTTCTCCTGCTATATTTGTAGGATGCTGACATCAGCACACTTTCCAAAGAGGAATGTACTTTTGTTGATGTGTTTTCCCAGTCTCCAAAAAGAGCCCTCCTCTTAAAGGTAATCACACACATACATGCACCCCTCACATACATAGTCAACCATTGCAGGATTCAAACATTGACTTAGCAATGTTAGGATACTAAAGAGATATGCATTAACACGACGCGCTATATGCTTTACTGCGTGTTTTGTTTTCTCCTGCTATATTTATAGGATGCTGACATCAGCACACTTTCCAAAGAGGAATGTACCTCTTTTGATGTGTTTTCCCAGTCTCCAAAAAGAGCACTCCTCTCAACGGTAATCACACACACCCCCACATAAACACTCAGCAAATGCAGGATTCAAACCGCTACCTAACTATGTTATGATACTAGAGAGATATGCATTTACACAACACACTATATGCTTTACTGGGTGCTTTGTTTTCTCCTGCTATATTTGTAGGATGCTGACATAAGCACACTTTCCAAAGAGGAATGTACCTCTTTTGATGTGTTTTCCCAGTCTCCAAAAAGAGGACTCCTCTCAAAGGTAATCACACACATCCCCCCACATACACACAGTCAGCACTTGCAGGATTCAAACCCCTCCCTAGCTATGTTATGATATTAGAAAGATACACATCACCACGATGCACTATATGCTTTACTGGGTGGCTGTTATTATCCTGCTGTCAGACTTTCCAAAGAGGATTGTACCTCTTTTAATGTGTTTTCCCAGTCTCCAAAAAGGACATGCCTCTCAAAGAAGAGACACACATACTCCACCCCCCCACACACACAGTCAGCAAATGCAGGTTTTAAACCCCTACCTAACTATGTTATAATAGCAGAGAGATATGCATTAACACGACGCACTATATGCTTTATTGGTAGGTTTCTTTTCTCCTGCTATATTTGCAGGATGCTGACATCATCAGACTGGACATGGTAACTTCTGTACACTTTGTTTTATGCAATCCTAGGAATGAACCATGTGGGTCAGCAGGTGTTAACAGCTTGTACAGGACCCCACAATTCTTAGCTTGTGTGATCTATCTGTGGACAAATTGCTATTCCTTCATATGACAACACATATTTATGCACAGATTGTTGATTTTTTGGATACGACATGTGCCTGGGATGTGGATAAAGGGCTATTCAAAGTCTATGTGGGACATGTGTAGCTCCGTTCACTGATGTATGTCCTGGGTGGCTGCCTTGCAAACAGTCTAGCATGTTTGGGAACCATGATCTGCCCATGAACATACTACAGTTGGTAGGATTTTGTGTTTGTCAGCTTCCAATAGCTCTGTTTATGACTTCAATCATGGTGGACTCCATGGTCTTGCAGATCTGACTTCAGAGGCTTATTGGACTATACTTCCCATGGTGTGTTGTGCACCAGCAATTGTGGGTAGTGCCATATGTTGCTGTAACACATTCAACAGTTTCAGATCCTATGGAGAGGGTGAGTCTCAACAGACTGTTCAGGTGCAGGGTCTGTTTGTTCTGTAGTTCACTCATGACACATATAGGGAAACAATGTAATCCAATTGCTGCCATGCTTTTGGCTTTGGGGGGAGCTGTTTATCCATTCTATATGTGATATCTCCTGGTATGATGATGGGGCCTTTCATCAGTGGGAGGTGGATATGTATATATGGGCCTGTCTGACAGGATGTCGGCATTGTCAGTCAGGTACAGTTGGCCCTGACTCAGGACATATATGAGTGTACATTGCTATTTATGACATAGCTGAAGGAGGTGTCATGTTTCAGTCTGGACTCCTTCGCAGCTACTCTTTACAAAACACCGACAAACCTGAGCACTAAACCATTGTTATACTCTTTTACACACTTAGCACCCTACTGATCCTTTGTGATCAGTCAACAGAGTATGTCATCATAATATCCTGGCATGTCCAGGGGTCGGTTTCGTGTGTACTCTCCAGTCCAGCTGGTGAATATTGGAATTTTGACACAATGTAACAACTGCCTTATGTACACCGACAACCCTCTCCTCCTCCCAAAAAACTCAGATATATGTGAGAGATGCAACTATATAGACATACAGGAGGCTGAGCTCTCTCGACCCATGACTGGCACAGTCTATCAGGTGGTGAAGGTAACCACACACACCACAAATCCAGTCTCACATAGACCTATAGCGACAGGAATCAAACTACATTATCACACATAAACATACTCAAAGGCTCTAAATAAACTCTGTTTAAGCAGCAGAGACCTACAAAGCAGACACCCAAACAACTGCTACCCCACTACAATACCCACATATCACATAGTTCACAAAGTCAGTGTGTCACACTGTCACTGCTATTAGGGCTACACAACACACCTAATACACTTGTAATAGGGGACACTTATTGTCAGACACACTGACATCCCACTCACAAGGCCAAAGAAGGGGATGGTCACTTTGAGCTGTCTGTCAGGTGCCAGGATCCGCCACATAACACATGCACTCAGGTCACTCCAAAGCAAGTACAGAAATGGCTCCATCATTGTCCATGCTGGTGTGAATAACCTCAGACATTCCTCCCTGGACCACATGACATGATACATAGAGGAACTCTCTGATCATGTAGCCCAGGCCAGTATGACCCTGACCTTGTGTAGCATCTTACACTCACCAAGAATGATGTCACAGTATACAGACAAAATGATCACTTTTAACAGTTGGCTAACATATTGGTGTCATTCAAAGGGGATCCAGTGTCTGTCAGCCTGGGGTGACATGCTCGACATGCCACATAGCTTCGCGATGGGCAGCCTGCACCTGTCACCCTTGGACTTTCGAATACTGGCTAAGGCTCTTGCCACCCCCATAGTGCCTTTTTTAAGCGAGGCTCAAAAGACAGACCCACCTCCATAGACATTACAGGGTAGAAGAAACTAAGGGTAGTGCTGCTCAACACCAGATGTGTTCCCTCAAAATGCACCCACTCAGGACTCTCCTCAGTATGGAGAATATTGATATCTGTGCAGTAACAGACACCTGGTTCAGGCTCCAAAATGCACACCAGCACTACCAGGTTATACTTCATACCATGCTTTCTGACCACAAGACTCAGAGCGGCCAACACAAATAGGGGGAGTATCCATATACATCACAGATACACACACCTCCAGGTTAGTAGCACTGCACGAAGCATCGCAGACCATACATGTGCAACTACCAGTGTGCAAAACTGACTTAAAGTTTGTAGCCTGCTACAGACCACCCTCCCAAACTCAGGAACCACACTCGGATTTCCTGGGAACACGGGAGAATATTAAGGTCTCCCCAAACACTATTATATTGGGTGATTTCAAATACCCAAACATTGACTGGGGATACCACTGAAGCCCCAACAACCTAGCCCAACAGTTGCTACTATTTGTAAACTCAAATGCTATGGTAGAACCAGTCACCACACCCGCGAGAGGGGAAAACATATTGGACCTGATCATCACCAACATGGGGACTCTATGTTCTACACCAGAGGTATACCCCTCATTGTTAAGGTCAGACCATAAATTTATCTCACTGGACATCCATATCACATCCCCACACCCATCGTAGGTAATCTTGGTGAACTTCTCAAAAGCAAACGTCACACTTCTCCAAATCAAGGTTGTATCCTTCAAAAAACCTGGGACAGTGGTAAATACGGCTCAGACCGCTGAATCCTTTACAAACGCATTCTATGGACACCTATTGGACTACATGGATCATGCTTTCCCAAATAACAATAAGACTCACTCCTCCAATGGCAAGGGACCTGTCTGGTGGACCCCGGCCATGAATAAGTTATACAATGAAAGGAGGAGGCTACTACATGATAGAGCACAATCCCAGACAGGGAAGGCATCTGTGATCTGTACTAGCAGAAAGCTATGATCACTCATGTATTCATCTAAGGCCCGCTTCTAACGGTCTGTTGCACCAGACACTTAGGACAATCACAAGGCCTTCTTTAGTTATGTCAGGAACCTGGGTGGACACTCACTGGTATGCTGTGAGTTACTGCATACTGACTAAACATACCCTGAACCCACAGACATTGCCAACATCCTGGCAAACAGGTTCAGTGCAGATGTCTCCCCCCATCCCCCCCAAGAAGCAACTGTCCATCCCAACAGAGTGTAACCTCCCTGACATCACAAATGAACAGGTGAGTGCTGCCCTCCCCAAAGCAGACAACACAGCATCAATGGGACCAGACGGTGTCCCGGCCTGCTTCTTTCACAAGCTTCATGACGAACGTAACCCTCACATTAAGTCACTGTTCAATATCAGAGTTACTAAAGGATATGTACCCAAGGAATGGCGTACAGCGACAGTGGTCCTGCTCCACAGAGGTGGTGCCACAACGGACCCCAGACAATATCGCCCTATAAGCCTAACTAGCCTGTTCTGCATAGCTATACAGCATATTGTCATGGAACTCATACACATAGACATCGGGAACCTACAGACACTGGGTCCTACACATTTCAGCTTTGTTGTGGGCAGATCTTGCCTCTTGAACCTGTTTGTATTCTTTAAACAGTTACCAGGTTTATAGACGTAGGGAAGGTTGTCCACACAGCCTACCTGGACCTTGCAAAACCCTTCAACACAATACCCCACTTGGCCATTATACATAGGCTCACCAGTGTCAATATCGACACATATCTCACAGGATGGATTGCTAACTGGATCAGGGATAGCACCCACATGGTCAGTATTGCAGGTGCCATGTCTGACTATACAACAGTTACACGTGGCATCCCACAAGGCTCAGTCCTGGGACCTCTCTTGTTTAGTATATATTTCTCTGATCTACAGGCTAACACGAGGAATATGGCTGACCATGTTCGCAGATGACTGCAAACTGGGTGCCATAATCAACTCTCCAGCTGGCACATGCATACTCAAACAGGGTCAAAGAGAGATGGATGACTGGTGCCAGAGCCATGGCCTACAGCTAAATGCCATTAGATGCATAGTCATCCCCTTTGGAAATAACAACATGACCACACATTACCACATAGGTGGTAATCCATTACGTACGGTAGGAGTTGTTAGGGGTTTGGGGACACGACTTGTTCATACTCTCGCCTTTGACAATCACGTTGCCAATGTGGTTAGACAGACCTTCTATAGAGCCCACCTTATCCCATATGGTTTCACATCTAGATCAAGTGAGGTCATTGTGCCCCTATACTCATCACAACCATGCTTGGTTACAATGCCCCATTTGGGATGTACCTTACCTGACACCTGCAGCAACTCTAATGGCCACAAAAGTTCCTCAACAAGCCGATCTAGGGACTCACACAGATGTCCTGCGTAGTTCAGATACAGTAACTCCAGCTCTACTCAGTCGCTTACCGCCTACTCCGATGTGATGTGTGCCTGTTGTTTAAGGAAATGTCCAACTCAGAATTAATGGACATGCTCCACCTCAGGATATCCGAATTCCTTGGAGCTACACAGTCCAGGGACATAAACCTCAGCACAGATGTTAATAGGACATGCTGGAGGGACAGATTCTTATCCCAGAGGCTCTACTCACTCCGGAATGTAATCCTGGTTTTGCATAGGCAGAGCCACCCACTGACCACCTACAGGAGACATCTTGACAAGTGGATGGGTGATCGTATGTTTACCCCTGGGATATCTTCTGGGTCCCTGCTAGACAGAGGCACAATAGACTAAATGTAAATGGGCTATCTTGCGTGACCTACTATTCACAGGCACAGTGTACTAATCTAACAGGGTTGCAAAAGCCAAAAACACTCTGGCTAGGCTTATACATGCCCTAGGGCAGATAGCCTAGTATCAACCTCTGAACCTATGATAATGTTCGGGATGCACAATGTTTATTGATGATACTGATTGCAGGTTTTTATCGTCTTTGCTTTCCCACTTTCTATGAACAACTTAGGTATCTGCAGAACATATTTGATTATGACAGGGTTCCACTATATTATATATGTGTCTGTTGTCATATAACTGTGTGCACAGGGTGGATTTCTGAATAGTGAGAGGTTCCTGGATTAACACATGCAACTGCCGGATATGTGTGGCCCACTGCTGTACTCAGACATGGCCTAAGTGTGTGAGCATGCCCAGTTCGGACTTTCGGTGTTTTGTTGCCTGACATTTGTCTCATTTATTCAAGTGTGTGAGCATGCCCAGTGTGACCTTTCAGTATGTTGCTGTCTGAGGTCCACTACATTTGTTGATGTGTGTGAACATGACCAATATTAACATTTATACTGTGGGTGTTGAAAGGCAGGTTCTATTCTTACTGCAGGACTCACCTTTGTGTCATAACTCGACAGGGATTATGCCATGCCTGCAGGGTTTCCATGAGATAATTTGCATAGACTTATCAACATTTCTTCATACAAAGTGACCACTGCATTACTGTCATGGTTTAGTGGTTCTATACTATGACTGTAGTGCACACTATCCTGGGTTCGAGGCCCAACACTGCTTTATATTTTCATGCTGAGCAGACCAGACTGCTTAAGGGGCAGTAGAGCAAATATGAGCATGTTGGCTTTTGTTCAGCTATGCCCTACTTAGACCAAGCTTGTCCAACATTGCTCAGTATTAACCAACATTGCTGGACGTTGCCAGTATTACTCAACATTGACCACAGTTGTGCTAGTTGGTGTGTGCGATTTTGTTTACATATACTACATAGTGGTAAATGCTGTTTAGCACTGCTTTATATTGCTTAACACATGGCAATCATGCCTCGTGTGGTGCTGCAGGGCTGCCTATGTCGGATGCACATACTACATTCCCTATACATGTCTGAAAACAGGTAGTGTCAAGTTAGGCATCCCTTTTACTATATGTGCGAGTCAGAGAGAGGTATAATTTCCAGAGTTCCTACTGAGCCAGTGTATGTGCTATGCGTTGCCTCTTTACCAAGGCCAAAGCATACTGGGCACGCCTCCTTCTGCCTACTGGGGCAGGCTCAGGTTGTTCCTCCTCCGAGTCACACTCTGCCCGTGATGGCCTTGGCAATGGTGGGGGGCTGTTTGGCCCGGGACTCTGCTGGTCCTGCTGCAGCTGTTTTCACAGGATCATATTATGTAGCATAGCACATACCATGACAATTTGGGTACATGTAGTTGATGAGTACTGCAAGGCTCCACCAGATGTGTCCAGGCACCGGAACCGTGACTTGAGCAGGCCAAACACATGCTTGATTACATTTCATGTTTGAGCATGTGCGTCATTATGGCGTTCCTGTTCAGGTGTGTGTGTGTGCATTTCTGATGGGTGTCATCAGCCACGGCTCCAGTGCATAGCCAGCATCCCCCACTAGGTGACCATGTGGGATGTCCCCATTGGCAAATGTCTGGTACAGCTGCATCAGATGCCAGATATGGGAATCATGGTAGCTTCCAGGGCAGCTAGCACACACATTCAGTATTATGCCCTGGGCATCACACACGACCTGGCAGTTGATGGAGGGGAAGCCCTTGTAGTTGTAGTAGACCCTACCCCGCTCACCAGCTGGTGCTTTGATGCATATGTGCATTCAGTCTATTGCACCCAGTGTCTCAGGGTATTCCGCTGTTTGCTGTAAGAGATGCATATTGCTGACCAATACCTCACGGGAATTGGGGAAATATACATGATCACCGACATGTGCTGACATGGCATCCAGGAACTGGTGCAGTACCCTGGATGCTGATGCCTGTGATATCCCCACCAGTTGGTCTCTGGAAGGTACCTGCTGCTAATATTCTTAGGCCAACACATACCTTGGTTTCCACTGGGATGGGTTCCCCTCTGTTGGTTCTGTGTGTGAGGCATGGCCTGCACAGCTCAACAATTTTCTGCAAAAGGTCTCTGTCCACTCTATAGCGCTCAACTATCTCCAGCTCATGTAGCCCCTGGTAGGTTACCATGGGCCTGTACACTCTTCTCTGTCTCCTCACGGTGGGTTGTCCAGTAGCATTTGCATTGTCACCTCCCTAAGCATGTTGCATACGTCACCTTATAACAGCAATGGCAGCCCCTAATATTTCTTTGTCTCAGTAAAGCTTTTTCAGTTTTCACTTCTATTAGCTTACTGCAGTGTTGCAGTGTCTCTTGAGAGAAACATAATGGACTGTTGTTTGCAGAGTTTTAAATGCTGGGCTGGGCTTGTGACTGCCTGTGTAATTGCCTGATTCTGATTGTTTCCACCTGCTAGCTCTGCTAGTACTACCTGGTAGCATCCTACTAATTGTTGTGCTTCCTTTTTTTTTTCTGTTTCCTCGAGGGGGCAGCACCGCGCACACAAGTGCAAACACGCCCACAGCAACTCACATACGCACACACATGCTTACACGGACTAAAACTTGCTTATTCTTGTTAAAACCCATGCATACTGGCGCAAATGCACTTACAACTATTTCAACAGCCTTATACATGCTTACTCCAGCTTAACCACGCGGACTCATGCTTACACGCGTGCACAGAGTCTTACTCAGGTTTACAGGTGGCACACACTTGCATACACACTCAGCAAGAAACTTTAGTGTTATCCACGGCATACACCTTCGATTTCTTGCCTTTACCTAGCCTACTTGTTGACACACCTCTTTCAATGATGTGTAAATGACAGCTGACACATGCCACTCTGCTCCAATTGGCTTCACTTCTTTTATACATACCCCCCCTCGTGATGTCACCTATCTTCTATTCTGCTACTCCCCTTATCATACTCCTACACTCCACTGACTGTGCTCATTTTCTATGTAAACTTGCAATTCACTATCCTAACCCTCATTTGCATAGGATTGCCTACTAATGCTTGGTTACATCTCTTAGACTGAGCTTCCCCCCTTAGCAACATCTACTCGGTGGTCATGTTGTTTTCAGCCTGCCATTCCCTTGCATTGTAAATTCATATTAGCAATAAAATCCACATTTGTGGATCTTAATTATTGATTTTCTGTTTTTTAGGGTGCAGCACATTTGCACGGCGCTGTGCTACGTTTAAACCGCGGAGATCGGGATGAAAAAAAAAGTTATTTTATTTTTATTTTGCATCACTGAACATTGCCAGTGACCGAATTTTTGGCCATTGGCATGTTTCCTCATGTAAATGTATCCTGTTTTTGTAGCTGTCATGGCTCCGTTTTGCAATTTGCAGAACCGTACTCAGTTGTCAACTGAGTACATTTCTGCAAATAACACTACTCCTACTCGGACAGGTTCGGGTTTCCTGGATCACAAATTTACCTCATTTGCATAACTTTCGCCTGCAATTGAGGTAATTTGAATATCCAAGCCCTGTCCGTGTAGGACTCATTTTGAGAGCTCTGTTGCATGCCCCTACCGTCTGTTCCTGGATCGCTCGGCGGACATGTTGGCTGCATGGAGTCTTACTCTACTCTTAGACTCCGTGCAAGCCTTCGTGAATCCAGCCCTTAATTTTCCTTTCAATTGTTTTTAATTTTTCTTTTTTTTATAATGCCTTTTGTATTTTCCCTCCACACTGATATTATTCATTGTTGAAGGAAAAAGTGAAACATCTATTTTGGGCCATCTTCTGTAGTGCAAACAAGCTTGGCACCAGTGCATGTACTTCAACACTCCGGATAGTACTGAGTGAAGAAAATGCAGCTGTCAGCTACCTATTTCTGTGGCAAAAGGTATAAATGCAGTGAGCTAAGAGAGAGATGACAGGTGATGCAGAATTTAAATCCATTTCACAGATATCTTTACAGATGAGGGCCGGAATGCCATTTGTCACATTTTGATCAGGAATGCAAATGAGTATAGTAACTATGTTTATTTCAATAAATGTATCATTAATGCTTTCTATATAAGCCCAATATAATGTGTGTAAAATAGGTTAAACATGACAATGCTGGACTTCCTTCCCCCTGGCTAGGCCTGCCTCAGATCAGATAGGCTATGTAAAAAAGATGGAGATGTTGCCTTATTATACCCAAATAACTTCACTGTAGTTCCATTCACCAAACCAGTCCCACAATTCTCCTCACCTGAATTACTAGTATCCTTTATAAAGCTATACAACTGTAAGAGCCAATGCACCATAGTAGTATACATCCCTCCTGGCAATGATATTCTTATTTTAGAAGATATCCTAGCCTGGACATCTGGCAACATCAACATTGAAACAATTATCCTAGGAGATGTCAATATAAACTGGCTCAATATCTGCCATCAGCATGTCACTATCAACATTGATCTGTATAGCTATACACAACTCATCTCTAACATAATCAGACTCAGCAATAATACCAACAAAGGCTCAGTCCTGGACTGGATCTTGGTTTCTGATCCCAATAAAATCTCCTCCTCAGGCATCTTACGAAACAATAGCAAATACAACTTAAAAAAACAAAAAAAAATAAAATGATAAAATACCACCAAGACCACAGATCCAAGACGTAAGTGAATTTAATTAAATACTTAGCGCCTCGGCTTACACAGCCTTCTAAGAGTAAAAACACTACAAAATACTGTTTGCTTATATACAGCATATTACACAAAACAATTAATCAATTAAGCATACAATTGAAATCACATACTTCCAATTACATTCTTTGTTGAGTCCCTGAGGCTCCAAAGTACCATACTTAAAAATCAGCAGGGTTTCTTTTTTTAAGAGTTTGTTTTTTAGAGACACACACTCACCTATGCCAACTTGCAATTTTTCCAAGACACAACCCCTAAGAGAATCAGGGTTAGAGTTGGGTTCTATCAAAAAATGACTCCAAAGGGGACTCTCTATTTTTTTTTTTTTATTTTTATGTCCCTAATATGTTCCTACAACCGGACCCTAAAACTCCTATAAGTTTTCCCTATGTAAAACTTCTTACATCCACATCTCAGCACTTACACTAACCCCTCTGTGTTACAAATGTATTCATGCCTAGCTGTAAACTTGATGACATTAATATAGAGAAAAGAGCTTACTACATATGGAATAGCCATCACATGGAACAGCGCTTTTATTTATGCTTAAGCTCTGACTGACATTAACATCTGGTAAACAAAAATGGTTATGTACCAGAATGTCAGACACATTCCTAGCTCTTTTATATGCAATACTCACAAAATCAGGTCGTATAGAGTTCAATATTTTATCCCTTAGGAGCATAGGCCACAAGCTGCATGCTTTTTTAACTGTTTCCTCAGTTATAACATTATAAGTTGTCGCTAAGAAAAATTTCTTCGGCTATCCATTGTTTACAGCTGTATTGGTAGATTTATTTCCACCAATACAAACATTATATTTTCCACTAGCACAGACATAATGAGAATCTCCCTGAGAGTTAACAGAATAGCCTCATGTCCATAATTTTTTGTTTAGCTTCGCTGACCAGCTGGACATCATAGCCTCTTCTAATAAACATATTTTCTGGCTTCAGCTATCTCTAAATCAAAGCTCATATCAAGGCTACATAGCCTATGAATTCATAAGAATTCATTGTAAGGCAGTACCTTTACCAAATGTTTGGGGTGACAATTATTCCCATATAAAAATACATTTCTATGTTCAAATTTCCTATGGAGACTAGTAGTAAATCCATCTAGGCTTATATCCAAAAAATTCACTTGTGGGCGAAGCTGTATACCATCAAAGCTTAAGCCCATAGTAGTAGCTTGTAAGTCATTAACAAACCCAAGGGCCTCTGTCTGGCTTCCTTGACATAAAAAATAAGATCATCAATAAATCTAAAATATAAAATAACTATTGATCTAAAAAAACAAGTCTATAAATAAAGTCATATTCAAGTTTAACTATGACTAAATTGGCATACATGGGGGCGAAAGCTGCCTCCATGGCAATCCCCTGCAACTGCTGGAAAATGTCTCCATTGAACATAAAAAAATATTTTTTTAAACAGAACATAACTAAATCTATCAGAAAATGAGACATAGGGGAGTCCCCCAGAAATGGAACAAGGCCTGAATCCCTATTTCATACTTAATATTAATATATAGACTTTTGACATCCAAACAGAGCCAAAACATGTCCATAATCCAAACTTTACACTTTACTTTGTTCAAAAAGTCCTGGCTATCCCTGATATAGGAGGCTGTACTCATAACATATTTCTTAAGATGTTCATGTAATGACACACTTAAATTCTTCAAAAAATACCTCTGTGCAGACACTATAGGTCGGCCACTAAGGTTAGTTAAACCTTTGTGTGTAATAAAATCTCCTCAGGCATCTTACCAAACAATATTGTGATCACTCACCTGCCTATATAATACAAAAAAATCACACCATCACTAAGTAACCATCAGTATAATCTAACAAGGGACTTATCCCGCCTTTGCTCTAAAACCTTCAAAGCAATCCTACAATGTATTAACTGGGTAGCTTTAAATACTTTTCCCATCGATTAAACTGTTTAATTCTCCAATTCATCTTTCCTTAGAATCTTACATCATGTAGCCCCACTCCATCAAAAGAGAGTTAAAAGTAACCATGCCATCTGGCTACCAAATCCAAAAAGCAAATTATGACCGCCAGGGACAAGGCATGGAAATCAGGACTAAAAAATAAAAACTCCACTGACCTCACTCATTATAAATAGCCACACAACCAAGCTACATCCTAGTCATCAGAGACAAAAAGGAATATTACCAAACTCATAAAAAAACAACATAAACAAACTCCAAAGAAATTTTGGAGTGCAATCAATTCCCTACTTTCAAAGAACAATCCCTGTCCCAACCCTTACAAAACTCCTACCAAGACTGCATCACTCTTTAACTCATATTTTATTGACATCACAGACTAAGTCACTTCCACATTTCCACAGACTAACCCCAGCCCAACAGAACCAACATTACCACGCTCTTCAAACACCTCTCAACCTAGCTTCTCCCTCTCACCCATACCAACCTCCACTATAAAAAAACTCCTACATAAGTTCAAACCTAGTACTAATACACCGGACAACCTATCTGCTGAATTCCTACAGATATCTGCAAGCACCATTGCCTACCCCATTAGCATACTTCTTAATAGATCTATTCAGGAGTCCCAGGTACACCAGATTTGGAAGGAGGCATACATTCTTCCTCTACACAAAGGTGGCAAAAACTGCAACATCTCCAACTTCCAGCCCATTGCGATTCTCTCTCCCATCTCTAACATTTTAGGAAAATGTATCCATACTCAGCTTCTAAAGCACCTAGTTCAAAACCAAATGCTGCCTCCCACTTAGCACACTTCAGGCCTGGACACAGTACTACCACAGCTCTCATTTCCTTCATGGACACAGTAAACGGGGCATGTGACACTGGCAACATTGTCTCCACACTCTTCCTTGATCTCTCTAAAGCCTTTGACACTATATCCATTCTCTTCTTCTCACCAAACTATCCAACTTCCCCACATTAACTTTTCTTCTTCAATAGGCAACAATCTACCAAGAAGCAACATTCTTTCTCAGCTTTTCATAACACAATCACAGGCATTCCCCAAGGATCCATACTGGGTCTCTTGTTATTTAGAATATTTATTTATTTTATTTATTTATTTATTTTAATTTTGTTTACCGGGAAGGTCCGACTGGACAAGGTCCATTTACAGCGGAGGCCCGGGGAGAAAAGCTCCAGTTACATTAGGATAACACATTACAGAAAATAAGCATATAATACAATATGTAGGCAATAGTATCTATTGAACATGAAATTTCTAGACGGAGGTCAAAAGAGTAGACATTTGCAATAATAAAAAAAAAACAATTTACGTATATACATTTAGTTAGCAAAGAGTACAGTCAGATTTTATTAGGTACATGTTTTCCATGTAAAATATTTTGAGGAAATATATGTATTGGGCATGAAAAGACAGATAGAAGTAGGTTGTAAAGGTAACAGATTGTGGTCTATATGATACATGGACAGAGCCAAGCACTTGGGAGATGGGCCTTAAGTGAGTTTTTGAATAGAGTGGTGCTAGCTGCAGAAGTCACAGATGGGGGGAGATTTTTCCAAGTTTTGGCTATAGTGTGTGAAAAGAGAGATTTTCCTGCTGTATTATTTGCTGAGGTAATAGTGAGGAGTGACTTGTTGGCTGAGCGGAGTGGTCGATTTGGAGTGTGGTGGGTCAGTAGATGCCTTAATGCAGGAATTTTATCGGGTTGTTTTAGGATGTTATATGATAGAACAAGTTGGTGATATAGTAGCAACTGTGGCAGTTCGAGCCTTTGAAGTTGTCTGAGAGGTATGCAGTGATGGGTTCTAAATGGGGTGTTTTTGGCAAACTTGGCAATTCTGTTATAACAGGACTCAAGTTTGTCTAGGTCAGATTTCCTAATGTAAGTGAGAATTGGGGCTGCATACAGTAGTGTAGATAGGAGATGGGTTTGAGCTAGGGTGACTTTAGCTTGATTAGTTAGAAAGTTCTTTTGCCTGTATAAGGAACCCATTTTTTGTGCACCTTGTTTATAGTTTGAGAGATGTGGATGTTGAAGTGGAGGTTGTTGTCTATTTCAATGCCAAGGAGTTTGGTGTGAGGAGAGGGAGAGATGATAGTACCATTGGTGGAGGAGATGGAGAAGACTGGAGTTGTTTTTGATTTGTTTGGGGTAAAAAGTAGTAGTTTGGTTTTGTTAGGATTTAGGATAAGTTGTATGTTAGTTATCCATCTTTCTACTGCGGTGAAGGACTCTTGGGTGAGGTGCTGTAGGGAGGTCAGGGATGGAGCTGAGCATATAAGGGTGGAATCATCTGCATACTGGATTAGTGAGGCATGCAGGCTACTTTTGTATAGGTTATTGGTAAATATTGAGAAGAGAAGAGGTCCAAGTATGGAGCCTTGGGGTACACCAATGGTGGTTGGGAGCAGAGATGATAAAGCTCCTTGCCACTTGCTTGTTGTCGTTCTCATAGGTAGCTTTTAAACCAAGCAATAGTGTTTGGGGTGAAGGCTAGGGAGGTGAGGGTATCTATTAGTATGGAGTTCATCATATCCATCATACATCACATCACACATCATATTCATCAACGACTGTCATTCTACTCTTACTCAAAGCACCACTATCCAATATGCAGATGTTTCTACCATCATCTGCACCACCAAGTCCATATCCGAACTTCAAATGTTTACCCAAGATCCCTTCACAGCCACAAAAACTTGGATATGGAACAATCACCTCACTCTAAACCCCAATAAAACTAACCTCCTAATATTCACCTCTAAAAAACTACCTATACTCCTCAACAAAAATGATTTCACTATCCAGGCCAAAATCAACACCATCATAGAATCTGTGCCAAGTACTAAACTGTTAGGTGTTATAATAGATGAAAACCGTAATGTGACCTCCACATTCACAGCAACATCAAAAAACATATAAAAAATTAGGGATGCTCTCCAGACAGAAATATTTCCTTAGCCATAAAGCAAAACTGTCACTCACCAAATTCTTCCTGCTACCATCTCTGTTATATGGTTGCCCTATCCTTAGCAATATCCAGTTCTCTCTTAAATCCATACCCGACACATGTTACAGCAAAATTGCTAAATTTGTAACAAATGCTAAATTCTAAGACCACTACTATGCATCACTGCAACAACTTAGCTGGCTCAAACTCCCACACTATCTAACATATTTACAATTAACTACTGCACATAGACTCATACACAGACCTTCAGATTGCCCTTCTCTCATCTATACTGACTTTGTACCATCCTAACAGAGCTCTTGGATCTGAAAACAAGCTACAGCTCAAAGTTGTAAAACCAAACCTTCCACCTGGAGAAATGCTCTATTCTTTTACTGTTTCTAAGCTATGAAACTGTCTTCCATCACCAATCAGAACCACCAGCAACCCTGTTCTCTTTAAGAAGTCCCTTAAACAATATTTTTCTTCACTCTGGCACTGCGCATGTGCTAAATCAACACTCCCTAATACACAACTTTCTCAATTTTAACTCCATAGCCTACTAACCTCTTGTACTTCCTTCTAATTCTATCATCTTACTCATATTAAAACCTCACACTTCAATAAATTAATTTTCTACTTATATGAACTTACTCACTCACTACTGCTAAAAACACTGCATAATATCTTTTTGAATACTTAAATACAGCATAATGATCGTACTGCTATGTCTGTACTTGTTCAACTACAAACCACTCACTTCTTGTGAACTGTATAAGACCATAAATTTAAAAATTCTAGTGCACCTATCTTAAACTACTGTTTGTATAAAACTGCATTCCCTTCATTGTTTGTAAATATTAGACATGTAAATAATCAGTTTTGTGCTTAGCTAAAACTAGTAATTACACAGCATGTAAACTCTTGCATTGCTTTTTGCTAATATCATGTGGCTCATGTATTATGTCTGTTGTTTAAACTTATGGAGCTTTTTTTCCCTGGGCCTTCACTGAAAATGGGCTCCTGGCCCAGTAGGCTTTCCCAGTAAACAAATGCAAATAAACAAACAAGTGAATAAATACATTTAATTTCATTTAAAATGCACTTGCATGGATTTATTGTGCACAATACTTGTGTTATTATTATTATTATGACTCACTGCATATTATAAATATGTGTTTAGGACAGTATGTCTTGTGAACTATTTATGCATGCAACATACCCCAGCATGCATTACTCTGGTCATGCAACTCAATGCATCTGAGATGTATTTACTACTACAGATACTGCCTTTTGCATATAAATGCAGTACTATGACTACTTAAAGTCCCAAAAATGTAGGTATCTGTTAAGTAAATCTCCATTCTTTCTTAAGTTAGTATATCTGTAATTAGCATGTTAAAAAATAAGTTATCCTGTGGCACTGGCAGTTGGTAAGCAAAGTTTAACATTTTATCCTTCTTTTTCTTTTGGGTTTGATTTTCATGTGGTATTACTCAATGCTACCAGTGTGTAAGTCCCAACAACCCAGTATGTCACAAGTCATACCATTTCTCCTTAAGCCAGCAGTAATTATAACAAACACCATAAAGCATTTCAGTGTTTACCACAGAAATGTGTCGATAGATTGAGCATCACAGATGGCCAAATCTCACTGCCATATTTCACAACTTACATGCTTTTTGATGTAATCCATGCCAATGTGCCTGCCAAGTCATTTCCATGCTTTCAATTGTGCAAATGCAGCTGGTAAGGCTGTGCATCTTTGCACACAAGCTGTACACGAGACATGAATTGCGCTCCAATTCAGACACATATTTCTAGCTTAATTTCTCCAAACATGGCAAGCAAAGGTAGCGATGGTGTTCCCTTTAGACCACAAAGGTGAGTGTTGAGGAGTCAAATATTTTTGCATCACTCCTCATCAAGTGCTACAGCTGTAGGCTGCAGTAGGGGATTATACTGAGTCTCATTATAAGGCTGAGGTTTGGCATAGCTTGGTCAAGGCTGTCTCCAGTGCAAATGGCACCCCAACCACTGAATATGATCACAACTACAGTGAGATGAAGAGGTACAATCAGGACCTACTGAACTGATGGGAGGATGAATTTAAGACTGAAAACACCCTTCACTTGTGTAAGTATAGTGACACATCAACAGTCTATGATATAGAATTGATTAGCCATCCAAGACAGTTAGTTCTTATGCTTTCATATCTTTGTTTTATTCTTTTGTCTACTATACGGCTACAGAAGAAATAGCAAAAAACCATGAAGCACATCAGGAAAGACCACCTAACCTCAGAGAGGCACAGGGTAAGTATGCATCAGGCCTCAGTGCAACTTAAAGAACTTTTGTCAGTTCATCAGTCTACATCATCTTGAGCAGGTATAACAAAACTTTTATATCAAGCACATATGCTTGTTTAGTAGCTCTCAGTGCTTGCATTAAGCAATGAGTACAAAGCCTTACTTTTGTGTGTCAGTTCAGTACAAAGAAACATACATTAGATTTTATTAAAGGATAGTATTTATAAAATATTAACTGCAATATTGCATGACATTAACAATTTATTTTTTTGTAAATGTAATTATTAACTCTGAAAGCACATATCTGATATTGCATAGTCAAATACATTTTTCTATTTGTCATATCAGAGCATAGTGATTGATTTTATGACACATTAATGCCTTCCCATCATATCTGGAAGTGGCAAATATGTACATATTTATTTATATATGGATTCACTTCTGAATGTCGAATTACCAAAACTTTGAATTTCATATGGTCGAGACCATATGATCAAAGTTTCGGAATCTCGACATTCTGAAATAAATCCAAAAAAAAAGAACTTCCTCAATTAAGCAGGAGGGGCATGCCCCCCTGCACCCCACACACCCCTGCTACTTAAATATAACAACTCAGAGATCGCACTACAATGAGGAAATGGGAAATCTCCCATTCCACGCTGTATGCAGATCTCTGTTCAGAATTTCGAAGTTCTAAAACGTCAATCATATGGTCTCGACCATATGGAATTCAAGGTTTTAGGAATACAAAATTCTGAAGGGAACCCATATATATATATATATATATATATATATATATATATATATATATATATATATATATGTATGTATGTGTGTGTGTGTGTGTGTGTGTGTGTGTGTGTGTGTGTGTGTGTGTATTTAATGATTTTTTAAATATATTGGTGGTAAATCAAAATAACCATCAGCACAGGTAACTAGAATGACCACTGTCATTTAGCCCTCCATACCTCAACTGATGGGCTGTGGCAGCACCACCATAGCCAGCACGGACACCTAGCACATCTGGGTCCTAACCTGTCAGTGCTACCTCGACTACTTCTGCCCTATTTGGTCTACCTGTAGCAGCTAACTCTGTTTCAGTTGCTGGTGCACTGGTACTTTTCAGACATTTTAGTGCAAGTAGTGATTTTTTTTTGTACATCAGGAGCTGACAAGCTTGATGAAGGACATAATAGAAAGGAGCATCGGTGCCCAAACTGGCAGGGTTGAAATGGCTGTGCATCACATTGCCAAATCAATGCCACATCAAGCATTGACCCAGGCAACTGACACAGGAGACAGGGATGACAGTTCTGAGGGTGAAGAATAGATTCTTACTGTTCGCAGACTGTATCTGGATGAGTCTCCAATTTCACCTATCTGTCCCCAATCATTGTGTCCTCACCTGCTGTATCAATTACCATCCCTTTCTGTCTTGAGTGTCCTGTATGTCGACTTACTTGAGCATCTTATTCCTAAGCACATTTCCCAACATTTCTTTCTCTTCACAAAAATGGGCATCTGTCTCGCAAAAAGAAATTATGCCCCATACATAACTCCCCACTTTGCCCATGTGTCATCTTGACACACTTGATGTGGTCCATTTCTTTATTCAACATTATTTTGCCATTGTAACTCATCACTGGTGTGGTGACTCTCCAAAATCATGAAATTCTGTGTAATGTTTACACTTATGTTGTGAAGAAGAATATATCTATGATGTTCTCCCACCATCACCCTGCAAACTCCTATATTCCTTCTTCTACCCTCTGCTTACCCTCATTTTCACCAGTTTCCTATCAAGCCCTTTGTCACGTTTAATATGGTAAAAATAGAATCATGCACAACTCACATGGCCTGAAATGGCCTATCAAAAAGCTTTCACTATCTGTCCTTGGCATTTATGCAAAGCTTGGCATCATGCACCATTGCTGGCTGACAATGAATGTTGTTTCACATCCTATAGCAAAAACTAAACGTAAAGGAACAGTAAAGTCACTACTTTGAAACAATTACTCTAACAGTTCTTAGGCTGCTGGATATTATGAACTAAAAGTTTCTATGTGGTGCATTGAGATAATTCTGTCTGTAGACTGATAGTTTTCCATAGTGTCATAGGTTCAGTTACAGCTGTATGCCAATGTTATTATGTCATGTCATTTTGTATTCCTATCATATGTTTAACTACAAACATCTGTATTGATTTCCACTTGTAACTTCTCATGAACATAACATTTGAATTTTGCAGCAAGAAAGTATATGCAAATGTATTCCATCCCGACAGGTAGACTTATTAAACCCCCTTTATCGTGCTTATGTCCTAATGTTGTTTGTACTCTCCTAACCTTTCTTGCTGCCTATAGCAAACAGTTAATTGTATAGAGTATGACAGAGAATAATGAGGAAACAGCCTCAAGTAGCACACCATAAAGATGGTCCTAACCATCCGTTGGTATTTCTCTCTCCAGTTCTCTCTCTCTCTCTCTCTCTCTCTTTCTCTCTGTCTCTCTCTCTCTCTCCTCCATTCTGCTTCAATAAGTTGTCACTGTCCCCCCAATTGTGTTTTTTAAACCATGTGGTATTCTGAGATAATGCACAAATCTATAAAAAGAGTTTGCATACCTTTATGCGTTCTTATCCAGAAATATGTCAAACTGTTATTGACTGTTTTTATTAAACTATTGTTAAGTTTTGCTGTTGTCTACATATTGTTTTGAGATACAGTTATCCCATTTCAGGCATAATCTACCTGGTCCCTGCATCCCTCTCCCACTTTGTATGCATCTTCCCTCTTCTGTGTCATTTGTCTGTCTCTTCAGCATTTACTCAATGCCTGGTGACAAGCAACACCTGTAACTTAGTGGGAATGGAAGTACACAACTTATGCCAAAATCTTGTGAAGTGTTGCCTTCAGCCACATTACTCTGGTGCCCTTCACGCTTTGCTTAGCCTCACTGTACTATGGACAGTCAGGTTAATATTCTCTTGAACAGACTGAAAAGTTGAATGTACGCCATGTAAGGTGTTCCCATTGCTAATATTGCTAGGAAGCATTCTGCACTGGATCATTTATTATGTTGCTGGCTATAAAGCACACCTAATGTAATGATAAAATTGTTATAACTGTGATGCTGCCTGATGCCTTCAAACTCCCTTACCTCATTTCTTTGTGACTGTTCCTTCAATCCAATAAAAATAGGTTGTGAAGTAACAATTCCTGTGTGGTATGTTGACATAATTCACGTGCCTGTAAAATGCTTTTGGCATAATGTCAATGGTTTATATTCAGAAATATATGAAAGTCATATTTAATGTTTTATTTATATTACTAGTATGTGTGTAGATTTTGTTTACCTATCTCATTAACCCACAGTTATCCTGTTTATGTGTTAATCATGTTTCTACTTTTCAACCCCTACTGGGTCCCTGTTGGAAACATTTCATTGTACATAGCATGACGGATTATTTATCAGGAAAAGACCGAACTGTAACATACCACAAAGGTGTTAAAAATAGCCCAGAAAAAATAACATTCTTTCTTTGTCTCTGACTCCATTTCTCTGTCTGGTCACACTTTTGCATCATAACTTTTTTTTACTGTTTCATATTATACTATTGAATGTAATTTATATGTTATGGGATTTTACAATTTCAGGAGTGCAATGGACACTGATACATTCATTTTCCTTTGCCTCAATCTGTTGTCATATTTGAACTTTGTAAAGTAAAAATGCCTATGTGTTGTGGTTAGATAATATTCAGATCTGTAGATTTGTTTTGAAATATTGCAATGTTCGACTACAGATGTATGCCAAAGTGCTTTAAATGTTTTGTATGACTCCTTTGTGCGTATGTGTTGCTACACATTTTATTAACACAGTATTATCCTGCTGCTGTATTAATCTATGACCAAATAAATATGATGAGAAATTGAACAGTAGCACAACATAATGTTGCACAGAAATGGAACATAATCAAATCTCTTCCTATGTCTCTGTCCCTAGATCTCAATCTCTCTCCCCATTTATTGTCCTTAGCTTTAGTGTGGAGCTTAGCATCATGCACTGATGGTGAGTGATGGCAAATGTTATTTCATGTCTTATGACAAAAGCTGAAGATCTTAATTTTAGCATCAGTACCAAGTTCACATCATGCAAATGTGCTTAACCTTGTATATACACCTTATGGGGTGTTACATTTGTCCTTACTGTGATAAAGACTGATGCCTACATTTTCCCTTGCTTCAATCTGTTGTCAGTGCCCCTTCAAATTTGTCACTTCGGCTAAAGAAGTATTGAGTTCCTATGTGCTGAGTTGAGATAATCCTTCTGTCTGTACACATTTATATTATACTGTCAAGAGTTTGAATTCATGCATATGTCATCCTGGATTTGCTTACCTGCATACAGCACAATAGGCAATGAGCACCATTCAGCATTCATTGTTTCTGTAGCAGGTATTAGTTTTACGGGGTCGGGTTGCTAGCCCGAGACCCGACCCTCCTCAGAGGGTGCACCACACACTCGCAGGCACACACTCACACCTAGGGCCAATTTAGAGTGTCCAATCCACCTACTGCATGCCTTTGGAATGTGGGGGGAAACCGGACCACCCAGAGGAAACCTACACGAATGCAGGGAGGACATGCAGACACCACACAGAAGGCATCCCAGTGGAGAATCGAACCGGAGAACCTCTTGCTGTGAGGTGACAGCGTTAACTGTTGTACCACTGCACCATCCATACATATGCCATACATTTATTTAATATTTTCATATATTAATAGTGTACGTGTAAGTCTGTGCTGCACATGGTGTCAAACAACAATATCCTTCTTATGTCTTCATCATATTTCCACTCTCCTATGCCATCTTCATCTATGTTGGAAACACTGTATTGTACACAGCAATCCAAAGTGTACATAGTTTCAAAGTATGTACACATTTCTTAATGCTAATGTCTGTTGTTGAGAACATCATGAGAATCATTGACAAACTGGAGGCTTTAGGAAAAGCCATATATTTGATCTTGTAAATTTATATAGGTCAGAAAATACATAATAACATGACACAACACAAATATGTGCAGAAATGAACCAAAAGCATATCTTTTCATTTGTCTGTATGTGTTATATTCTTTTGCACAAATGCCCCCCTCCTGCCACCCCTTTTCTGTCATCAAATAAACCTCCTTGATTAACTACCATTTCCATAAGCCATGTTTCCACCAGCAATAACATGCTTGGCCCATAGTGTGCTTCATAATTAACCTGCATCGTACCTATAAGAAGTAAAGTACTGCAACTTTCATGAGAAATGTGTAAATCATGACACCTGAAGCATGACCATAACACATACCTGTTCTGTATTCCATCATATTTAGACAATGGGGCATGTATATACTGCTTATTTGTGTAAAGATCAGTATGGAACACCACAGTTTAGTGCTAATTCCCATTCTAAGTTCAACACCTGAAGATAAGATAAAACATGTTCTAATGCTTTGCCATTAGCCATGCAAAGGAACTTGGCAGTGGTGCTTCTGGAACAGAGTTAAAAAAATTACAGAAAAGAATTATGTGGGTAGGTTGTACAACTTCTGTATATGTTAATGGATTTTTGAAAACAGCATATCTAGATTTCACATTGATGTTGACTCAATTTATTCAATCTGTTAATATATGTCTGCATTCCAATTATTACACTTACAAGCTATTTACAATGGTGTGTATCCTTTTTACACATAATCTATCACGTTATTCAGAAGTGCACTGTCATATTTAGGAAGTGTCTGTGTTGTCAATGCACATTGTACAAACATGAGCCAATCCAACTTACATTGACACAATAAATGGTAACTATTTGCATACAATCATCCTGATATGAACTGTCATGAATGCTTGCTTGAGAATCCCCAGTTTTACAATTCTGATCACCACTGACACCCCATAGTGTGAAACAGATACATACATTTATGCAATGTACATGAATGACAGTATATAGATGTTATCACAGAAGTGCATAATCACATGGGACAAGCAAAGTGCTGTTATGTCAGCCTAACCAGAGAAATACATTTGTCCTAAAAGCTGTGACGCACAGTAGCTGATCATCAAAACAGTTAAGTTTTGATAATTACAAGTATGCATTTTCACATCTTTAAAGTCAGACTTCTCCTGGCACTTGCAATTCATATTGTATATTCAAGACTGCACAACTAGTTAGGTAGGTGTTTCAGATCTGACAGTGGTGAGCTTGGTTGTGTATAGTTCTAATGTCAGGTAAGTAAAGCTTCAACAACAAAAGTGCTGTGCATACTTCCACCGAGGAGAAAAATGTAACTGTGGACACCACTCCCTCTGTCCTTCCTTCCATTTTTAATACAGACATATTCTTTGAAGCACTCTGATCAGGCCCGCTGTCATGACTGTGTGTACTGTCATGTACAACAGGCTCTGTGACAGCATCTTTTATGTAAACTTTCACTTGGGAAGCATATTTTCAGTGGTAGAGTTCTACGCTACAAATTTCTAGTATCTTGAGGCAAAATCCAGTTTTGGGAGCACAATGTTTACATCATGCTTTCAAAACTCAACTACGTCACAACCATGGTACAACTTATCCTGTTGAGCTGGCTGTTGATATTGTGTTGTCTATATTATGTAATCTAAATACATAGGTGGTTGGAATCCAGCAATGATCCTCTTCCATGTTTTGTAGAAAAGGCTTATAATGCATATAGGATGTGTAACTTAGTAGTGCTACTGCCCTCTTCAGCCATTTTCTTTATTTTTTAGCAGGGACATCACTGTATTAAACAACGGTGATGTCATCCATTCAAATGAGCAGTGTCAACATTATGCACCAATGTCTCATGTGGCAAGTGCAGTTCAGACAACATTCTGTACCTTGTAATCTTATGTCATCACTCCTTAGACTCAGTTGTGTCAGTATGACTATGAATGTGCATGTAGTAGGTAGCAATGTTGTCACCCAGCTACCTGCTGCATATATTTATAGCTAGGGATTCCTCTTACAAGAACTACTGCGCATTCAATTCTTTATTTGATAGTGATGAGTCCATTTTATGAAATATAGCTTTTTAACAGAAGTATTAAGGCTTCTACTGTGATATGAAAAAATGAGACAGTGCTCTGTATGTTGTTGGCATAGTAAGGCATGTGTTTGAATCCATGGTTACCTACACATTGTGCATGATTGGGATTTCACCATCTCACTGATGATTGCATTATGCATCATGTGTTTGGGTACACCTAGCATCAGGCAATGTTGTGTAACACTCTTTTAAACAAATTACAGGCACACATATCTCTTGCAGCAATAACATGATGTCATGCTTTCAAATACCCAAATATGTCAAAATTGTAGCATAAATTGTGCTGTGGGACATTCATTCTTCACAATGTCATGTTGCTTCTGTCATCTCATAGTCAGATGTTCAAAACCAACATTGACTGACTATAAGCTTTGCATGCCCTTATGCTATTATACATGAATGACATCCACCACAGTTATAATATGTACAATTACAGTGGGAGAAACTTCCCCTCATCCTTTTTATCTTATACAAATTGTCTGCAATACAATTATGTTGATGTAATGACAGCTGTGTTTTGACTTCCACTGTGGTGCATGCAATTCATACAGTATCATTATTTGGTGGACTTATATAGCTTGCTATTAAATTCTAGTAAAAGGCAATATTATTTGAATGTACTGACATGGCACAAACAACACTGTATGAAGTTATCACTGTCCATTTTACATTGGACAAACAAACATAATCATATTTTGTCATTTCCTGGCAGTATGAGTGCACCTGTAGCAGTAGCACATATATTTAGTAATGACATGTATAGCATATGTACATAGATTGTGGTTCAATTCTGGGACAGTATGAGTATTCAAACAATAGAAACAGCTTATATTGATACTGGACTGCACAGATTTCTGGCAACATTAACATAGTTAATAAAAATCAAAATGTGCAAATCCAAAAGAACCAAAAGAAAAATTAATAAAAACAGCCTTGGGCCACAATATACAGGCTGCCAACAGTTTGCTTGCAATAAAAAATACAGGAATAAGCACTTTCATCTCAGAAGAGAAACTTCTTCAGATAAAACTCCAGATTTTTACCTCCCTTAAATATAAGCATCAATCAAGCAATTACAAACATTCCTTTCTGTTAACCCTTAACAACCCATAAACCAATTGCCAAACTATAATAGGCACTTTAAAAATGTATTAAACACTTTTTTTTTAATATTTATAAAATGCCCCCCCCCCCCCTTTTTATTCCCATAAATAAACATTCACTCAATGTATAATTACTATAAAATTACAAACTATTAAAACCCTCTTATACAAAGAATCAGGACAGTGAACCAGTTAAAACAGTGTTGCCACCATCAACCTAGCACTAAAATAAATTATACAATAGCTGCTTTCTCCTTAAGGACTGGTTTAAGGGACACTTTTTCATTCAGCCCTGGGTGCACACTGGCATTCAATCTTAATTGCTACATTAATTCCTTCTTTAGTAAAACTGTTTTCCAGTCTCCACCCCTTGGGTTTGGTGTTACTATATCTAAAATCCCAAATCAAAACTTTGTAAAGTTGCCACATACACTTGAATGTTTGAAAAGGGCACTAATCTCCTTTTTCGTGTCTATGTCATGTAAATGTTCATATATGCTAGTCTTCAAGGTCCTTTCCATCTTACCAATGTAAAAGGCCAGGCACCCCTCACATTTAGCTAGGTATATCACACTGATGGAACAACAATTTCCTTTTCTGAACTCAACCCTAGTACCAAGCCCATTATCCAAAAATAAATGTTCCTTCATTGAAATGAAGGCACATTGCTTACACATACCACACAGGGCAGTCCCCTTTTTGGGTGTGTAGAAGCATTAACTATTCCCCCTTCAAAAATCTGTTTACATTTTTTCTTGTTTTAAAAGTAAACATTGGTCCATGTCCAATCACATCCCACACATCTTTGTTAACTGTAAAAATATTCCAGTTATTCTCTACTAGGCTCCGAATCTGACAGGCATAGTGATTGTGTTCAATAACAAGGACCTTCTCATACCTTATTTCCTTTTCATCAGTTCTGGTTGTGTTCAGTCTAATACCTAGTAGTGGTTTAAATTTGGTGCTCCAACCCTTGTGTACTTCCTGAATGATTCCACTGACCATATAATCAGGATAACCTCTCATAAGAAACATTTCCTTCATCCTTACAAGTTCATCCCACACTTCGCTGTAATTAGATGTCATTCTGGCTATGTGGATCACTTGCCCTCTAACCAAGTTTCTCTTTTGAAATTGTGGGTGATTGCTACAATAATGTAGGTGATTGCTACATTTTCCAACCCTAGCATAACCAATTTTTAAGACCCCATTTTCACAAGTTTTTACACCTATATGTCAGATTTTTGGGCAAAATATTTATTTTGTAGGATGGGAGTGAGAATGGCATCAGTGAATTTATGGAATATTTGAATAATTGCCAGAATGACAACTAATTACAGCAAAGTGTGGGATGAACTTGTAAGGATGAAGGAAATGTTGTGTTGTTTACTTGCTGGTATGCATTGTTCACTGTACTTTTTTGTGAACATGCCCAGTATAATCATGTAAAAGATGCTCAACATTTACGGACAGAGACCTTGAACTAATGACATGTCATCAGATCTGTGTTGTCATTTGACATTTTTGCACTTTAAGTGTTGTTACATTAGTGTTCAGGATTTACATGAATATACAACACATGCATGTTGATTACATGTCTAAAGGTAAGCATACCCCCTTACTACTGTTGAAAATGAAAATAAATGGCAAAATCATGTCCCTTTCTGATGTGTAGAACACAAGGAGAGTTCACTTCTTCTTGTTTATATATGATGACATGGAGAATACAGCATTACTGTCAGTTAGCACAAATAAATTCCCTGCATGTACTAGCACAAATAAATTCCCTGTATATACATTTTGTATGCAATAATTGCAGTCCACGCACACATGTCCCCTAATGTATCTGCTGTCTTTGACAAATGTTCTGCTGGATTCATGATGGCTTGCACGGAGTGTATGAGTAGAGTAAGACTCCATGCAGCCATCATGTCCGATGAGTGATCCAGGAACAGCTTGTAGGGGCGTGTAAGAGAGCTCCTAAAACGTCTCCTACACAGACAGGGCTGGGATATGCAAATTACCACACATGCAGCCAAAAGGCATGCAAATGAGGTAAATTTACGATCCAGGATGCACAACCTTGTCTGAGTAGGAGCCGTGTTAGCTGCAGAAATGTACTCAGTTGACAACTGAGTACCGTTCTGCAAATAGCACAATGGAGCCTTGTCAGCTCCAAATAAAGGTTATATATGGTTGAGGAAGCATGCCAGTGGCCAAATATACGGCCATTGGAAATGTTCCCAGATGCAAAATTTAAATAAAAATACTTTTTTTTTTTCGGCGATTTCCGATATTTAAGTGTAGCGCAGCACCTCGCAAATGGGGTGCGCTAAAAAGAATTATAAAATAAGAAAATAAAAGCCACAAATGTGGAATCTATGAAAACTGTTAAATTACAATGTAAGGGAATAGCAGGCTGAAGACAACATGGCCACCGAGTAGGGGTTGCTAAGGAGAGAAGCCTAGTCTAAGACATGTAACCAAGCATTAGTAGGCAATCCTATGTAAATGAGTGTTAGGGTAGTGAATCACACTTTTACATAGCAAATGAGCACAGTCAGTGGAGTGTAGGAGTAGGATATGGGGAGTAACAGAGTAGGAGATAGGTGACATCACAAGGGGGGTATGTATGAAAGTAGTGAAGCTCATAGGAGCAGAGTGGCATGTGTCAGCTGTCAGTTAGACATCATGGAAAGAGGTGTGTCAACACATAGGCCAGGGAAAGCCAAGAAATGGAAGGTGTATACTGTGGATAACACCAAAGTTTCTTGCTGAGTGGGTATGCATGCGTGTGCGTGCCTGTAAACCCGAGTAAGACAGAGTGCGCGCGTGGAAGCATGACTGTGCACGTTTAAGCCGGAGTAAGCATGTATACGTCTGTTTAAAGATCTGTAAGCGCATTTGCACTGGTGTGCGTGCATTTTAACCCAAATAAGCATGTTTTAGTCCTTGTAAGCATATGTGCGTGCGTGTGAGCTGCTGTGAGTGTGTTTGCGCTTGTATGCGCGTTGCTCCCCCCTAAGGAAACAGAAAGGAAAAAGGAAGCACAACAAATAGTAGGAAGCTACCAGGGAATACTAGTAGAGCTAGCAGGTGAAAACAATCAGAATCAGGCAATTACACAGGCAGAACACTAGCCCAGCCCAGCACTTAAAACTCTGCAAACAACAGTGCAGTTTGTTTCTCTCAAGAGACACTGCAACACTGGAGTAAGCTACTAGAAGTGAAAACTGAAAAAGCTTCACTCAGACAAAAAATACTAGGGGCTGCCATTGCTGTAATAAGGCGACATATGCAACATGCTGAAGGTGGTGACAATGCAAATGCAGCCATGCAACCCACAGTGAGGAGACGGAGAAGAGTGTACAAGCCCAGGGTCACCTACCAGGGGTTACATGAGCTGGAGATAGTGGAGCGCTATAGAGTGGACAGAGACCTCCTGCAGCAAATTGTTGAGCAGTGCTGGCCACGCCTCACACACAGAACCAACAGAGGGGAACCCATCCCAGTGGAAACCAAGGTATGTGTTGGCCTAAGAATACTAGCAACAGGTACCTTCCAGAGACAAACTGGTGATATGATGGGGATATCACAGGCATCAGCCTCCAGGGTACTGCACCAGTTCCTGGATGCCATGTCAGCACATGTCGGTGATCATGTATATTTCCCCAATTCCCATGAGGTATTGGCCAGCAATATGCGTCTCTTCCAGCAAATAGCAGAATACCCTGAGGTAGTGGGTGCAATAGACTGCATGCACGTATGCATCAAAGCACCAGCTGGTGAGCGGGGTAGGGCCTACATTAACCGCAAGGGCTTCCCCTCCATCAACTGCCAGGTCATGTGTGATTCCCAGGGCATAATAATGAATGTGTGTGCTGGCTGCTCTGGAAGCTACCATGATTCCCATATCTGGCATCTGACGCAGCTGTACCAGACATTTGCCAAAGGGGACATCCCACATGGTCACTTAGTGGGGGATGCTGGCTATGCACTGGAGCCGTGGCTGATGACACCCATCAGAAAAGCACACACACCTGAACAGGAATACCATAGTGAGGCACATGCACAAACATGAAATGTAATTGAGCGTGTGTTTGGGTTGCTCAAGTCACGGTTCCGGTGCCTGGACACATCTGGTGGAGCCTTGCAATACTGACCAACTACATATACCCAAATTGTCATGGTATGTGCTATGCTACATAATATGATTCTGCAAAAACAGCTACAGCAGGACCAGCATAGGCCTGGGCCAAACAGCCCCCCACCATTGCCAAGGCCATCACAGGCAGAGCGTGACTCGGAGGAGGAACAACCTGAGCCTGCCCCAGTAGGCAGAAGGAGGCATGCCCAGTATGCCTTGGCCTTAGCAAAGAGGCAACGCATAGCACATACACTGGCTAAATAGGAACCCTGGAAATGATACCTCTCTCTGACTCCCACATATAGTGAAAGGGATGCCTAAGTTGACACAACCTACTTTCAAACATGTGCAGGGAGTGTAGTATGTGCATCTGACATAGGCAACCCTGCAGCACCACCTGAGGCATGATTGCCATGTGATAAGCAATGTAAGGTAGTGCTGAACAGCATTTACCCCCATGTAGTATATGCAAACTTAATGACCTTGAGTATCATCCTACCCTCACCAAACATGATGCCACAATATGAAGACAAGATGATCAATTACAAAAATTGGCTTAAGTATTGGTGTCAGTGAAAGTGGATCCAATGCCTGTCAGCCTGGGTTGACATGCTCAACAAGACATGATGCTTCACTAGGGAGGGTTTCACCTGTCACCTGTGGCCTTTTGGATATTGCCAAAGGCTCTTGTCACCCCCATAGTGCCTTTTTTAGGTAAGGCTCAAAAGACAAGGCCACCTCCATAGGTATCGCAAGGAATAAGAAACTAGAAGTAATGCTACTCAATGCCAGAAGTCTAAACTGCAAGATGCATGCACTCCAAACTCTCCTCAGCATGGAGAATGTTGATACATGTGCAGTAACAGAAACCTGGTTTAAGGCTCCCAAGAGCACCCTAGCACTAACAGGTTACACCTCATACCATGCTTTATAGCCACAAAACATGGAACAAACTACAAAAGGAGGGTGAGTATTAATATTTGTCAAAGATACCCACACCCCCAGGTTGGTGGTACAGCATGAAGCATCAGAGACTATCCATGTGCAACTAACAGTGGGTAAAACCGCCTTCCAGTTCACAGCCTGCTACAGACCACCCTCCTAAACCCAGGAACCACACTTGGCTGACTGGAGAACACATGAAAATATGAAGGTCTCCCCAAACACCATTATACTGGGCAACTTCAACTACCCAAACATAGACTGGGAGCATTACCCTAGCTGCAATACCCTAGCCCAAAGGTTTCTAGAATTTATAAACTCAAATGCTATGGAACAAATTGCTACCACTCCCAAAAGAAGGGAAAACATACTGGACCTGATCATTACCAACATGGGGACTCTATGCACAAGACCAGAAGTGTATCCCTCACTGGTAAGATCAGACCATAGAGTAATCTCACTGGATATTCACATCCCGACCTCAGCACATGGCCAGAAAACCACAGTGAAAAATTTTCACTAAAGCAAATGTCACAATCCTCAAAACCGAGGTGGAATCCTTCACAGCCCCTGTACCTGTGGAAAATATGGCCCAGACCTCAGAACCCTTTATAAACGCATTCTATGAACACCTTCAGGAATGCATGGATCATGCAATCCCAAATAAAACCAAGATCCAATCCTCCAAAGGCAGGCATCCTGTCTGGTGGACCCCAGCCATAAAAAAACATGCAATACAAGGAGGAAGCTACTATATGATAGAGCAAAATCCCAAAAATGGAAGGCATCTCTGATCAGTATTATTGAAAAACTACAGCCACACATAAAATCGTCTAAGGCCATCATTGAGATAAAAATTGTACAGGGCACTAAGGATAATCACAAGGCTTTCTTTAGTTATGGTAGGAACCTGGGTGGGAATTCCCAGATATGCTCAGAATTAGTCCAAAATGACAAACAATACACCAAACCCACAGACATTGCCAACATCCGAGCTGACAGGTTCAGTGAAACCCCCCCCCCCCCCTCCCCACCAAAAGGGAAAATATCTATCCCAGCAGAGTGCTGGCCCCCTGACATCTCAGATGCTCAGGTAACAGCCAGCCTCTCCAAAGCAAAACACACAGCATCAATGGGACCAGACAGTGTCCTGGGCTGTGTCCAACATAAACTCCAAGAAGAATTGAACACAAACATAAAACCACTGTTCAATCTCAGCCTTACCACAGGATATGTACCCAAAGAGCAGTGTACAGCAACAGTGGTCCCTCTCCACAAAGGTGGTGCCTCAATGGATACTGCAAACTATTGCCCCAGAAGCCTGACTACCTTGGTCTGCAAAGCTATGGAAAGGATCATCATGGACCTCAGAAATAAAAATATTAAGGACCTACAGACACTGGATCCTACCCAGTTTGGCTTTGTTAAGGGCAGCTCCTGCCTCTTAAACCTGGTTGAGTCATTTGAAACAGTCGCCAAAGCCATTGACGAGGGGAAGGTGGTCCACACAGCCTACCTGGACCTTGCAAAAGCCTTTCATACAATACACCACTTGGTCATTATAGATAAGCTCACCAGCTTCAGTATAAACCCCTATGTCACTAGATGGGTTGTAAACTGGCTCAAGGACAGAACCCACATGGTCAGAAATGCTGGAGCCATGTCAGACCCCAAACCAGCTACAAGTGGCATCCCACAAGGCTCAGTCCTGGGACCTCCCTTGTTTGGTATATATTTCTCGGAGGTACAGGCCAACACAGAAGGACTGTGGCTGAACAAGTTTTCAGATGACTGCAAACTGGGCGCCATAATCGACCCTCCAGCTGACACAAGCATCCTACAAAAGGGCCTCATAGAAACAGACAACTGGTGCCAGAGCCATGTCCTCAAGCTAAACACAAAAATTTGTATAGTCATCCCCTTTGGCAAAAACTAAGTGCCCACAAATTACCACATAGGTGGTAACAAATTAAGTATGGAAGAAGTGATAAGGGACCTGGGGACCCAAGTTGATAGCAATCTCTCATTTCACAACCACGTGGCCAAAGTGTTTAGAAAAACATTTCCTATAGCCCACCTAATCATGAAGGTATTCACATCTAGATCAGGGGAGGTCATCGTGCCTCTTTACTCATCCCTCATCAGGCCCATAATTGAGTACAATGCCCCTTGTGGGATGTACCTTATCAGACACCTGCAGCAGCTGGAAAGACCACAAAAGTACCTCACCATGAGGATTAAAGGGCTCAAACACATGCCATTTGCTGCTTGGTTAAACAAACTGCAGCTCCACTCAGTGGCATACCGCCTGCCCAGAGGTGATCTCTGCCTGATGTATAAAGCCATGTCCAACCTGGAATCAATGGACATGCTGCACCTTGGAAAATCAGAATCCCATCAAGCTACGTGCTCAAGTGACCTGAACCTCAGGACTGAAATAAATAGGACATGCTGAAGTGACAGATTCATAACCCAGAGGCTCCCTCCACTCTTGAGTAAACTCCCACTCCAGGTTAGCCAAAGTCCCTCATTGACTCTTTTCAAGAGGAATCTTGATGAGTGGATGGGAGATTGTAGGTTTACCCTGAGTATCACTTCTATGTCACTGTTAGACAGAGGCACAGTATACTAACCTTGAAAAATGTCATGGCAAACTCCACTTAAAATGTGTGTTGAAAGCCAAACACACTCGGGCTAGGATTATAAATGCCCTAGGGCAGATAGCCTAGTATGAACCTATGAACAGAATCACACACACCAACTAGTACAACTGTGGTCAATGTGGAGTAATGTTTGGCAATGTCCACCCAAATTGGTGAATAAACAGCAATGTTGGACAAGCCTGGTTTAAGTAGGCCATAGCTGAACAAAATGCAGCATGCTCATAGTTGCCCAACTGGCCCTTAACCAGTCTGCTCTGCATGAACATTTAAAGCAGTGATGGGACTCAAACCCATGATACTGTGCACCATAGTGAAAGTACTGAACTAGTACACCATGACAATATTGCAGTGTTCAGTCAGTATGAAAGAATGTTGACATGTCTTTGCAAACTATCCCATGGAAACCCTGCAGGCACAGCACAATCCCTGTTGAGTTATGACACAAAGGAGTCTGGCAGTAAGAACACAACATGACTTCCAACACACACAGTATAAATGTCAATATTGGTCATGTTCACGCACAGCCACAAATGTAGTGGACTTCAGATCACAACATATGGAAAGGTCACACTGGGCATACTCACACACTTGGATAAATGAGACATATGTCAGACAACAAACCATGGAAAGCCTGAACTGGGCATGCTCACACACTTAGGCCATGTCTGAGTATAGCAGTCGGCCACACATATCTGGCTGTTGTATGTGTTAAGCCAGGAACCTCCCACGATACAGCAATATGCCCTGTGCACACAGTTAAATGACAACAGACACATATATTAATATACGGGAACCCTGTCATGATCAAACATGTTACGCAGATACACAAGTTGTTCATAGAAACTGGGAAAGCTATGGCAATAAAGACCTGCAAACAGTATCAGCAACAAATATTGTGCATCCCCAATATAAACATAGGTGCAGAGGTCGATACTAAGCTGTCTGCCCTAGGGAATTCATAAGCCTAGGCAGAGTGTATTTGGCGTCCGCCTTCCCAGTAGAGTAGCCTACTGTGCCACTGTAAAGTAGGTCACAGAACGCACCCTTTAAGGCTAGTTTGCTGTGCCTCTGTTAAGCAGGGACACAGTGGAGATCCCAGGGGTGAATTTGCAATTTCCCATCCATGCAGCTGGATTTTGCTGGAAGAGGGTTGGCGAGGGGCTATGTCTAACTTTAATTGGGATTCAATTCCACAGTGAGGGGAGCCTCTGGGTAAGGAATCTGTCCCTGCAGAATATCCTATTTAGTTTTGTGCTGTGGTTTAAGTCCCTGGAGTGTGTAGCTCTAAGGGTCTTGGATGTTATTAGGTGGAGCATGTCCATTACTTCTGGGTTTGACATGGCTGTGTACGTCAGGCATAGATTACCTCTGAGTAGGCGTTAAGCAACTGAGTAGAGCTGGAGATCCTTTAGTTGAGCTGCATAGGACATCTGTGTGTAGCCCATGATCCTCTTGGGGAGGTACTGTTGTGGACACTGTAGTTGCTGCAGGTGTTGGGTAAGTTACACCCCAAAAGGGCCATTGTAGTCAAACATGGGCCTGATGAGTGACTAATAGAGGGCCACAATGACCTCCCATGATCTACATGCAAACCCCCATGTGATAAGGAGGGCTATATAAAGGTCTTTGCAATGACTCTGTCAATGTGATTAGCAAAGGAGAGGTTACGATCTATGTTGGTCCCCAAATCTGTAAATACATCTTCTGTACTAAATGGATTACCACTTATGTGGTGATTTGTGTGCACCTTGTTTTCCCCAAAGGGGATAACTATGCATATCTTAGCATTTAGCACAAGGCCATGGCTCTGGCAACAAGCATCCATCTCTGTGAGACCCTTATGGAGGAAGCATGTGTCAGCTGCAGTGTTGCTTATGGCCCCCGGTTAGCAGTCATCTGTGACATTTGTTAGACATAATCCCCCCGTGTTAGTCTGAACCTCAGAGAAGTACATACTGAACAAGACAGGTCCCAGAACTGAGCCCAGTGGGACACCAGTTGTAACTGGTCTGGAATTGGACATGGCACCTGCAATTCTGACCATGTGGGTTCCATGCCTGAGGCAGATAGCAACACATCTAGTGATATAGGGGTTGATATTTAAGCTGGTAAGCATATGTATGATGCCTGAGTGGGATATTGTGTTGCAGGCTTCTGCAAGGTACAGGTAGACTGTGTGAACTACCTTGCCCTCATCCATGGCTTCAGTAACCATTTCAAAGATATGAACTATGTGTAAGAGGCAAGATCTGCCCTTAACAAAGCCGAATTGTGTATGATCCACTGTCTGGAGTCTCACAATGTTTTTGATTATGACTTCCATGATAATACGCTCCATAGCTTTTTCTACCACACTAGTCAGGCTTATGGGGTGATAGTTCCTGTTGTCTGCTGTGGCACCACCTTTGTGGAGTGGGAGCACTGTATCTGTATGCCATTCTCAGGGTACATATCCTGTAGTAAGGCTAAGTTGGAACAGTGACTTAATGTGAGTGTTCAGTTCTACTCAGAGCTCATGTAGGACACAGCCTGGGACACCGTCCGGTCCCATACATATTTATTTGCTGTGGAGAGGGCACCTTTCACCTGTGCATCTGTGATGTCAGGGAGGTTACATTCATTTGGGATGGGCATCTGTACCCTTGGGGGGTAAGGCGGGTGTTTGTGCAGACTCTGTCTGCCAGGGTGTAGGCTATGTCTGTAGGTTTGGCATATGTTGTGCTGTTATGCAACAATTCAGAGCATATCTGGGTTGTTTCCACACATATTCCTGACATAACTAAAGAAGGCCTTGTGATTATCTGTAGTGTCTGGTCAATTACACTGTCAAAATGTGCAAGTGATGATTATATGAGGGATTGAAGTGTCTTGCCAATACTGTTCAGAGATGTCCTCTCTCTGTGGGATATTGCTATGTTATGTAGTAGCTTCCTCCTTCTGTTGTACAGCTTATATATGGCCGGGGTCAACCAGACAGGTCTCCTGTTTTGGAGGAGTCATGGTTTTATTTGGGATAGCATGATCAATGCATACCTGCAGGTGCTCATACAATGCGTTTGTAAAGGATTCTGCAGATTGGGCTGTATTATCCTCCAGCACGGGGCCTTTGAAGTATTCCACCCCAGTCTTCACAAGTGCAAAGTCTGCTTTTGAGAAATTCTTTAGTGATTTCCTTGGCTGGGGGTGGGGATGGGATATGGATGTCCAGGGAAAGTTGTTTATGGTCTGATCTTAACAATGAGGGTTCTACCTCTGGTGTGGAACATAGAGTCCCCATGTTGGTGATGATCAGGTCCAATATGTATTCCCCCTTGTGGGTGTATAGACTGGTTGTGCCATAGCACATGGATCCACAAATTGTAGTGGCTGTAGGATGATGTTGTTGAGGGCCTGAGTAGTATCCCCAGTCAATATTTGTGTACCTGACATTAACCACTATAATGGTATGTGTGAAGACCTTCATATCCTACACTGTTCCCAGGAAAGCCAAGTGCAGTTCCTGGGTATGGGGGGGTTGGTCTGAACTACACACCAAACCAAAAGACAGTTTAGCACAATGGTAGTTGTATATGTATGGCCTGTCATGCTTAGTGCAGTGGTACCAACCCAGAGGTGTGTGTATCTGTGATGTATATGGATACACCCCCTACTTGTGTTGTGTGTTACAAGTCCTGTGGTCACGAAGCATAGTATAGAACTTAACCTGGCAGTGCCAGTGTGCATATGTGACCCTGAACTAGGCGTCTGTTAATGCACAGATATTGTTATTCCCCCATACTGAGGGATAGTAAAAGATGTACATTCCTCTTTGGAAAGACTGATGATGTCAGCACCCTATAAATACAGCAGGAGAAGAGAATTTATCCAGTAGAACGAATAGTGCGCTTTGCTAACGTGTCTCTCTCAAGTATCATAACATAGCTAAGTAGGGGTTTGAATCCTGCAAACGCTGTGTGTGGGGTGGTGGGGGGGGTGTATGTATGCAATTCTCTGTGAAAGGAATGGCCTTTTTGAAGACTGGGATAACACCCTAAAGGATGTACATTCTTCTTTGAAAAGACTGATGATGTCAGCACCCTATAAATATAGCAGGAAAAAGGAAACCATCCAGTAATGCGAATAGCATGCTGCACTAATGCATCTCTCTCAAATACCATACCATAGTTGGGTAGGGGTTTAAATCCTGCAAACGCTGTGTGTGTGGTGACAGGAGGGGTGTATATGTATGCAATTCTCTGTGAAAGAAATGCCCTTTTTGAAGACTGGGATAACACACTAAAAGATGTACATTTCCCTTTGGAAAGACTGATGATGTCAGCACCCTATAAATACAGCAGGAGAAGTGAAATCATCCAGTAATGCGAATAGCGCACTGCGCTAATACATCTCTTTCACGTATCATAACATAGTTACGTAGGGGTTTGAATCCTACAAATGACATGTGTGTGTTTGTCACACAGTTTGTTAATGTGTTTTGCTTTTATTATTTTATGACATATTATTATAACAGTAATTTCAATGCACACATCAGGTATGTGTGTGCCATATACAGATATGTACCTGTGACCTTTAATAGTTCCTATGTGTGAAGCCTGCCTCATATGATTACAGTTGTTACCTTTGCCAGCATGTGCTGCAGCTTACAAGACCTTAGGCCATACATGCATGTTGGTGACAATGCAGGCTACTGTAGTGATCTGTGTCCTTGGCCAACTATGTGACACACACCCATGAAAGTTTTGATAGATTAATGTGGGTGAGGGTTCATGTCTGGAGTATATGTCAGACATGTTAAAACACAGCAAAGTCTGTGAGTGATGGACATCCAGTGTAGGTGTATGGCAACTGTTGCTGATATGCATACAGACACCTTCTTGCTTAGGTGATACACCGAGGGACTGCAGAATACCTTTGGAAATGTGAATATCACAGAATAGACAAGATAACACTTGTCCACATGTACACACCATTACCTGTTCTACATGATGGGTGCTACCAACTACATGGTACTGTTGGAATACTATGTTAACTACATGCCGATGACAATGCTACAGTTGTGTTACAGCAATACAGCATGGCTTGGACAACAGGCATCTGTCTGTATGATACCCTTGTGGTGGTTAGGTGTGTCATGTGTAGAATGCATTGCAGGCCACTGTATGCATTTGCAGTCATGGATGGACATATCCATAGTGTGTTGACATGTACATGAGACTGCTATATGCTAAAGAGTATTGTTCCCAGGGATGTGTGGGGCTCAGTAAGAATGGCTACTGGTATAGTGTAGCACGGCAGGGATATCACTGACACCAGGTTCCTACATCTGTGTATCAGTTGAGGAGACACCATGTAATGACCACGGAATGTCAGGCTATGTAGGCTGTGTATAGTACCAGAATGCAGACCATTGACATTTGTAAACCGTATCACCCACAGCATACTGTCAAACCATGTCATGTTTCATGCTAACCATGTTCACAAATGTACACCTGCAACTCTGTGCTGCAAACATCACACATGTACTGTCCACACCCCAACACATGCAGGCACAGGTACACACAACAGCCATGTGGCGCATGTGCAGACAGCACACTTTGGGAATTAACACTGGTGTATACAAAACTACAATGACAATCATAGTTAATGCATCATGCATGCTCGAATACACCCACAACGATATCATTACACTATACTGATGACAACATGATATTATTACTACAGTGCTATGTAGTCACCCTGTGCATCGGCACCATGCTATCCTTTTCCTGCATCAATGTTACAGATGGCAGGAGGTGGCACAGTTTCATCATATGCACAGGGTGTGTACTTGGTTTGCCAGAGTCTGCCATTGACACATCCAATCGACATGTATGTGTGTGTGTGTTAGTGAGTACAACATGGGGCAATGTTGATGTGTTGTGTGTGTGTATGTGTTAGCCCTAGGTGTGAGCATTATGTGTGTGTGTATGCTTGCACACAGTTCCACCATGTGGCTGCCATATACGGGTGTTTGTGGACAGCCACAGACTGTATCTGCCAGGTCATACAGATCACTGTCTCTGGCCACGGACACAGTACCTGTGCCTGGCAGGGGTGCTACGGACAGTATCAGGTATTAAGCCAGACTGGGTACTGTCATCAGAAGCAGTGGGTTGTTGACTGGACACATGTCCCTGCTGGGACTGTCCAGAGCCACATGCACTTGGTCTTCTAGGATGGTGTAAAGACAGCACAGACCCAACATTGCTGGGGCTGGTACTGGCACTATAGGAGTGGCTGCGGGTTTGTTGTCGTCCGCGACAACTGTCAGCTGATGATGTTGCTGGCATACGTCCATGTCAATGCCTCAACTGTCCTGCACTGTCCTGGCTCCTGGACATGTAGTTATGGAAGAGATCTAATGCCCCCCCCCAACGTCTATCAATGACCTCGCTGATATTACGGATGGCAGCCACAACATCACGCATAGTATCATTCATAGCATTGTGATGTGCTCTAAGCTCTCTCAGACCCTGTCTGGTGTACCGTTCAATACGTGCCTGTGCCTGCATTACAGCCCGGAACATAGCTGAGGTTGAAAGACCTCTGTGGGCACATCTGACAGGGGCAGTACGACCATGGATGCTCCCACGAGAACCCCTGGACATCTGCCTGTGTGTTACCATGTCAGGAATCTGGCCATGGCTGCTGTGAGGGGATGCATGTGCCAATGTTACCACACTACCCTGGTCAATGCCCACTGTATGCTGTCCCTCAGCTAAGGACATTGGTGACAATGGATGTATCGGCAGGATGACTGTGTGCATTGATGGGGTTGACTGCTGTGTAGTGTCAATTGGCTGACCAACGACAGACCCTGTCACACCTCCCTATGCCATTACACATGTATCATCATTATCACTATCCCCAGCAGTGGCTTCAGGTTTCCTGCTGCACTCCACCAGAGCAACATCAGAACCTGTGAGAGGAAAATAGGAAACACAGTTTACAAATGTGTACACAATGTTAGCACACATGCACACAGGCACACAGGCACACTCCTCAGTACAGCAACAGCAGATACAAACACAGACACACCTGCAATCCAACACATACACAATGCTGTTTGAGGGTGGGTGACAGGATCACAAGGAAAAACATCACTGCACACATGTCAGCATGCAGATTATGTGTTGCACAGGAACATGCAGTGCAAGTGTAGGCAGCCCTTGTTAATAACAGTATACGTGTACTTGATGGTTGTGTGTAGTTGTGCAGTGATTGTCTCCACCCTGGGACAGAATGTGTACAAGGACATAACAATGTTGTGCAAGTGTTACAAGCTGTGGGTGCATATATTTGCACACACACACACACACACACACACACACACACACACACACGCACACAACATATGACGGTGCTACGCAATAACTGCTATGTGTACTTTTGTGGTCAGTGGAACTGGATGTGGTGTAGTAACGTGAGCCATGATCAACATGCTTCTTGTAGTCAGTCAACAATAATAATGTGTGCCAGACAGGCAGCTAGCATGCTGTACCTGAAGTGCAGTAACATGACTACATCCACAATTACACAGCCACTTGTTACATGGGTGTGTAAGGTGGCCAATAGTGAGCATTGCCTAACATGAATGTATTATTTGTTCAAGACTGTTGCACAAAGACATGGTAGGCCTCTACCCCTCAGGTATATTATATGTGCTGTGTAGAGGATAAGTGGGATACTGAAGGGTGGCCATACATCAGGTGTCATAATTGAACATGTGTAGCAGGCTAAGGTGTAGTGTCTATGCCAAACATGTGTGTGCCGTGTGCATGTGTATCAGGTATGCCTATACAATGTCCAGTACTGTGTTGCCACACATGTGTGTCATGCTCTTTGTATTGCATGTGAGTGAGGCAGCTACTGAGAATAATGGGATATGCATAGTCTCACAGCAAACATGCACAGCATGCATTATGCGTAGGTGTTACATGTGCACACACTACACCTCCATATGACATGCACATGTCATTAGCAATAGTATTGTTATTACACACTCACCAGCATGGATTGGCTGCCTTGCTGTCACTCCAGAGGGACCTGCAAAGATATGACAGTGATTGCCAGTGGCCACAACTGTACCATTGATACTGTGAGTATGATAAAGTACAGTAGTACAACAGGTGGCTTTCACAGATGTACAGATTATGCTCAGAATATCAATCTTGCAGAAGAATAATCAGGTTAACAGCTACACACACAGTACATATCTCACACACGCATAAACTACCAGTACAGAGAACAGTCAACTACAGATATGGCATGTTACCTGCACACTCCATTTCAACATGCTGGGTGGCTCCGGCCTCAATGATGACACGTTTGTGGATGTTGTTGTTGGCCTGGAGCAACAACACTTAGGAGGTGCTCCTCCACACTGGTGAGGCGGGATGGATAGGTACCCCACCACCTGTGGCAAGCTGTTGTCTGTGGATATCAGACACATGCTGCCGGAAATGTCTAATTAAATCACTGCAGTGATGGCGTACCTGCTCATATGTCCGGTTATGCATGCCTATGTCATTTACCCGACGGACAAGATCTTGACACAGTGCAGCCCCCTCATGCTGGTTCTGGCTGGTCCTGGAAAACAGCACAGAGAAATTCTGCACCAGGCTCTGGTGGATCTCCTGATCCTCTGCTGCTGTATAAGGTGGTTATGCTGATGCACCATCACCCTGGAAGGAAAAGAAAAATATGTGAGCAAGTCACATGGCACACTTAATATTCTAATGTACTGATATCACTTAACTGCCATATATAGCATGTGCCTGTCTATCAGGGGATACACATGTTCGATACCACATATCAGTGCTCAGCCCACAACTGTCTGACAGTGCCTGCCACACTCCATACAACAAACTAGTATACACCAGCACTCGGCACACTGTTTGGGATACAATGCACAACCTCACACTGGGGGTATGTATCAAGCTAATGGATGAAGAATATTGTCATCCCATGCAATGAATGCAATGCACATTTACAGTTTAAATGGTAATCCACCCTAGTCTTTGATGCCATACCCCTACCTGACATATGTGCACAGTTGTTAATATAGCCAGCATATTGCTGTCACAGAGTATATATGCTGCCAGGTACACACACATACCCTGTAACACACATGTGATTGTAGCCATGGTACAGGCATCATTACACACACATTACACATACATACAACACACAAATGTATGACGACACAGATGAGCATTAACTGTGTACCTTATAGTACTGTGTGCCCCTACTTACAGATACCTATGCATGAGGTATGTAATCTGTGCAGACTACATGAAACACACCAGGCAGTGTTACCAGGGAATGTGAACATACACCATAGTGTAGTGTTTAGGCCTACAACTTCAGGTAGTACAACAGTTCATATGTGAGCTGGATTCAACAGCAGTACCACTTACTGAGCATACATGTATTGCTTCTGCCTACAATGGGACACCGCAGTCATACACAGGGAACTACAGCACAACATATGCCAATCTACTATGTTTGCATCCTGATAACTGACACATCTTTCTCTGGCCTCACACCTACGACACAAACTACCATGACAGACACAAACACACGCTAAGCTATCATACCTTTACAGACCTTGCACACAGTCAGTGTCACACTCATTCAACCTCACATATCTGGAATTGCACTGAGTACATGTGTGTGTGCATTGTGTCATAGGTAGGTACTATGCTATTGGCCCTGGGCCTAGGACAGCCTAGCCATATGCTACCCTGCCCTTTGGGACACATGTAATGTGATTTTACTTGTTCCTGTGAAACAATTACACAGAGGTGACTCACAGGGCATATTACCTATCTCCATAACATTCATCAGGGGTATGTATGACTTCTACTAATAAGGAGCCTTGTTTGTTAATGCTGGGTGGTTTAGTCCAGGGTATGGCATATTTGTGTATAGAAACCTGTACCTCCAGCATGTGCTGTTTAGTGCGGTGACAAGGACTAGGGCCCTAGGTCATGTAGGCTGAAAGGATTGTGAGGTGTTGCCATGGTGGTTGGCCGACTGGTATGGGTGTGACATAACAATGTATGTCCAGCAGTGGTAATCTCTGTGTAGAAAGTATGCAAGGCACTATAGCTGTGGTTTTGTGAGTCAGTCTGCATAGGGAATGTGTTTGAGGGCATTATCAGTCTTTGTTAGGTATGTCTGTGGCCTTTCCACTTGCTGTAGTTCTCATGGGAGATACATACTGCATAGAACATTGTGAGGTGTACAGGGGCACACTGACTTACATTTCCCTAGCTGACACACCTTTTGTGATGACACGTACCATGTACAGGGATTACAAGACTAGTGTGCCACTGTGGATATCAAAGGGGAGGCTATTTTACACCTGTGTCCCATGTTCCATTCTGACACCTCCAGTGGTAGGCAGGCAACCACCTATGTGGTAGCTAGTGGGTAACATGTTTTGGAATAGGGTATGGTACTGCAGTACCAACACTGCTGTTCAGTCCATGCCTTGGTCACCAGGCAACTGTTGCAGTACATCTGCCCCCATGTCCCCCTCTCTCACTCTCTCTTTATATATATATATATACACACACACATATAAATACATATATATCAATATATATATACATATCCTCCACACACACACACACACACACACACACCGCTCTATGTAATCATATATATATATATATATATATATATATATATATATATATATATATATATACATATCTATAGACATTCATATCTATCTGTATATATGTATGTATCTACATATATATCTATATGTGTAATGTATCTATTATATCGATATGTATATACATATTCTATCTATCTATCTATCTATATATCTCTATCTACACATACCTCTCTATCTATGTACATATGTGTATATATATATATATATATATATATATATATATATATATATATATATATATATATATATATATATATATATATATATATTTAGATTATGTATATATATATATATATATATATATATATATATATATATATATATATATATATATATATATATATATATATATATATATATATATATATATATATATATATATATAAATATATATATATATATATATATATATATATATATATATATATATATATATATATGGATCCCCTACACTTCACCGACACGCCACAACGCCGACACACAAATCACCGACACCAAAAGACCGACAACACACAATACCGACAATACACACAACCATACATGCACTAACCTTAACCCAAACCCTAACCCTAAGGTCCGACACAACCACACACTTACCCTACCCGCATCCTAACCCTAACTCACTTAACCCACCCCTAAACCTACAGTCCGTCACTATCGCACACACACCCTACCTGCACCCTAACTCTAACTCACTTAACCCACCCTTAAACATATAGTCCGTCACTATTGCACACTTACCCTACCCGCACCCTAACCCTAACTCACTTAAACCGCCCCTAAAACTACAGTCCCTCACTATCGCACACTTACCTGTCCGCTCCCTAACACTAAATCCCTCACTCTATCGCACACTTACCGAGTCCGTCGGGTTCTCACCTTGTCGGTCATCTGTGTTGTCGGTCTTTTGGTGTCGGTGATTTGTGTGTCGGCGTTGTGGCGTTTCGGTGAAGTGTAGGGGATCCATATATATATATATATATATATATATATATATATACACACATACACTTCTAAACATCCATTGATGTACATATACATGCACATGTAGGCACATAGACTGCCCACCTTTCATGGTGGGAATATCACTTTTGAAACAGTTCTGAGGCATACCATTCTGTAATGATATTGCACAGGTCTCACTGGCTCAGTCCCACAGAAGTTGACCACCACATGACATATACCTGCACTGCATGCTGTTTTCAATGCCACACACTACAACCTACATTAATATGTGCACATAGTAACCTTCAACTACATATGTATGTCCAGCCTTCACTAATAGTTGCAGTATGACCCTTTCCCTATGCACATCTGCATATACATATAGATACAGACTGCTAACACATATGGAGGGTTCACAGTATGTAGATTATTAGATTATGTAGTTTACATTACCTTTGTCTCTGACAGCTTTTTTTTTTGGCTTGCTGGCTGGCTTGCTTGCTGGCTTGCTGGCCTGCTTGCTGGCTTGCTTGCTGGCTTTTTTTTTTTTTTTGGTCTCTGTCTCTGTCTCTATCTATATCTATATCTATATCTATATCTATATCTATATCTATATCTATATCTATATCTATATCTATCTCTCTCTTTCACTCTCTCTCTCTCCCTCCAGTTGCTGCAATGATATTATTACATGTGTGGACTGGCAGTACAGGTTGCTTTTGTAGGTATCTGCACATGTACATGTGATGGCCTCTGCACCAATTGGTGGCCAGCATTTAGTAATTGCATGCACCCTGCTGTGTGGTAATTTCAGTTCTCACTGTGATTTCAGGACACTGCTATAAAATGATAGGTTTGGTGGGCGTAGGCCTTTCAGTTTTGCAAGGTGGGGACCATGCTGGTTTACTGTGGACACTGTTGTGTCAGTCAGAAGGTTGGTATATCTCTCATATCTAAGGCTGTGTTGTAGCCACTGAAATGCATGTTGTACTGAAACCTGACTGTTGCTTCTACCAGTGCACTATTCTCAGTGTGTATGTTAACTCACACCTGCTAATGCTAACACTGTTTACATGGGAGTATGTACTTTCCTGTGGGATTTGTGGATTAACTGGCATACAACAGTAGTTCTTGCAATGTGTTGCTATGGCTTTTCTATTTTCCCTTTACATTCACTCCTTGAATGCCTGATATTTGTCTTTACTGGAATATGTTGCTATGGCTTTCCTATTTTCCATTTACATTCACTCCTTGTAATGCATGATGTATTTCTTTCAGCACTAAGTTTTTATATGTTTGCTGTGGCTTGGTGGTACTTCATGGAGTCTGGTGAGCCCAATGTCTGGGGTTTGACACTTACAAAGGTATTTTATTTTGCTGCTGAGCAGTACTGGGGCCTTGTCATGCAGAGTGAATAAGGCACTTTTAAACAGTTGTAAGCAGGAAGCAGGAAGTCAGTGGGGACACCAGCTAGGGATGTGCAGGCTGGGTGTAGGGAAGGTCCATAGCTGCACATTTCTCTAACTGCAATAGCTGTACATATGTTTGACATTTGCTGTGACATTTGAAACCTTCCACCCCTGAGAGAGGGGTGAAGACAACTAAGTATATTGTACTAACAATTATGAATATCAGGCACATGCAGTGCTTGTGAACTGCTATACTGTCATTGGTATGTTAGATGGCTACATCCTTTGATGTTTCTGTGTTGTACACCTACATAAGGGCATGCTTGTGGAAGTAATTCTACAGCTATTCACAGAGTATTTAACAGCAGACAGGCTGATATGCCTGTGTGTTTCTGACACTTCCAGGCCTCAGATACTCTCAGGTATATATTTGACCAGCCTCAGGGAAAGGTACATATCAGTGGGATACACCCGTGATATATTTCAGATATTCTGCAGTTGTGACAGTGGGGTATTTTGAGTATATGTATTACTACACCATTTCTGACATGCAAGTAGTGTCTACTGTAACTTATTGACAGTTACCATTACGTGGGATCCCCCACATTTCTGCCTACTGTGAGTACATTTCACAGGGAGTCAGTGGGGCACAGGTAACATTTGATTGCAAATCAGGGACATCCCTGTAAATAAGTCACATTTGGGAGGTCTGGCCTCTTACCTATTCAAATATGGCAGTGTTTATCCTGCTCTGATACTGTGTGGGGTTTGTAAGGTGCTCCTGTAACATTATTACCTACTAGCATGGCTGTTTTTCTTACCACACTAATGTAATGCAATTCCACAAGAATTGCCAGTAAAGAAACACAGAACAAGCTTTGTGTAATGGCCTTCCTATTTTCCCTTTACATTCACTAATTGTATTTCATGATATATTTCTTTCAGCACCAAGCTCTTGTATATCTGCTGTGGCTCAGTGGTAATTCATGCAGTCTAGTGTTTCCAAAGTCCGGGGTTTGAGACTGACAGGGGTATTTTATTTTGCTGCTGAGCAGACTACAGGCCTTGTCATACAGAGTGACTAAGGCACTTTTAAGCAGTTGCAAGCGGGTTTGCGTGAGTTTGCGCGATGCTTAGCTATGCTTATCTATGCTTAGCTAAGCGCACACAAGCGCACACCCGGTGACTACTGCTTAAAAGTGCTTACTCCCGTTAACACCCGCGCTATTTTCTTTTAAAGAAAAGAAAATGGGAAAATAGGAAAGTGGCGAAAAAGGGGGCACAAAGAGGGTAGGACAGTAGGAAAACAAGCTCGGGATGTGCAGGAAGGATGTAGGAAAGGCCCATAGCTGCCCAATTCTTTACCAGCAACAGCTGTGCATATGTTAGAAATTTAGAGTGAGATTTGACACCTTCCACCCCTGAGAGAGGGGTGATGACAACAAAATATGTTGTACAGCCAATTGTAATTATCAGTTTACATGTCCAGCAGTCATATATTTGAAATGGGCCGCTATGTATGGGGCGGAATTTTTTTGTGGGAACAGAGAGCCCTTTTTTATTTTTTTTTCAGGTGAGAGTGGAATGTGAGGTACAGAAAGTAGGTATATTTGGGGAGGTAGGTTGGGGAGGTTAACAGACAAGACAAACAAGACGCATACAGGGGCAGAGTATGACCCATGTGGGGGGTAAGCACAATTGACAGGGATGGATGTTTGGATATCGCAAGCCCATGAGCCCACATATGGCAACAGTGGAACTGAGATCCCCACCCATGGGCAGTTACCACTGTGCCTTCACAGCCCAGGCTGGGGCTGTGCTGGGGGCTGGATAGGACGGGCAGGCACACCTGTGAGCTGCACCACTCTCGCCTCAAGCTGGCGTAGGGGATCAGTCACGGAAAGCCTGATCTCACTACGCACCACAGACCGGATCCTATGGAGAGTGAGTGGAGGCTCTCCTCCGGCCACGCCTGCAGAGGGGAGACGAGCCCCATCCCCTTCAGCGCTTCCACCTGAAGGTGGCACAGGGCCACTGGAGGAGGAGGTCACGGCCTGGGCACTGGTGCCAGGTACACTCGCCAGCTTAGGTGGGAGAGGTGGGTCCGCTGGAATCTGCTTTCCCTGTTGTCCTATGTTTAGCAGTATTTTATGGTATTTTGGGTTAGTAACAAACAACACCATTCAAAATTAGTTGTAACAGCATGCATCAGTATTCCCATTAACCAAACACACATGAATTCCAAACATTGAGCAGCAAGCATAACACATGCATATTTAGAACAACAGTGGACATTCCAAAAGAATGCAGGGTTGATTGGTGTCAACAGGCCATCAGGTTTGGATATGTGCACAGGGCACATGCATCAACGTACATGCAGATATGTATAAACCAACAGAACAAATGTCCATGGGAATTAATTGTGAATACACATACCCAGTTTGGTGTGGAATGGCATAATTTGTGAAAATAGGGTAGGGTGGAGAAATATTACATTAACAACTTAAATTACCTATACATATACTGTACATTCCTAGTAGATGCAGATATATATCCCCTACATGTATTAGTACAGTTTTCTGTATATAACCTTAGGAATGTTGGTGATGGGGATGTTACTGCTACATTAATATACATTCCATTTTTATTCCTATATGTTCATATCTGGCTGTGTTCAGGTAAAGCATCCTGCTACATTTGATTTATATGGGTCTAGACAACTGTGGATGTTCAGCATTTCATACAACCATACTATCTCCATAATGCAAGGGTACCGCAACATATCCAAATTGTGGGACGGACGCAGTCCAGGTTCTGTACTTTATTAAAGACATTTCACTCTTTGGTTGTGGCTGTCTCATTCATTTCATTATGTAGTGAATGCAGTATACCTGTATTCCAGACTTATTACAGCTTTCTTGGTAGCTTCAAACTCTCTTTCTCACACTCTTTCACTTATTTTATATTTACATTTCAGGATGGTACTTAATTCTAGGCTTTATTAACATTTATTACTGGGTTACAACAATCCTTTCCAGTTGACTCACTTATTTCATATGGCAGAATTTACAAGGATGTCTTCGACACTTGTCTATCCTTTGTTGATTGATTACAACACTCATTTTCAGGCTGACACAGTTGGCTGATATTACAATACAGGTGGAAACTCTATTTGAGACTTGTTTAATCCTTATTACTGGATTGCAATACTCTTTTCCAGGCTGCATTGTTTATCTAATCTTACAATACTAGCAGAATCATTCTTCTAGGCTTATTTGACCTCGATTACTGGGTTACAACACTGAACTCTTTTACAAGCTGTCCCACTTATATTCTATAACAATACCAGCAGAATAATTACTAACCTGCCTGGTGGCGCAACCTCGCCAGCCTATCAGCATAGGCTTGCCGATTCACGGAACGAACACCTGCAGCTGTAATATAAATGAAGGAATATTGTAACATACCTATCCATATTATAGGCTAGGATAGCATTTCTTACATACTTAATTACATGGATACTTACTCAGTAGTGGGGCATTGGGCATTTGGCGGGCCTCCTGGATCCATTTGTTCAGTTGGTCCTCCTTTCGTCGCTTCAGGTCTGCATGGTGGTGATGGACCTGTTCAGCAGTCCTCGGAATGCCTGTGGCACTGGTGAGATCATGTGACAACCAGTTCCATGCCTCTGCCTTATACGCTCCCCATTGAACCTGGCCCTGCATGAGTTGTGCTTCATGATCATGGACTAGGAGCCAAACCATATATTTTGACTCCTCAACACCCCACCTTTGTGCTCTAAAGCGATTTCCCTCTCCTGCACCTGCCATGCTGACTGCAAATGGGTACCACAATCAGTTATTGTGTGTATTCCCGCCTATGGGGCTTATATATGCCGGTTTTCCCGCACTTATCTCTGATTGGCCATTTTGGGTATTTATCAGCTTACAGCAAACTTGCTTTGTCATGGTTCTATTTTCATTCATTCCTATATGTATGCTAATACTGTATTTCTAAGTACAACTGTCATGGCTTAGTGGTTCAGTACTTTAACTATGGTGCACAGTATCCCGGGTTCGATCCTTGTCATTGCTTTTTTATTTTACCACTCTCTAGTCAGGCTAGGAGGTGTGTCTGTGTAAAGGCGACTTTGCTACAGCTTGCCCAATGTTGCCCTACGGTAAACTGGTTGTCGCGCTGCGCAGCTCTGCACAAACGGCTTACACTGGGTAACGCGTTATTTCCCTATAAGCACTCATATTGAGCTGGGTGAAGTGCTGCTGAACTACGGGAACTCATATTTTGCTTGTTAAAGCACTGCTCACCTACGGGCACTCATATTAAGCTTGTTAAAGTGCTGCTCACCTACGGGCACTCATATTGAGCTTGTTAAAGCGCTGCTAAGCTATGGGCAATTATGACCCTTTTTTTATATATTACGTCGGTTTTGTTCACAAATACATGGGCCATTTCATTACATTTTACTTAAATTATAGTTTTATATATATATATATATATATATATATATATATATATATATATATATATATATGTCAGGGGATTGTTTCATACTTATTTCAATAAAAATGGAGAATGATGTTGTGGGGGCTTGAACCATGACTACCTCCTCTTTGGCCGACGTCTCTACCGCTACACTATTGCTACTTGGCTTAATTTGCATATGTAGATCTTATTTACTTTTCAATGTCTGCTAACTGTGGCTGAGCAAAGGGCATACCTGCGCAAACGAGCGCAGATGCGGGCAAACATTTTGGAAATTATAAAAAAAAAAAATGAAACTGCTATTTTTACATTTTACACAATTTCAGTGGGTTTAGTCTGTGGGGATGTGTGGTGTTGTGTTCCTTGACATTTCAATGGACTCGCTCGTGGGTGTTTACTTTCAGGACTCTGACTCTTCTGGGGGCGTGTCCCTTTGCAGTACTCAGCAATCGGACACACCCCCTGCTTTCCAACATGGACCGTGTTAGACTAGGGTATGATTCAGCATGCCCTCATGAATATGCATGGAATGCTGACATCATACCGTTCAACTGCAGCCTCCGAGTAAGACATATTAAGTCTTACACGGTGGTTTCGTGAATCCGGCCCGTTATCTTAACTCACCATTTTATTAACATTTCTATCACAATTAATGCCCTTTATTACACTGTTGCTTTGTGTCCCTCTCACATACTTTGTTAGTTTGTCTGTTTTTATTTACGTGTGTTGGTCAAGAATTGTGAGCAAGATTAATTACAGGAGTGCACTGCTTAACGTCATTCCACACATATCTGACAACATTTACATCCATACGGTACTAAGCAGATTTAAATGTGATCAGCCATTGTTCAGACAGATATTAATCAAAGCACAATACATGGTATAGGGTGTTCACTTAATGTCTCTGCCGCTTAACGTTCTATGGGATAAATCCTATCCCAGAAGTTTAGTGTCTCATATCTGTATTATTACATCAACATGGAAGTATTTATGTTAAAAATGTTCTTTGTGACTGAAGCACATTTGACTGCATTATTTGAGTACATTTTGCCATTTACCCCCCCTCACATATTTCTACAGAAATCTAATTGTGTTCTGTGTCTATTCTCCCCATTTAACGTTTCTTTGAATCTTAATTCTTTCAATCAACTTGCTCTTACTTTCTATAAGCTGTCCGCACATGATTTCTTACTAGGTTTGCCTTTCTTTACATTTGTGTGATTAAGTTTTCCTGCACCGTTTCATGGTTGCCAATACTTCTGCTGGCAGACAAAATGCTGAAAAAAGTGTACACTTGAAGAGAGCATGCATATTCAGTGAGTGCTGCTGGATGTTGCACTATCATGCTTAAATCATGTAGGCTTAGTGCGAAATGTACACAACTGTAAAGGAATCCCAGGTTCTGATGTTGTATATTAAATGTCAGTTTACTATTGGCATTCTGAATCTGCTTCAGTCGACCGTTTAGAATGTCGACATAAAATGCTGAATCTGGAATGCCAAAAAGTAAATCAAGGTGAAAATTGATACATCAACAACCATGGTTCGATGTATTCAACATAGCAGGAAGTGATGTCAATCACCCATGCAATACACATTAAAGTACCATTACAATCTACAGTCAATAGTAAGTTAATGCTACTATTTGCAGGGGGGGTATGCCCCCCTACACCATCCCATACCCCCTGCATATTAAATATACCAACTTGAAGATCGCACTACAGTGAGGAAATTGGTTAATTCCCTGTTCCCCACTGAACTGCAATATCCCAGCACATCAAAACAGGAATGATTGCCTGTAACATGTCACTCGATCTTTCAAAATCGAGCACTTTTATATATATGGGTCTATGTTGTATTATTGAAAATACGGTTCATCGAACCATATTTCCAATAACACACTTCCGTGAAAGTGCATTATATCAAAAATGCACTTTCACGGAACAAAACCAGTAAAATGTAAAAAAAAAAAATAACAAACTAAACAGCATTATGCAGGGGGGCAAGCCCCCCTGCACTCCCCACACCCCCTATTTTATTATTCTCATTCTGAGATCACATTGCAGTGGGGAAAAGGGAATATTCCCTTATCTCCACTGTACCATGATTGCAACAGGAGTTCTCTTGTTTGTACATCAACAGTATATGTTGATGTACAACTAACGGTACATGCAAACTGCATGTTTTTTTTTTTTTGTTTTTTCTTTAGAGAAAGTGAATTTTCGACAAAAGGAACTTTTGTTAAAGTGTGTTTGATAAAGTATGGCTCGATGAACCGTACTTTCGACAACACAAATATGACCTATATATATATATATATATATATATAGATATATATTTATATATATATGGGTCTATATTCTTTAATAGAAAGTACGGTTCATCAAACCGTACTTCCGTGAACTGACTTCCGCATTTTGTCGAAAATCTACTTTCGCCGACAAATAAAAAAAAGCTAAACATAAAAAAAAACAGCACAATAAACACTAGTATGAAGGGGGCAAGCCCCCTGCACCCCCCCATGTGGGGGGCAGGCTCCCCTCACCTCACCTACTTTAAGGTTCTCACTCTAAGATCACACTACAGTGGGGAAAAGGGAATATTCCTTTATCCCCACTGTACTATGATCTTAACAAGAGTTTCCTTAGTTGTACATCAACAGTATATGTTGATGTACAACTAAAGGTACATGCTTACGGCATATTTTTTTTTGTTTGTTTTCTTTAGTGAAAGTGCATTTTTCACAAAATGCACTTTCGCTAAAGTAATTTTGACAAAGTACAGTTCGATGAATCGTACTGTCAACAAAACAACAAGGCCCTATATATAAATGTATATATATATATATATATATATATATATATATATATATATATATATATAGAGAGAGAGAGAGAGAGAGAGAGAGAGACACAAAAATATACACAAATGCATTTACTCACATTTTATTATAAGCAACTGTGCCTATTGCAGTAGTATGTAGAATCAATGACCCAATCCACAATATACAGAGGGGAGGGGGTTATAGAAGATGGATTATCATTATCAGCAGCAGCAGCTCTATGCAGAGGAAGTGATAGGAGTCAGTATTTATTTGTTGGTTCTGTGTGTGTATGCTGCATATTTTTTTTTTGGGATATGACAGTATGGTTTTATAAGAGCATCATGAATTATATTCTGAAAATGTACATTTTTGACTGAGATGTAAAGTAGTTTCTATAGGCAGACTTGGAAAACTGTATTTGAATTCTGTCAGTGCTACTGGTGCACATTAATGGTTCTCTTTATAATCTTGAAATACTGAAATCTCAAATTTCAGTATCTCGAGACCATATAGGTGAAACGTCAAAATAGTGAAAGTGCATAAGTGCGAATCCGAATATCTCGAATCCATGCTTATGCATTTACTCTACGTTATGTGAAGTGTTTGGCTGGGATGGTGTTCGGAATTTAAGGTGAGTGAGTTTATGTGAGTGGTTTTGTAAGTTGTACATGTGGGTTAGGGTAGGGAGGTGGAAGTATGAGTGTGAGTGTTGGATGTGTTGGTGTTTGTGTATGTGTGATGTGTGTGTGTGTGTGTGTGTGTGTGTGCGAGGGACTGTAGAATGTCTGGGTGGGAGTTTTTTTTTTTCTGTTTGTGCAATCTCGGAGTTGGTATATATAAGTGGGGAGGTGTGGCGGTGCAGGCGGGCTTGCCCCCCTGCTTACAAGTACTGCAGGGTTGTGTAGTTTGTGTGATGTGGGTAGAATGGTGTGTGTGTTGTGTGCTGTATGGAGTGTGTATGTTCATGATTGTGTGTTTCGTGCTTTTGAGTTTCGGAATTGTGAGTCGTTTGCCTTTATAGTTTTGAGATACGGAAATTCGAGATTTCAGTATTTCTAGATTATAAAGGGGAACCACATTAACATATATGAACTCCAACCATACCTCTCAAATATCCGGATTTTCATAGAATGCCCAGATTTTTTCCTTGTATTTTTAGTCTTTTCCTCATAAAATGTATGGTTTTCTAGCAAATTGTTAAGGGTTGAAGTCATGAAATAATGACAGACCCAATATCCTTCAAAAAATGCATGCTAATGCAAAATTTATTACTCTGTCAACTTTCTCAATTTAGAGCAGCAATATTTAAAATATGTTCCTATTTTTGGGCATTTACATTATTTTAGGCTTTGTCCATAATTCTTGCACTAAGAGGTTGAGGGGTATGCCTCCAACTGAGCCTGTATACTAAGTTATCTCTCCTTTCTGCAGGATACTGCAGAGCTGACTCTGAATTGGAATCTGGCCTTTTTCTTCATTTGTCTGTTTCTGATCCTAAGCAGCATGGATCATATATCTGAGTTAACAGGCATGTGAATAGCTACACGTATTCGATAGCAATTTGTTTTAACACCAAGAACTGCTGCACTTATAACATAGGGAGCAAAGGGTTATGTTTCTTAGCAGAAGAAGGAGCTTCTAAAGTGATTTGGCAAGTTCTGATATTTTTAAATACAGTATCAATTCATTGCTTGTATTCTCATTTTTGCTCTGAGATAATTCTGTGAGATTTTATAAAGGCTGTTATGCTTTTAAGGAACAAAGGTTGCAATGCTTTTAAGAACCATCTTTATTTCATGACATATGTTTTCACATTCTGATAGTTCTGCTTTCAGCTTTTAAAATACACTAGAGACATTTAATATAATTTAAATAAAAATGTTGAATCATACGCACACAAAACATATAAAGAACAAAAAATTGTTAAGGGGTATTATTTGAACTGTGTTCCTTGAAACGCGGTCAGTTCAGCCAAAATTCACAGATGTATTCTTTCTAGATACAAACTGCACCATTTGTATTCTCAGGAGCTATAGAGAAAATCATCTCCAAGGTCACCTCATCTCAGAGGCTGAAAATATATCCCTAATTTTGCACTGATCTTAACCTGAAATGGCAGCTTTTGATATAGCAACTCTTTCAATGTTTTTGCACAGCTGCAGTTATGCAGTTATGAGGGTGCCTAAACACACACAACAGAATGCAGGCATACACACACACACACACACACACACACACACACACACACACACACACACACACACACACACACACACAGCAACAAATGTACTGTTATCACAAAACAATCAACAATCACAAGACAAGGCTACATACAAACATTTGAAAGATAGCAGCTTAATATACTTATTGTTTTCAGGCGATTATGTGCCTCAGAAATTATATCAATCTGTTACGAGTGACCATCTTAAGATAATTAAGGTGAAGTCCACCTTTCCAATATATCTAACTTCCTGCAGTGTCTCATAACCTGGAAAGCAAATGAAGTGCATGGACAGCTTTGGATAGATAGTAATGAATGCCGTAGTCACAAAACAAAGTCATACACTTCATTGGCAGTACTATCACAAGTCTGCATCAAAGGGACCTTTGTAGCTTTGTAAAATGGACTGTTGATGCAGATTTCGTGAATTCATCAAAAAGGTTACATAGAGAACCAAATTCAAAATGTCAACATCTCTGTAAGAGGCAGAATGCAAAATGAAAGCAGACTTTGAAATAAAAGCAAATATAGACCTTTTTCCCAAAATGTCAAGTTTAAACAAGGAATAAATCACACATTTCATGTTAACTTCTATGGGTATACACTATCAATAAAATTTAACCTTGGTCTGTCAGAAAACAATATTGAAATGCATAAAAAATGGCATTGGCAAGGAACCATGGTAAGCACCGTTTGATAGCAGTATCAGGGGCACATTATTTCTGGATTACCTCATTTGATTCATCTGTAGTATAACAGAAAAAAAAATTAGTTAGACTCTGTAATGTCATATTAATGAATCTGCACCAAGAAATCATTGTATCTAGGGCAGTGAAGGTAAAGCACAAAGTATTTTTCTTCACTGACAGTGCAAAGCAGGAGAGGTAGATTGACAATTAATTTTAGCTTCATTATGATTACTGTGATGCTCAAAACAAAGGAAGCAACTGTTTTTAAGAGTTGATTACAGTTCTGGAAACTTTCTAAATATCCCTATCAAGTAATATCAACAGCATGGACCTCTGCAGATATTCTCTAATATAGCCAAATGCTGGATCAAGAATTATTCAAGGTTTGACAGTGATGTACATGTACTTATGCATATAACCATTTCATTAAAGATAAGTATTACAGCACCCCGGCTAATGTGATATCACAAGAGATCCCAGGATCTCTTAGCTGGTCAGTCTATAGAACCAAAGTAGCTAATATTAAAAATGATCTTTTAGGGATGTAGTAATGTGAAATCAATATAGAACAATCTGTTCAACTTACTGATAACAAAATCATCAGAAGAAACTTCATATAGGCTAACTGCATTTTAAATGGAAAACATTACCACATGTAAGAGACTGACTTCATAACAACTGCAACCTTTCCACTTTAATCAAAAATTATGTAGTCAAACACTAGACAACAAAAGATACAATGAGATAAATTGAGCAAGTGGAAATAAACATCGCTGGGTAAAATGAATTTGCTCAAACTGCCACTTGAACTTCATAAATTAGCAGAAAAATAGGTAGATAGTTTTATATATTTACAGGGCATTAGATTCTGCTGAACACGTGAATGACAGGAGAACAATCAATAAAACTGCAAAGGAAGTGCCTTCTATATAGTTACCTGATAACATATCTGCATTTTGAACAACACCACGAACTCAAGGAAATATAGCAGCAACGACCACAGAAAAGAATACCAGTGAGAAACAGCTCAACTTTCATGAATTTAATACAAAAAATATATATTACACTTCTCTTAGCGCCTCGGCCAACAGCCTTTACAGAGTAGAAAAAACATAAAGGACATTTGTAATATATATAGCAAAAAGAGAAACCAATTAATACATCTAAACAATCAATTAATTATTTAACTATCATTTAACCTTTTAAAGTTACACTAATTATATAAAAAATTAATGAAGTAGGTACTTTTTTATGTAATAAATGTTCTATATGTCCCTTTATAAATAAAGAAATAAGAGAAATTAATGGAAAAAAATTTACAAATAGAGCAAAATATTCATGTCTTAGTACGGGGGTAATTTATGTTATCTTCTGCTCATGTAAGAAATATTATATTGGCGAAACTAAACGCACTTTATCTCAGAGAATAAAGGAACATATAAGAGATGTGAAAAACAAAAAGATGAATAGTCCCATTGCAGAACATTTTAATAATGAACATGATGGCAGTTTAGAATGCATGAAAGTTTCTATTTTAGAACATGTACCATTACGTTTTAATAATGTTATTATTCAAAAAAATGTGTTAAGACAAAAGGAGTCTTTGTTGATTATGAAATATAACACCTTAAGTCCCTATGGACTAAATAAGGAATGTAACTGGCACAGTTTTATATAATTAGTGTAACTTTAAAAGGTTAAATGATAGTCTTAGAATTGAATAATTAATTGATTGTTTAGATGTATTAATTGGTTTCTCTTTTTACTATATATATTACAAATGTCCTTTATGTTTTTTCTACTCTGTAAAGGCTGTTGGCCGAGGCGCTAAGAGAAGTGTAATATATATTTTTTGTATTAAATTCATGAAAGTTGAGCTGTTTCTCACTGGTATTCTTTTCTGTGGTCGTTGCTGCTATATCTGCATTTTGTTTTAAGGATAATGAGTCATTTTTATATGCTGTCTAAAATGTATATAACTGTGGTAGGCAGTTCACAACATTTTGTGAAACATTGATGGAGTGCTTTGGAAAAATCTCAAAAAATGTGTTAAAAAAGGCAGCATCCACTAAAGGGAGTAGGTACATTAAATGGTGACAATGGTGTATATGGTGCTATTTTCAGAAAATCCATCTCTGATATTATTCTTGAAACAAATGTTCATGATTACTGAACTATAACAGTTAATGCGAAAGCATAAACACAAGTGTTTGATACATGCAGATCTTCACAACAGTGCCAGTGTCAGCATTCCAGCTCATAACCTTGTTTATATAACATTTAATATCTGCAGTCCTTATGCACGTTTTTATATTTTGAAAGCAAGTGACAATATCTCATGAGGCATATCAGCTAGATGCCTACTGTCTTCAACAGTTTTTCCAGTCAGACATAAGATTCAAAACTCACTTTTCACAGCAGCAATTAACTAAGAGCTTTGGGAGAACTGATGAACAATAAAGGATAGTTATCAAGCCTGTGGATAAAGGAGGTGCGATAGTTGTGTGGAAGACTGATGATTATCAGAGAAGAGAGTACAACCTGGTGGTTAATACTCAAACATATATGAAGATACCCAAATGGGAAGTAAATAAAAAAGGCTACAAATATTCATGATATTTTATATGACCTGCTCATGACAAGAACTGGTACACAGGAGATGTATGATTACCTCGGGGTTGAACATCCACAGATACCAGTCATAAAAGGACTCCCTAAAATACACAAGAGCTCCTAAGACCCACCCCTTTGAGGGATGTGTTACTGAACCTGCTTTTATCTATGTTGAGCACTGTTTTTAAGAGACTATTACCAAAAGCTAGTGCAGTTCTGTGAGATACTTCGCATTTTTTGGAGCATTATACCAGAAATTGAAAATGGTTGCTTCACTAACTTATTGACCTGGACTTATGATGGTTACTATGAATGTTCGCAGTCTCTTTACTGTTATTCCCAATGAATATGGGATATCAGCAGTTAGAGATTTCATACATACACAAGCTGAAGGAGCAACATCTGCTGTACTCATTTGTACTCTGCTGAAACTCATTATTGACTATAATGTTTTCTTATATGAGGAATATTACCATTGGCAGAAATGGGGGATTGCCATGGGTACCTCATATGCCAATAGTTATTCTAACATTGTCTTGACTCAGTGAGAAATGAGGTATATATTCAATGAGATCAATCCATGGGTGAATGGCATCATATACTATGGTCGTTTTTGTGGATGACATATTCCTTATATGGAGAGGAGATGAGACCAACTTTATTCATTTTGTAATGTACTTGGAGACAACTACCACCTTCCTGGAGTTTGATGTTCATATGACAAGAACAGAAATAAGTTTCCTTGATGTCAGAATTACTAAAGATGAAATAGAGTGTTTTAATACCACAGTTTAATGGGAGGATCATTGGAGAAATCACATCTTCCATAAGACGAGTATGCATCCAGGATATATCTTTGCACAAATAGTGAAGGGGCAATTTCTTCATGTATCAACATGTACAGATACAGGAACTTATGAACACGAGAAACAAAGCCTTTCATGTAAATTTCAAGAATGAGGATTAGAAGTAAGAAGTAAGAAGTATATTTATATTTATACTTATATCTTATGAAATGTTGTAATTCTTATGTCTGGAAATGTATTGTATAAAGAATACTCTTAATGCTAAAATTATTTCCTTACATGGATAATTGCTTACTGTTACTACAACCAATCCATAACCAAAGCATCTCTTCTTTGTACTAAATTATATCATCAGCATCTAGTATATCTTCTTTTTTTTTCCATAATAAATTTTTATTGATATATATTTTCAAAATACAATAAAATCACACACATAATTCACTACTATTACTATCAAAACTATATACAATATCTACATGAAATGCTTCCATATAAAAATCGTCATTATTCCAAAAAAAAAAAAAAAAAAAAAAAAAAGACACCAGGGAAGAAAAACAAAGCCGAAACATTTGTAGAAGTACTTTGCGTCCATACATATCATACATGTTTTCAAAACATTGTTTCCTCCACATATACATCCAAACTTTAGTATATTCCTAATAACAGTATTATGCTAATATAATGTTAAAAACCTTTTCCCATATTTTTGGATTATTAATATTTTTGTTACTTTGCTTCAGGAGTAATTTATGTGCTAATATATGCTTTATAGCCACAAGCTTGAAATTATCCCATGCTGTCTTGTCTGGTTCTAACCAATTTGTAGCTATATATAACTTCATCAGCAAAAAAATATTCATACATGTTATAGTTTGTGACCTAGAGAGCTCTCTTGGAGGAACATGTAGAATCATAAATTCCCATGATAACGTTGAACTTTGATAACCCATCTTTTGTAGTTGTGTTCTAAGAGAGTTCCAAAGTTAATATATACACTTGCAGCTCCAGAACATATGAAGAAAATCCGCCATTTGATTTGTGCAATATGGACAAGTTGGAGACTTCCTAGGATTAAATTTATGTAACCTCAGACGAGTATAATAAGCATTATTCCAAATCATCAACTGCGTATACATCAACTTTTGAAAAGAGACCGATTTTATTGTTAAATCAATTGCTTTTAATACCTCATTATCTGCTACTGTCATTTTGTTTACCTGATACCCTGACAACAGAATTTTATCCTGGAATTTTAAATCTTTAATTAATTTATTTGTTGTTGTTATAAATTTGACCTCCTGTTGGAGAGCCTGCCACAATTTAGAGCATGTATCCACAATTTCGACTACCGGTTTAAAGTTTTCAAAATGACTCAGAGCAAGTTCTCTGATTTGTCTCATGACAACCACATAACTCTTAGGAAGATTCAATTCCTGCCTAACTTGCAAAGCCGATAAATTAAATTTATTAAAAACATCAATCAGAGTCAAATTAACTATTAATGGGAATTTACTAAGATCAATCAACTGATTATTTAGTTTAAAATTGGGATTCCTATGGAAAGACCGAAAAAACATCATAGGTTCATAGGTTCATAGGTTCATACTAGGCTATCTGCCCAAGGGCATTTATAAGCCTAGCCCATAGTTATGTGGCTTTCGCCACCCCTTTAGTTTGAATAAAAACTATGCCTATCATTTTGCTGTGCCTCTGTCAAGTAGTGACGCTGAAGTAATCCCTGGGGTATATCTGCAATCTCCCATCCATTGGTCAAGATTCCTCTTGAACAAGACCAGAGAGGTGCTCTGCCTCACATGTACCGGGATTTTGTTCCACAGCATAGGGAGTCTCTGGGTGATGAATCTGTCCCTCCAGCACGTTCTATTTATAACCGTGTCAAGGTTTAAGTCTCCCGCCCTTGTGGTTCTGAGGGATCTAGATTTTTTGAGGTGAAGCATATTCATCAAATCTGGGTTTGACATGGCCTTATATGTCAGGCACAGGTCACCTCTGAGCAAGCGGTATGAGACTGAATAGAGCTGGAGTTCTTTCAGTCAGGCAGCATAAGACATATTTTTGAGACCCTTTATCCTTTTGGTGAGGAACTTTTGGGGCCTTTCAAGCTGCAGCAGGTGTCTGGTCAGATACATTCCGAACGGGGCATTGTACTCAATCATAGGTCTAATAAGTGATGAGTACAGGGGGACGATGACCTCCCTTGATCTAGATGTGAATCCCTTCATGATCAGGTGGGTGATATAGAAGGTTTTCCTAACTACTTTAGCAACATGAGTGTCAAACGAAAGGCTACTGTCAACCTGGGTCCCCAGATCTCTGATGACTTTTTCTGTGCTCAGTGGATTGCCACCTATATGGTAGGGGTAGCCTTGTTTTTCCCAAAGGGTATGACTATGCATTTTTTGGCGTTTAACTTCAGGCCATGGCTCTGGCACCAGTTATCCATTTCTGTGAGGCCCTTCTGGAGGATATCTGTGTCAGATGTGTTTTCGACTATGGCGCCCAGTTTGCAGTCATCTGCAAACTTTGTCAGCCATAACCCTCCTGTGTTTGCTTGTACTTCAGAAAAGTAGATGCCGAACAAGAGTGGACCCAGGACTGAGCCCTGTGGGACACCACTTGTGACAGGCTTTGAGTCTGACATGGCTCCAGCAACTCTGACCGTGTGGGTTCTGTCACTTAGCCAGTTTGCAACCCATCTTGTGATGTATGGGTTTACATTCAAGCTGATGAGTTTTTCGATGATACCTGAGTGGGGTATTGTGTCAAGGCCTTTGCCAGGTCGAGGTAGGCTGTATGGACTGCCTTTCCCTCATCAATGGCCTTGGTGACTGTCTCGAAAAAGTCAACCAAGTTTAAGAGGCAGGATCTGCCTTTGACAAAGCCAAACTGAGTTGGATCCAAAGTCTGCAAGTTCCCTATGTCTTTATTTATGAGTTCCATTATGATCCTCTCCATGGCTTTGCAGATAAGGCTTGTCAAGCTAATGGGGCGGTAATTTCCAGGGTCTGTGGAGGCACCGCCCTTATGAAGTGGGACCACAGTCGCCGCGCCACTCCTTGGCAGTGATCCTGAGGTGAGGCTAAGATTAAACAGCTGTCCTAACTGTGGGTTTAATTCCTCATTGAGTTCATGAAGCACACAGCCGGGGACACCATCCGTCCCATGGATGTTGTGTTTTTGCCTTAGTGAGGGCAGTTCTCACCTGGGCGTTGGAGATGTTTGGGGGCTACAATCCTCTGGAATAGATATCTCTCCTTTTGGGGGAGGGGAGAAGTTTGCACTGAACCTGTCAGCCAGTATGTTGGCAATGTGTGTAGGTTCAGTAATTTTCACATCATTTTGAACTAATTCTGAGCATATCTGGGAGTTTCCTCCTAGGTTTCTAACATAGCTAAAGAAGGCCTTATGATTCTCTTTAGAGTCCTTGGCGATTTTTCTCTCAAAATTTGCCTTGGATGATTTTATGAGAGCTCTTAGTTTTTTACTTATAATGATCAAAGGTGTCTTACCTTTCAAGGATTTTGCTCTATCTTGTAGTAGCTTCCTCCTTTTGTTGTAGAGCTTGTTTATGGCTGGGGTCCACCAGACTGGACGCTTGCCTTTGGTACAGAGAGTCTTAGTTTTGTTTGGGATTGCCTGATCCATGCAGTCCTGTAGGTGCTGGTCTACTGAGTGTAATAAATTTTGCAAAGATGACACATATGTTTTTAAGTGGTCCATAATCCCATACTTTATCAAGCTACTTTTATCCAAAAAGGGTAAAGCTTTAGGATTTATGTTCCGATCTAGAATATGCTTGTAATTCAAGACCACCCAAGTTGGTATCCACTTTGTACTAATTACTTCATAATTAGCAATTCTTAAACACCTGTTGGCATTCACAATTAAATAGTATACTTCAAAATTCAGTAACTCAAGTCCTCCTCTACTCTTCGGGGTCATTAATTTCTCATACAATATTCTAGTTTTCTTTGGCTCCCAAATAAATTTAGCTAGATCTTTATGAATTTGTTTAAAAACTGTCTTTGTAATTGATACTTGAGCAGACCTAAAGATATGCAACATTCGTGGTAATATATTCATTTTCACTATTGATACTTTTGCCAATACCGGTAGTCTTAAATTCCTCCATCTGCCACAATCAGCTACTATTAGTTCCCATACTCATTTAATATTATTACTATAAAAGTCCTTATTATCCGTAGAGAAGCTAATACCCAAATATTTGATATTTTCTTTACGTGATATCTTCCCCACCAGGGGCATTAATGAAAAAGGTTTAGGGGTTCTTAACAGGAAAATACTAGTTTTCTCCAAATTAATTTTGTAATTAGAGACTTCTGAAAATTCATTTATAACATTTAATATCTTTTCACTATCAGAAATTGGGGTTGTACAATAAATATTAAGATCATCAGCAAATGCCAACATTACTAATTTATTCCTATAAAGTATTGGTGCATTATGATACAAATTTTGCTTAATATATAAAAATAGAGGTTCTAAATAAAGGTTAAACAATAAGGGGGACAAAGGGCAACCCTGCCGTGTACCATTTTTAATCTGTATTCTTTTAGAATAACTCTTATTAATATATAATGTAGTATACGGATTAGCATCTAGTATATCTTCTACCTGATATGCATGATTAATGTTCTTTTTGCATCCTTCTTATTTTGTAAATGCAAAAATCCTTATTTCTGTAAATGTTTTATTATGGTCTAGTCTGATTACAGAATGAATGTCGACTGTCACTACAGATACTCTGAATACAAATGTTATTTCTTCAAATTTATTAATTGTACTCTCAGCTCATGTTATATACTCTGCTTGATATGCATGTTTGTTATTGATTAATGGAGATTTTCTCCCTGGGCATCCACTGAAAATGGGCTCTTCTTGGCCTAGTGGGCATCCGTGGTCATCAAATAAATAAGGACACTCAGCTATATACCATGGAGTACGGGAGTTAAGGAATACAAAAGGATGCCCCTTCTTTTCTGATAAGTTGGACAATATTGGGGATAACCGAGAATGTGAAGATGTAGAGCGTCCTATCAGATGCTTACTTACATATAGTTCTGATGTTTCCCAAATATGTAACATCATTAAGAAAAATTGGCCTTTTCTAACTGTAGATGATAACTTGAAATGAATAGTAGGTGAGAGACATCATTTTTGTTTCAAAAATCACATGAATCTTAAGAGGCTGCTCTGTTAGCGTCCTATCAGATGCTTACTTACATATAGTTCTGATGTTTCCCAAATATGTAACATCATTAAGAAAAATTGGCCTTTTCTAACTGTAGATGATAACTTGAAATGAATAGTAGGTGAGAGACATCATTTTTGTTTCAAAAATCACATGAATCTTAAGAGGCTGCTCTGTTACAAGACTGTGAAGATATCTTTGAGTTTTTAGCCTTTAAGGAAAGGCACTTTTTCATGTGGATGATATAAGGCTTGTAATAGCATTAATACCACTAATGAATTTACGCACCCCAATACTCATAAAAGATACTGGCTTAATAAATACGCTGATTGCAATACCAGGAATGTGGTTTATGTTGCTAAGTGTACCTGCTGTTCTTATTATATTGGCAAAACCAATAGACCTTTCAAAGAACATGACATTGTCATATGAATGACATCAGAAACAAAGTCAGCGCCCTCTCACAGCACATTACGTCAACAATCGTGACCATACATTTTTGTTTATGGTGTTAGAAATTGTTACTGAAAGCTTAAGAGGAGTTTACATATGCAACATGACTGAAATTGAAGAAATCAAATGGATTGCAGACTTAATAGCAGATTGCCCACCTGTTGTAAATGGTATTATCCCTTTGAAACCAATTCTTACAGGGTGGCGGCTCATGAGAGGAAAATAATTGGTTGTTGAATTAGGCAGTGTATTATGCTTAATCATAGGTTTGATTTAAGGAGGTGGCTGCCCTGTGGATGAGAATTGATTGGATGTTGACTATGATATTAAGGAAATGACATTGTGCATTCTATGGATTTGAGGAAGGCCAGAAGGTTCAAAGTGCTTACCCTGAGTCTTTGGACTTAGTTTTAGTCTTTTAGTATTTACTTTATTAATTGTATTCTTTTATTTTAATAAATACTTTTCTGTGGTAGTTGAGCTGGGTCTATATCATATGAGTGACTCGCACAAATTGCAAAAGCTCATAATATCGAACATAGCGGACCTCGAAGGGATTTTTTTCTGAGATCATGGTACAGTGAAGAATGGGATATTTGCCCTTTCCTCACTGTAGTGCAATCTCGGACTTGGAATATATATTTAGCGGAGGGCGTGGGTGAACAGCCCCCCACAATAGGAAGTTTGAGGTCCGGTACGTTTGATGCTACGAGCATTCACAATTTGTGTGATTCGCTCATATGATATAGACCCGTTGATCCAATTGTTTGTTTTCTTCTTTTTAAGATTCAAAACTCAGTATTTTGCAATGCTGAAATACTGACAAGAAAAACAAGAAAATATCTATTTCTTATAATGTGACATACAAACATTTCTTTCTCTGCAACACTAATAGACAGATGCCTTGTATCAGTCTTAGATTTTTCCATAATATCAACTTACTGCTGATGTCTAAACAACACTTTCTATGGAATACATGATGCCATGTAATCATGGTTATATAATATCATTTGTTATAAACAGTAATTATGAACAAATTATTATGTAATTAGTTATTTTTATTTAAAGCACTGCAGGATGAGGTATATTTATTGCTTTCTCCTTAGTGTTCATAGGTTCATAGGTTCATAGGTAAGTACTAGCCTAATGGCCCTAGAGCCAACACAAGCCTAGCACAAGAATATTCCCAGTCGTCCTGTTGCCGTACATTAGTTTCCTGCGCCCCTATTGAGCAAGGCTGTTGAAGTGATCTACAGGGTGAATTTCCTGTCACCCATACACTTGTCATGATTTTTCTTGAAGAGGGCTAGTGAAGTGCTTTGCTTGACATGAATGGGGAGTCTTTTCCAGAGTATGGGAAGTCTCTGGGTTAGGAGCCTGTCCCCTACAGCAGGGACGGTTTATTGTGATGATGAGGTTGAGGTCTTTGGAGCATGTGGTGCAGAGGGATTGAGACTTTTTCAGATGAAGCATGTCTAGCAACACTGGGTCAGACATGGCTTTATATGCCAAGCAGAGATCGCCTCTAAGTATGCAATATGAGACAGAGTAAAGCTGGAGTTTTTTTTGAGTTTATCTGTATAGGGCATGTGTTTGAGTCCTAGGATCCTCTTTGTGAGGAATTTATGTGGCCTCTCCAGTTGTTGTAGGTCTCTAGTGAGGTATATGCCAAATGGGGCATTGTACTCAATAATGGGTTTAATGAGGGATGGGTAGAGAGGGATTATGACTTCTTTCTTCCTGGATGAGAAATCTTTTGTAATAAGGTGTGCCACATAGAAGGATTTTCTAACTACAGTGGCATCATGGTTGTTGAAGGAGCAGGTTGCTATCTACCTGAGTCCCTAGATCTCTTATCACACTTTGGGAGTTGAGTGGGCTACCGTCGGTATGGTAGTTCATGGGCACTGTGTTTTTCCTGAAGGGATGGCAATGCACGTTTTAGCACTGAGCATAAGGCCATGGTTCTGCCACCAGTCATTCGTCTCTGTGAGACCTTTCTGAAGGATGTCTACATCAGCTTGAAAGCCAATAATAGCTCTCAGTTTGCAGTCATCCACAAATTTGGTTAACCAGCGTCGCTTCGTGTTTGCCTGAACTTCAGAGAAGTAGATACCAAACAAGTATTGTCGTTGGCTTTGGCAACAAAACATGCAACAAATTCATTATATGACTTATTTCTCAAAAAATGTAAAATATGCAAATGTTCCTAACCACTGTAAACAAATACAAAAACATAAAACATAAGCACTTCTTCTAATGAAGTTTCAAACACTGAGACAAAAGAGCTTATGTTTTATGTTTTTATTCTTTGGTTTATATTAGTTTGTTTAATAAATAAAACCTTGACTGGAGGAGTTTGCTGTGTGGTCAAGTCTGCTATGATTTCATACTAGTTTGTAGTTTCTTTTCGTTTGTTCACTGTAAACAAATATTAGGATTTTCATTACAATGTGCCTGAAGCCACAACTCCTAGTAAGCCTTCTTTTGACTCTTTACCTGTAAATTTCCATCTGACACATGCGCCATTCTCAGCTTTTTTAAGAAATATTAAAGTTAATGTGAGAATTTCACAGTATTGCATATATAGCTACAACAAACAAAAGCTTGGATTTATAGACAGCACATTTCAGAGTGCAAATTACAATTAGATGTGGTGACATACAGGCTTTGGGATGATTCTAAGACACAGATAGCATGGCTGCTTGATGACCAAAAATAGTGTGTTATGAATATATGCTAATGAGTGAAAAATGTCATATAAATGAGACACCCTATGTAAATGATCACATGAACTATGCAAATGAAGCTACTCAAAAAGGGCGAACAGATTAAGAAACATAAAACAGTGCCAGTGTACAGCAGTGTATACCCTTTCTGAATATTCAGATTTGTGGTGCATATGACCAAACAAAAAGAAAATATGGCTAAAGGATCACAAACAATAATTTATTAATTTCTACTAGCTTTCACACAAACGTACTTCATCAGCCATATGAAAACAATTTATATTCATTCTTCTAAATACAGTGTCATATAAATCATATAACCTTAACCCACCAGCACTCATTTTCTAATCAGGCTTGCCTTTCATACAGTTTTAATTGATACATAGCCATTAAGCTCTGGATACGTACCCCTAAATCTTGATATCCGGATGTATTCTGCATGCTCATTTCTTAAGATACCATTTTATGGTGTCAAGTACACAAAGCTTTTGAGCAAATGATAAGCAGTGAATATTAAAATCAGTTTGGAGTATAGGTGGCTAAGGAACGACTTTTTTACGTCAATTGAAGGGTAGCTCCTTGGTGAAATTTTTGATCCGCAGACCATAGTAATAAATCATTCAATGTTTGGGGACTGTAAGCAATTGTATGACTATATGCTTGACAAGCTCTCATAATCTGAGAATAAGCTGATAAACATAATATAGAGAATATTGAAACAGGACATTGATGATTTTAAATTACAGTAAGTTTTTGTTTGGCTGAGATTAACATGGCCTGATTGTACATGTGTAACTAATTGTGTGGCCAACATAGAATAGCAAGTGTAGGAAATAAACCCAGTAGCTGGCAGGAACAATGAAAATTCAGACTCCAATGTAAAAAATACGAAAAGTTTAATAAATACGCTAGCGCTTTCACAGCATCGCAAAACAGCTTCATCAGACAACTCATAAAACAACAATTTCATTAATATATCTTGCTATAACCTTTCACAAAGCACATCAACTAAGTGTAATTAATATTTAAAGTGACAGGACAAAAAAGCATGAAAAACATAAAAATGTCAATAGACAATATACTAAACTAATATCAGAATGTACCTATCTAAACTGTATTCTGCCTTAATATTAAAAACTAATTCATTAATAAATTAATAACTGATCTAAAATGTAAAAACTCCCAAACATTGTAGAAATAAACTACTTGGACAACTACATAAACATTGTAACAAACCGTTTTGTAAAAATTCAATGCTTCAAACGCCTAGCCTTAAGCAAAGGTTTAAGAGGTACATTATCATTCAGACCCATGGCCTGATGTGCACCTAACCTGAGGATCCATTCCAGTTCTCCCACCTCAGTGTGATTCACCAAGTCCCCCCACATATATGTGGACATACCACATGTAAGACTTGAAATAAAAAGGAGTGTGGTGAATCTGTCTGCAATACACGTTTCGCCAGGGCACTGTAATCATGTCCTTTGCGAATACAATATAAATGATCCCTAATTCTCTCCTTGAGACTTCTATTAGTTTTGCCCACATAAAACTGAAAGCAGCATTGGCAATAGGCTAAATAAACAACATCACTGGTATTACAATTAGCACTTGTCTTGATACTCCATAAGCGAACCATCACAGAATGCCTAAAAAATCTGGATTCATCAATATGTTGACAGTAGTTACAACTCTTACACTTGGATGTAGCATCAATGATGGAAGGAAGTGGAGCTCTAACTTTAGGATAGCACACCTATTGTTTTAAATTCCTCTTATTTCTATAAACAAATCTAGGACCATCCTTCAAGAGATCTGAGAACCTATTATCTACCTCCAAAATATGTCAGTTGTCCCTAATGATTCCTTTCACATCCATCACACCTTGTGCATATGTTAACACAATGGGAGGACAATCACTCATATGACGTGGTGATGCTGAAGTAACACTCTTCTCAGAAAAATATGGCCTATCTCTGCCTTCCCTTTCACTAAGGACTTGGAGACATGCTTCTTCTACATCTATGTCACTGTAGCCCCTGGATATAAACTCACTTTCCAACCCCAACAAACTATTCTCGAATGCTCTTTCCTGACTAGACAATCTTGATACTCTAAGGGCTTGTCCAGTGACAATATTGTTAAAAACATGGGTCAGATGCATACTCTGTCTATGGAAATAGGAAGGTCTGTAACAGTCCTTCCTATGCATACTAGTGCTTATACCTTCAGATTCCTTTCTGATGTTAACATCAAGAAAATCAATCGATTCCTGTGAACAGATCATAGTGAATTTGAGAAACAGGCTGCTACCATTCAAAACCCCTACAAAATCATTAAGTTGTTCCCTGTCCCCCTTCCAGGCAATAAATATGTCATCTGCAAAACATCGATAGATGACTATATTGCTCTCCCATCTCTCCAAAATGTACATATGTTCCCATTCAGACATCACCAGATTTGCATAATAATTAGCACAACTTGTGCCCATGGCTATGCCTGATTTCTGCCAGTAGCAATTGCCCTAAAACAAAAAAAATGTTGTGCTCCAATACCATCTCCATTAAAAAGCACAATAAGTCAGTATAATCATTGGTGAACAAGCCACTCCTAAGCAAAGCTGTCCTAAGCAAAGCTGTTTTGGTCATACTTATTCCCTCATTGTTGAGGATGCACGTGAATAATGACACTGCATCCAATGTAACAAGGAAGTCGATATTGGCTATATTAACTTCCCTGCAAGTTTGGTATAAATCCCTCAGGAAATGTTCTGTGTCTTTAAGGATCACCTCACTCAATACAAGTGCCTTTTTGAGTTATCTAAAAATATAGATATGGCCTCTGTTAGCCACCCACTGCCCACTACTGTTGGTCTAAACTCTGGTTGGAGAGGGTTCTTATGTATCCTCGGCAACCTGTGCACCTGAGGTATCACAGGATACACTATTGAAAATAATCTAAAAGCTCTTTTGTCAATACAGCAAGCCTGTAACTTTCATAAAGGCTATTATCAATTTCCACATTCATAAGATTTACAATTTCAATATCAACTTTTGTGTAAATACTTGTATCAGACAGCATTTGATGCATTTTATTAGAATAATATTCAAAATCAAGTATCACAACTGGGTACCCTTTATCAGCAGGACGAATAGCTATTGAATAGTTGTTGGCCAGTTGATTCAATGCATTGCACTCATCCCTAGTCAAATTGCTGTAAATACTGCCATGGAATCTGTTCTTGGTCATATACAATTGTTTCTTCTTTATTGTTTCACAATAAAATATTGTTTCTTCAGACAATGTCTTTTACATAAATACACAGACAACCTACTATTTATTTATTTTTATTTTTATTTTACATTTGTTAACCGGGCTAGTCTAACTGGATATATTTCCATTTTCAGTAGAGGCCCGGGGAGAAAAGCTCCACATAGAGATAAACACAGTTACATAGTATACAAAAAATGAGCTGAGGTAAAAAGGAGAAAGGAGGTGGGGATAGACAAATATACAGGAAAACATCATAGGATTCAATATTAACATAACATCATAGGATTCATCATTCACACACAAAAAAAAAATAAAAAATGGAAACTTATTTCACATTATTTTATAGGAAGGTTATAAAAAGAGAGTAAAGAGAAAAGAGAAATATTCAAAATGAAAAGAGTGAGTAGATCAGAAAAATTTATACTTTCAGTAAAAAGAAATGCACCTAAAGGAGGAGAAGGATATTAGAGAGCTAGCACTTATAAAGTGATGGTAGTAAAGCTTGGACAAGAAAAGAAGGAAGAAGGAGAGGGAGAGGGAGGAGTAGAGGGGATTATTGGGAGATCTAGTCGGGGTTACAGCAGGGACATAACCATTGATTTTTAAGGTGAGTTCTGAGTTTTTGTTTGAACAGAACAGGAGTTGGAATAGAAGTAAGTTCAGTAGGAAGTTGATTCCAGTGTTTACCAATGGCGTTAGAGAAAAGTATTTGTAAATGTAATTTCATCACATCCTCTAATTAAACTAATATCCACTTAAAGTAATACTCTACAGATATAAGAATACCAAAAAATATGTAGCCTTATAAAAATACACTCTAAGAAGAAACAACAGTCATAAAAACTATAAAGAATACTGTCTTAAAGTAACTGATAGTTCAAAACATCATCATGCAACAGACCAAGGTACTTGTGAAACTTCTTTATATGTGCATGTTTAAAATAAAAGTAAAAATGGGGGAGGGGAGGGGGGACGAGAGAAAAATGCAAACTGGCATATGCATTAACTCTAATATTTATCTGTGCAGTTTTCTTGCTTTAAAAACTGGTTTGAGGGATATATAATCATTCAAGCCATGTCCCTTGTGTCCCGGGCCGCAAGTTTAAGAATCCACATTAGTTCTACTCTTTCTGTTTTATTAATTAAATCCCCAAGCCTAATATTTTCCAAAATGGTTTCTAACACTTGGAACATGAACCAATGATCCCCCCTTCTTGTTTGATGTGCTTAGCAATAGCACTGTGTTCAAAGCCTTTGCGGGCACAATAGTAATGGTCCCTAATCCTCTAACTTAAACTTCTATTTGTTTTCCCAATATAAAATGCACACCACTTGGTACAGTGAGCCAAATATACCAAGTTTTTGGCATTACAAGCAGCTGTAGGATTAATATAGAAATTCCTACCCATAACTGGAAGTCTAAAACTGCTACTTTCTTCAATGTGCCTACAAAAGGAACAGTTATAGCATTTCTTAGTACCTACCAACCGGGTATCATGATGGAATTGGGAACATTTAGGGTAAAAGAGTCTCTGTTTTAGTGATTTCTTATTTTTATGGGTAAAAGTGGGTCTACTACCCACTATACCTGCTATACACTCGTCAGCTTGCAAAATATGCCAGTTTCGCTCAATGACATTCCTTATTTTAGTTGTATCTTTTACTGTATGTAATAATGAGAGGGAGACATTTCTTTCTCTGCTCCTTCACAGAGACATTTCTCACAGGTGTAAAAAATAATGCCTTACCACGGGTAGATCTATAATTCTCCACTCCCTCAAATACATCTTCAGTTTCTTTTTCTTTATACCCCCTGTTCATAAAATCCTTCTTCAAGCCTGTTATATTATTCTCAAAGTCTTTGTCATTCACATTAATCCTTGACACTCTCATAACTTGCCCTTTTACCACATTTTGAAAGACAAGCTGGGGATGCATGCTTCTCCTGTGAAGGAACGAGGGTCTATAGCAATCTTTCCTGAAGAGTTTAGCACTTAATCTCCCAGAATCATCAGTCATGACCTCTACATCCAAGAATTCAATACTCGTGGGGGAGATTTTATAAGAAAAACCCAAGAATGTTGTAGTAGAATTCAGATTGTCAACCATATTTCTCAAGTCACCCTCATCCCCCTTTCCAAATCAAGAAAAGGTCATCCACAAATCGTCTTTAGTATCCGCTCTCATTCCCCACCATGGGAATCAAGAAATTGGATTCCCACTCACACATGACGATGTTTGCAGAGTTGTTTGCATAGCTCGTGGCCATGACCACTCCTGCAATTTGATGGTAATAGAGTTGTCAAACGTAAAGACATATTCAAGCACAATTTCTAGTAACAGACATAAAAAATCAACGTCTTACTTCATATCCACTGTTTTTCATCAAAAAATTATGCACCATTTCGATCCCTTCACCATTAGGTATGCAAGTAAAAAGAGAAGTCACATCTAGTGTGACCAGTAAATGCATATCCCCTAAAACACCTGTTTTGTAAGCTGAATACAAATTCTGATGAACTGCTTGGTGTCTCTGAGTACAACAACATGCTTCTCTAACACCACTCTCAGTTGTTTTTCCAAATAAATCGAAATTGGTTCCATGTACCAACCTGTTATGGAAACAATCAGATGAAAAGATGGATTAAATGCATCTTTATGTATCTTGAGGAGGCCTGATAAAACAGGAACCAAAGGAGTTTCAACACTGAAATACTGAATAAGTTCTTTTGTCATAAGACTCAAAGTGACACATTCACTCAATGTATGCATAACTCTGTCATGCATCATAACAATAATATCCTTATCAATGCGTTTGTACATCCTTCCATCTACAAGCATCTTGTTCATTGCTCCTAAGTAATACCCCCTGTCCAAAACCACTACTGGACCACCTTTATCGGCTGGTCTGATAGCGATTCCATCATCATTCTGCAGGGTTGACAGTGCCTCCTTTTCTTGAGGAGTTAACTTGGAACCAGCATACTTCTTTCTATTAACACTTAAGATCTCATAAATTTCCTTTTCACAACTCTGCAAGAACGCTTATAAAGTAGGTGGCTTATGGGGTGTAAACATACCGGGTCTTCTAAAAATCATAATGTTAACTGCATTATTTTCCACACAATACATCAACTTCAATGTAATATTGCATACAAACATTCTACACTCAATCAAAGTATCAGCAATGTCAGCCCTACTAGAGGGAATAAAGCTCAAGCTCTTATTAAGAACATTACATTCAAAGTCATTTAGTTATCATGTAGAAATATTCCAGACTAACCTGTACTTATTGTTGGCCACATCTTTTTGAAAGTTCTTACAGGTTGTATTAACCAGTGTTTTCCAGACTGTGCTATGTCAAAGTATGAATACACAGTATAAGAACTATCTGTCATGCATGAATGCCAGAAGTACAAGGTCAGATTGTACAACCAGGAGAGAATTAGGCAAAAAACAGTCAAACAAAACAAAGCAGTTTCTCAATAGCTCATTCTGATGAAACACAAACTTGTTGTATTTTTGGCATAAACAGACATGGTTTGAATCCCGGGAGTGGTAGTAAGCTGTATGCATAATTTCACCCAGGAATATGTGAATATGTGTAGAAACAGTCAGGTAGTTTTAACAGACATTTCCTCCACATGGTATGAAAAGGTATAAATTAGCTGTAATAAGGCTGTAATTATACACTGTATACAAACATACCACCACCCAACCCAAGGCCGTAGGTCGACATAAAGTGAGGTAATACCTGGAGAGTAATGATTAGAGCAATGATCATTAAAGGTGTGAGCAATTGAAGCCTATACAGTTGTTAAATGACATCTCTCTCTCTCTCCCACCCTATCTGCACCAATAATCTAAACACATAAATCACTGGGTATGTTTTTCACCAAACCTACTGTTGGGACATGTGTCCTAGTGTTCTACAAATATTTAAACATTTGACTATTAATGTTCCCTGTTCAAATACTATCATTGGTGGCCTGTTGCTATCAAAGTAACCTGCATGCCGTTATAATGCCCACTGTGGTTCCATATATGCATGTGTTTTGTTTACTAAGCAACTGTTCCAAATCTGTTGCTTTGGGTTAAGGGGAACACCCATCCACGCTGTTATAACTAATCCTGGAATGTATTTTTCATGGCTAACCAACATATGTTATAAAGCTGCAACACCATAGCAGTTCTGGGAAGGCCGATCCCAGCAGATACACCTGTCATGCC